>NC_084490.1:13062077-13714532 GCF_030035675.1 Rhineura floridana
GTATGTACTCTTAGGGATGCTGCAAGTCACTTAAGCAGTTATTTATATTCTGTCAGGATAAACAGTATTATTGGAATATATTTGCTGTTTTCATAATCTATTTTATTTATTGTATACATTATTCATATCATTAACGTATCTCTTAACCTCTTTTCTTGTATTTTGTCTGACTTGCACTCTGACAATAAAACACTATAAAAACCCTAACGCTAAAAAAATGTTAAATGAACATCAGTTGTCAGTTTTTTAGTGTTATGTTGCACTGATAAATTTTGAAAATTATGTCTCGTTGTACTACTGCATTTTGACTTTTTTATGCGAACTGCTTTGAGCACAGATGCATTTGTGGAAAATGTAGTATATAAATATAACGTTTCACTTGCCGCCCTGGGCTCCTTCTGGGAGGAAGGGTGGGATATATACTTCATAAAGTAAATAAATAGAGAGACTAATTACTTTGACGATAACCTTCAGAAGCAGTTGTCGTCACCCATGGGCACATGCTTAGGAGAGGGGTGGGGGAGCAACCCTGAATGTGACCACAGTGACCCCCAGGGAACCCAAACCTGAGTTGCTCACCCTCTCAGGCTCCGCAGGAAATCAAAGAAGGGGGCCATGGGATAGCTCCCAGCTTCTCTTTCAACGCCAACGACTTCTTCCAAGGTGAAGTCTGTCCCATTCAGCTCTTTCCAATCAGCAAGGATGGCGTAAAGATCTTGCTCTGTTAGCCCTGCAGGGGTCACAGCCATGGTCACCTTCTAGAGGAGACCGAGGGATGGGGAACCTGTGGCCCTCTAGGACTCCAATTCCCATCATCCCCAGCAACTGGCCACGCTGTCTGCGGTCGATGGACCTGTCCCTATTCTAGACCAAGGACTACTGAGATTTTATATTCTCACCTCCCAAGAACTTCGGGGGGGGGGCAGGGGCAAGAGACCATCCTGGCCCCAACCATCAGCTAGAGGTGGAGCAGGCGACAGCGACCTTGCTTCTCCCTTCCCTGACAGAAGGAACACTCAGATGCAACTGAGAGTTGCCCTGGGGCTGCCGAGCCAAAGGGAAGCATGATCCGGACCCACCCATCAACCAGGGGACTATGCTTGAGAACCATGTGACTGGAAGGTGGAGCATCAATATTCATAATAAATATTATCAGGAATGCTGACCATCACTGCCTCTGATAGAAGCACAGCGAGTCCCTCCAGACTGGTGTTTTTCTGCAATGTTAATTCTGGCAGTGTGTCATGCAACAATAGAGCATTAGCGGTGGATATACACATCGTTCTGCTTTATTTGCTGTTCTGCGCCGTTTCCCCAATGTTACTACATTTTATTGCTGTCTAGAGCGGCAGTCTTGTGCTACAGCAGAGGAAAAGCAGGACAATCCCCCTCCCCCCCAAAAAAGTAACATTTGTGATATGAAAAGCAATAGGATTTCTGCAAGAAGCTACAGTACATGTACAGATTGGAAATGAAGCAGTATTTCAGCCCTGAAACTTCTACAGACACAAACGTTATTGGCAGCGTGATGGTGTATAACCATCCGGAGACCATCATGAATGCACAATAGAAAGGACATCTAGAGGGGCCCAGGATCTCACAAGCCAGCAGCCTCCGGGGCAGAGCTGGCCTGCATGCAATGGCACAGCTGAAGGCCCCCCTTGTATGCGACTTACCGTCTCTGCTGGCCCAGAGAGCGACGAGGGCGACAGCGACCAGCTCCACCCCGTGATCTTGCTCCAGGCACCCCAGCAGGTGCTGCAGCAACAAAGGGAGGGACACCGGCAGCTTCTGGATCCTCTCAGAGAGCTTGTGGAAGGAAAAGAGGAGAAACTTGAGAATCCAGCTCCGCAAAGACCCCTTGAGATACGGAGCCATGCGAGGCCTTGTTGTTGTTCTTCCCACCCAGGACCCTTCTCAGCAGCTGCTTCACCTTCTCATACAGAGCAAAGAGGCGCAGGTCCTGGGTCAGCAGGGTCAGGTACAAAGGTTGCCGGGAGCCACGTTTCAGGAGCACGAGCCGCATCTACAGGGGAAGAGATGGGGTCAAGAGAGCCAGAGTGTCCTCTACCCTGGGACTGGAGAACATCAGGCCCAAGGAGCACAAATGTGGCCCCTTCAAGCCTTTCTATCTGGCCCTCAGGACTCTCACCACACACCCTTCTTCCCATGTCAGGATCCCACCCTCCCCGGCCCTCCTGTTTTTGCCTAGTTTGAATGTGTGATTGAACTTTGATAATGCTTGCCTAGGTGGATGAGACAGAGGGCATGTGTGATTTCGTTGGAGAAGATACTGTACAAAACGTGCCATTTACATCTGTTGCTCTGTCCATTCTTGCCTCTGGCCTGACCCACCACTGGCATGTGGCCCCTGGAAGGCTTCCCATAAAGGAATGTGGCCCTCAGGCTGAAAAGGTTCCCCACCCCTTCTCTACCTGTTTTTTCTAACCACTGGAGGTGGGGTGGGAACACAGAAAACTAGGCAAATATTTCTTATATTACACTTTATCCCATTCTTCCTCCAAGGGGCTCAGGTTGACACACAGGGCTCTCCCTTCATTTCATCATTACAACCACGCTGTGAGGTAGGTCAGGCCGAGAGGTGACAACTGCTCCCAAGGTCACCCAGCAAGCTTTATGGCTGGGTAGGGATTTGAATCCAGGTCTCGCTGGTTCCTCAGCCAATACTAAGGCCATCCTCTGGCTCTACCCACTAAATCCATTCCTATTTAGCCCTGGTCCTCTCTTATTAATAATCAGGGAAACACAGACAGAGCAGCAAGGAAAGATCAACCAGAGCTAATCCGGAACCTGAACTGATGCATGTGTGGCACTCACAAAGAGCCAAAATACGTGGTGCGTGTCGTGAAAATCTGCATGCATTTCACCCATGTTACATCTTTAATTTTGCTTCACCATGGGGAAAAAGAGGCAAGTGCTAAACAAGGCTCACGTATCATTAGAACAGCCTCTTTCTCTCATTAAGCCCAATGCGTGCATTTCTTCCAAAACAATACCAGGAATTGCCCACATGTTTTCACTTCCATGAGGGCTAGCAACTTAATTCAAAGGAAGAAGCTAAACAGCTTTGAACTCAACAACAAACATTTCAACACTACACTTGTGCTGAACAGTCCAGGTCACACGGAATGCACACGTTTTACCTATCGCTTTCCGCTCAATCAAACCATCTGTCCTGATTGCTGATAGTCAACCCACCTACTCCAAGAACACTTCTTTTCCATTTACCTGGTTATTAAAAGCAGACTCTTCCAACTTTTTGCCGTACAAGGCCAGGTCTTGGCGGACCACAGCAACTCGGTCAGGGGGGTCTAGGGCTCCAAGGGAGATGGAGACTGCATCCTTCCATCGCTTCAGAGATCCAAGGAGAGCAGACTCCTCAGAGACACTGAGGACAAGGCTGACTCGCTGCAGGGAGGCAGACAAAGAAAGAGCATGCATACATGCAGAGAGCGGATGCGAGGGAGAGGGAAGGGTGCTTTGGACAACATCAACATGTCACTGAGGAAAAGATGCATATACCCGACAGCATGCAGAGGGGAGGGAGCTACAAAGCTTACCGGAGGCAGCTCCTCAGGCAGCCAATCAGAAACCAGCTGCCCACCGGCTACGTGGATAAGGTCAGCACCATCTACCAAAACCACTAGAGACTGGCGTCGTTTCAAAGACTGGGCCACAGAGTGAAGGAGTGATTCGAACTGGCCAACCAGCCCCCTGCAAGAAAACACGGGAATTTTTTTTTTAAGCACTTAGAGTTGTTAACAAAATCTCTGATGAGAACCACTTGCTCATTTATGGTTCTGTGCTTCATCTGTGGCCACAAAGTCCCTTGTTCACGCATGCATAAGCACACACGTTTTGGATTCCTGCACCGAGCAGGGGGTTGGACTTGACGGCCTCATAGGCCACTTCCAACTTACTGTTCTATGACTCTATGACACACGCGCACACACACACAGAGCAGGGAGGAAAAGAAGCCCCAAGAAAACTAAACGAACCCTTGATGTTATTTGTCCAGATTAGCAAGGATGGCTTGAAGTACCTGCAAGTGCACTCAACACAACACACACACTCTGGGCAAGTGTTGCAAAACAACTCCTGCAGGCTTCCAGCGTGATTAGATTGCACAAGAAAAAAAATTTGGCTGTGTAGAACGCTTATTGGCTAGCACCTGTGACATCGCAAATCACTGAAGCAGTTTAGCAGCTGTTTGTGTGCTAAATGTTTGATGATAAACATATAATTGAATAGAATA
The DNA here is from genome assembly GCF_030035675.1 of Rhineura floridana. Lineage (NCBI taxonomy): Eukaryota > Metazoa > Chordata > Lepidosauria > Squamata > Rhineuridae > Rhineura > Rhineura floridana. The sequence goes on from NC_084490.1 coordinate 13,066,354, forward strand.
CATGTGCTTTTTTTTTTTTTTTTTTAGGAGGGTAGCTCATTGGACTAAACAAGGGAAGGGACAAGATGGATCCAGCATCTGGTTGGCTGGATAACAAAGCCTAACTTTGCAGAATGCTATCACAAAGAAACAGCCCTCTGAAAAATTGTTACATCCATCTTAGCCCAAGTGGAAGCATCATCATCGCCTTCATCTTCCCTGCTGAAAAAGTTACAACTCTAGTTCAGGGATGGGGAATCTTTTTCAGCCAGAGGGCCACATTCCCTTCTAGGGGCCATATGTCTCTGGTAGGTGGGGCTAGGGACAAAGGTGGGTGGAGCAATAAATGTAAAAAACCCCTCTGTTCAGTATGCTAGCTTGTACACACACACACACACACAAACAGAGCCCTACCTCTCTGTCGTTTCTCCATCCAGACAAGCAAGGGGTATTATCAGAATTCAGGGACACATTCCAACCAGACAAAAATGCTCAAAAGAGGGTGTGAAGCAGGGCCAGCGAGGGGACATAAGGTAGGGAGATTCCTGAGGGCCACGTCAAAAGATTTGGAGGGCCACATTTGGCTCCTGGGGTGCAAACTTTTACACCTCTCCACTAGTTGATTCCAGAGAGCAACAGCTCTAAGATATCCCCCCCCCCCATAGATCGGCCTCAAAAGACCTCCTGTCTACCCCATCAGTCAAAACAGCCAGACTGGTGAGGACTAGAGAGAGAACTTTTTCAATTGTGGCCCCCACCCTGTGGAACTCCCTCCCAAATGATCTCCACCATGCCCCCTCTATAATGAGTTTCCGCTGGGCCGTGAAGACCTGGCTCTTCAGGCAGGCTTTTGGGGTGGGCTAGATTTTATTATCTTTGTCCAGAGTTTTAATGTTTATTGTATCTGTATGTTTATTTTGTATGTAACCCAGAATGGCTAGATAGCCAGCCAGATGGGCAACTAAGAAATTCAATAAATAAATAAAATAAATAAGAACTCCAGCTGTGCTAACCTGTAGCTTCTGGGTGGGGTTGGAGGCTGCTCCAGCAATTTCCTCAGCTGGGCACACAGGTGGCTCAATACGACCTGGGCTTCGGCCTGATCGGGCCGGGCCCTAGTGAAGTGGGCCACAACATGGTAGCTGGGAGCAGGGTCTTCCTTCTGTGGTGGGGCCTTCATTCTGAGGACCTGGGAAAGAGCCGCCTGAGGTAAAGAGAAGCAGGGGGAGAGAGAAGAGAAGAACTGGTCAATGGTCCGAGCCAAGCCAAATCAGGCCTGGTCAGTGTGGATCCCAGAACTCGCTTGCCCCGCTTTGATTTCCCAGTCATCTATGCTTTCCATAGGTTGAGGAAATCAATACTCCTCAGCTTTCCATTTATTCATCCATTCCTTCCATTTCTATGCCACCTTTTCTCCAAGGAGCTCAAAGGAGCGTTCATGGGTCTCCTCCCTCCCCATTTTATCCTCACAATAACCCTGCGAGGCAGGTTAAAAGCTGACAGACAGCAACTGGGCCAAGGGCAACCCAGTTGGCTTCACAGCTGAGTGGAAGATTTGTACCCTGGGCTCCCAGGTCCTAGTCCTGACACTCAAACCACTACCCCATGCCAGCTCTCAGGGCAACTGCTCTTTCAGTTTTAAGTTTTAACAAAATGGATGCAGTGAAGAAAGGAGCAAAACTGCTAATGCATTTTGAAAGATACGTTTGTTATGCTCTCTCTCTCTCTGTGCATGAACGTAGCTGACAGATATGAGGTAATAGAGGAACATAACCATTACACCCCTACCCCTGGCAAGTCAGCATTACATGGTCAATGAGCATGCTGTGGTGGGGTCCTCACCCTGCCCCCAGTTTTTTGTTCTTGAAGGATTTTTTGTACTTCTGCAAGCTTTGGTGTTTTCCCAACCCTGCTGATACAAATTATTATTATTATTATGAGGTGTTTTGGCTACATAAGAAAATCCACACTCTGAAAATCAAGTTCGCTACTGGCATCTAGCATCTCCTCCATGAGCTGAATCCTTCCCAATCCTAAATCTAGTTCCCTCTGCTTACCAAGAAGACGGTTTTCCCCTGGCCGGGTTCACCACTCACAACGTAGAGCTTGCCCCCACGTAGCTGGGCGACCGTAGCATGGAGAAGTTTTGCCCGGGCACAGAATCTCCTCTGCTGCAACTCCTGGAAAGAGTCTTGCAGAACATTTTCTTCCTGCTTGTCTGAGTCATTGTCAAGAGTGGAGCCTTCTCTCTGGATAAGCAGGGATAGGTATGAAAGAGAGAAAGAAGGAGGGAGGGAGGGAGACACCCAAAGAGTGATTATTTAAAAACATACACAGCTTCAAATTCTACAGCTTTTTAAATTAATTTTTTACTAGAGCTGTTTAGGTTTCTCACTGTGCCTCTGAAGAACCTCAGTTTTCTCCCTTTTCTTTTTAATGAGTTACATTTCTAGCTCCTATGGTTGAAAGCTATGCTTGGAGTGTAGGGGCAAATGCCTGCTAGCATCTTAGAAGCCAGAAGGGCAGCTGAACAAAATTTCCATTGTTTTGCATGGGATGGCAGGGCAGGGCTTCAGAACAAATCTTTGCCTTTCTACAGAACTAAGATCTGAATTCAATTCAAAGAAAATAGTTCGTGCTACATTATACAGCTTTAATTTGCACAATTTATACAGCTCAGATTAAAAACAAAACCTCCTGAAATCTAGCATTTACACACAATCCTGCCTCTGTCTTTAAAGCTACTTGAAACTTCATAAGCAACAATTATGAGACTGATAAAGTTTTATGGAAGAGTAGATTATCTGTAATAGGCTGAAACACAATTGATAAAAGAGCATCCTGTTTTAAATTCTCTTCTCTTTCTTGTGTTACAAGTTATGATTTTTTTTAATTATGGGTTTTTAAAAAGAATAATGAATTAAAAATAAGTAACTATAGTGTTTTAACACAAGCACAGACTTATTCTTAGCAACCCTCTGATCAACTCCCCACCATCACCGATATGAGGAAGCAGCCACACATTTACGAAATGTGTTGGGAGGGGGGCCAATCCCCCCACAACCCAGCGTCAACGTGCTCCCCCCAGTTCCTCCCTCCTGACCACCATGCTTTTGGCAGAAAATCTGAATGATTAACTGAGAGTAACTGCATGATCTACGTAGGCTTCAGAATCTCGTGGAGAAGGCCACATGTGTGTGGCACATTCAAGACTTCTGCCGAACAAGTGGAGGTCAGGCAGACAGAGATAATGGTGGAGATGGTGGAGAATTTCAAAAGAAAGAGGAGGGGAAATTGCTGATGTTCTCTTATTTGTCCCATGTCTGGAATGGAAATCAGTCCAGCAAATATGATTATCATTTGCTGCTGTTTCCAGTCTGCAAACAATACGAAATTCATAACTGTTTACCCCATTTGCATTGCATTTCCTTTGCACTGAAATGAAGCGTGTGGAACAATATAATTAATTATGCAAAATTCCATTACAGCAGACAGCAAAGCAAATAATGTAATCTTTGTTGGAAGCTGAACTGCAGCAGAACAGAAACAGCACTGCATGCAACAAACATGGGGTGGAACAGAAATCGATGCCTTCGTACATCCCTAGCAAGGGGGCAAGTTGATGTTTTGGGAGTGGGGCCAACAGGCATGGCCAACTCTCCCCACACCATGCATTCACAAATATCGTAAGTAATTTTAACAGTTCTAGCTCCTCTCATACCCAAAACTCATGTTTGTTTTTTTAAAAAAAACTCGCTCGTTGCCGTTTCCAGCCATTTACCTCAATAAACTGATGCCGGAGGCATTCCCACACATCCTGTAAGACCTTGACACCAAAATCCTCAAGACTCTTGACATATGGCCTGCCCTGGGCTACTCCGCCCCATTGGCAAACATATCTACAAAACAAAACCAGAGAAAAAAACAGTTAAGGAGAGATATCGCAGGTGAATTGTAGGCTATCCCATTGCCTCCACCAGGCTCTCTTTCCCATCACCTGGCAATTGAAGCCACACCCTCATACTTCTCAAGGCATTCCTTAAAGTCTGCCAGCCGACTCTTGGCCTCCTCCGATTCAGTCACAAAATCTGCCTTCCACGCATCTGGCACGGAGCTGCCAAGAGAGACAAGGGAGCCAAGGGGAACTGGATTAAGAAAGATGACAGTTCTAATTCTGCACTGAGGGAAACCCACCTTCCGCTAAATTTGCTTTTAAGATTTAGGTCATCAAAAGAATGTGGGTGTCTTGGTTGCAAATCAAAAGCTAGAGGTCTAGGAAGTGTTTGGATATCCATTCTCATACCTTGTCCATCCTAAGCAAGCCATGCCTTCTTTCTGGGTAACCAGTCAGGAAATCAGTTTACTTTGCCACAAACATGTACCCAGTCTTCCTTTCATGATGGGAGCTGAGTGTAATCAGCAGTTCTACAGATCACACCATATATGTGAAATAATTGAGCACTGGATGAAAAATTCATCATCCGGGTGATTTCAGATCTCTAAGTTCCTAACCCTTTGGACCGCAAAGTCAAGCTTCAAAGTTCAGACCTACCCTAGTGAAATCTCAGGCCACATTACACATCAGGTTTTACATCTTTCAAAACTGTTTTGTTGCTTTGCTTGTACTTGTCATTTTTTTTGTACTAACCAACTCAGGGAACTGTAATTCTCCACGAACAAAAAAAAAAAAAAAAAAGAGGCTAAGGAATTAAATTCTCAGCACCTCTCACAAAAACTATGATTCCTAGAATTTTAGGGGCTAGCACAATCAGCTAAACCAATTTCAGCCTGTTTTGTTTGAAGCAGAGGTGCTGCTCTGGAGGGAGTAGAGTTTTAGCACCATGAACAACTTCTTACATTTAAGCAGAACCACTTTAAAATGGCCAACAGACATATACAAACATGTTTTGTAGCTTCTATAACACATACAGGTTACAAAGCCCATAGTGGAGAGTGAGTTACAGCAGGAAAGCCCGAGATTCAAATCCCCACCCAACCTCAAAGTTCTTGAGCCAGTTGCTATCTCTCAGCCTAATCTACTTGGCAGGGTTGTTGTGAAGATTCAGAACCATATTGCCCATGCTCCTTAAAGAAACAGGGTAAGTAAATAAAACCAGGCTTCTTTTATTTTATTTATTATTTGATTTATATCCCGCCCTTCCTCCCAGCAGGAGCCCAGGGCAGCATTCTTTTAGCACACAGCTTTCTCTTTTCTTAGCATAAGAGCATCACCACTCACTAAAAAATGAAAAGGGAGGGACTGAAGTGACCAGAACCCAACTGCAAGCCTGTTTCTACAGTTTCTCCAAACACAACACCCACACAATTCAAAAGATTTTCTCTACAGCTCTAAAGAGAACTAGAGAGTTGATGGGCTTACTTTGCCCAAATAGGCGTCTTCAGGATGCATGTTTCTTCACCGGAGGCCAAATGTCACCCTTGTGTGTCATTTTGGAACATGAAGTACCCTTCCAGTGGGACCAGCATCACCATTACTGACACTAACATGCCAGACCAGAAAGCTTGATTTGAAATCCCCGAGACATCCAGATTAAAGCAGGATAAACACATAGGAGATATTCCCCCCTTCAAGTACGTATTAGGGGAGATGAATTAATTTTTAAAAAAGGAAGCTAAATCACATTCTAGCATATGCCAGTAATTTTTTTAAAAAAATGCATTACCCAAGGAAGTCTGGCTCTCGCAAGTAGAAGAATGCCCTGGACGCTGAAGCAGGATTGTTGCAACCGTTCAGGAACTGAACAGACTCCAGCTCAGTGATGGAGCGGCCTGTTGGATAAGACTTCATCTGCAGAGACGACACGCACGCTTTGCTGAACACAACTTCAACGCCTCCCGCCACAGCGGCTTTGCACAAACAGCTTTGAGCATATTCTCTTTGACGGCATTCTTCGTTTGTTAAAACTTGATTCTTTCCCTGCCATCTCCCCTTATTGAAATTTAGTTAGATGGGGCTGTACTGTGAATAACATTTGCTGTCCGCTAGTGCAAGGGCGAGTTCTGATGTTGTCCAACCCAGCGCAACAGTGACACTAGAGGAAACCCATTGCGCAACAGATTGGGCAATCTACTGCTCAGTCACCAGCAACCTGCTTATGCATTCTCTTGTGCAACAACGTTCCAACCACGTGAAACATTTTGCCAGCAGAACATACAGCTGAGCAATTTTAACTCAATATAACCCTAAGTCTCCCCCTTATTTTATTTATTTCACGTATGTTTATTCTGCAAGGTGTTATATCCACTGACAGGCTATCAGAGTTCCCTTTGACAGAAAATGTATAGAAGGCAATAGCAGACAGTGGGACAGGAGAGGGAAGTAGGGTCGCTCCACTGGCACACCTGGGACATCAGCATCTTCTGGCTCCTCATTTCCTTGAACTGTTTCTGTCCCAGCTGGTCATTAGAAGAACTTCCTTCTCCCTCCTGATCAGTTTTCCTTTTGTGTCATGTCCTTTTAGATTGCAAGGTTAAAGTGTCTTGCTTTTGCTGATCTGTAAGCTACACTGAGAAAATCTTTCAGAAAAATATAAAATGCATTTTATGCATTTTAATAGTATTTTATGCCTTTTAATCTACTCTAATGTTTTGTGTTTTTATTGTGCATTTTATTATGTATGTATTCGTTTTTATTGTAGCCACCCTGAGTGCCCTATCGTAGGGTAGAAGGGCGGGATATAAATATTTTAAATAAATAAATAAATAAAAGGCACATACCAGAATACCCTCTTATGGTGCAAGAAGCAAAATTTTCTTTTGCGTATAAGGAAGAGGACGCTCCTTAACATGTCCCGGGGATCCAGACTGCACCCACTTTGTTTGGGAAGAAATGCTTCCATCTGGGCACCCTTTGGCCATTAAGTGCCAATGAGACAAACTCAGAATCCTCACTCACCCATTCAAACTGGGGCTCATCTGGTAAGGAATACTCCTCAGGGACATGGCCATACCGCTCGCCAAGGATCCCAATGAAGAGCTGACTCTGAGAGACTTCCGACAAGCAGAGCTCCAGCTGCCTAAGAAGAGAAAGAGCAGCTTCACAACACAACATCTGCCTGCTCAGCCTGCAATCCCAACTCTACCACCTTCCTAGATACACTTGTAGAAAGCAGTTGCACAAGGGGAAAAAAAATAGCCCAAGATATTCTGACAGAACTCCCAAAATGCCTTGCTTCTGACTCTCAACATTGACAGCAGAAACATTTGACTTTGCATTTTTTTATTCGCTTTAGCTGCCTTTCCAAAGTACACTTAAAAGGATGAGAAGGAAAATATTCCAAACTGCACGAGAGAAATTATAGGCACAAGGCTGGCAATTGGCCTGCAGGCCAGCCTTAGCATTATGCAGTGAGGCAGCCACCTCAGGTGGCAGATGCTGGAGAGCATTGCAGCAGTGGTACGGAGTTAGAGGAACCTCCCTCACTCTTGCAGAGAGGGGGGGGGAGAGAGAGAGAGAACACTGAGGAAGTTGTGGGGGAAGCCACTGCATTCCTTTGCCTTTATTGTGGAGGACTGAACCTGGGTCCTTTGGCATGCAAAGCATGTGGTCTACCGCTGTGCCACGTCCCTTCCCCCTGGGGAGGGAATCCTGGGCACTGCCCAACGCCAGCACACAGCATGACTCACTGTCACATGCTGGCCTCAGGGCCGTAACGGGTGCCCACCCATATTTTTAAGCATTTCACTGTAATGTAGCAAACCCAGTAAGTGCCATGCTAAATCCCCACATCGTGTCCGTCCCCACAACACACACAGCTCCTCAGGACCCTTTGACACCGAGCCCTGCTTCCCTCCCCCCCGTCTTCTCCCCTCCTCTCCATACTTGTTCTGCTGGCTCTCGTGTTCGGTGATTCCCCAGCGGAGGTCAATGTCCTCTATTGTCAGGCAGAACTGGGCTGCCCGGGCTCTTAGCTCAGGGAAGACACAGCGGATCAGCAGGTCACGTTCGCCGTGCATGTCCCGGAAGGTGGAAGAGACAAAAACCCTCACGGAGCGCCACCTGAAAAGAAAACAATGCAGGACACAAGCGGTCATAACCCAAATCTCTGCTGCAAGGCAATGGAGGTCCCATCTCCTAGGACTTTGCCTCATGATCACCTGCTCTTGGGGGCAGGTATCAAGGGCGCAACCTTCATTTCCTCCTTGGCCGATGCTGCCCTCCGCTGCTTCGGCAGGCCGTGGACTTCATCAGCCTTCTCAACGTGCTCTAGGAACCGGGAGCCACCACATTCGGCCATGAATCTGCAAAACACACAATGGTTTATACCAAGCACTTCCACGCAAGCTGCGAAATATAAACATATCACCCTTCAAAATTTAGGCTCCTTGGCCGACCCGTTTGAACTCTGCTGAATTGCTACTAGCCACCAGCCATCAATGCTTATAAAAAGTTAAAAAAAGAATCCTCTTCTAGCTCTCAGTGTCCATTGGGGAAATATTATTTTGTTTATCCAACAAAACACACAAGAGACTAAATATAAAATTCTCATAGTAAACGAATGTTGATAATTAATGCCAGTCAGCAGACTTCCATATCTTTGTTCAGCCCCAAGACTCACCTGAGTACCTGCTCACTGAACCCACTCATCACAACTTCATTCGTGGAACTAAACGTCCTTGAACTCCTAAAATGGAAGAAAGGGCACTCAATATGCTATGGCGTAGCCCACCCTACTCCCATGCTTTTTTCTAATGCTCCAACCCAGGTTGAGCCCTAAAGAAAGTGGACTAGGAATGCTAATAAATGGGGCCTGTGTACTTTACAAGGTAGAAAATATTCAGGGAAGGGCTGTAGTGGCAGAGCATCTGCTCTGCATGCAGAAGGTCCCAGGTTTTCTCCCTGGCATCTATAGGTAAAGCAGGGAATGCCCCATCTGAACGTCTAGAGAGCTGCCAATCAATACAGACTGGGGTTCACCACGGTCACACACAGGCATCACTGTGCCCACCAGTACCTCCTATGGTGCCCCTGAAAGGTCTCCAGAAATATCCACCTCACTCCCTGTAAATCCACAACACACAATAAGACTGTTTGCTTTTCCTGCTCAGCTCCTGACAACACTGGCTCAGCTTCTCCTACACTGAATGTGTGCCCTTAAAAATGCTCACATTTCCCTGGATGCCAGGATTGGATCCCCCCCACCTTCTGTTCTGAACAAAAGAGAGGCACAAAGACCTTCTCTCTCTGAGCGAGCAAGGCGGTGGCTTTTGACAGTGGCTTTTTCCCCCCACAGCTGAGGGGGGGGGGAGTATGTCTGGACCATTTAGTGACTGTCTCTTTTTCTGCTGTTTTTTTTTTAGATATGGCAGCCATTGTGTGACGTGCCACGCCTTCCCCAGCAGCCACTTTGTGGCTGGTGCCCACAAGACTTTCTCAAAATCCCAATTGTGCTCACAACCACCCCCCCAAAAAGTTGGCAGCCCCTGGGATAGAGAGACTTAAACTAGATGGATCAACCTGCAAGTGAGGCAGGCCTGGAAACTTCCCAGGCTTGAAATCCTCAAGAGATGCTGCCGGTCAGTACAGACAATACACAGAGGTAGATGGACTCAATATAAGGCAGCTTCCTTTGTGCCTATAACCAGTGGAGACTAGCGGCTCCAACATCAGCAGGGCAGTAAACCTGCTCCGGGTTTTCATCCAAACTTTAGAGGACTTGTCCAAGGTACTGAAAGCACCTTGGACAGCTCCTTGGAAGTTCAGACTGGAATCCGTAACAGATTCACTGCCCCACCGACATCAGAGCCGCCAGTCTCGACGGCCTGTAACTGCCCCCTACTTACGCTGCACGAGCACAGACATTGACAAAGAGGCACTCTGGAGCCACATGGTGGCGATATAGCCAAAGACAGGAGCCACGGAGAGTATGCTCGGGGCTATCGCTCAGCAAGAGAATTGTATCTACCTGGAGCAGGGGAAGGAAAAAAAATAAATAAAACAGGCGTCAGCAACCTGCAGGAACGCAGAAACCTCATCAACAGCCCCACACCTATCTGCTCAAGCAAGCATTAACCATCATCAGATCCCAAGGCTAATCAGCAAGTGAGCCTGTTCCCACAAGGCCTTCCTTATTAACTAACAGCATTCGTTGGTAGACTGCAATTAGAGCAATCGGCGGCAGCGCTCACTAAAATCAAAGAAAGCTTGGCAGAATTGCAATCCCAGCCTGAGGCTAGCTGATACGCAGAGAAGGTGCGAAGATCTCTCTAACACTACCCCAGATGTGCACACTGTACGATTCATTGGATAAGATCCCTCCCCCCCCCAAAAAAGAGGCTCATCTATAGCCCAGCAACCTGGTTCCAACAGGTGACAGCCAGGTACCTTGGGGAAGCTAACTGCATGAGGCAGCAACTGTTGGTGTTTGTTCTCATCATTCATTAATTCCGAGATATGCTGCCTCTCAATGTGGTTCGTACGTCTTTAAATCTCCACCTTCTATAATTTATACACCATTGTTCTCCGAGCATCTTGCACGAAACAAAATGCGATATTAAAACACAGGAACAAAATAAATAAAGTGCTAGTGTTATGAGGAAAACTTTTCCCTGTCTGCCTTCTCCATGCCATGCATCATTTTACACACTTGTTTATTTTATTATTTATTTATTTAATTAGATTTATATCCCGCCCTTTCTCCCAGTAGGAATCCAGGGCAGCATGACTTCTATCCAGTCATCCCTTTTCTATAAACTAAAAAACCACAGATGATGCACCCTTTTTACTACTCATTTGATTAAACAGGATCTCTTTCACTAGGACGGCGTCTTAGTAACTAGAGGGAAGGAAATTCATTTGTACTGCAAGCCCCAAAACTCACATGCTGGCGGCGAGCAATAAGGTCCATGATGACGTCACTGACTGCAAAATTTCTGTCACGAAATAGGCCTATGTCCTAGAGGCGGCACAAACAAGAGAGGAAGTGAGGTGCTGCTCTGAAGCACACGCAAGGCCCCCACGTGCCAAGGAAGTGTGCAAGCTGTTCTTATACCAGGGATTCCTGCTGGCGAGCCGGGTGAGGAAAAGCAACACCAACACAACACTGGAAGACTCACACATTGGAAAGAGGCCAAGCACAAATTCCCATAATGCTGTGGTCTTTCTTTTTGCAACAAAAACACAGTTGCAAAACCAGCATGGACAAAGTGTCTTTTCAGGGCTCTTATGACTATTAAGTAAGGGTTGTTGAGTACTTTTTTTTTTTGGTCCAAGGTCCGCATTCATCCTTGGCCAACCCTCTAGGAATGACACGATAGCAGTAAGTGTGGCTACCCCATACTCTGAATGTGCACATGCATGCAGGCACAGGTCCCTCTTCCTCAGCTGATCTGTCTACACTTTTCTTTTCTGAACTTTTTCCTGGTGCTGTTACAATTGAGGAAGTCTTGTGGGGAGAAAGAGAGAACAAAAATATGCTTAGGAGGCTGGATTAGGGGCTGGGCCTGAGGTTAGTTTCCCCCACTTTGAATTGAACACTTCATCTTAGTAAGCTCACAGCCCCATTTTCAATTTGCTCTTGTTGATCTGGGCTGGGAGATTACTAAAGAATATTTCCTGGATAAACTAAAAATTCCAGAGTCTCTTCCTAAAAAACAAACAAAAAGGGGGGGTTAAGTTACTGATTTCCTCATGATTTAATTTTTCTTTTCTCTCATGGTTAGAATTTTTTTGTAATGGTGAAATACCTATCCTGGATTCTATCTGCTCAGAAGAAAAAAAGTACAAAGGATTAAGTCTGTTTAGGGAAGTCACACCCTTCAACTAGGAAGGGGAACCCCATACACAGCCTCTAGTGCTATGTCTTACCTTACTTTGCAGAAGTTGCACGTCCTTCAGCACAGAGCCTGTCATGGCAACAGGCACCAAAACAGTTCCGTAGGAGCACAGGTTAAGCTGGGCCTGCTCCGACACAGAATACACCATGGAGCCCAACAACATGGCCATGTCCAGTTTCTGGAGGAGAGACAGAAGATACTTCTTTCAGAAAGAAGCAGACAAGACTCTAGTCCCTTTGAAGGCCTTTCTTTGTGGCTGGAGGAAGCAGTCACCTTGGCTTGCCCTGGATTTATTAGGCTTTAAACGTGGAAAGAGCCAGGCCACTTCCACATGACCTGTTTACTGAGCATCCATTTTGATTTGTTTGCAGGGAAATTAGACAACATTGGGTCAAGCAAACGTTATGCTACATTTTCCTTTGCATTTTCCTTATCGCAAAAAGTCTGGATGGCGGGGAGACAGCAGGTTTGTAATGTAAATGCTCCAAATCAACTTTAATGGCACAACGTGAATTTACTGATATGTGATTGAATCCCACCTAAAAATATCCAGTCTAGAAGTGCCCTTAGGTTATCCTAGATATAAATATATCTGCCAGAGGCAAGCCCAAATTACCAATGGATTTGCCGAAGAGAGAAAAAAAATCCAGAAGGCCTTCTTTTATGTCATTTGACTAAGATATACACCATTGCAGGTTCCAGACACTGATATTACAATTAGTAGAAAGACTGGAACAATCTTGCTGCTGACATTAGCATTGCTGGGCTGCTGTTGTGTGGAAAATAAGAAGTCTCTTGGCCTACTGAGCTGAAAGTTATCTTTTACTGACCTGCTGAATTTCTTACTAATCACCCGATGTTATGCCTGCTTCACTTTTTTTATTCTAACTATATAGTATTTTTGTAAGAGTTGTACACATCACACTGCAGTTTGCTTGCCCACAAACAGGTGGCACTGCAAACTACAGTGTGATGACTCTACGTCTAAGGAGCCATGTGGTGGTAAGTGTGAGTGAGCAGGCAGGCAAGACTGGGCAGAGAGTATAAGAGCAAGTGGGCCGTGGCCTGGGCGAGCCATGGAGCTGGTTCATGGAAGGCCTTGGAGCTGCTACCACAGGTCCTCTCTATCCTCTAGGCCAGCCTCAGCCAGCATGGCCAATGGTCAGGAAAGATGGGAATTGTGGTCCAACAACATCTGGTGGCCCACTAGTTGGGAAAGGCTGCTCTGGGGGGGGGGGGACAAGACTGGGCAGAGAGTGAGATGGCAACAGCGGGGAGGGGGGAGAGCAAGCAAGCAGTGGCTGGTGGCAGCCTGCACAAGCCACTGAGGAGGTTCATGTGAGGCCTCGGTGTCACTACTGCAAGGTCCCCCTTTACCAAGGCTGTCAGGGATGTAGGAAGGAAGGCGGGAGAGGCCAGGCGGACAGTGTGAGTGTGGGCAGTGACAAGCCCAGACAGCTCATGAACATGCATCCTGCTTCGCTGCCGCCGCCACCAACAACTACAATATCACTAATGGAGGGTGAGGAGGATGGAAGCGGCAGGAGAGCAGTACCATTGCTATGAAGATACTCAGGCCTGTGCTGCGTGTCCTTCCTGTGCAGCTTGTTTCCACCACCTGCCTCCCTCCTCCCCTTCTCCTTTGTGGGAGAATATCCTGGTGGGGAGTTGCCGTGGCAACCTGGGGGAGGGGGTCAGTGCAAGGGGAGTGAGGCAGTAGCAGCCACAGGAACACCTGGAGCCACTGGGTGGTTTGGTGGGGTGGGTGCCTTGGGTTCCCCTTCCTGGGATTAGGTGGCGGGGTCAGTGTGCAAGGTACGCAGGGTTGGAGCCTCTAGTATTTGCGATGCAAAAAAATTGAGATCAGTATTGGTTCTTAAAGTAGGTTGTAGATCACCTTCAGCATTTATTTTTAAGTGGGAAAAGAGGGTTATAAATACTAAAACAAATAATAAGTAGCTGATGATGAAATGAAGAGTTCCTGCAAATTATTGGCACATTTTACTGGAAATAGCATGGTAGTTTTTGTGTGTGTGTTGTTTGTTTTAAATGGGGCAGGAAGCAGAGTTATCAAAAGGGTTTCATTATTACACATGCTTTGTGGTGGCTGGTGCCAATTAGGACTTGGTGGGGTGGAAAGTACGGAGCCCAATGGTAGGTGAAGCTAGAGCCAATGACAGTCAGAGCCAACTGATTCTAGTTTTGCCCCCTCCATCCTCCTCCCTGCTGAGTTCTACAAGGGGCAATATTGAACCGGAGGAGGAGGAGGAGGAAGCTGACAGCCAGGGCCACTCTCTGACTAGTTGTAAGTAAGAAGGCAGGCAAGCAGGCAGGGGATGGCTGAGGGCATGCTGAGACTGGTGAGGCTGTGCCCCATTTGCCCTTATGACCAGTCTCCACTTGTCTCCTATTATGGAACGAATTGACAGGGAGGGGGAAAACAGAGAAGTAAGACTTTTAAGACAAACAAACCGTGAGGGGTTTGCTGCTCTGTTCATTGTGATCCTTCTGGTCAGTGCTTGGGCAGCAGAGATCCCGGGCTTGCACGTAAGGCTCGCACATTTCTGATTGGCAGGAGATCAGGATGAGGGTGCGGCCAGGGATTGGGGGCACGTTGTACCGAACAGCAACGTGGATCGCTGTCTCTAAAGCCTCACGGTAACGCTGCAGAATGGCACGGCTGCAATGCACATCCCTGTGACAGAAGACAACACACCGGTACCAATGAACACCACACACTTATTTCCTGTGCCACTGCTGCAGCCACAGATGAAGCCACCAGTTATTTTGTGGCAAACGATCTGCATAAGTGAAATTACACACAGCGTAAAGGAGGTTTTATTTTTTTAAAAGAAGAATGCGAAATAGGTAGAATGAGTTAGCCACAGATTGTTCATTGGTTTATTTAAAAAGTCAAAAGCTATGCTACAGCGCTCTTCCATCTCAGTATATAAGAGCAGCGCTGCTGGTTCAGACCAAAGGCCCATCTAGTCCAGCATCCTGTCCTCACAACCAGATACCCGTGGGAAGCCCACAAGCAGGACCTGAGCGCAACAGCAACTCTCCCAACTTGTGATGCCCAGTGACTGGCACTCAGCAGCATCCTGCTTCTGATAGTGGAGGAAGAACATCGCCTTATCCTCCCATGAATTTGTATAAACCTTTTTTAAAGCCATCCTAAGTAGTAGCTAAAATTGAAGCCTTCATGTTCAATGGCAATAAATCTACAAGTCAAAGATGTTGGAGACAGACAGAATGCCCCGCCTACAAGCTTCCCAGAAGCATCCAACTGGCTCTTGTTGGAAAACAGGATGCTGGATTAGACTGACCTTTCACCTCTGTATGCAAGCAAGGACTTCCCTTGTGTGTTCCCTGAGCCTCTGCTATGACTCCTTGTCGATTCTGACTTATGGCAACCCTATGAATAGGGTTTTCATGGTAAGCGGTATTCAGAGGTGGTTTACCATTGCATTCCTCTGAGGCTGAGAGGCAGTGACTGGCCCAAGGTCACCCAGTGAGCTTCATGGCTGTGTGGGGATTCGAACCCTGGTCCCCCAGGTCATAGCCCAGCACCTTAACCACTATACCACGCAAAATCAAAGACAGACAGACAGAGCACCAATACTACCTGGCCTTGGAGAGTTTTTTCTTCTCCTGCTTCACCATCTGGAAGATAACCGGGATATCCATGCAGTAACGAAGTCTTCGGCGGGTAAAAGACTGCTTTGGCTTTCTGATGTGCCAAGGTTTAGAGATGGGCAGTCCAAATTCCTTCACGATCTTTAGGACAATAGCCGTGTTGCTAGGGCAGGGCTTTTCTGGTGGGAGGGGGGACAGAGAAAAAGATGGAACATTTAATCTAGCTGCAACTTCCACAGACACCCCAATCAACCCCCCAAACCCTACAAATAAGGCTGCCGATTCATACCACCCCACAGGAAACCTAGCTGCCCCTGTCGTATTACCTCACCTTGCCTCCCTCCCTCAAATCCCTGCAAGTCATTTAGAGTCAACCTCCTTCACCGTCTACCATTCCCACTTTCTTATCTTCTCCGCCCCAACCCTCCATCTCCTCTCTCTCTCCGCTGTTTACCCCCCATGGCTGATACAGAACCTTGAAAGAGAAACAGTTACATCACTGACATCTAAGACAAGGGGACAGGGGGAGAAGAGGACATTATGTGACCGTCTGAGGGCCACATCTCCCCCCCCATGGGCAAGCTCCCAGGGGCCGCATGCTAATGGTGGGTGGGGCCAGAAACAGAAGCGGACAGAGCAATGGACGCAACCACCAGACCATTACCTGTGTGATGCGTTCCAGCCGTGCACAACTCAAGACGTTGAGGCACACGCGCCCCTTCCTTCAGGCACAGTTCACAGTCACGTTCCAGCCAGGCAAAAGCACTCACAGAGGGAGTGGAACTGGGCTGGTAGCGAGTGTGGCCTGGAGAGAGTCCCTGAGAAGGCTAGTTTGAGTTAGAGAAGCCTATAGGGCCACATTTAGCCCCAGACGCTGATGTGGAAAATTCCACACAACTGTCATGATGGGTACTGTTACTTAGAGATAAGGGTGGAGCGATTGAAATGATAATGTAAATCTTTAAAACTCCCACCGCTTTAACAGCTAACGGGGTTACTGCACAGCTCTTCTGGCGCACATCGCGGATAGAAATTCTTTTATTCGCTATGTGGGATCACGTGTCCTTGGATGTTGCGAGGGTATATAAGGGAGTCTCAGTCTGTGTTCAGGCAGACATGCGTGTGTTATCGCTGTCTCCTTACGCAAGTAATAAAAGCTAGCTTTCTGTCTGGAAGTCTCGTGTGCACTAATTTCCTGGGACCGAACCATCTTGACATGGAATAAGAAGGAATTTCAGTGACAACACAAAGTCCCTCACCCGTTTTATATCATCATTCCAATTCCAATTCCCTCGTCAGTCACCTCTGATGCCTTTTTGAGTAACTATCTAGATTCTAGTGCATCTGAGGTCATGCAGGCCTCACCCTTGTCTTCAAGGTCCTTCTCCAGTTCCTGGATGATCTTGTACGCCGCAAGGAAGCGAAAAGGGAGCTGCCTGCTGTGGATCACAGACTCCTGGGAGTTGCAGAGAAACACCAATTGGATAAGCTCGAGGGGAAAATTCAAACTGACTGTATTCATGTTTTAACTAATTTATTACATTAAATGTATTAATAAAATTGAGACTAAGGTAACAAAAGAAGCAAATACCCATCACCGTAATGGAAGAGAGGCGTGGGGTGGGTGTTGAAGAAGGGACTTTTTATTGTAGGGAGCTGTGGAATGTGGGGGGGGGAGAGAAATGTGGAACACACGGAGTTGCATTGTGCTGTCCTGTCTCTCTAATGCCGCCAGCAGAGGCACATCTATTGTCAGGGCAAGTTTTGCTGCCATGGCAACAGTTCTCTCCAAAATGCTCCATTTTTCTTTAATGGCTGTGAATGGCAGACCATTCGCTCCTCCTCTTCTGGCAACACAAGAACAGGCCTTTTCAGTGGTGACTCCCCATTTGGGGAACACTCTCTCCAGCATGCCTGATGCCATTGCTGTGTGTTTAGGCACAAGGCAAAAACATTCTTACTTATCTAGGCGTATGGTTTTTAATTTGGGACGATTGCTGGATACATAAGCGGCCTAGACCAGGCAGGACTTGTCAAATGAGTATTTTCTGCCGGTTTTTAGTATCTTTCTTATTTTATATTTTTACTGTGTAAGTTGGTTTGAAGCACCTGAGCACAAAAATGCAACTAATAAATATAATAATGAATAATATATGCACATGAAAACAAAGGACCTTGTAGCCCCCCTTAAGGAGTAAACAAATTTATCGTGGCATAAACTTTCATGGACTACAGTTGACTTCATAAAAGAGTACAGATGAAAAGGGGCCTATGAGGCCATCGAGTCCAACCCCCTGCTCAATGCATGGATCCAGCTTAAAGCATACCCAACAGGTGGCTGTCCAGCTGCCTCTTGAATGCCTCCAGAGTTGGAGAACCCACCACCTCCCTAGGTATGCACCTCATCAGATGCATTGAGCATTATGCTGAGGTACAGATATATAAAGTTGGTCTTTTGGGGGGGGCGTAGCTGTGAACAATGCGATCAGAGGGAAATGAAACACAGAAAAGTACAGATAGCCACTGAACACACATGATGTGCTAAAAGAAAATACTCTGCCTTTGTTCAATCCACAAGAGACAGAATACATTAGGGGCTTCAAATCAGAAGGAACTAGTATGTGTTATGGGAGCAAATGGCAGTGGTTAGATCAACAATGATGTTAAGGAAGCAGGCAAACGAAAAAGACTGATTGGCTGGATAGAAGTGACTTGTTCAACAAATAAAAAGAATCAGGGAAAGCTGGAATTGGAGTAGATTAGCAAACAATACAATATTAGCAATTTAAGTAAAGGCAGAACTGACAATGGGTTGCATCCAACTGAATTCTACTCATAGCAGACCCATTACAATTAATGGACCTAAGTTCATCATGGGTAATAATTTCAATGGGTCTACTCTGAGTGTGACTTAACACTGGCTACAATCCAATAATCCTGGGGTAGAGAGACAAATACTCTGAACAAGTTTAAAGCAGGTTCCAATGTTCCTATCATGGCTTTGCCACCCCCCACCCCCCGTGCAGCAGACTCACCTTGTCCTCCAGGCGCTTCAGTAAGCGTTTGTGATGCCGCTCGCTCACACCAGTCCGCAAGATGCTGCGCAGGTTCCGCAGCATGGCCATGAAAGGCAGCTTCCCTGCATCTGCAAAGGCCCAACAAGAGATCCTTGTGGGTGTTTATTTGGGGCCAAAGTCAAAGGTTCCCAGAACAGCTTACGTGCAATCAGTCATGGCACAAAAAGAAAAAAGGGCAGGGAGGGAAGAGGAAAAAAGAAAACTCAGGTGCAGATTCTTTAACATTAAATAGTATTTCTTACCATGACCAGCTGGAATAAAAACAGTTTAGGATCAAGGAGGAGCCTGATGGAGCTGGTCTTCTCAGCAGAGCTGACTGAACAAGCCCTGCTTCTCCCAATGTTACAAAAATGCTTATCAAACTAACAAATGTTTTCTCGACTTGCTACAGATTTGAAAAGCAGAAGATTTTGTGATGCCACTTTTTACTAGATGGGGCGAATGCAGAAAAAGACCCACATCCTCAACTCTCACACCTACCAATCAGCTCTTCCCAGACTGCGGCATTGTTCCCGTGTTGGCTCAGCTCCCGATCCCAGGTTTGTGGCTTCGGCAGCTTCATGCGAGTGCCAGCCAGGCTCGAGTCCCAGGGCCCGGGGAGGCGGCTTCGTGAGAAGGCGTGCAAATCCGAGGGGTACCTGGAGAAGGTGGCAGAAGACAGCGATGTAGAAGGGGGGCCGGCCAAAGATTGATTGGGACTTGCCAGCCTAGCTAGTATGTGCTGGTTGGTAGGATTCTTGCAAAAATATTTATTATTTACCAGGGTGGGGGCTTGCCTCCTGCACCATTAGTGCTCTGTTTCCCCTGCAAAGCCAGGCAGACGGAGCTCTGGGGCTCGAGGGCGCCTTTTAACAGCTTGCCCGAGTACTCAGTCAGCTGACCCCTCCGAGGGCCAAACTCTGCCTACCAGGCCTTATAAAGACCCAGCCTCAGAACTCACAACATGCTTCTTAGGGGGAAGGGCTGTGGTAAGTGGTACAACACCTGCTTGATATTCACAGAAGGTCCCAGGTTCAATCCCCAGCATCTCCAGATAGGACAGGGAGAAAGAGAGGCTCCTGTCTGAAAACCTCAAGAGGTGCTGCCAATCAGAGCAGACAGTCCTGAGCATGTGGACCAGTGGCCTGACTTGGTATAAGGCGACGTCCTACATTTACTTTATCCTCCCACTTAAAGCCCTGCTTCCTTTTTCCAAATGGCTGCCTTTAGTCTTGACCTCTGCATGGTTCTGAGTTTCATCTCTGCCTCTGGCCCTTGCAGTTGCCATTTTCTGCTCTGGAAGTCGAACCCTCCCTGCTCTGGGCCCTGCCTGCAGTCCTGGCCCAACACCCTAGAGTTCAACCCACGCCAAGGGCCCCAACAGGTTGACCTTCATCTGACCCTGCCAGGCACTGCCAATTGAAGAGACAGATTAGTTATGCCTGATACAGATTGGGGGGAGACGGACCCGACTTGCAGCCTTCCGGATGTTGCTGGACTCCAGATCCCATCAGCTTCAACCAGCAGGGCCAATCTTGAGGGATACTTTATTACTTATTTGTTTATAGTATTTGTACCCCACTCTTTGGCCAAAAAGACTCCCAGAGTGACTTACATGCAATCATAGAACAGCAAAGTTGGAAGGGGCCTATAAGGCTGTGGAGTCCAACTCCCTGCTCAACTAATCAATTAATACAAGACAGTTCCTGTCCACAGGCTTGCAATCTTAAAAAAAAAAGACACAAGGGGAAAGGAGCCAGGAGGGAAGAGGAAAAAAGCAAACTCAGTAGTTCTTATAATGACCAGCTGTTATAAAACCAGTTCAGGGGTAGGAGGTGCCTGACAGAGTCGGTCTTTCAGCAGAGCTGACAGAATGAGCCCTGCTTCTGATCTCTCCCACTGAGGCGATCTGATGGCATGGCTGCCACCAGGGGACAGTTGAAGGAGAGGAGGCCTGGTGAATGAAACCTGCTTCCCATCTCTCCCAACGGGAGTTGTCATCCAGCAATATATGGAAGTCCACAGATTCTCCCCTGTCCAAAACTAGCCTCCTCCTCCCTCATGCATGCACAGTATTGCAACACAGGATGCCACATTTATGAGCAGGGACAGGGGAATCAACTGTCATCTGCCCCAGCCAATGTGGCCAGGGGTCATGCACGATAACAGTCCCACCAACACCTGGAGGGCCACAGCAGATTTCCCCCATCCATTCATGGTGGGGGGAGAGCATCACCTTCATGCACTGCTTGATTTTCTCCAAGGCACCTGTCAGAAACAAAGCATCTGGCTAGAATCTAGATGCCCCCTTGCTCTTGCTGAGCCAGGAGATTCTTCTGTGCAGCCAACTCAAGGGAAAACTCTTGGGTTAAAAGGGCAGATTTTCCAGGCCTGTTTTCAATCCTATTAGGAACGTAGGAAGCTTCCTTTATAACGAGTCAGCCACTGGTCCCTCTAGTTCAGTACTGTCCTACATCAGGTGGGGGAAAAACCCATTTCTGTGTTTCTGAGGTCAAAGAATGCACTCTTGCTTTACACATCTGAAAGACACTGATGGCCCTGTGGGATTCTAGATTTAAAAAGAAAAGCAGAAGCAAGCATGAAGATAGCCAACCCGATGTATGAGATCAAAGCAATGGCAAGCTTACGAGCAAATTACAGTCCCGAGTCCTCATGATTTCAGAGAAAAGCTTTGTTTGCTGTTTTAAAAAAATCCATGGGCTTCACTTATTCAAGCCTCAGAAGGCAAAAGGCTACCGTGGGCCAGAAGGTGGGGTTTCAAGTGGTATCCAGGAAATCTCACCTGCATCCCAGGAGACTCATCACGTGCTGGGACGGCTCACCAATGTGAAGGCGCTGGACCAAAGCCTTCAATGAGAAAAGATCCTTGGAGGCTTTTGGACGCTCCCTTCGAAACTGGCGGAAAACAATGACAGAAGACTTGAGAAAGGTCAAAGCCACTTTGCGTCTTCACTGAAGCTTTTTGAAAGGGACAGAATCACACAGTGTGTGACACACCCCTTTTCCTTGGAGATCTGAATGCACACTTCAACTTTTCCTGGCCCAGAACTACCCACAAACGTAGACATCAGTGTTGTAGACAGGGTACAAAGTCCCCCTTCCCACCTGTCTCTACTCCCCCCCCCGGTAGTTCTTATACCTTATTCTGAAGAGTTTTTAATTTTGCTACAAGAGGTCGATTCCAGGCAAGTGAATGCTTTTCACTATTAGAGACTCCTGGTCCCGGCTGAGAACACAAAAGTAACACACAATTACCACACAAATAGATCTCAGTGCATGGACACTAGACAACTTCCACAACTAAATGCAGATACTTGGCATTATGTATAGAACAAGCTTCTATCAGCATGGAGTCTGTACTTTTACAGATGAAAGTTTCTGGCCCTTGTGGCCACAAAACAGAAGATGGATACTGGATTGGAGCCACCACTCCCTCAAAAAAAGGTACAGGATTAGAAACAAGAGAACAAGACATTTCTGTTTTTTCAACTCAGTGTTTCCATGTTCCATATAAGGATGTTTCAATGACCAATTCTCACATTTTACATGGGAGAAGCTTTAAGACTAGTTCTTTCAGAAAAGCATGCAAGTTCAGCCCTATAGCCGCTTTCAGAACCCTGGCTCCAAACTTCCCACACCCTGAAGATCCCTCCTGCCTACTTCCTCCCTATATGTAGACTGTTTTTCCTCCCATCATAATTACATCTCACTTCCCTCACAGAACCCACAATAACAGTATTCTTCTGCACAAAACCTCCGCTGAGTGCTTAGAATGTTTGCAAACATTCTATGACATCACAGCAGGTCTGCCAATAGTGGGGAAGGGAGAGAAGCTGGGAGACAGCCCACGTACAGTCTATATAAAGAACAATGAAGTCTTAAAATCAGAAACTCTGAAATTGAAACGTCCACCTTTTTGATCTTTGGCCGACGGGATTTTTTCCCTTGGCTCTTGCGGGTATTGTATTTGGCCAACTGGTACACATCAAACTGCCGGAACTTATCAGCCATTGCAGCACGGAGGCAGGAAGGCATCGGAGCCAGAGCTTCTCCTTCCCCTGCTAGGATCTGAATATAAAGAAACAATATTGCCATCTGACCACTAGGGGGCAGCAAAGAGAAGCAGGCCCATATTCTGGAGTACCGCTGGAACTCTCTGTTGAAGGATTCTGAACAAAGCTGGGCAGACCCTGAGGTGGCAAATGGAAAAGGAGGCGCATGTGTGTGTTCTATCCTTACCTGATAAAGCCTGGCCACCTCCTTCCAGTCAGAGGGAAGCTGCACGGTGTGGCAGAAATAGCGGCGCAGATATGGGCGGCAGGGCAGAAGGCGGGAAGATAGCGCCAGGAGAAAATTGGCTGTGCTGCGGATATTCAGTTCTTGGCGAGTGTACAGGGCAACCTAGGACAGAAGGAGACAAAAAGCACAGAAGAATATATTTAGGAGAATCCAGGGGGTTCTGGAGACGTTAAAGGGAATGGTAGGACACCATTATCCAAAGATGAAGAAGCTGATCTGGATCTTTTCCTAGAGAGTCCCCCACCCCAGTTGTCCTCATTCACATCCTGTGTTGGCCATGCATCTCTGGTTCTGCAGTCATCTCAGTGCACATAAAAGGCTAATGGCATCACTATTGTGCCAAACCTTACACAGAACACCACAGTTTTCATTACACAGGCATTGCATCCAGCAATTTCAAGTCAGCACTGGAAGTTCTAATGCAGGTGAGCTCTTAGAAGCATGCATGGGTTCCATATTTTGCAGATGCACGTTTCTGGCCCTCATGATCACAAAACCAAAGGACTGAAAACAAAAAGACACTGTTCAATACGAGGATTTTTTTTTAAAGTCCTTTAATTTCCATATTCCATCTATAGCTTAAGAGCTTTCAAGTGCCAATTCCCACCTCTCACATGGAATACAATTTCAGAAGCAGTCTATTTTAATTTGGTTATTTGCCAGGGGTAGTTGTTGCTGCTGCTGTAGAGAAGCAGCATTCCATGGCCTGGGAAAGGAGATCCATCTACCTGAACAACCTCCTGAGATTGTCTAAGAATCATCATCATCATCGTATTGGCAACAAGACTGCTACCAGCAGTTGGGGAAATCAATCACATTCATGCAATTGATCTATGAAAAGCACGTAGCACAGGGGCCATTGCTCAGTGGCAGAGCACCTGCTTCGCATGCAGAAGGTCATAGGTTCAATCCCAGACATCTCCAGGTGGGGTGAGATAGACTCCTGCCTGAAAACCTGGAGAGCTGTTGCCAATCAGCATATGAAGACAATGCTGAGCTAGACGAGCCAATGGTTTGACTCAGCATAAGGAAGCTTCCTATGTTCTTCAAACACGCAAGTTTTGCCACAGCCCACTTTTCCAGCCCAAATGGCCCAGGATGCAATCCATAACGGCTGGCTCCCCTTGCAAGTCTTTGGATGCAGCCCTCAGAAATCTAGGCTCCTGGCATCTGCCCCTCGTACCTTGAGGATGAATTCAGGTTCCAGCTCTGCTAAGCTTTTGCACACATGCATCAGCGCCTCTTGCAGCTCACTGGGAGGGTTCCCAAACTTTGGCCCTTCCACCAGGGAGCAGCAGGCCAGGCTCACCAACATCAACTAAAAAAGAAGAAAAATTAGGGGAGAAAGTCTTAGGAAGCACCTCTTAAGAGCTGTCCGCAAAATCCAAGATTCTAGTCCAGTGGACTTCACTCGCCGCAACAGACACAAAGACATTAGACACACAGTTTCTAACAAGCCACTCTTAAAATCTGGATGGAATGCTGGAGGGCCGACTTCACCCAGCACTGAGGCCACATCCACCCCATACATTTATTTACAGCACTCGCATACCACTTTGACAGCTGTGGCTCCCCACAAAGAATCCTAGGAACAGTCGTTTTTAAGGATGCTGAGAACTGTAGCTCTGTCAGGAGTCTCTTAACTCTCAGCACCATTAAACAACAGTTCCCAGGATCCTTGGGGGGAAGCCATGACTGTTAAAGTGGTTTGAAGGTATAGTGTGGATGTGACCTAGATTTAGGGGCAGGCGACCGCCTTGGGCACCAGGCTTGGTTGATAGGTGCTGGGCTCAGGGGGTGCCATGCCATGGGCAAACTATCAACTCAACAGCTGAAATAAAAAACAAATCTAACAGTTAATTTCCATGTATATATCTGGCAATACCCAGCTGCCTGGCAAGCGTTGCATTACATTCATAATTTTCTGGAAAATATGCAACATCAGTATCCATTCAACAAAACAGTGTGCGTTCCTACTAGGTCTGGGCAGATCTGGCAAATTTCTTTTTTCTCAATCTTAAATTCAGCCCTCCACATTAGTTTGCAATTTTTTAAAAAAAACCCTCATGAATATTCATCAGCCTTTTAGTGCTAATTGTGCCCAACAGACGTGTTTGTATGGAATTTTTGCCTAATGTACATGTTTTTGCAAAGCTATGTTCCCTAATATAATGCATTTATGCGTGTTATTTTCACAAATATATGCAGTTTTATGCACTCTTTATCCTAATACATGCATGTTTGTATAGATTACCTGGCTCGAGAATCGCACTGCAAAATTCAGAAGAAATAAGGAATTTTGAAGGATGGCTGGGTTTCAGGTTCGCAGATTGTTTCAGGAAGTGCAAATTGGGTAGATTCAGCTTTAAATGCTAACTGAATCGAATTTCTCCACCCCCAGCCTACCACCACTATCACCACTTCTCACTTTTTGTTCTTTCAAATGCTGCTCCTCGCTCTCCAGTGGCATCGCCTCTCCAGAGGGGTCCTTCTCTTCAGTTTGCACTTTCAACTGGTCTTCGGGCACGCTCAGAACATATTCTGGCATCTCGTCAGCTAAGTCCACTTCATCCCCATCCTCCTGCATGGAAAGAAACCACACTGTCCCTTAGCCAAGCTGAAATTACTCTTATCAGCATGAGGCACTACTTATTTTCTAGGCGTCTAGTACCAAGGAGTAAAAAACAACTCAAGAAGTTCTCAGGCACAACAGCCGCATATAATAACAGCTATGCTCTGCCTGGAACCCCTAAAAACCAAGAGCATCCAGAATTGGGAATGTTAAAGTGTGCGGGTGTGTGGCGGGGGGAATCACCATTAAAAGAATGCAAGCAAGACCTAAAAGTGCTACAACAAAATGTTGTAGTATGGTGTTCCTGTTCAGCCACTCTGAAACCCTGGAAAGCAGCTGCCAGTCAGTGTAGACAATGCTGAGCTGGGTCGGCCAATGGCCTGACTTGGTATTAGGCAGCTTCCTATGTTCCTGCTGGATCAGGCCAAAGACCCATCTAGTCCAGCATCCTGTAGCCCTTTAGACATCCTTTTTAGTGTGCATTCACGATGCTATCGGGGCAGTCATATGCATTCAATATTGTATGTGCTTGCAAAAGTTTGGGTGGTCATATTGCTTCGTTTCCAATCAGTGTATAACTTGTAACTTCCTGCTGAAATCCTGTTAACTCTTCATTCATAACATAAATATTGGGTCAGAGGGAGGCTGTCCTGCTTTTGTTGCAGTTGGGACTATAGCCTCTCTGGAAAATAATGGGGTAGCATTGGGGAAGGATTACAGAACACACGTAAAGAACAATATCCAACAGCCAACGTGCAAAAATTATGCCATACAGAGACGAACTCTGGACTGTGGCCAAACAAAACACAGGCATAGTTGTGCGTGAGTGGTTGGCACATCAAATCACAAACTCTAACTGCATCTCACCATTGGCTATGCAATTGCAACCACAACATATGATTTGCCGATGTAATCATGAAGATGAAACTGCTGACTTATTAAATAGGGTGTTTCGTTGCCAATGACGTCAGATGAGGGAGCCTCTGCCCATTTTTCAATTGCAGGGGTGAAGCTGGACATTTTGCTACCCAGGGAACTCAAGGCCACATCTGGCTTACACTGCACAGGCATGGCTTGTAAACCTTCACCCAAGAACAGTGGCAAAGATGCATGGATGACGACAGCAGATTATCCTGCCTCCCCACCACCGACAGTTTGGCTCTAGCTCAGAGACTAGAAACTTATGGCCTTCCCGATGTTGTTGACTCCAGCTCCCATCAGCCCCAGGCAGCATGGCCAGTGACGATGGGCGTTGTAGTCCACAAACATCGGGTGGGCCACTGCTTTGGCTTCTGGTTCCAATTAATGGAAGGAAAATTCACATTTCCATAATTGTCGAGACCAGTGGCTCGCAAATTGTTTTCTCCACAGACCGCTTGAAAATTGCTGATGGTCTTCGCAGAAATAGCAGTGATTTTTTTGCCTGTTGTAGCCATTGTAATGGGCTGTGCTAGATGCTGTATGATTTTTAATTGCGCTTTATTGCTTCTTTTATTTCTCATTTTGTACTTTATAGTATTACCATCTGCATTCCACAGAACACAAACTATAATACAATAAAGTACAAGAAATAAAAGCAGCAGTAAAAATACAGTGAAAAACCAGTATGACTAAAAATCAGTATATTGCAGACGCAGCCCACACTCTGTGAAGCCCTGGCCTAGATGTCATTTCCACTATAAAGCTGAAAATCTTATCTCATTCTTTTTTTACCCTGCCCAGCCCATTCTTCTCCAGCCAATCAAAGTCACTGTTGCTGAAGTCTCTGTCACACAATCTCCTGTTGCCATGACTACACGGCCTTTATCGGTCCCTCCCTGGTTTCAGTCTTACTTGTGGCTGCTCCAGTTTGGTGCGGGTTCCAACAGCCTCATCCTGGGCTCCGAAACTTGGTGGCAAACCCAGGTACATCTGGCCACAGATTTTTTCCTGAGGATCCAATCGGGAAGAGAACTGCACAGCCAAAGGTTTCAGAGAGGCCAGCCATGGGGAAGAGGTGGCAACAGGGCGCAACAGGCGAGCTCTGGACTCCTTCAGCCCCTTAAGACCAAAGTGGGCAGGCTGTTTCAGGAAGGAATTCTCCAGACCCAGCGGGATCGGTTCAGAGAAGGCGGAACATGGCAGAGGTTTCTTAGCTTTGGTTGCTGGAGGCTGAGCAAAAGAGGCAATAAAGGCGCAATTAGCAGTGGGAAACGGGTGTCCATACCATATAACACATGTACAGTCTGAACACAAATGTGCTGCTGTACAACCCCACAAGTGCACACCCTTCCATTCAAACACCTGAATATGCACAGAGATAGCTTGTACAACATGATGTGCACGCAAGCCTAATGTCAAGTAGAATCCAGGAACTCAGTTTGCCCTTACATTCTCCATGCAACTCTGACTTCCCTCAGCTGGGGACAGAACACTGGGGTGGGGAAGGAAGAGGAGTGGCACTCTGGCCGGCAGAGCAGATCTATACATTCAGATGTACTGCACAGTACAGATTTCCTGGGATTGTACTACTGCCGAAATGTTTAAACATTTTCCCCACATGAAAATCTCCCTGCCCATAGTAGAGATAAGCAAATCTGTCAATTTTGGTTTGTCATTTTCCCAATCTTTAACTCACTTCTCCACATCAGTTTGCGACTTCTTATTTTAAGAAGTCCCCATGGCAATTTGTCAGCATTTTAGCCCCAATTTTGCCTAACATACACATGCCTGTATGCAATTTTGTCGTAACAGACACATTTTTGCAAGCAGTTTTCCCTAATACAATTCATCAATGTTATTTTCACTAATGTTTTCATGCATGCTCACTTTACACACGTATATGCCTTTTTTGTGCACATTACCTGAAGAACTGCCCTGCAAAATTTGAAGAAGTGTGCATTTCAAAGAATGGCCGTTTCTGTTCACACATTGTTTCAGGAAATGTGAATTAGGTTGATTTGTCTTTAGATGTGGACTGAACCAAAGTTTCTCCCCCACCTCCAGCCCATCACTGCAGGGAGAGTGTTCTAAAATAGTTTTCCCCCACCCACCATGGGGACAGCACTCCAAAAAACTCTGCCTGTCACCTAACACGGTACTAGGGATGGGAGAGAAATCTGATTCGCGAGAGAGCCCAACGGTAGGCGGAGCCAAAACCAATGAGAGGCAGAGCCAACAAATTCTAGTTTTGTCCCCATCCTCCTCCCTACTGATTTGTACAAGGGCAATACTGACAGCTAGGGCCACCCTCTGGTTACTGGACTGGTTACTTACCTGTGCCTGATCAGGAGCTAAGCTGTAGCATTTGCAATCCAGGGCGCTCAGAATATACCGTGTTGTCAAGTGGCCTGGCACAACTCGGCTCTGCGTATCGAGAGGCTTCAGCGAAGCCAGCCATGAAGCAGAAGGCTTAATGGGATGCAAGAGTCGGGCCCGGGATTCCTCCAGCTTTTGGAGGGCGAGGGGAACAGGAGAGCAAGCATGAAGCAAGGGTGTCTCCACACAGAGAGGGGCAGGGGAATCCATGGACTTCTCAGCAAAGGTAGCAGGCTCCTTGGACATCTGCAGAGATTTGGGGAGGGTAGAGGGGGGAAAAGGACACAACTTGGTACTCAACATAAACAAGGTCTGTACAGATTGGGACCAGAGTACATGAAAGATCATCTCATCCCTTATGTAACCAATCAATCATTGTGCTCTGCGAGAAGAGGCATCTTGCCGATACCATCTTATTAGGAGATCCATTCCACAAGATGTCAAAACTGAGCCTTTAATGTGGCTCCTACCTTTTGGAACACCCTCCCATTACAGATCAAGCAGTTATCTTCTCTACTGTCTTTTTGGCACCTGCTAAAGACAATCCTCTTTCAACAAGCCCTCTAAACAGAGATTTTTATCCCAGTCAGTATCCATACTGGATTTTAAAGTTATTTTATATATGCAGTGGTTTTAACTGTTTTTACATATCTCCTGGTTTTTCCCTTGTCTTGTACATGCATTTAACTGTTTTTATACATGCAACTGTTTTATATAAGCTTTTGATGTATTTGCTCATTTTGAAATGCTTCATACCAAGCGATTTATAAAGGAAATAATAACTGAAGGGCAGTGCAATAAGATGTTAACAAACCAGAATATGTCTACAGAAGGCCAACAAAAGTGTCAAGGGACTTGGGGATGAAGTCCTATGAGGACAGGCTAGTATATTTAGGAAAGGGACAGGAACTGCACTGACATACGTTAGACGGATGAACGACTAATGGAAAGACACCACGCAGGCAAATCAGGATGAATGCTCATTGTCATATAATTGCCCCGCAAACAAATGCTCCACAGAGACAGGACATGGTCTAACCTCTGCCTAAACTTTTTACAAGCAAATCAGGACAAATGATCAAGAAAAGATGGCCTAGAAGAGCACTTAGCGAAGCAGCAACCAAAAACATATACAAAAACCTTAATTTAGGTGGCCTAGCATGCTTAAAAGTATGGATGCAGTTACTCAAAAAAGGCTTACCTAATTAGGTGGATGAATTTTAATTGATTCAATTAACTCTGCATACGTTTGCATACAAATACAATAACTCTAAAGAAATTCACCAGTTTCTTAATTGTTTAGATGATGCATGCTTTTATCATAGCACCATCTCCAAAGAGTCATCCCTTCTCATATACATGAGAACAGTAAATGCTTCTTCTGAAAAGGTGGATCTGTGAGAACTTGCATTACATACAATTAACCATTTATAAAATCAGCTGCTAAATACTGATAAATAAAAGATCCAATTTTAGTTGATTAATAAATCAACATGTTTAATCAATTAGATGTTGATGAAGCTCGGAGGATGATAACAAGAACTAGGGCCTTCTCAGTGGTGGCCCCCGAACTGTGGAATAGTCTTCCCGATGAGGTGGGCTTGGCGCCGACGTTGCTATCTTTTCGGCGCCAAGTTAAAACCTTCCTCTTTTCTCAGGCATTTTAGTCTATTTTAGTCTTTTAAATATGTTTAACTGATTTTAGATTTGTGGATGCCTACATACATGTTCCTTGCACTGAATTATTGGATTTTATTATGTATATTTATATTCCTCTGTTGTACACCACCCAGAGAGCTATGCTAGTCGGGCGGTATAGAAATTCAACAAATAAATAAATAATAAATAAGTCATAGTCTGAGGTGTATCAACTAAACTTTGTAACAGTAAAAATTAACTCAATATTAAGTACCAAGTAACTGTCAATCATGGAACCAATTACCTAGAGAGGTAGTGGGCTCTCCAACACTAGAGGCATTCAAGAGGCAGCTGGGCAGCTATCCGCCAGGAATGCTTTCATTTGGATTCCTGCATTGAGCAAGGGGTTGGACTTGATGGCCTTACATGCCCCTTCCAACAGTACTATTCTATGATTCTATGTAGCATCTTTGCACTCATTGACCAAAATAGTGGAAGGCAGGAGCTTAATACTGAGCAATCGGGGAAATTATTACCTGCACGTTTTTTAAATTTTTTAATCTTTTAGTTCTATAGTATGGTGTCATGATATATATATGAGTGTGCGTATACATATAGATAGATAGATATAAATATATAAATATACAGATAAATAAAAATCAAAGGAAAATTAAGGAAATGAGCCTGGAATACTCCTGAGAACTCAACCCTAGACAGACCCCCACTTTGGGCTTTAGTTGGGGCCCACATCTAGAGCAACAGCATTCCACGCTGTCCAAACGTCCGCTGGGCCACACTGCCTTGCACAACCTCTCCCAGCCGAGTTCACAAAGTTCCTCATGCCTCCTGATTAGCGTCCCTTGTTAATTTGTGGCCACTGCCTCTTGCCAGTGTGGAAAGAGATTGCTTTCAATTCCTGCATTTCATTGCAGTGAGGTGTCTACCAGAAAGGAGCGCCCTCACTATCCTACCCGGAGCCTTTAGCAAACAAACGCAGTGCATGAACACTCAAAGGAAGCGGCCGTACCTCGAGGCAAGCCTCTGGTTCATCTAGGTCGGCACTGTCGACACTGATTGGCAGCGGCTCTCAGGGTTCAAGGAGGAGACTCTCTCCAGTCCCAGCCCTACCTAGAGACGCCAGGGGATGAACTTAGGACCTCCTGCGTGCAGAGAAGACGTTCTTCCTCCGCTCCCTCCCCGCTGCGCTTATTGTTCCTTACTAGTCGGCAACCTTAAACCCCACCCTGGTTGCGCAACAAACCATTGAGGCTTTGGTGCTTGCAGGAAACAAACTTAACGCAAAAGAAAATAAACCTTGCAAAGGTTCACAGCGATTAGGAGAGGCTGCCGCCATTTGATGATGATGTTTGCCACCCACTTGTGGTGATCGCAATCTCGCACGCTCCTCCCTCCTACCAGGAAAAGATCACCCCCCTCTCCCAGGAAATCTGATATAGGATCAAGGCGGCAGCCGGCTCCACTCCAAGTAACCTACACCTTTACTCCCCCTCCCCACTTTTCCCAGGCGTGGAAGGCCCACGCCGACTTTGTTTTTAGGGAGATCGACGCTCACCCGCAGAAACGAAGCAGCCGCGGCAATGGGAGAAACTGCACGCCGGCAGCCAGGAGTTCCCGGACGCGGAAGCACGAGTTGCGACCGCAGCACCGCCCAAAGACACCGAGTCCTGGACTTCGGCCAAGAGGCGCCGCCCAGCTCAGCCGTCTACAAGCGAAATTGCACGCTCCTCCGGAGGGACCCAGACGTCCTGGCAACCGGATTAACCCCCCCCCCCTCTCCGCTCAAGCTCCTGCAGGAGTGCCCCGGGAAGAAAACGACCTGGCTCCTAGTTTTTAAAGCGTCTCATTTCAAACCGTTAAAGGAGGCAGGAGAGCTTTTATCCACTAGCGTAGAAGGTGTGAAAAGAACCCATGAGCTCTAGCTCTTTAACCCATAGATGCCGTATCTCCAGGGTGCTTGCAAAGGAAGGGACGTGGAAGACTTGGCTCCAGCTTTGACTCGGGATCGTTTCAAAGACATTGAGGGGCTCAGAGAGCTGAATTTAAGAACGTGAGAAGAGGTCTCCTGGATCAGGGGTTCTGTTCTCCCAGTGGCCTATGGGAAGCTTGAAAGCAGGAGCTGAGTGCAATTTCTACTTGAGGCAGAGCTTGGAAAAGTTACTTTTTTTGAACTACAACTCCCATCAGCCCCAGCCAGCATGGCCAGTGGGCTGATGGGAATTGTAGTTCAAAAAAGTAACTTTGCCAAGCTCTGCTTGAGTGCCCCCCTCCCATTAATATGTACTGTTTGTCAATATTTGTGAGTACTAGGGCAACTGCCCTCCCCCCAAATTCTGAATACACTCACAATGCCCAGTCAGGGGAGTTATACAGAACTCCATCTTTAACGTTTAGAAAACAAGAGCCAGAATAGGGAATCTGTTTCAGAACAAGGGCTGCATTCCCTTCTGGTTAATCTTCTAAGGGCCGCATGCCAGTGGTGAGGAGCAGGACCAAAGTGGGCTGAGCAGTGAATGTACCTTTCACCTTTGTACAGTCAGCTGTTATCAGCACACCCAGACAAGCAAGGGGGATTGTCAGAATTCAAGGGCATGTTCCAGCCAGACACACACACACACAAAGCTTCACAGGATGCAAAGAGGAGTAAGAACATAACCTAAAAAGAGCCCTGCTGCATTTAGTCCAACAGGCTATCTAATCCAGCATCCTATTCTCACAGTGGCCAACCAGATGCCCATGGGAAGCCCACAAGCAGGACCTGAGTGCAGCAGCCCTCTCCCCTTGTGGCCCAGAGAGAGTTCTGGGGGCCAAATAAAGAGCCATGGAGGACCACACTTGGCCCTGAGGCTCCCTATCCCTGGTCCAGTAGCGCAGGCACTCTCCTGCCCCCTCGTATAGTGACATCCCTTTCATAGATTAATCTGCAACCCGCAACTCCTTGTGGCAGGATATCTATGCCTAATGAAAGTTCATCTTTCATTACAATGTTCAAACAACTTCTCATAAGCCCTTGAGAAATTTAGTTTTAATATGCTGTGTCACAGTGAGCCAAGTATGTGCAGAAAATATATATACCTTGTGCATATCCAATATCTTTTGTGGTGGGTGGCTGAGTGTGATTAGTGTTGCACTCTCTTTCCTAGTGGACTGAACAAAGGCCCATGTAGTCTGGCATTCTGTTTCCATAGCAGCAAGCCACTGGAGGATCCACAGTGCTCATTTTGCATAGGTATTTCAAGTATGCTGACAGCATTAAAAAAAAACCCAACATCTCAGCAGGCATGGAAACTGATTCATTTACTGAACTATAGTATTTCTGTCTTTTTATATTTTGCTTTATTACAAATGGCAGGGCTTCTCATTATTTGTTTTATTAGGTATTCAACAGGTAAAGCTTCTCCTAGTGCAGAGATGATGCAGTGGAATAAA
The DNA here is from genome assembly GCF_030035675.1 of Rhineura floridana. NCBI lineage: Eukaryota > Metazoa > Chordata > Lepidosauria > Squamata > Rhineuridae > Rhineura > Rhineura floridana. The sequence continues at coordinate 13,100,098 of NC_084490.1, forward strand.
CTTTGCCTGTTAAATGTATACCTGCCAAAGACAAAAGCACCTGGCACACATTTTCAGACGTTCAGACAATAAGATTTCCAACTGGGCAGATGGAAAAGAAAAAAACATAGCCTAGCCTCTCCTGTGTCTTTAACATATGCTTGATATGCATAAATCAGCAGGTTAGGATTTTCACAGCATGAAGATAAGCATTGTCATCTGCTTATGTCTGCCAGTCAGACTGCTGTTAAAGCTGCAGAGTCCCTTTGAAAAGCTGTCAATGGCTTTGCATCAGCATTAAAATCCAAAAAGCAGAAAATCTGGCAGGCCTAATGGAAAGCAAAGTAATGTGTCTGAAGACCTGGATTCATCACAGCCGTATTTCTAAAATAGTTCAAATGCTCCCTATGATAATAAACCTTTTAAAGTGAAATAGTTTATGTGCTGTGTACGCAATCACTTTGCAGCTCTTAGCTTAGCTTAACTGAGGAGCTCTTGGACTGAGGTCTGTCTAGTCAGACTCGTTCAATTCTTGCTTATGATAACTTGTTTGGATGCCACCATGAAAGAAAAAGGAGAAAACCCAAACCCCATGACGTTAGCATGCTGCCAAAGCTTCCTATGGCTGTATGGGGGTGCCACTGTTTTACTCTTTTCTTTTTGTAGTATGCTATATTTGGTTTTAATGTCAGTTGCTTGGAGACCTTCAGGTAACAAGCAACTAATAAATATTATTATTTAATAATAACAATAATAATTTCACTGCCTTGTTTTTTCCTCACAGGAGGGTTTTTTAACAGCTGCACAGCAGATGGAAATTTTACCCAGTGCAATGGAATACAGTGGTGTTTCTTTTTTTTAAAGTTATCATTTACTTGGTATGTCTCTGTTAAAAGCACCAGGCTGCTTCACACATGGTACAGTCATTCCACGATGAATACAGCATCAAATGACAAATTGAATGGTCAACCCAAGATACAATACCACAGGCAGAGTTTTCACATCACCTCAGTTGCAGTTTTCCAAGTGAGTCACACTTTCTGGTAAAGAGTATGAAGTAGTGAAACCTGTAGACCTCCATACACTACTGGACTATAGTCCCTGTCTCCTGACTATTGGCTATGCTGACTGCGGCTGGTGGGAGCTGGAGTCCAATATCATGCAAAGGGCCAACAGTTTCCCCTGTTGTGCAGTGATTGAGCACACAGAAATTACACATACATGTATGAATCAGCACATAACAGCCTCTGTCCATATTAAAGCTGAGTTGGTGATAGACTTCATTCCACAGAAATTGGGGAGCCTGATCAGGAGTATTGATGTGGGGCCTCTGACGAAGGATCAGCAGGGATTTCCACGCTGGGCGTATCTGAGCATGAGGACTGTTTCCTGAGGGAGGGTGGAACATCTAAGACACAGGCCCTGAGGTCAGCATAAGCCTGAGGCAGCGTCCCAACGCTGACCCAGCGGTCATGGGTTGGGTTATAGCAGTGAATCAGGTGGGTATCACGGTAGGTGTTGTGGCTATAGCCCCCCAGGATGTAGAGTTCCCCCTGCAGGACAGCAGAGGCGGCGATGACGTGGGCCTGTGTCAGCGGAGCGAGGGCGGCCCAGTCATCGAGGCCCGGGCTGTACACTTCGCAGGCCAGTTGATCAGCATAGCCCCCGTGGCCATCCCGCCACCGCAGGCCACCTGCCACATACAGCCGCCCGTCCAAGGCTTCCATGATGTGGCCTGCCCGCTCCTCTCGCATCATGGCCAGCGGGATGGGTGCTGCGCCTGGGCGATACTGCATCAGGGATGACTGGCAGCGGCATGAACCATCACTACCCCCAGAGACATAGATGGATCCGTCCAGGACACAGGCTGCATGACCACAGAGTGGAGCGGGCAGGGGTTCACAAGGCCTGGTGGGAAGGAAATGATAGGGTTGGGAAGACAGAAAGAATGACAGATAAAGGACATAATAAAATAATTCAGGAGCCACCAGTGTGGCACATGCCCATGCCAGTGTACCTGCCAGTATCTCCTATGCTGCCTGTGAAAGGTCTCCGTGAATAATCCCCTCAAAAATCCACAATATTCAAAACACTTGTCTCCTCCTGAGCCTCTCCTACATCAAATACTCCCTCTTAAAGATGCCCACATTTCATTGGATGCTAGGATTGGACATCCACACTCCCATCAGTTCTAAACAGAGAAGTGAGGCAAACAGCTTCTCCCTCTAACCAAGTGTGGCAGGTGTCGTTCCCCCACTGCCAAAGTAGCTGATGAGGGGGCACACCCACGTTTGTGGTCCTTTCTCTTTTTCTTGTTTCTTAGACGTGACAGCCATGTTGTGTTATGCCGCATCTCCATGGCAGCCATTTTGTGTTATGCTGTGCCCCCACGGCAGCCATATTGTGACTGGTGCATACAGTACTTTCTCAAAATTCCAAATGTGTCAACTAGTCCAAAAAGGTTGGTAATGCCTGAATTGCTATGCTGGAGCTGAGGAAAGGTTTATCTCGTCCACTGTTGGCTCCAGGTTTTGGAGGGCCCTTCAGGAAGACCCCCCAATATGAGGCAAAATGTACTATTTTACTTTGCCCTACCCCCTCCCAGGACAAATTCCTGCTGACACCCATGTGCCCCCTTCAGTCTTCTTTTCTCCAGATTCAACTTGCCCAGTTCCTTCAACTTTTCTTCCTCATAGGACTTGTTTTTCAGACTTCCTAACTGTTGCCCTCCTCTGAACCCATTCCAATGTATCGATATGCCTATTAAAACGTTGTGCCCCAAGCTGAACCAGGGATGTTTGGATCTGTCAGTTCTCTCAGATTCTCTTTCTTCCAATCTTAAATTCAGTTCTCCACATTTCTGCATCAATTTGCCATTTTTTCTTTATAAAAAAGTCCTCCTGGAAATTCTTCAGCATTTTAGTGTGAATTTCTCCCAATAAACACATTTTTGTAGGCAGTTTTGACAAATGTTCCCAATTTTTGCAAGCAATTTCTCCTCATATAATGCATTTTTGTGTATTTTTTCACTTATATTCATTTTTATGCACATTTTCCCCAAATATATGCATTTTTATAAAGTTTGGTTGGAGAACTGCATCACAAAATTTGGATGTGTGGAGTTTTAAGGATGGCTGTTTTGGTTTTATTGTTTATGAAAGTGTGAATTTGATAGTTTGGCTTTAAATGCGAACTGGAATGAATTTCTCCTCCATCCCTAAACTGGATACAACACTCCAGATGAGGTCTGACGCAGCCCCCTCAATTCCTCACCTCCAGGCATTGGTCCGAGGATCGTAGCACTCCACTGAATCCAGGCAATAGGCATCATTGGAACTGCCTCCCAGGGCGTAGAAAAAGCCATCATGAAAAACCACCTGGAAATAGCTCCGGCAACTTGTCATGTCAGCCAGTCGCTCCCACATCCCACAGAGAGGGTCGAACCTGCAATGGGGGAGGGGTCAAGGAACCCGGATGCCCTCTGGAACAAAAATGCCCCTGACTCTAAACCTATTTCTAAAATTAGAGATGCAGAAGCATCCCTTGTTACACTGCCTATCCTTCACATCTTTCCATCTTTTCCATAGTGGCTTTAAACATCAACCTGCCCACGGCTCTCAAATTCCTGGACAGTCAAATGTTGTAAAATGCAATATGTTCCTCCCTGTTGGAGGACCCCAATCAGAGAATCACAGATTCCTAGAAGGGCAACACACCCACAAACCTATTTTTCATTCTCTTGGACCAGCCAATCACTAGCAGCAGGACATCCAATGCTGGAGCCTGAGGGACCAAAACCTATTACAGCTGCTCCTGGTGGAAGCCACAGCCAATCAGGACTGAGAAACAAAGGGCCCTTCTAATATTTCTCACTGCCTTCATACCAGGCTGTAGTTGGTTCCTGGCCAAGCCTTTTGATTGGCTGGAGAGCCCTATATAAATTTTGCAGGTCACGTCAAGCTCCAGTTCAAGATATTCTGACTGGTGTGTGTCATCTCTGACACTTGTTCCCCCTACCTTCTGCCCCCTTCCTCTTTTGACTTCTTGTCACCCTCTTCAATAAGCTGCTTTCCCAAGCAGTGACCTCCACTCCGGCTTACACAACCGTAGATTGGTATTCAGTGCTAGTCATATGACCCATTGACATTAATAGATATGACTAACTTAGGTTCATTCATTTAAATGGGTCTAGTCTGAGTAGGACTTTGTTGACTACCACCCATAGTAATTCTCTCCAGTGCTTTTCTTCTCTCCAGTGCTTTTCTTGTGATGGTACTTACTGGTATATGGAGTAGCCATTTTGTGCTTGTACCCATGACACTTCCAGCAATACATGTGTACCGACACTGCATTTTTAAACCCCCCCCCCAAAAAAAGCACTGGTTATCTCCATGTAAATTACGGCCGGCAGGTAGGGCTTCTACTGCTGGGACTGATGAAATACTGATAGGGAAAAGCCTTGTTTGTCTTCCCACCCACATCCACAACTCTTCTCCAGTGGAGGCTCATTCATTAGGGCAAAGTGGGGAACTGTCCCGCCAATCTCATTCTGCCCTCAGCCAGCCAACCTCCCGTTACTTACAACCAGTTCAGCGGGTGGCCCTGACTGTCAGCTTCCTTCGCCTTTGTCTCCGTTTTACCCTTGTAGAAACCAGCAGGGAAGAATATGGCGACAAAACTAGAATTAGTTGGATTTGCCTATCATTGGCTCTGGCTCCACCTACCATTGGCCTCCCTGCCTTCTGCCCTACCAGTCGCAATCGGGACGAACCCCCACTGCTCTTCTCACATAATGGAGTTTTGAACTAGTTCTTCCCTCTCATCCATGCTAATTCAAAAGGGCAAGAATTCCCATCTCACTTGAACACTGAGCACATGGTGTTCCTGGTCCCGTAGTAGTCCTTTCCCCCAAACATGTACATCACGTTATCCTTGACTGCCACAGCATGCCGGAAACGTGGCCCCTGTGGGAGCTCCCCAAGACGACGCCACTCAACCTGCTTGACCAATCCGATGCCACTGATGAAGCGGTGAGAGAACCAGAAGTCTTGGCTAGGGCTGCGATTGGCCATGTTCTTAGCCAAAATGTCTCCTCCACTAATGGCAATAACCTTCTCTGGGTACCTCACCCGGCAAGGGAGTTGCTCCATCTTGGAAGGGCCTGGCGGGAGGCTAGTTAACGATGCAACCATGAGGTTATAGAGCCGACCCGGGGCAGCCATGATATCTACCATCCGCACCTGTTTGAGCTCCCGACTGGACATCAAAGAGAATCTGATGCAGCGCAAGATTTTCTCTGCACGGTCCATCCGTCCATCTCTGTCGGCATCCAACCATCGGATGGCTCCTTGGAAGGCCTCTAATTCGTTGAGGATGTAGAGGGCATCAGAGCTGAGGAAATCCATGAGCTGATTTACTGGAAGGTCCAGGAACTTGGGTGTTCCCATGACATGAGCAAAGTTCCTCAACACAAAGTTCTCTGCAGTGCTTTCCAAATCGTGTAGGCCATAGGCACGAGCGAAAGATAGCACGTCCAAGCTGGATTCGGGGCTCAGCTTGTGGTGGAAGAAATCCAGGCAGAGTTCCAAGATGCCAGACACCTGGTACTGGAGAGCAGCCGATGCAGCATCAAACAGGTCATCCCATCCGCCCGCCAGCACTCCTGAGTATGCAAAGGAGATGATGAGGCCTAGATCTCTTGAGGTGAAGCGAGTGCAGAGAGGGGTGTCTTCCTGATGGGTTTCCTTCATGCCACTGGTGAACATGCCATGGAAGAACTCGCAGCCACAAGCCAAGGCTAGTCGATGAACTGGAAGGACGTAAGATAAGATCAGGGGACTCAATAGCTGTATCTCAGCTAGAAACCCATAGCCCCAACCCCTAAACATCTGCCAACCCAAACCTGACCTTCCCACTTCATCTCAACCCACAGATCCCTTTTTGTCTGTATTTTGGCTTTCCCATCAAGCACTGTTCACCTCGGTAGGTATCTTCCTCAGCTTTAAGCTCCAGGTCACAGCCAATGCCTTCTTCGTAAAGCTCCTCCAAGCTCCGTAGAGTCTCCCATTTCTCTTCCGCTGGACTCAGTCTGTCCTCTGTCTCCATCCCAAGCAGCACCGTCTTGCAAATCTCTGCCACACGAGGGATGCCCAGTGCCTCAGCCGCATCTGAGACCTCCCCAGCTGTCTTTGGCATGGCCTGTAACTCCCCAGTGTAGGCAAAATTCAAAATGGCCTCCCAACCACATGGTGTGGTTACACCATCTAGCTCCACCATGCTGTGCTCCCCACATTCAAAGCGCTGCCGGAAGACAGAACTCACTGCGGCAAGGATGGCGCTGTGGGCTTTGTAGTTCCTTAGGCCGAGGGTGACAGTCACATCCACAAGATGGCGCTGTTCTCTCAGCTGCTGCGCCACAGCAAAGAACCTGTCTGCATGGCCTTCATTCCGCAGCTCCAACTGTTGTTCAGTGGCATGTCCCAGAGCACCCTCTGGGGGGCTGTCAGTGGAAGACATTGCCTTCTGAAAAGAATATAACTGTGGGAAGAGAGGACACGGAAATCAGAAGACAACACACAACAGCAGTGAAGATAAAAGAATGTGGGGTAGAATTGGAGGTGGAGATGCGCAGCTCCATCACAAAACATACCCTCAAGTTACCCAAACTTAAAACACTACTGCAGTACACAGAGCAATCGCTTGTGTGATGACAGCAACAATAATCATAAACATATTTCAGACCCAAGAATAATATTTTTTAAGCGTTAAACGTCCTCTCTTGTCTAAATCCTGGATAACCTACAAATAACTGATAGGGAAAGGGCCGTAGCTCAGTGGTGGAGCATCTGCTTTGAAAACAGAAGGTCCCAGCTTTAATCCCCAGCATCTCCAGGTAGGACTGGCAATGTACCTAGTCTGGAATCCTGGAGAGCCGCTGTCAGTCAGCATGGACAATACTGAGCTGGATGGACTAATGGCCTGATTCAGTACAGGGCAGCTTCCCATGTTCCTATGCCTCCCCACCAGGACTGGCCCAAGACATTTTGCTGTCTGAGCCAAAGGACAAGATGGTGTCCACCACCATTCTGGGTAGGGTTGCCAGGTTCAGGGCCTGAGACTGATCCTGTACCTTTAGGGGAAGAGAAAGTCAGCCAAGTGCAGGTGTCCTTGCAACACTGTCATGGGAAAAACCACAAGGTAGAATTCTCCCTTCCCCCGGCACACCTTTTGAAGATACAAAAGACCTCTTGGAGGCTGGGCCTGGCAACCAAGAGGTCTTCTGTATCTTTAAAAGTTGTTCAGGGGGAAGGAAGAATTCCACCTTGTGGTTTCTCCCATTACAGGGTTGCAAGAACACCTGCACTTGGCTGACTTTCTCTTCTAAAGATGCAGGATCAGTCTCAGGCCCTGAACCTGGCAAACCTATTCTGGGTAGAGAAGCTGACTGGACTGACAACCGAATCTTATTTAAATCCTGGCAACGCGACTCTTATTTCAATACTGGCAGGAGCAGATAGTGTTTTCTCTGCACCTGAGGGCAGCAGGCTAGATATTTGACAGGGGGAGTAGTTCTGTCCTCCAACAAAAGGATACAGCCAGGGGGATGTAGCTGCTGCGGTTGCCTCATACTGCCTAAGGATAGAGCCGGCCCTGCTCCCCACCCCAATGCTGCATACAGAGGATGACAGGACTGAATCTTCCTTCAACACTGGTGACAGGACAGGATCGTTCTCCACTGCACTTGAGGGCAATGCTAGACAGGCTGTATGAAGCATACAGATCTGCCCTCCCAACAGAAGGCAAATGGCTGGAGGGCTCAGAATGAGTGGTGGGGAGGGGGGCCTAGCAGCATTGCCAGGCTTCCACCGCTCTATCTACCACATCCTCACTTCCTCCACAAAAAACACTGAAAAAGTTGTTGTCATGGTCTTGGGCCAGTCAACGTCTCTCAGGCTAACCCAGGCCTGTAGCCGGGGGGGGGATGGGGGCATCACCCCACCAGAGTTGTGCTTTGCCCCCCCCAATTTTGGGGGGTAAATTGTCTTTTTAATTTGTGGCACGACACACAGTGACAACCTCCATTTAAAGAATGATAGCTTGTTTTAAGATCAGGAGCAACTGAAGAATAGGACCCTCTGAAAAATTCAATGAAGGCAGTGTGAGTGCACAACAAAAGCCTCATCTGGAAGAGCCCCCCCCCAAAGTCTGCTCACTCAAGAATTCCCCTAACTAAGGGTAGATTTTTCATGTTTGCAATTACTCTGTAATTACTTACGTGATCCTGAAAAAAACCAGTAACATGACCCTTGAAGAGTTAAGTATTATTTTATTTTATTTATTTATTATTTGATTTATATCCCGCCCTTCCTCCCAGCAGGAGCCCAGGACGGCAAACAGAAGCACTAAAACACTTTAACACATCATAAAAATAGACCTTAAAATACATTAAAATAAAACGACGTTAAAAACATTTTTAAAAAGGCTTTAAAAACATCTTTTAAAAAAGGGTTAAAAACATTATTAAAAAAAACATATTAACAATCAACTTTGTATTATGGGCTAGAGTTAGAGTCCACCCCTTGGACTTTACTCTGCTTTTCAGTTTCAGTTGTGTTCTTTACTCAACCAGCAATAAAGAAGCATATTTGCCTGCCTGCAGTAAGAAGTATGAGTTGCTTATTCTGCTATTATTATGAGTAGAGCAGGACTGGGTGCTTCTTGCTCAAGGGTGAAATACTGACTTAAAATGATCTGAAAAAATGGCTGCCCTAAGATACACTTTTAAAGTACTCACTATGCTCACAATCATAGTGGCTATTTTTTCTTCTTTTCCTTGAGTACTTGATGGCAAAGGATGAAGCAGCCCTAGATGAATAGAAATATAGCAGAATATGCTGGCTGGCCACCTAGGCTGTAACAGGCCTAATTTCTGAATTTCCCAATATGTGCATCTCTGTGAGACCTTTTCAGGTTTCTATACAGAAAAGTCAAGCCAGCAACCAGTAAAAAAACACACAATTGTTTTCAACAATCAGTTTCCAATTGCTTGGTTAGTTATACCACAAGAGGGAAGAATGCTCTTTGTATTCAGGTTCTGCTTGCAGGTTTCCCATGGGCAACTGGTTGGTGACTGTGAAAACAGGATGCTGGATTAGATGGGCCACTGACTGATCCAGCAGACCCCTTTTACGTTCTTAGTAAGCCGCTAAAAAGTTTTCCCTTGATTGTCTAACAGGAAGGAAAATCTAAAGACTAGAAGGAGGGACTCTCAATGAGGAGTTTTTTTTCTATCTTTATTTTCCTCTTATTTTTTCTCTTCCCATAATTTGTGATATAGGCAAGTTTGTTGTTTGGGTGGAATCTAAAACTGAAATACCTACTGCTGCATCAAAGCCCAGTTCAGGAGCTCACTGTCGTTACCAAAGTAGTTCAGTTTATGAAGAATCAGAACACAGGGCAGACCACAGGTGAAAGAGACGACTGTAGCTATAGGCAAAAGCAAGCTTTTGAGTCTGGTATTCCTGGGGATCTCTCAAAAAAAGAGTGAAACAATTCAACAGATTACACATAATTCATGTAAATTAACACACTCTCTGGATGGAAGAGTGAGGGGGAAAATCATTGCCTTGCCCTTCCCCTGGCTTGGCCCTCATCTCCTCTCTACCACTGAGGGAGGGGGAGAGAATTGGCTGGCACTATGCACCTCTCCCTCCCCCTCATGCCCCACCTAGAAATATAGCTGCCCAAACTAACAAGGAAGGCTGGCTACAGAGCTGGCCTAACCTACCTCACAGGGTTGTTCTGAGGATAAAACTGGGAGGTCGAAAATCATGTTTGTATGCCGCCTTTTGCCCCTTGGAGAAAAGGTGGGATATAAATGTAATAAAATAAATAAATAAAATTATCAATAGCAGGCATGTGTGTTTCAGCTGCATCTGCAGAAGAGTACGTGTTGCATCTGTGTTTGTGATTTGACTCAGATATGAAGTTGCGCCTATGTAGGCACTCTGCTGATTTCTTGGAAGGGTGATTGTAATGTTCGAGTGAGTGAGTGAGTGTGACATTTTTTTGGTGTCTCCCCAGAAACATAGTTGTGTAATGAATGTGCATGTGCACGAAAGTGTTCTGTGACTCAGTGTGTGAGGCCTGGACGTCTGTTGCTATGCATTCACACACAAGTACAATTTGCTACAGGTCCTGATGTACTACATTTTAATGCTGAGATGTAGTTAAAGATATATATCTTTCTGAAGTGCCAACTGGGGGAGGGCAGTGTGCATACAAATCCGACGTGACAGCTCCCTCCCCAGCTATTTCCCCCCTCCCTACAAACCTCCTCTTAAATCCACCCAGCATTACTGAGTTGTTCCATACCTTCTTGGGGGTCCCCGACCGACCCTTGCCTCTCACCTGTTGGGCCTGTTTGGGCCAGGGCTTTCTTGGGCCTATGCAGTATCCGTAGCTGGAGTATGACCTCTAGGGAATTTGGGTCACTGGCCCACGTGGTAATTTGTGAAGTTAATTATAGCCGGGCCTGAGCTATTGAAGGAGAGGAGGGTGGACTGAAGAGTCAAAACCAGATGTAACTGGTCTAGGGAACCAAATCATTCAGGCCTAATTCTCACAAACACCGTTTCTCAACTGCACCACTTCTGTGGTAATTTCTGGGGAGTAAGGATGCTTCCAGATTGTCACTATTTTCGGGTAGGATTCAATCACATACTGGCATCATTGGGCTACATAATTAAAATTGATTTGGAATTGGTACAACAAACCCACTTCTCCCCAAAACTGGAGTTTTTGCAGAAAGGAAAGTAACGGGAAAATGTGCTGGAAAGTGTAGGGTAACATTTGCTTGGTGCAACGTCATATCCTATTCCTGCAAATAAATCCAAATGAATGCTCAATAAATAGTTGACGTCACCTAATCTTTTCCCAAACAAATCAGGATGAATGTTCAATAAACAGGCTAATTGGAAGCAACCTAAGAGTAACTGTAACATTCTAGTGAGTGTGTAATTTTTGTGCCACACTTCAGGCTGCATTTGAAGACTCATGTTATTAATCCTTCTGCATCCCTGCCCATAGAAATTTAGCATATCAGGGAGATAACCCCAAGATAGTAAAATAACCTGTTCTGCAAGTTATTTCACTGTCTGTTCCCTGCCAATATTTGGGCTTCCCTGGGCACTATAAAAAAAACTGTTTGTTTTTTTGCAGCCCCTTGAACATTTCTGGGAGGGTTCATATCTCTAAAAAGGAGATTATGGAATGTGAGACTGTAAAACACAGGAAGCTTTTTACTTGTGTGTTTCCCGGGTCAGACTCACTCCTGTCTATTGTGAGTGGCAGCAGTTCTCCAGGGTCTTAGGCTGACATGGGTAATATCCTCCAGTCCACTTTCCTCTGAAATTCAGAGCTTATAGAATCCAAAAGGAAGTGATTCTTCCTCAGTATGCGTCTGGAGAGCTGAGCCTCTGGAATTCTTGAGGAGGGAGTGGAGTCAGATGGAGGTGAATGAGTTGGAGACAGAATGTGCCCAGGTTCTGTTCTGAGATCCAAGAGTGGGATGGGATTTAAGTATGGGGTGTGTCCTGCTTGAGGAGAGGACTACGCCTCTGGAAAAGGGTTCTTTAATCTCCAATGTTACATCGTAGGGGAATTCCCTCAACAGTGTCGGAAAGCTTTTTGTTCACATGTTTTTTCCATTGGACTGTAAAGAAAATGGAATGAGGGGATTTGCGCAGAGGCAGGAACAACCTGGAGGTTAAACACAGAGAGGGAATGTGATGGGGAGAAGACGGCAGGTGGAAAGGTTTAATTGCTTTCAAATTAATTTACAAAATGATAAAGGAATTTTAAAAAATAGATGTTAAATAAATGAAATGTGTGTGTGTGTGCACATAAGGGTGTAGTCCTGATTAAATTAGTAGAAAAATGGAATTATTGGGGGGTAAAACACATTTAAATGCAAAATAAAGACTGAAAACAGGAAACAATAAGAACATGTAACAAAGGTCTAGATTACAGCTGTCACAAGACTGGAAAATAGTGGTTATCTCCCCTTGTATCCTGTTCCAGTATATTTTAAATGGGGCCCTTTAAATTCCCCCCCTTGCTTTATCCATGAAATCCAAGAGATCTTGTTTAGAGTTGCAAAGTCCCATAACTTAATATAGGAACATAAGAAGAGCCCTGCTGGACCAGGCCAGTGGCCCATCTTGTCCAGCATCCAGTTCTCACCGTGGCCAGCCAGATGACCTTTATGGGAAGCCCACAAGCAGAATCTGAGCACAAGAGCACTCTCCCCTCCTGCGGTTTCCAGCAACTGGATACTGCTGCCAGCCTTGGAGACAGAACATAGCCATCATGGTTAGTAGCCATTGATAGCGTTATCTTCCATGAATATGTGTACCATTCTAATAATTACGCCATTAATGGTATACAAAACATACCATCCTCACAACTGAGGACTCCTTTTTTTCCTGTTGCTTAGCATAAAGTATCCTTGCTGCTACCACTGTATAAAATAATCATAAAATAACATTTTCTCTGTATCTTTTGGGACAGCATCTTTCAAATATGGTTAATAAAATTATTTTATATAATCTATATTCCAAAATCAGCGACAAGACGAGTCCAGCAGCCAATGGGACAAGTCTGCCAGCGTTTCTTAAAACGTCATATTGCAGACAGGCTGCGGTCCTGGTTTGTTCTTTGCAGATGAACTTGTTTTCATCTTCTCACGTTCCAGCCACGAGGTCGGAGGCCTCTTCTAAGGCTTCAGAATTAAAACTCGGCTCCTTTGACATTCCAATACCATGGTATTGCGAAAGCATGGGGAGAGAGGAAAGGGAGGTGTTCCTAAGAAGCGAAAAGGCGTTGCCTGGTCTATACCTGCTCTGTGGCATGGCTTGAAATATTTAGCAGGAGGCCCCTGTTCAGGCCTGAACTGCTTTCCCTTCAGCCCACACCCTCAGTACAGTTGCTTTGGAGTGCAGAAGGAGCTGACATGCGGGATTTCAGTACTTTTGCTCTGGAACAATCTTTTAGCCTTTTCCCCGGATTTATTTACTTATTACATTTATCTTCCCACTTTTCCTCCAAGGAGCTCAAGGTGGCGCACATAGTTCTCCCCCCCTCCTGATTTTATCCTCACAACAACCCTGTGAGCCAGGTTAGGCCCAAGGTCACCCAGTGAGCTTCATGGTTGAGCAGGGATTTGAACGCTGGTGTCCCAAGTCCTAACCACTACACCACACAGGCTCACTGAATGTGGGCTTGGGTGCCACAGTGGATTTTAAACTCTCCTGACATACACCAAAGTAATGAACAGACTCTAGTTCATGAGTAGGCAATGTGGTGCCCTCCAGATGTTGTTGGATTACAACTTCAAGTTAAAGGAAGATAGATTTCAACTGAACATTAGGAAAAACGTCCTAACTGTACAACAATGGAAACAATTACCTAAGGAGGTGTCAGGTTCTCCAACACTGGAGGCATTCAAGAGATAGCTGGACAGGCACCTGTAGGGTATGCTTTAAGTTGGATTCTTGCACTGAGCAGGGGGTTGGACTCGATGGCCTTTTAGGCCCCTTCCAACTCTATTATTCTAAATCGCATCACCCCCTGACCATTGGCCATGCTGTGGGAAGCCAGTGTGGTGTAGTGGTTAAAGTGTTGGACTGCGACCTGAGAGACCAGAGTTCAAATCTCCACTCAGCCATGACACTCCCTGAGTAACCTTGTGCCAGTCACAGGCTGACTACACACCATACATTTGAAGCACATTTAAAGCACATGGCTTCCTCCAAAGAATCCTGCGTACACAGAGCTACCTCACAGAGCTACAATTCCTAGCACCCTTAATAAACTACAGTTCCCAGGATTCTTCAGGGGAAGTCATGTGAATGTGTATTTAAATGTATGTTGCGTACACAGTGACAATCACTCAGCCTAACCTCCCTTGCAGGGTTGTTGCGAGGCTGAAATGGGGAGGAAGAGAACCATGTACTCTACCTTGAGCTCCTTGGAGGAAAGGTGGGATATACATATAATAATAAATAAATGCTGGCTGGACTCTGATGGGTGTTAGGAGTCCAAGGACATCTGGAGAACACTACATTGGCTACCCCTGCTTCAGTTCAGCCTGTGATATGTAACTATTCCCCCCCTTCTTGTGTGTCTGTGCTTCAGTTTCTCCCCATCTCTCCAACCAGGCATCAGAAGTTGACATTGCTGGGCACTTGACAAGGCCCATATCCTGGGACGAGGGGGAGAAAGAACCACTACCAATCCTCTGAGCCCTCTCACCCAGTTTCTTCCCCTTGCTGTTCCTGCTTCCTCAGACTTCCAGGGAAGCAGAAGGAGAGGCAAAATCATCCTTGGGAGTGGCGGGCACAATGTAGGACTTATGTTATGGTCCCAGCAGGGATGGGCAAGATTGCCATCAACTAAAACGTGCTGGGCGCTTTATTGCTTCACAGGGACTAATATTACTGGATAAAGACTGGTACTTTTAAGAAGATTGTTTCCCCTTCCATTGTCACTTGCCTATTCACGTGAGCAGTGACATGGCATGGGAAGCGCCATGGATCAGCGGTAGAGCATCTGCTTTACATGTGGAACCAGAGCGGGGAACCTTTTTTGGTGCAAGAGTCACATTCCCTTCTGGGCAAGCTTCCGACAGCCATGTGCCAAAGATGGCAGGGGCCAGAGGCAAAAGCGGGCAGAGCAACAAATGTGATTTTTTTTACCTTTGTACAGTAGGCTTTTCTACACACGCTCACGTACTCGTGAATCTTCCGTCCAGACAAGCAAGAAGTATTATCAGAATTCAAGGACACATTTCAGCCAGGCAAAAACATGCAGGGTATGAGGGGTGTAGCCTGGGGAGAGTTCTGAGGGCTAGATAGAGAGGCCCCCAGAGGGACAAATTTGAACCCTGCACCTGAGGTTGCCTACCCGATGTAGAAGGTTGCAGGTTCAATCCCCGGCATCTCTCCAGATAGGGCTGGGAGAGACCCTGGCCTGAAATCCTGAAGAGCTGTTACTAATCAGTGTAGGCAATACTGAGCTACGTGGGCCAATAGATAGATGATGATTAAGGCATGCTTCCTGTGTCCTTCCTGCAAGGGGAAGAAAGAGCAACCTCTACATTCTTTGCTTTCTCGTTCAGGGAAATGGTATGAATTGGGCCCAGCGGTGACCGTGACAAGGTTTGGGGGGCCACTTAGAGAGGGGAGGGAGCCCCACTGAAGACATATTCCACAAGGGCTCTCCAAAATCTGAAGGTGATACTGTCAAGTGTCAAAATATTCTGCTGGGAGAGAAATTATCCATGCTAACGAAGTATGAAACAGGATGCAATCCAGGAGATCTCATCTAACAATGTGAGGTGTTTGGAGAAATTGCTTTTTTGAGAAATTGTTGTAATTATCACACAACAGTATCTATCTATCTATCTATCTATCTATCTATCTATCTATCTATCTATCTATCTATCTATCTATCTATCTATCTATCTATCTATCTATCTATCTATCTATCTATCTATCTATCTACTAATCTTCATTTAATGTGTAATCTTGTTTTGTCTATTCATAAATCACCTTTTCTACCAGTTTAATTCTTTTTTGGGATTCCTATATGACCTTTCCTGTTGTTTTGATACTCCTGGGGAACTTGTTTCGGTCAAACTCCTAGAGAAACATTTTTCAAAGCTTGCTGTTCCTCAACACCCAACATCCCTCTAAGGCAGAGATTTTGTCTTTTGTATCAAACAAGTTTCAGCCAAGGAGCTTCTGGGAAGAGTTTGGGACTCTTTAAAAAAACAACCAACAATGTGCGTGGTTATTACCACAAAGCAAGTGCCAGCGACACCTCTGCAGCCGCCTCCCAGTTCTGCAGTCACCTCGCTTACTGCAGCAGGTTGCTCTAAGTACACCCATCCAAGCTTCAAGCCTTCTGCAAGCCTCCTCAGGCCTAGACAGCCGAAGAGATGTTGTAAGAGGAGAGCCTCGTCTTCCTTGGGTGGGACTGGAGTTTCGATGGTGCACGGGGTGGCTTGGCGCATGGCTTTGTGCGTGCTACTTGTGTGCAAGAGCATGGCAAAGGGGAGGAGACACTGATTCAGCCCCAAGGATGAGGCCTTGTTCCGCGGGTTTATCAGATGTGAATCGCATCCATCAGGAGCACATTCCCATTTGCGCTTGCGGACTGGAGTGCAGTAGTCCAGGGAGGTGAACCAACGTCACGTTGTGGCCTCTGTGGTGTCTTGGTTGCAAGTGAGTAGAAGGGTGGATTTGGGGTTTAGGGTTGACTTGCTGGTTGGTGTGCAGCCAAAGCCTCTTCCTGTGCCTTGCAGCTGTGGAGAAAGGTTTTTCCCATAGCTAAACCTGGTGAAGTTCTAACTGCAGCGAAGGTGGGTGGCATCTAATATGTCAGAGGAAGGAAAAGAGGGGGGGAGACCCCCAAGACACCAAAAAGTGTGTTTGTAAAAATAAATCCAAAGCAGTTTATTAAAAAGAAAAGCCCAACGCGTTTCGGCCACCTTGGGTTTTGGCCTTCGTCAGGGGCGAAGATTTAGTCCAAGATTTATCAAGAGTTATTTTCCATCTTCGCCCCTGACGATGGCCAAAACCCAAGGTGGCCAAAACACGTTGGGCTTTTCTTTTTAATAAATTGCTTTGGATTTATTTTTACAAACACACTTTTTGGCGTCTTGGGGGTCTCCCCCCCTTTTTTCCTTCCTCTGAAGTTCTACCTGCAACAGTGCTTTTGCATTTCTGTTTTTAATGACTGCACAGCAGGCAGAAATTTAACAGGAGACGCTTCTTGATTTATTCATTAATTCCCCTGTCACTGGCTCACTGCATTCCTGTGCGGGGGAAAGTGTCACCTGCTGAATATGCCAGTCATGCAGCTCTCAGCAGTACAGGAGGAGCCCTGATGGAAAATACACAGCAATCCCCAAGGTGGCCAGATTGAAAAGAAGATAGGCAGGGCTCATGCATCTTTAATAGTTTCCTGTCCTTGTTTGCATCTGTCCATCCTAAGTTGAAGGCATTGACCCTGTGCATACCTTGGGGTGAGTCCTATGCTTTAGAGGCGGGGAACCTTTCTAGGGACGGATAAATATGTCTATTACAGTTTCTCATGTTTCCAGACTTAAGTTAAATACGTTTTGTGTTTAAGTCCTCAAGAAAATTCTTCAGCATTTGAATATGAATTTCTCCTAATTTACACATTTTTGTAGGCAATTTTACGTAAGATACACATTGTTGTAAATCAACCCCCCCAATATGCATTTTTATATGTTATTTTCACTAATTTGTGCATTTATATGCACACTTTAACCTAGGATATGCGTTTTTGTACATACTATGTGGCTAGAGAACTGCATTGCAAAATTCGGATAAGTGAATTTTGAAGGATGGCTGTGTTTCTGCTTGTGTATTGTTTTGGCAAATGCAAATTAGGCAAGTTCACCTTTAAATGCAAATTGAATCGAATTTCTCCCCACACATCCCTACAGGCGGCCCTCCAAATATTGTTGGATTACCATCAGTCCCAGCCAGCATGGCTAATGGTCAGAGATGATGGGAGGTAGTTCCTGGCCCCTGTTGCACATACTCCATCCCTCCACGCCCATTTTCATTTCCTCACTTTTGGACTGTACAACATGCTGCTGGGTAATTAGGGTAACTTGCAGAAGGAAATTTGGTTCGGAAAAAATTCTGACGCCCTAGAGCAGCAGAATTCAGCCTTTTCACACCCAGACCCACCTTTAACCAAAATGTGCGCTTGGGAACTCAATTTTTTTTTTAACCATATGGTGATAGTGCTGCTGTTGCAGCCCACCTTAGATCAGACTGTGGAAGACCAATGCCCTAAGTGATTTGATTTAGCATTTATGTAACTTTAAAGTTGACAACGAAGACATTGAACTTGTCAAGGATTATCAATATCTTGGCATAGTCATTAGCCAAAATGGAGACAATAGTCAAGAAATCAGAAGAAGGCTAGGACTGGGGAAGGCAGCTATGAGAAAACTAGAAAAGGTCCTCAAATGCAAAGATGTATCACTGAACACTAAAGTCAGGATCATTCAGACCATGGTATACCCGATCTCTATGTATGGATGTGAAAGTTGGACAGTGAAAAACGCAGACAAAAGAAAAATCAACTCATTTGAAATGTGGTCTTGGAGGAGAGATTTGTGCATACCATGAACTGCGAAAAAGACAAATAATTGGGTGTTAGAACAAATTAAACCAGAACTGTCACTAGAAGCTAAAATGATGAAACTGAGGTTATCATACTTTGGACATATAATGAGAAGACATGATTCACTAGAAAAGACAATAATGCTGGGAAAAACAGAAGGGAGTAAAGACCAAACAAGAGATGGGTTGATTCCATAAAGGAAGCCACAGACCTGAACTTACAAGATCTGAACAGGGTGATTTATAATAGATGCTATTGGAGGTAGCTGATTCATAGGGTCGCCATAAGTCGTAACTGACTTGAAGGCATATAACAACAACTTTACTTGTATTTAGTAAACAAAACTGCAAACTTTGAGAGACACATTCTTGCCTAATATTGTATTTGCAATCAGCATCTATCCATTGTGTTACTAATGAACTTAAGAAACAGAAAATATTCTGCAGAAAAATAAAGCACTGGATTTTTTTTTTCTTTTATCCTACGTCACTGCTGCTGTGTAAGACTGCTGAATGGCTAGAAGATACTTGGCTTCTGTGTCTTTAACTGCAGCTTGAGAAGCAGGGAGGGAGGGGGGAATTACCAGGTAAAAGCTGTTTTGCTGAGCATGGAGATAAATATGCATAGTCACCTGCTCATGTCTACAAAGCAAATAGCTGATAAAAGGCACAAAGGCTAGTAACAAAAGTTGGCAACCTTATTCCAATGCTTGACATATAATAGTCCTAGAAGCATGAGTGGAATAAATTCACTGCTCCTTAAGGTAATAGTTATTAGTATAAATGCTGCTTGTATTTACATCACTGTATTTCCTGCTACACCTCCTGAAATGAGAATTATCTAGTTGCCACTTTGCATATTATGCAATGGCAAAACATCACACAGACTGCATTGCCAACTTTTGTTACTGGGCTTCTCTCTTTAAACAGCATGCAGCTTGTTCTGCAGAGGTTAGAAGACAACACATTTATCTCCATGCCCTGAAAAAAAAAACCTCACCTGTCCCTTACTCCATTACAACTGTTGCTCTTTAAATACAAAAAGAGAGGTGATCCTCAAACACACTGGTACTAACTTAGAAAGCGTGTTTTCTCTGAGAGTAGAAGACATAAATCCAGTCAATAGGAAGCACCTGATTAGACTGTCAGTCACCGCGTTAAAAGAAATCTGGGTGGATTAATTATACATGTTTTAACAGAGTAATCCATTAATTAATTAATTAATTAAGGGTTTATATACCAGTGGTGTCCATGGGCCTCCGTCAGCCTCCTTTTATCTTCATAACAACCCGGTGAGATAGGCTAGGCTGAGAGTGAGAGTAACTGGACCAAAAATCCTAGCAAGACAGAGGCACTGTGGGTTGGTGGTTCCCAAATTCGGATGATTGGTCGGTTGTCTTCTTTGGATGGGGTTGTACTCCCTCTGAAAGAACAGATTCTTAGTGTGGGGGTGCTCCTGGATCCATCTTTGTCGCTAGATTAATGAACCACCTTATTTTGTTTATAGAATGAATTTCTATTGCTTTTCACTAGACTGGCTCACACATAACACTAAGATATGGTTTATTTAACTATGGTATATTAAACAGTGGCTCAGCACCACTAGGATCACATATAATACTAAGATGGGGGAGGGAGAAAACTTGTGTCGCTGGACTACAACAACACTCATCATCCCTGACCATTGGCTATGTTGGCTGATGGGAGTTGGAAGTCCAATGGTCAAGGATGATGTGAGTTGTAGTCCAGCAACATCTGGAGGGACACAGGTCCCCCCTGCCCTCTGTCTTAGTGTTCTATGTAACCCTAGTGGTTTAACTATTGTTTGTTTACTTCTAACAAACCAGGATCTGAAGCCATGGTTTGTTTTGGGCTTATAAACTGTTTAGTTTCAACTATGGCTTCATGTTATTTGCAAACCCAGCACTCCTCCTTAACCATAGTTCCTTTGGTCACCCTACTCCAGGCATTCACCAAAATACAAAGGCACCAAGCAAAAACAGCTGGAAAACAAAACAAACTTTGAAGAAGTGTGAAAATTCATGGTCAGCTCTTAGCATTATGTGTGCGAACCAGACTACTGTGAATTTCCGAAGCAGCAAAAATGAAAAAGGAACACCTCCCCCCAAAAAACCAACCCAACCATAATACAGAGAGCTAACTGAAAAACCCAAACCCAAATTAAAATGACAACTATCATAGGCAGTGCTTTTCTGTGACAGGACTTACCAGCCAGCATGGAGTACCACTACCTCTTTTTTTGCTGCCCATGACAACCATTTTGTGCTAGCACCCACAGCACTTTTATTGGGTGCGTACCAGTACCTAACTTTTTACCAAAAGAAAAACACTGATCATAAGTTATTCAAAAACAGGAGAGCAGGAGAAACACAATCTACTAAAGCAGATGTGGAGAACCTGTGACCCTGTAGATGTTGTTAGAGTCCATCTCCCACCAGCCCCAACTACCATGGCCAACATCTGGAGTGCCACAGATTCCCCAGCCCCTATACTAAAGGCATAATTAAAAACAAAACTCTTCAGATTGCCTGCAGAAAGGCAGGGAGGGGAACGTAGGAGGCCTCCCATAGGAGAGCATTCTAAATATCTGGAGCTGCAGCAGAAAAGGCCCCACTTTTTCCTCATGGAGGCCAACACAGACTTCTTATTAGATGGAGCTCTATGCTACAAGCCTTCATTCTGGGCACTGGTGTGGATTGGGCCTAGTGGGGCAGGACAAGCCAATGGGCAGTGGTCACAGTGACAAGAAATGTGCCCCCCCTTAAAATCTGGAATGGACACTGCTCAAATTTTTCCCCACACAGATATGGAAGAAGATACGTAGAATCAGTCCAGTAACGGTGATGAAGGTGCAGGAACTAGGCCTCTTTAGAATGATTTCAGGCCCATTCTCTGAATTTTCAGACTTCATTACAAAGAAGGGGGGAACCCCTAGCCCATTCTTACTTATGAAGATATAAGAGGAAACTTGGGGGTTATATTATTTCCAACTGCTCAGTAAGAAGTAAACTTATTTTCCTGCCCTCTTATGTTCTGGCCAATGAGTGCAAAGGTGCTGGGAAGATTGACCCAGCGCTTAGCTACATTTCATTCAAATTTTATTTTATGAAAACTGTTAATTACTTTAAACATCTTTAAATGTAAAATATCATGTCACCTGCTGATATGTTTGCCCTTTTGTTTTGTCTTACAAGGGGTTACCTGGCAGCACTGCAGAGTTGCCAAATGTTTCATCTGCTCTTCAACCTGTACAAAACACTTCACCTGCAGACAATGTTTATCTCCATCCCTTGAAAAGCTTCACCTGATTATTTGTCCGTACCAAACTGCTGCTAAAGGCATGATAACAAGGCCAGAGTGTTGGGTTTTTTTAATTTATCAGTTGCAAAGCTCCCCTCCCCCAACTGTCAATCCTACTTCCCTTTTACATTTCAGACTTTAGGACTGACTATTGTCCTCTGTTGCAGGGCTTTTCAAACTTCCTAAGTTTAGCCAAGGTAGGGTGAGGTTTTTCTGCTGCATGTCCCCATCTATCACCTTTGTATGTGTTATGAAGGAACCCATGTAGAAAATTCTGGATGAACAATCAGTTGACACTCACAGGACTGGCTCAGCCTGTTGGGCCCCACCGTTGCCCTGCCTGAACTGATGGTGCAACCTAGATAAGGATCTACAAGACTGCTGATTTGCAATAATTGACAAGAGGTTCTGACGCCTTTTTTAACAAAAGCTGCAGCAGAAAAATCCCTCCTAAATTACATTGCTATTGGCTTGTAGCAATTCATATGTGAAGCATTACCCATCAGTTGCTTCAGATGTCTTGTAAAGACACATCTTTTTGTCCAGGCCATAAGATTAGATCCTATTACTAAATCCCTGTTTTTATAACAATATTTTACTGGTTTTTATGTTGTATCTCTGTTTTTAGGATAGTTGTGTTGCTTTTATATTATATTTTTGTATACTGCTTAGAGAAGTTTTATATATATATATAAAATGGTATAGAAATGCTTTTACATAAATAAAAATAAATAAATTCAGAAAGGTAGTTTTGTGCTTGTATATGCAGGGCACCCCAATATATGGCTTTGTATGCATCATATATTTAAAGCACCCCCCAAAGAAAAAGAATCCTGGGAAATGTCTTTTCTTGAGGGTGCTGGGAATTGTGAGGGGTAAACCAGTGTTCCCAGAATTCTTGGGGGTGGGAAATGTGCTTTAAATGTATGGTGGGTGCGCAGCCTATGTGGCTCATGGGATGCAGGAGATAATTAGCTCCATCTACCACTGAGGTGCCATTTTGCATCTGACTACGGCCCACAAGCCACTCTTTTGCAACTGACTCAGGTTAGTAGGCCTCAAGGTACCAGTAAAAAATGAAGTACCTCCCACAAGGGTGAAGTCTGCCCACACCTTACCTAGACCACGTTTTCTGTGGCAGCACATGGTAAGGTAAGGTAAGGTCAGGTCAGCCAAGTAGGGCAAGCGGTCTTTTTACAGAAGTTTGTCTGCTGTTATGGATTTTCTAACTGAGGAATCCCTGCGAGTTTCTGAGATCCATGTACAGCCACAGTATAGTAGGGAAATTCCAGGGCTGAGCCATTCAAATTAAGCCTGCCAACTACATCTGTTGCCTTACCTGGGCAGGTGTGAACTTGGCTCTTTGGCCTGGTGCCCTGATGCATGGGCCCGGCATGTATACAGCCAGGCTGATCCCTGTGGCTCCAGGCTCTCTATCTGTCATTGTCTTTTTCAAGTTTCCATTGGCCTGTGCAAACGAGCTCAGTGGAAAGAACGTTCTATGGGCAGAAGATAAGGCAAGCAAACAGGCCTGTTAAGCGATGCATGTATGTGTAAGGAGGGGAGAAGATGTTCCTTCAGTCTCCTCCCTCCCATGCTGTGCACTTGGAAAGTTTGTCTTGTTTGGAGAAGGAGTGGGTGACTGACTGGATGGGAGGGATCAGGGCAGCCAGGGGCTGTTGGGTCCAGTTTTGAAAAACCAGGCCTGGCATTATCTGGGGCCTTTATAAGGCAAAGAGGGATAGGAGCTGAACCTGCTGCCTGGAGAGAGATAAGAGTCAGAGGGCTGACCGAGAGGAGACACATTAAAGGAACAGGTACAAAGCAATGACACCATCTACTTGGTCCTCCATCTCTGCCTATGTCTATCCATCTCTCCTCTGCTGATTTCCTCCCATTTCCCCCATTGTTATATCTGCCCAGTTTGACCACCCACTCATTTCAGTCGTCTGGTCTGCCCTTATCCTCTCCAGCCAGTATAATAACACCTGATGCCACAACATTCCTCTTGCAATTTTGCCGGTCTGGGTGGCACGAACACCATCTTTATTGCTGGGAGAAAAAACAAGCCACTTTTTTGTCTATATATGATGGTATTCTGGAGTTAATATGCTGAAATTCTGACAGATTTAAAGGTTTTTTTTCCTGCTCTCTTCCTTTAAAATGGTGTCTAGATGGCACTGAGATGTTCCTCCTCCTCCAGTTGTTGTTGTTGTTGTTATATTCCTTCAAGTCGATTACGACTTATGGCGACCCTATGAATCAGTGACCTCCAACAGCATCTGTCATGAACCACCCTGTTCAGATCTTGTAAGTTCAGGTCTGTGGCTTGCTTTATGGAATCAATCCATCTCTTGTTTGGCCTTCCTCTTTTTCTACTCCCTACTGTTTTTCCCAGCATTATGGTCTTTTTTAGTGAGTCATGTCTTCTCATTATGTGTCCAAAGTATGATAACCTCAGTTTCATCATTTTAGCTTCTAGTGAAAGTTCTGGTTTAATTTGTTCTAACACCCAATTATTTGTCTTTTTCGCAGTTCATGGTATGAACAAATCTCTCCTCCAAGACCACATTTCAAATGAGTTGATTTTTCTTTTGTCTGCGTTTTTCACTGTCCAACTTTCACATCCATACATAGAGATCAGGTATACCATGGTCTGAATGATCCTGACTTTAGTGTTCAGTGATACATCTTTGCATTTGAGGACCTTTTCTAGTTTTCTCATAGCTGCCCTCCCCAGTCCTAGCCTTCTTCTGATTTCTTGACTGTTGTCTCCATTTTGGTTAATGACTGTGCCAAGGTATTGATAATCCTTGACAAGTTCAATGTCTTCGTTGTCAACTTTAAAGTTACATAAATGCTAAATTAAATCACTTAGGGCATTGGTCTTCTACTGGTGGGTCAGAGACCCACTACTGAGTCACAGCCTGATCTAAGGCGGGCAGCAACAGCAGCGCTATCACCATATGGTTAAAACTTTCACATCCATACATAGAGATCGGGAATACCATGGTCTAAATGATCCTGCCTTTGGTGTTCAGTGATACATCCTCCATTCATAGGGTTCTCGTGGTAAGAGGTATTCAGAGGTGGTTTATCATTGCCTTCCTCTGAGTTTGGATGCATCTTAGTCTGGTGTCTCAGCTTTGACCATTCTGCCTTGGGTGCCCTTGCTAGGAGTCTAGCCTCTTGGTCTAGGTTAAGGTGTGCAACCTAAAGGGGGCCTCCTTCAGTTAAGCTTTCCAAAATGTATTAATGGGATGTGCTGTTATCAGACTCCATGGACTCTGGGGATGGGCTGTAGCTTAGATGGTAGCGTACCTGCATTGCATCAGAAGGTCTCAGCTTCGATCCTTGGCACCTCTAGGTAGGGACAGAAGGCTCTCAATTTCGGTTCTCTCTGTTTCTCATTTTTCCAGTCTTAAATTCAGTTCTCCACATTTCTGCAGCAATTTGTAATTAAAAAAAATCCTCACGAAAAATTTTCAGCATTTTATTGTGAATTTCTCTTAGTAAACACATTTTTTCTATACAGCTTTGACTAATCTACACGTTTTTTCCAAGCAGTTTCTCCTAATATAATGTTGTTTTCCCTTATACAGTCATTTTTATGCACACTTTCCCCTATTATATATTCATTTTTGTAAACATTGGCTGGAGAACCGCATCGGAAAATTTGGATAAGTTTCTGAAAGTGCCAATTTGACGGATTCAGCTTTAAATGTGACAATTGAATTTCTCTCCTATCCCTGGCTGGGAGAGCCCCCTGTCTGAAATCCTGGCGAGCCAATGCCAATCATTGTATACAGTACTGAGGTAGATGAACCAATGGTGTGACTAGTATAAGGTAGCTTCCTACATTCCTATATTGGTTCCTATGGGATAAATCCTTTGCCTCCTGGTTAACCTTTCATAAGAAAATAAGAAGTGCTCTGCTGAATGAGACTAAAGCTATGACCACATTTGTCGCCTAGAGCAAAATGTTTCCATTAGCCACACCTGGAGGGGGAATGGGTTGATCTGCCGATCGGTTGCAAAATGTCCTTGAATTTTTTTTTAAAAAAGGCGCTCAAGCTGATCTCACCAGATTGTGTGCCCCCATTTTCAGAAGAAAGAGGTGGAGACACACTGGAACCGGCAGAACAATGAGTGGGTTTCTGTGCTAAGGACCATCTTCTAAGGACTCTCTCTTGAGCAAAGGACAGCCAGATGCCCCCTGCGAGGCTCACAAGCAGGGCATGATTAAGGCAATGGGCTTCTGGTGTTTGTCTCTAGCATTTGATACTCAGAGGTATATTGCCTCTCCATGTGGGGATTTCATTCTTAAGTTAACCGTCAGAAGGGTGGCCCTGTGTAGTCTGTTGCTGCCAAAGCAAGAATTAAATCTGTTACAGCTCCATCCTAAATGTGTCTTCTCAGAAGTACGTCCTCTTGATTTCAAAGGGGCATATTCCCAGGTAACTGGGGTTAGGACTGTAGCCACAAGACTCTTTGCTGTTCCTATCTGTGGGGCAAATAGCTGTATCCTTGAGTTAATATGGCTGGATTTAGCATTTCTCTCTGTCCAATGAGCTGTTATTTTAGAAGCCTTGGAACAGCGGGAGTGAGGTAGAATTCTTACTTGACAGGGTCCATCACACTTGTTCTGTGTGGCTGCCAACGAAGAGACCATATGCGCTCACATATTGACAACTTCAAGTTGGGCAATTAAAGTTGATTGGACGGTCTCGCACAACAAACTCATCCCTCCCCCCTTGACTTTTTGTAATCGGAAAAGAGATGGGAAAATGCACTGGAATGTATGGACATAAAACTTGTCCTGAGTCAGACCATTGGTCCATCTAGCTTAGTGTTGTCTATGCTGATTGGCAGCAGGTCTCCTGGGTTTCAGACAGGAGTCCTCCTGTCAGCCTTACCTGGAGCTGCCAAGGATTGAACCCGGGACCTTCTGCACGCAAGGCAGATGCTCTGCTTCTGAGCTACGCCCTTCCCCAAACGAAAGCAGGATGACATTTACTTGATGCAACATCGTCTAACCTTCCCACAAAGAAATCAGAATGAACCCGTCATAGCTGGCATTGTCTAGTTCTGTGCAAACAAATCAGAATGAATGCTCAACAGAATGGGCTATCTGGAAGCAACCGCTGTTCACAGATATCAGTTCATTAGACATCCCTTTATTTTGGATTGAACAAGGAGAGTCTTTAAGAGGGCTTTCTGCGGCCCTCTGTAGGCTCAGCTGATGAGGGGAATCAGCTCCCCCGGTCTATCTATCTCAGCCTGGTGCTGTCCAGATGTTTCTGGGTCCCATTATGCCTAACCATTTGTCAAACTGGCTTGGGGCTTATGGGAGTTGGAGGGCACCATGTTGAGAAAGGCTGATCTACCCCATCTCCTTAATCTGTTCTCACCGTGTGGGCTCATGCTGGGGCAACTTTTCTTTTTTTAAAGAAGGACATTTTGTGTGTTGATATGCTAAAATGTCATTATGCCCTTAGCAAGACTGCGATTTATTTATTTATTATTTTGGGGGTATTGAAGGTTTTTTTAATTAATAAAGGGTGTGCTGCTGCTGCTTTGTTTTATGAGTCTGGGATCATGGTGGTATGTGTTCTGCTCAGTCATGAAATTTGTAACTGTCATTGCTAGAGTCAGCATCTTGGAAATCTTGGTTGTCAGTTAAATATATAAACAGATGATGGAAGAGAAAGATCTAATGCAAAAAGAAAAAGGAAAAAAGTTCATGTGAACCCAAAGCCTCTACCCAAAGTCAGATGTAGTGTGGGATTCCATTACTGCACTTTGTGGGGAATTTTATACCAGATGTGGAATTTAGCTTATAATCTTTCATTTCATAATGCACAACTTTCTAGCCCTTAAGAGAGGCTGCTGAGTTGGATTTCAAGCAGTCAGCGGATGAGTTTTCATTATCCTACATAGTTCTTTGCACCCACACCCCAAGACCAGCAAGACCAAAAGTACATATAAAAAAGTTTGCGCGTTTGCTTTAATTTTAATCATTTGTACAGGTTTTGGTGTTCAGCTATTTCTTGTATACAGAATTATAGATATTATAGATACATTTTAAAGTGCAAAATCCCCCCTCCCCCAATCTTGTGTCCTCCGAGTCCTTTTCTCTGTCACAGATGTGTGAAAGTGTATAGTGGTGGTGGAGGAGGAGGAGGAAGGCACTCTGCACATGCTCTGGGGCACTCATGTCTTTATTGTGAATTCACATATTCTTGGGCTGAGGCCTCTGACTGAATATACTTTTCTCGATGCAAGAACTGTTGAGCCATGCCTAAATTAAGCGCTGCCTTTTAACTCTGTAATGTCTATTCCATCTTCCGCTTTGCCTCTACCCTGACAGGTGAGAAGAACAATCCCACTTAGACGATGGAGGAGGATTCATCATACAAGACCGTCTTTTCACTGGGGCGGTTCAAGATCCGGAAGATGCAGAGTGCGCCCCCCTCGGAGCAAGCCAGTGGTGGCCCCAAACGGCCAGCGGAACTTGCACCTCCCTCGCAAATGGAGGAAAATGGATCTCTGTCGGCCCCACCTGATTATGAGACCACCATTGATGCCTGCCCTCGCTATGAATTCTATGCCCTCTCGGCACCGCCTGGGCGGCGGAAGGTTCGGCCCACGTTGGACATGCTCAGAAATGCAGACTTGGTGAGATATATTGGAGGGCACCATTCAGTGAAAGGTCATGGGCAGCAGCCCATCTAGACTTCTTCTATGATCAGCAAATCCATGTCTGAAACACACCACTTTCCATAGAAAATAAGGAGTTTTCTGTCTTGCTCTTAAGCAAAACTAGCATTCTGTTTTGCGACCTTCCTACTATTGGTCGCCACCCATCCAAGCCCTGATGGACAGTCCAAGAGGCAGGACCGGAAAGAGATGGACCACTAGATAATTTCTGGGGAATCACCAGTGATGTTGGGTAGAAAAACTTTCCTGTTTCATAAGTTAATTAGTAACAATGAATGGATGGCAATTACAAATTTGATATTAGGCAAGCTTGTTTAGTTGTTGTTGTTGTACGTCTTCAAGTAGATTACGAGTTATGGTGACCCTATTAATCTTTTTTAGATATATTCATAGGGTTTTCATGGTAAGAGGTATTCAGAGATAGTTTACCACTGATTTTCTCTAAGCCTACGGCACCCAGTATTCCCAGGCAGTCTCCCATCCAAGTACTAACCAGGCCTGACCCTGCTTAGCTTCTGAGAACAGATGAGATCGGGCGTCTTCAGGGTAGTATGGCCTAAACACAAATAAAATAAACATGCTAAATTAGATCACTTTCCTCGCATTAGAACAAAAAAACTTCAAATGCAAATAAAAAATTTGCCTGTTCAAAATTTTCCTAAAAAACATCACTGGGTGCAATAACATACTTTTAAAAATACAATGTACATCTGACAAAGAAGACTCTTCTGCAGCATGTAAAGCAGAGGAGAAGAATCGGAGACCCTCCAGACCAGAAGATGCTGGACTGCAACTCCCATAATCCCTGAGCATTAGCCCGGCTGGCTGGGGCTGATGGAAGATGAAGTCTCTCATCATTTGGAGGGCCACTGATTCCTCATCCTTGATGAAGCTCAGTGGGGGTGGGGGTGGTTCTGCTCACTGCCCTGCAACTTGAGCTAAGGTTTTCAGTCTCCATGTAAGGCCACTCAGCAATTAAATGTCGCACTCTTGCCCAACTCAAGCTTTCCATTTCCCTTCTGCCCACTAGGCCAAGCAAGACTAATGTGACATTCATGAAACAGCTGAGTATGCCTCCAAAACCTGACACATTTCACAATGTCCCTACATTGCAGTGGATGTTTTTAACTCCCCTGCTGTTCCCCTCCTTTTTTGTTTTTGCAGGGCAAAGGAGATCCCAACATGGATTCCGACACCAAAGAGGGAGAGGAGAAAGATGTGGAAGCCGAAGCCGAGCCAGAAGCGGAACCTGTCCGGTTTGGCTGGGTGACCGGTGTCATGGTAAAGTTGATGAATGAAATGAGCGAATTAACTGGATTGTGGAATTGAGGAACAGGGGTAGTGACTGTCTAATCCCAGAGATATAAAATAACTTTGGGAAGATGCAGGTGAAGCAGCAGCAATCAATTCATTTATCTTGAATTATATTTTAAAAAGTGAAGAATACGACACACAGCATGGATTCAGCTTTTGCCAACCTGGTGCAATCCAGGTGTTTTGGACTACAACTCCCATTAGCCACAGTCAGCATAGCTGTGTTGGCTGGTGATAGGAATGGGATCCGTTGGCCGATGCTGGTTTGAAAGTATTCCATCGAAGTAACAGGCTGGTATCGATTCGAGTTCATTCTTTGTCCTCAAGCCGTTTCCCCCACCTCGGAAAAATATTGATATTAATATCGATATTTTGAAAAGAAATGTTGAAAAATTGAAGGAGATATTGATAAATGGAAGGGAATACTAATAAAATAAGATCCTCCGTGGTGCAGAGTGGTAACGCAGCTGAAGCTCTGCTCACGGCCGGAGTTCGATTCCAACGAAAGGAGGAAGTCGAATCTCCGATAAAAGGGGTCGAAGTCCACTCAGCCTTCCATCCATCTGTGGTCGGTAAAATGAGTACCCGACATATGCTGGGGGGTAAAGAAAGGCCGGGGACAGAACTGGCAATCCCACCCCATATATACGGTCTGCCTAGTAAACGTCGCAAGACATCACCCTAAGAGTCGGAAACGACTCACACTGCAAGTGCGGGGACACCTTTACCTTTACCAATAAAATATCAATATTAATATCAATATTTTAGACTCGGATTTTTTAAAAAATCCAAAAAAATCAGTGGGAAATCTCTACATAAAAATCTGATCCTCAATGATAGCGAATTACAGTAGGGCCCCACTCATACAGCGGGTTACCTCCCGGACCCCTGCTGTACAGCGAAAACCGCTGTAAAGTGGAACTCATTGAATAGAAAGGCACGTGATGCCCGAAAACCACCTTAAAAGCCGAACAAGCGCCGTGTGAGTGGGGCTTTAGTCTAATTGTGTCTAATTGAGACCGCTGTGTTAGCGAATCACTGTAAAGCGAAGCGCCGTAAAACAGGGCCCTACTGTAATAGAAAATTCAGCACCAAATCCGAATTGGGCAGAATTCTAGCACATCCCTAACTGGGGATGATGGGAGTTGTAGTCTGAAAGATCTGGAGGGCACCAGAATGGCAAAGACTAGATTATGTGGGTGCACTCCCAGGTTCTCAGTTTTGTTTTTTTTCTGTTTCCAAAGATCCGGTGCATGCTGAATATTTGGGGTGTGATCCTTTACCTTCGTTTGCCGTGGATAACTGCGCAAGCTGGGATAGGTAAGAGGCGTTCAAACATGGGCAGCTGGGACTAAAATTAAGACATCTTCCTCTTTTTGTGGTGGAACTGTGTGTAGCTTTTTTGTATGAACTGCTTCATGAAGCACACCTGATCCTGACTCCATGATGTGGGCACCTGTACATGTTTGAAACCACATTTACATCATGTATGCATAAGAAAGAAACAGAAGATAAGAATCTGTTGAGGCTGGCAGGTTGCTCTGTCACACATAAAAACAGTAATTAATGAAAGTGGGTTTCAAACCATTTTCGAATCTTTGTGTGACATCTTGTTCTCTACCCAGCCTTTGTTCGTCTTCTGAGCTTTACAATTGTGATTATTTTTAAAATAAAAATTGTGCACGCCTCCTTTCCTAGTGTGTGGGGGGGGGAGGGGGAAAGTACCATGTAAAACTGTCCAGAGTAGTTACAACTATATCCAGCAACGTAAGAACAAACGGTGAACACAATTGGGAGACTTTGGAAGGGGGATGAGGAGCTACTTAAACAATTAGGTTCAGAATGTGGAAATTGGAGAAGTCTGCCAGGGATGCCAACAGGCTTCCACCACAGACGGTTATCTCTTTTTTACCTCCAGGGCTGACCTGGCTGATCATTTTAATGTCAGCTGTGGTGACCAGTATCACTGGCCTCTCCATCTCGGCCATCTCCACCAACGGCAAGGTCAAAGCAGGTAAGCAACCTTTTCCCCCAATCTTTTTTGGGGGGTTGTTGTTCTTGGGCCACCTCTGTTCTAGACAGTGATTAGGGTGGGTGGTATTTCTAAGAGTGCAGAAACAATATTTGAACATGCCGAATGTGGGTTGCTGCAATTTTGTCGCTGTTGCAAGGGTTACCGAGATAACCCATGTGAAGCAGAAAGTGCTCTTCAAATATTAAATTATTTGTTTCTCTTGCATCCTGCATCTCCTCAGTGAAAGTACAAAT
The DNA here is from genome assembly GCF_030035675.1 of Rhineura floridana. Taxonomy (NCBI): domain Eukaryota; kingdom Metazoa; phylum Chordata; class Lepidosauria; order Squamata; family Rhineuridae; genus Rhineura; species Rhineura floridana. The sequence goes on from NC_084490.1 coordinate 13,131,927, forward strand.
TGGAGTTGATGGTTATATGGATGTTGTCTATTATCTCCAATATACTGCCTGAGCTGGGGCAACTTGACATTGCCCAATGGTAGGGCCAGCCCTGAGGAGTAAATAACATCTGAATTGTCTCCTGCTGCAGGGGGTACCTACTTCCTCATCTCCCGCAGCTTGGGCCCAGAGCTCGGTGGCTCCATTGGACTCCTCTTCTCCTTTGCCAACGCTGTCGCTGTGGCCATGCATGTGGTGGGCTTCTCCGAAACAGTCAGGGACCTCCTAGTGGTACATATAGCATACAACCTAATCTAACTCTGTCCTGCTCCATGAACCGGCCCCTGTGTCTGTTTTCTTTAATAATTCTTTGATCTGCAAAAATTAGCACATGACCCTCTGGCAACACTACCCAGACCCTTCTTAGATGTAAATCTCAGACAAAATGGGGAAGGAAGAGGCGTTGCTGTAGCAGGCTCCTCCCCCAGTCTGCTTTTGCTCATTAGAATATTCTAATAGACATTCTATTGAAGATAAGCCTGCTGCCTTTGGTGGGGGTGGGGGCTCAGTGTTGGAGCATCTGCTTTGCATGCAGAAGGTTGGAGGTTCAATCCCCAGCATCTTCAGGTAAGCCTGGGGATTTCCCTTGTCTGAAACCCTGGAGAGCTCTGCCAGCCAGTGGAGACAATCCTATATATAAAGGTCTTCAAATGGTGCTGAAAGGATAACAAGACTGATGCTAGGAGAACCTCCCTGGGGAGGGTGTTCTAGAGCCAGAGTGCCACCACCAAAAAGACCACATATGGGGGGGGTCACTCCCTGCCTTGCTGCTCAACACAGGGGTAACTCAAAGGAAGGCCTTTGAGAAACATCTGGACATATGGGAAGGATGGTTTTTGCCCTAGATCAAAGGTAGCCAACGTAGTGCCCTGTAGATGTTGTTGGACTCCAATTCTCATCAGCCCCATTCAGCACTGTCATTGGGATGATAGGAGTTGTGGTTCAGCAACTTTTGGAGGACACCAAGTTGGCTATTTCTGCCCTAAATCGGGTGGCTACCCTGTGGCCCTTCAACTGTTGCTGGACTCCAACTCCCATGATCCCTGACCATTGACCATCCTGGCTGGGATTGATGGGAGCTGGAGTCCAATAACATCTGGAGAGCTGTAGGCACCTGGATATCTGAAAAGGGCTCCAATTTACCATCTGGGGCCTGACACCTTTTGCTTTTCACAGCACAACTCTACTCAGAAATTAATATTATTGGGTTGTATCCAGTGTTAGCCTTATTCTGAGCAGACCCATTTGAATTAAAGGAGATCCATTAATTCTCAGTTAGATACAACCCATTGAGTTCCATGGGATTTACTACCAAGTGGTTTCCTGGATATCGTATGGAGGCCCAGGAGGCCATCATGCTGCTGAAGCTAAGCAGGGTCTGGGTCTGCTCAATGCCTGGATGGGCGACCACCTTGGAACCACGTGGATGCAGACTTGCATTCCGTAATGGAAGAAAAATGAAATCTGAATGCAAGAAAATCAGTATGAATTGCATTGTGGTGTTCGTCTTTCTAGACCAGACTTGCCTTTTTTGTCACTCCTGTAGCCACTAAGCCAAGGGTAGGGAACTTATTTCAGCCTGAGGGCCACATTCCCTTCTGAGAAACTTTCTGAGGGCCACTTGCCAGTTGTGGGAATTGGGGGGAGGGACCAGAGGGCAGAACAGTGAATGTGGGTGTAACCTTTTTGGAGTAGGCTAGAGTCTTCACACTTGTACATCCCCCCTCTATTCTCCATCCAGGCAAGAAGCATTGTTACAGTTCAAGATAGTCAAAAACACTCAAGGAGGGTGTGAAGCAGGCCAGAAGGGGGTGTGGTCTGGGAAGAGTCCCAAGGGCCAGATGGAGAGGCTTGGAGGGCCCATTTGGCCCCTGGACCTAACATTCCCCAACCTTGCAATAAGCCAAGCCGCACACTCCGGGGGAAAGCAATCTGAGGGGACCAGGCCTGCCTTTGTGGCCTCTCTCACCTTTCGTATCCTCCAACAGGAATTTGATGCAGTCATGACTGACCCGGTAAACGACATCCGCATCGTGGGTGTGATTACTGTCACTGTCCTCCTTGGCATCTCCCTGGCTGGCATGGAATGGGAGGCCAAGGTAACTGAGTGTTTGATTTTGTAGAAGGGAGTTAAGTGGTTAGAGAGTTAAAGATTGGGGAACCAAGTCCTGGGTTGTAGTAGTTTGGCCAATACCAGCTTTCATTTTAGAAAGAACAGAAGCAAGATCCTAGTCCTGTGGAGGAGTGAAGTCGGTGTGCCAGCAGTAACTAAAAAGGCTTGCCAACTGAGTAGAAAATAAAACCTGGCCTGCTCCTGTGCCTTTTAACAGCAGCTCGGTCTGCAGATAATCATCAGGTGAAGCTTTTCATTGTATGGTAGTAAGCATGATCATTTGCTGATGTCAACTGACTGAGCTGCTGTTAAGGAAGGGGGAGAAATTGGATTCAGTTTGTATTTAAAGGCAAACCTTCCCAATTTTCATATTGTGAAACAGTATGTGAGCCAAAACACAGCCATCCTTCAAAATTCACAGTTCTCTGAATTTTGAAATGCAGTTCTCCAGGCAAGTAAAATGTACAAAAATGCACATTCTAGGGTAAAGTGTGCAAAGCAAATTACATATAATTAGTGAAAATAACATACAGAAATGCATTATATTAGGGAAAATATAAATATTAAGGAAAATATGCTTTGGAAAAAATGTGTGTGTTAGGCAAAATTGCATACAAAATTGTGCATATTAGGAGAAATTAAAGTGGTGATGAATTTTCATGAGGACTTTTAAAAAAAAAATCTGTTAACTGGTGTGGAAATGTGGAGAACTGAACTTCAGAATGTAAAAATGGGAAACTTAGAAACACCAAAATTGATAGATTCGCCCATCGGTAGCTGCTGTTAACAGCACAAGAGGAGGCCACCCACCAAACTTCATGGCTGTGTGAGGATTTGAACCCTGGTCTCCCAGGTCCTAGCCCAACATTCTAACCACTACACCATGCTGGCTGTCCTGCAGTTAGACAGTGTGTGTGAGACAACAGTTCAGATAAAAAGCAATATACATTTATATTGTGGGTAGGGATAAGATCCATTGGCCTGTGCCGGTTCAAAAGCATTCCATCATCATAACAGTCTGGTATCGATCCAAGTTCATTCTTTGTCCACTAGCTGCTGCTTTTACCAATTTGATTTTTTTTCCTTCCCAAAAATATATATTAATATCAATAATTTTAAAGGATATTACTAATAAAATTATTGTTCTTAATATCAATATTTTTAAAGGCAGGAAAAAAAAATCTGTTTTCAAAAATAGCTGCAGAACTACTACATAGAAATCCGATCCGCAACAATAGAGAATAAGCGAATTAATGGGAAATCTGGTACCAAATCTGAATTGGGCAGAATTCTAGCACATCTCTAATTGTGGCTTTATTCCATAGTTAGGCAATGTGTGAACAATGAGCAGTGTGGATAATGCTACAATTAGACAATGAGAATCAGGACTAGGCAGGGTTGGCTTCTAGTTGGGTGAAGAAAAGGTTTGCTAGAGGAACAATGGCTCAATTTTTAAAACTAACTTTCTCCTTTCCTGTTTCCCAGGCTCAGATTGTCTTCTTCTTCGTCATCATGGTCTCCTTCATCAACTACTTTGTCGGGACCTTGATCCCAGCCTCCCCAGAGAAAATGGCAAAGGGATACTTCAGCTATCGTGGTAGGGGCCAGATTCTCCCCAGTCTCTTGCTTTCTGGGCACAGCCTTCCTCCCAGAACCATAATCACATAAGAATTGTCCTGCTTTCACAAAGCAATCGTGGTCCATCTAGAATAGGGGTAGACAACATGGAGCCCTCCAGCTGTTTGTTTATATTTTATTATTGCATTTATATCACACCTTTCCTCCAAGGAGCTCAAGGTGCTGTATGTGGTTCTCTCCCCCCTCTCCCCAGTTTATCCTCACAACAACCCTGTGAGGTAGGCTATGCTGAGAAATGGTGAGTAGCATAATGTCACCCAGAGAGCTTCATGGCCCCCTAGGGATTTGAGGCCTGGTCTCAGAAAGCACATTGGACTCCACATCTCATCAACTCCAGCCAGCGGTCAGAGATGATGGACGCTGTAATCCAATAACGTATTTTGCGTACGCCACGTTGAGCACGTCTGATCCTAGAAATTCCATTTGATTAGAATATATTTTTTCAAAAAGCCAGAGCGCACACAAGTCTACTTTTGTTCCACTGCATTTGGGTAGATCACCTGACTTTTTTCTCACTCCTTTTTCCAAGGCGACATCTTCTTGGAGAATATCGGGCCTGCCTGGCGAGGTGAATCTGGCAGTTTCTTTGGCATGTTCTCCATCTTCTTCCCTTCGGCCACAGGGATCCTGGCTGGAGCCAATATCTCAGGAGATCTCAAGGTAAGTTCCTTTGGGCCTGTAGTTCTCCCCTAGCTGTTTGACAGAGGGTACTCTGAACTGAAAGGGAGGCCAGTCGAGCAGTCTTCCCTCTGTGCTGATTATTTTAAAGACTTATATGCCACTCTTCAATAAAATATTTCCAGGGAAGCTGACAAATGAAATAGTGAAAAAGCAACAGTGAAATCCATAGGTGGAAGACATTAATAAAATCCAGAGGCAACAGAAAGCAACACAGTAAAATAGTTTAAATGCCTGAGATAGTGAAAAAGTCTTTGCCTGGTGCTGAAAACACAGATCAGCTTGCAGCACCGGTAGCTGAGCTGTGTGTGTGAGAATCTTTAACTAACATAGTACACCTTTCCCTGGACATAATCACAATCAGACTCTAGGCTTAGGAAAATAAGAGAGCTTGTTTATTGGAGAAATGCATACTTGATAGAAAAGAAGTTGTCATTCTAATTAACAAACAAAGTTGGAGATGCAAAGACCCATGCTTGGACTTTGTTTTCATTACTGTGGGAGAGAGACAATAGGAAGGTGTCTCCTCTTCCAAGAGAAAACAAAGGAGGAGGAACTGGATATGAGGGCAGCAACCCTAAGAATATCACTTTACACCCTGAAGTATAGGTCAGCACAGAGATCAAAGGGCAGAGAGACAGCTTGGGAATCTTGGAGGTCCCTTCTGTAGCTGCTTTAACCCCATGCAAACCCACCAAGTTGGAGTTGCATTCCAACGCTTCCAACAGAAAAGACATCAGATTAGATACAAGGTAAGCCTCCCTAGGAAGAGCATTCCACAAGTTTGGGAGCCACCACTGAGAAGGCCCCGTTCCTCCATTGCTAGTTGTGTCACCTGGAGCGCCCATAGGAGGACACTCAAAGACCATCTTAGCCTAGGGACAAGCTCATGTTACTTAGATCAGGGATATTGTGGTAGAAATGCCAGTGGTCAGTTCTGGCTCTTTGTTATTTGAAAGCAGATTGAATCTGACAATGATATCTCATTGTACTTATTTCCTTGGCAGGACCCAGCAGTGGCCATCCCTCAGGGGACGCTAATGGCCATCTTCTTGACCACTCTAACGTACCTGGCTATCGCAGCCACCATAGGTAAAAAGTCTATTTCTTACTACATTTTAACATTTATTGTTACATTTATATCCCACCTTTCCTCCAAGGAGCTCAAGGAGTCATACATGAATCACTTTCCTCTCCTTTTTATTCTCACAACAATCCTGTGAGGTAGGTTAGGCCGAGAGATTATGACTGACCAAAGGTCATCCAGCAAGCTTCATGGCTGAGTGGGGATTTGAACCCTGGCCTTCCAGGTCCTATTCCAACACTCTAACTGCTATACCACACTGGGTCTCTACTATTTACAAGTTTGGTGCATGGCAGGGCCCGGCCAAGATATTTTGCCTGAGGCAAATGATAAGGTGATGATTTATTAGACTTGTTAGTCTCTTGTTACACAAAGGTCTCCCAGCAACTTACAGCATATTTAAAAATACGAAGTTACATATATTATAACTGACACATTCATACAAAAAATGAAATTAATTAAAAATATACAAAAGAACACCCCCTGTCAGTGGAGGCTAGTCCATTAGGATAAATGGGGCACTGCCACACCAATCTCAGTCTGCCCCTCAATCAGACACACTTGCCTGCCTTCTCACTTATAACCAGCCTAGAGGTGGCCCTGACTGTCAGCTTCCTCTTCCATAGTCTCAAGCTATGGTAGGGATAGAATCCTCTCCTTTTTTACATTTCATTTTTAAGTGTGGCCCCCTGGTGATCGTTAATGAACCAGTTCCTTTTTCCTCCGATATCTTTTCATTTGGAGAGAGTTATTGATATTACAATCGCTATTTATTTACGAGTCTCCGCTGGTATCAATCTTTATTCTGAACTCTGTAATGATTGCCTGTTTACATTCCTTCTTAAGTGCACTGCAGATAGATTAAGGTAGATAATCAAGTCAGTGTCTTCCCCCCTGCTGCTTACAATCAACACCTCATTCCCCACTGCTGCCTTCTGTCTGTCAGTTACAATCAACACCTCATTGACATCAGTGAAAAGGAGTACATGTTTGAAGAACTCACATAGAAAGTAGATCAATAAAAGTATCGCTCACACTGTCAATGATTTCACAATGAATTTAAAAAACAACATATCAGAAGAGAAGAAGAATGAATCAGAAACCAGGCACGTGGAGAGTTGCTACTTCAACATCTCTCTGCAAAGATAGAGAATATCAGAAATAATAATTAATCCGATAGCAACTCTGATTACTGCAGAAACAGAGCCCATCACTAGGCTATGGACATACTTGCAGTTGTACTGATTTCAGTGCATCTCCATCTCTATGCTGTGAATCTGGGGCACATTATATCAATTGAACTCCGCCCTTTTTTTTACTCAAAATCTGGGATTTTTGAGATCAGATGCGTTTTCCCTTCAAGCCAGCTTCACACCAACTTCAAAATTTGGTTTAGCAACCCATTGCAACTCTGAGGTGTCTCCAGTGGCAGTACTTTGTGGTGGGCAGTCCTAAATGGTCTGACATCAGCAGTGGGGCTGGGTGTATTTCTAATCAAACAGTAAAGATGTGCACAGCTGGGTGCAGGTTTGTTTCAAACTGTACCCAGACAAAATGGCCTTGCTGCTTTTTAAGTAACTAGTGTGCACGTAGCCTCAGTGTTGCCCTTGTAGAACTCAGCAGGGAGGAAGATGGGGACAAAACTAGAATTAGTTGGCTCTGCCTGTCATTGGTTCTAGGCAGAGCTTGGAAAAGCTACTTTTTAAAACTACAACTCCCATCAGCCCCAGCCAGCATGGCCACTGGACTGGGCTGATGGGAGTTGTAGTTCAACAAAAGTAACTTTTCCAAGCTCTGGTTCTAGCTTCACCTACTGTTGGACTGCCTGCCTTCCACCCCACCACTCCCAATGGGCACCAGCCACTACTACCCCCTATAATAGCCACAGGATGCTTTGGCAGCATATTATAATTTATTCTGAACTCTGTAATGATTGACTGTTTACATTCCTTTTTAAGTGCACTAACAGCAAAAACATAATCCTCGGGGGAAAGGCAGGTTTTTATCCAGTGCCTCCCCATCTCTATTCTATGTACAAAAGTTGACCAGACTGGTAATTGAATCTTACATCACCGTGGGCAATGGGATCATGTCCTCCACAACACCTGAGGGCAGCAGGCTAGCTTAGGGGGCACAAAGTAGGCTGCATGGCTCTTGCCTGCAACCTACCCCATTGTTGAATTAATTTAGCAGAGTTAGCACACAGCTTGGAAAGCAGATGTATGTTGAATGGTGTGTGAGCAGACCTCCCTTTGGTTCCAAACACACAGAGGCTTTTGCTGTGGAAAATAAGCAAGCTTGATTTATTATAGGAAATACATGAAAAATAGAAATGGACTGCCTTCAAGTCGATCCCGACTTATGACTACCCTATGAATAGGGCGTTCATTGTAAGTGGTATTCAGAGGGGGTTTACCATTGCCTCCCTCTGAGGCTAGTCCTCCCCAGCTGGCTAGGGCCTGCTCAGCTTGCCACAGCTGCACAAGCCAGACCCTTCCTGGTCTGCAACTGCCAGCTGGGGGGCAACTGGGCTCCTTGGGACTATGCTGCTTGCCCACGGCTGCACAGGTGGCAGGGCACATAACATCTGAGTCACTCACTGTGGGGTGATCTTTAGCTGGCCCTTGACACCCAGGAGACACGAGCAGGGATTTGAACTCACAGACTCTGGACTCCCAGCCAGGCTTTCCTCCCCACTGTGCTATACCAGCTACTGCAGGAAATACATACTTGGGTAGAAAATAGTTCCTAGTTATAACTAAGTTGGAGATGCAAGGGAGCCATGCTTGGTCCTTAGCTCTCAGCAGAGAGAGAAAAGATCTCTCTCTCTCTCTCTCTCTCTCTCTCTGTCTCTTGTGCCCAGTCAAAGAAGAAAGGAGGAATCAGGAAATGAGGTCAGCAACCCAAAAAGTATCAGTCTGTAATCAGAAGGAAGGTCAGCACAGTGATCAAAGGATGGTGAGACAGTTTAGGAAGCTTGGAGGTTCTCCTCTCTGTCTATTCTTTCCTGTGCAAACCCCCAGCAAGCTGGGTTGCATCCCCCAACACTTCCAACACTCAAAGCATCTACTGCCTGAAGCATCCGCCTAACTTTGCCCCCGGTGCTGGAAGGGGGTGTCCTCATGGCTGCACAAGGGTCTTAGACTTAAAAGATGGCCTTTTCCCTTGCCAGGTTCCGTCCTGATCCGCGACGCCTCTGGAAGCCTGAATGATACCCTGGGATCTGCCAACTTCACCAGCGGAGACTGCGTTGGCCTGGGCTGCGAATATGGGTGGAACTTTACTGAGTGCACTTTGGGTGGGACTTGCGAATATGGGCTGGCCAACGACTACCAGGTAGGAAAAGCCAGAATTCTTGGGTTCTCTCCTTCAACTCTGTGGAATGGGAGGGTGGCCGCAACTTGAATTACTGAGCTGTTCCCTCCGCTATGTGCTGGTAACCTCTAGATTGGATTACTGCATTGTACTTTATGTGGGGCTGCCCTTGAGGCTGACTTGGAAGCTGCAACTGGTGCAAAATATGACTGCTCACTGAGGTGGAATATCGCCATCGTGTTACACTGCTGAAAGGATTGCACCAGCTGCCAGTTAGCTACCACGTTAGGTTCAAGGTGCTGGTACTGGTGTGGAAAGTCCTATACAGCTTGGGACCAGGATACCAAAAAGATCGCCTTGTCCCCTACATACCTAACCAGTCACTGCATTCTATAGGAGAGGGCATCCTGCGGATACCATCCTATCAGGAGGTCCGTTCCACATGATGTTAGAATCAAGCCTTTAGTCTAGCAGCACCAACCCTTTGGAACTCGTTTCCATTGCTTATCAGGCAGGCCCTTTCTCAATTGTCTTTTCAGCACCTGCTAAAAGACTTTCCTCTTTCAACAAGCTTTCTAAAGTCTTTAGCCCAGTTGGTATCTTTCTTGGATTTGAATTGATTTTATGTGGCAGCTATTGTTGTTCTAAACTGTTTTTATATTTATATATTTTAATTGTTTTTTTTTATAAATATGCACTTGTTTTAACTTTTTATGTGCATACTGTTTTATATATGTTACGATCTTGTAAATCGCTTTGGGTTGCTTCATGGGAAGCGATTCCTAAATGAAATGAACAAATATTTCCTTGCCTATCTCCTAGACCTTGAGCATGGTGTCAGCGTTCAGCCCCCTCATCACTGCCGGAATCTTTGCTGCCACCCTTTCCTCAGCTTTGGCCTGCCTTGTCTCCGCCCCCAAGGTCTTCCAGGTACTTTGGGAAAAACTGTAGTGAGGGGTTGTGTCCAAGTTAAGGCCCCATCTGTACATTTAAAGCACCATCATACCACTTTAAAGAGTCGTGGCTTCCCCCAAACTATCCTGAGGGGAACTGTGGGTTTTTTACAGATGCTGAGAGTTGTTAGGAGACCCCTATTTCCCTCAGAACTACAATTCCCAGAGGTCACTGGTAAGAAGGATTGACCGTTAAACCATTCTGTTGTTTTGGAAATGGCAAATTTAACAGGTTCAGCATTCAATACAAACTGAATTTAATTCCTCCCCTATCGCTACCAGGGGGCAATACCGGCTGTTCGCCTGTTCCTCCTTAATCCTTGTAGAGCATGGGGACAAAACTAGAATTAGTTGGCTCCGCCTGGCAAGGATCTGGCTTCACCTACTGTTGGCTTCCCTGCCTGTCACGCTACCTGTTCCAATGAACGGCAGCCCCCACTGGCAGCATTTGAAAAGAGCTGTGAAGATGAGGCCTGACTACCCGTCTCCCCTTCTTCTTTTCTTACTTGTTCAACTTGTGCTATTCTTCCCCTGCAGTGCCTTTGCCAGGACAACCTGTATCCCCTCATTGGGTTCTTTGCAAAGGGATATGGGAAGAACCAGGAGCCACTGAGGGCCTATGCCCTGACCTTCATCTTGGCTATCGCCTTCATCCTCATTGGTAAGTGAGGCCAGCTTTCTTTCTTGTCAGCTCTGCAATTCATCATTCCCCAAAGCATGTATAGAAGGTGCTTTTGAGAAGAGGATGGAGGTGTGGGGTGGCTGTGAGCTTAGACAAGGACGTGAGATGATTTATTATTATTATTATTATCATCATCATCATATAATATTGATGATTAATAATTAATAATACATTGATATCCCACCTTTCCCCGCAAGGAGCTCAAGGTGGCAAACAAACATGGTTCTCCCCCTCCCGATTTTATCCTCCCAACAACCCTCTGAGGTAGGTTAGGCTGAGAGATAGTGATTGGCCCACGGTCACCCAGTGAGCTTCATCTGGAGGACATCTTGCCAAAAAAGAGAATCAGAGAATATTTGAGGACTGAGGAGGCTAATAAGCAGGAGGTTACTGTTGTTGAAAATGAATTCACATGCCTCATCTGAGGGTGTCAATGCAAGAATAGGCTTTTTCAGTGGTGGCTCTGGGTTGTGGAATGCTTTCCCTCAGAGAAATATGTCTGGCACCATCATTGTCAGCTTTTAGCTGTCAGGCTAAGGCATACTTGTTTATCCAGGTTTTTGGTCATAACTGGGATATCACTGCAGTATGATTTGTGGCCTGTCTTATGGTGTTGATCTTTTAGTGTGTGTGTGGGGAGGATTCACCCTTTTTATAGTTATTGTCAGATGAGCACTTTTAGAGATTTTCTTCTATGGTATTTTTTCCTTGTTTGGCTCTAACGTCTGCCATGCTGTTTTGTGGTTTATGGACTTGTAAGTTGCTTTAGGACATTTTTCAAGAGCGGAAAGGGTGATGAATAAATTTAACAAATACTAAAATAATAAAAAATAATTAGCACAGATGTGAAATTAAAAGTGCTTGAGGACTAGCTGCTTTAGTAGAGCACCCAAGAACACCTTGTCCCACCTTTGTTACATGCTGGTATGCGATGCCTCTTTGCTGACCTTTGTTTCTCTCCTTTGCTTCTGCAGCGGAGCTGAACACCATTGCGCCCATCATCTCCAATTTCTTTCTGTGCTCTTACGCCCTCATCAACTTCAGCTGCTTCCATGCCACCATCACCAACTCCCCGGGTAAGGTGGGTGGTGGGCAGATGGGCTGTGGGGGGGGGGGTTGGGCAGGGAGGAGGTGTGGGAAAGAGCAAAGATGCACAGTGGGAAGGGGCATGCAGATCAGATGAGTGAGTGAACAGCGCTACGCAACTTGTGTTGAACAGGAAAAAAAGAAGCTTGGTTTGGATTGTGTTTGTGGTGAGCCTGGAGGTTGTTTGAGGTGGATGGGTCATGGCTGGGAAGGCTGGGATGAGAAGTGAAAGAGTGGAGAAGGACCAAGGAACTGCCACGTGCTGAGTGAAATCAAAGGGCAATTTGCAGCTAGCAGAATCAAGTTGTAAAGCGGGCATGGGAAACCTCCAGCCCTCGGGCCCAGTCTGGCCCTTGGCACTTTCCTTGACGCCACGCCCCCTTCCCTTTTCCACCTGCCTTCTTCTGCTTAAACAACTTGCTGCATTTCCTCCCTGTGCTCCCATGAGTGTGTGTGTAAAGCATGTGAGTTTTTAACCTAGCCCTCTAGGTTTTTAACCTAGCCATTACTGATACTCAGTTCACATCCACACCATACATTTAAAGCACGTTTATATCACTTTAACTGTCATGGCTTCCCCCGAAGAATCATAGGAAATGTTGTTTACCCCTCACAGAGTGACAGTTCCTAGCACCCTTAATAAACTACAGTTCCCAGGATTCTTTGGGGGAAGCCATGTATGGTTAAATGTATGGTGTGGATGTGACATTTGCCCCTGACCACTGTTCCCCAGAGTGAATGTGGCCACGTGGGGTGGGTGGGGAGAAGGGAAAGTTCCTGGGCTGCTGAGTTCTGCACAAGAATCTGCTGTTGCATTGCCATCCCACAGACACACAGTGGAGAATGGGTAGCCTCAAACATTTGCTGGGCCACTTTGTCTGTGTGTGTGTGGTTGTGTTAGATCAATGATGGGATAAATCAGAGCTCTCTGTGTGTGACATTTTCATCTCACCTGTGGGCCCCCTTCAACCCACCTAGGTTGGAGGCCTACCTTCCGCTACTTCAGCAAATGGACAGCCCTCTTTGGCTCCATCATTTCGGTGGTCATCATGTTCCTGCTGACATGGTGGGCGGCCCTCATTGTCGTTGGGATTATTGTTGTGAGCTTGGCGTACGTCACCTACAAGAAACCAGGTGAGGGCAGACTGGGGTAAAATCTGAGAAAAGAAGGGTGCCTGCAGGGTGGGGTGGGGTGCGGTGCAGAGAGAACAAGATTCCACACCCTCTTTCCTGCTTAGTTAAGAGAATGAGTTGCGAGCTCCAGGTTCCAATTTGAGGGTGTTCCAATTGAGGGTTGTGTACAAATTCAGTAAAATCATGGCTGCGGGGAGGTGAAGAGAGGTCTGTTTTGGACTATACCACATTGCAGTTGGTACATCATGCTATCTGAAGTGTGCCTGGCCGACATCAGCCACCCAAACCCTCTCAACTGGAGGATATATATATATTCCGATTCACAGACTCCCAAAGGCAATTTAACGTCATTTTTTATATATATAAAAAATAACATTTCTGAGCCGGGGTGGGCAGATGTCAGGCTTAGTGGGTTCTACTTTTTTTGTACTAGAACCCAGAGGTCCAACAATATGCAAAATAGAGGTGGGGTGGAGCCAGATGGAAAATGGTAGCTGTCGGGCTGGTAGAGCCAGTTAGGTACTGCACCCCGTGAGCTAACAGTCCTTCCACACAGAAGTCCTTTCCTGGTTTTCAAGCTTTCTTCATTTCGACAGACCAGTTCAGAATTGTTTTTTTCTTAAATCTTTTTGTTGTTGCCGTTTTTAAACAATTGGAAAACAAACTCCTTGCATATCATCCAGTGATCTACCAGTACATCTGGATCCACCTCCTGCCCATCTAAGTCATATTCTTTTCTTTTTTTCTGAATTAAAATGGGAAGCACAATCATTCATTTGTTTTCCAAAGTTCAGTGGTGAGTGTCCATTCTTATGTAACCAGTGAGGTAGTGGCGGGGAACCTCTAGCCTACAGGCCTAATTAGGCCTATCAGGCTGCCTTATTTGGCCTGAGAGGCTGTTTTGGCTAAGCCACACCCACCTGCCCTGTGTTGTCAGGTGTGAGCTGATAAAGATGCAGCTAGGCCAAAGGAGGTTTGCAGACACCACCAATCAGCTGCAAAGCCCCTTGCAGAATACTTTGCAAGTGACACTAAGGCAAGATTACCTTCTGTGTTCTAAAGCCGATCTTTCTGTTGAGGGGAGCTCTCTAGGTTCCTCCAGTAATTGAAACCTCATTGGAAAGGTCGGTATGGACTGAACCCCTTCTTCATTTCTCTCCCCTGCCTACAGAGGTGAACTGGGGGTCCTCGGTGCAGGCTGGCACCTACAACATGGCTCTGTCAAACGCTATGAATCTGAACAACGTAGAGGACCATGTGAAGAATTTTAGGTGAGGGGAAGCTACTTTTATTTATTGAGTGGAGGACGGAGTGGTGGCTGGTGCCTCCTTTTACCAGCTTTGGCTGGTAAGACCGCTGTTTCTGGACTGGGATAGCCTGACCACTGTTGTCCACGCACTGGTAACCTCCAGGCTGGATTACTGTAATGCGCTCTATGTGGGCCTGCCCTTGAGGTTGGTCCGGAAGTTGCAGTTGGTGCAAAATGCGGTGACAAGACTGCTCACTGGGGCAGGGTATTGCCAACATGTCACCTCACTGCTGAAAGAATTGCACTGGCTGCCCATTTGCTACTGTACAAAGCCCTATACAGCTTGGGACCAGGATACCTGAAAGACTGTCTTACCCCTTATATGCCCAGTCGATCACTGCGTTCTGCAGGTGAGGGCCTCCTGCAGATTCCATCTTATCAGGCGGTCCATTCCACACAACATAGGAAATGGACCTTTAGTGTGGCGGCACCTACCCTGTGGAATTCCCTCCCCTTTAATATTAGACACGTCCCATCCCTGTTATCTTTTCTGTGCCTACGGAAGACCTTCCTTTTTCAACAAGCCTTTTAAGTTGAGACCTTATCCCAGTCTGCGTCAGTGTTGGAACTGCTTTTTAATATGTTTTTAAACCTTTTTTAAAAAACAATATGTTTTTAACCTTTTTTTTAAAGGTGTCTTGGAAGCTTTTAAAAAACATTTTTAACTATGTTTTGTTTTAATGTACTCTAAAGTCTGTTTTTATGGTGTTTTAAAGTGTTTTTAGTGCTTTTGTTTGCTGCCCTGGGCTCCTGTTGGGAGGAAGGGTGGGATATAAATCAAATAATAAATAAATAATGTCAGTGGGGCAGTGGAATCTGCTCCAGGTTTTAGTCCAAACTTTCAAGGAGTTATCCAAGGTGCTTTCAGCTATACATGTAAAGCACTCTTGTGCAACATTAACAGTCGTGATTTCCTCCCAAAAGCTATAGTTTGTGAAGGGCGTTGGGAGTTTTAGCTCTGCGAGGGGTCTCCTAACAACTCTTGGTTCCCAGGATCCTTGGGGGGAAGCGACGATTGTTGAAATGGTATAAGAATGTCTTAAATGTGGTGTGAATGTGACCCAAATCTGGATAAGTGCAAGCATTAAAATGTATACTCTTATTTCCCTTCATTTTTCTATGATAATTAATAATAAACTGCCAGCACATTCCTGACGGCAGAGGAAAATGTCATTGTCAGGCAGGCCTTGCTGGGGAGAGCATTCTGTAACCTGGGGCTGCAACCCAAAAGACCCTTTTCCTTGTTTCCAGTCTCTGAACTTTTCCTGGAGGTGGCATCTGGAGTAGGGCGTCGGGTATATAAACATTTTAAATAGCCATGCATAACAATCGCTGTGCTGGGCAAACTAATGAATTGGGGGAATGTCCAAGCCATGGTGTTGCAACATCCACAAAAACTGTAGTTTCACAATCTCTATGTAAGGATGTGAAAGATGGACAGTGATAAGAGAAAAATGAACTCCTTTGAAATGTGGTGTTGGAGAAGAGCTTTGCGGATACCGCGGACTGGGAAAAAGACAAATAATTGGGTGTTAGAACAAATTAAACCAGAACTATCCCTATAAGCTAAAATGATGAAACTGAGGTTATCATACTTTGGACACATCATGAGAGGACCTGATTCACTAGAAAAGACAATAATGCTGGGAAAAACAGAAGGGAGTAGAAAGAGGAAGGCCAAATAAGAGATGGATTGATTCCATAAAGGAAGCCACAGACCTGAGCTTACAAGAGCTGAACAGGGTGTTTTACAACAGATGCTATTGGAGGTCACTGATTCATAGGGTCGCCATAAGTCGTAATCGACTTGAAGGCATATAACAACAACATCAGTCATGCATGCAGTGCCAAATCAAACTGCAACACCCAGGGGGACAGTGACATAATGCCCCTATGCCTAGCACAGTTGGCACACACATGCACCGACTGTATGAGCTGAAAAAGAACTCTCCGAGAACAGATGGGCTTTTTTTTTTAATTCTTACTAACAAAAGCTTGTAAACACTGAGCCAGTTCTGCAGTCATTTGAAGGTAGTTTCCCCATCACCAGAAACGGTAATAATCAAATGGTATTGTGTGCGTGTACCAGGCCAAAGTTATAACTCTTTCCCCTTCACAGGCCTCAGTGCCTGGTCCTCTCGGGCCCACCCAGCTTCCGCCCAGCCCTGGTGGACTTTGTCAACGCCTTCACTAAGAACGTGAGCCTCATGATATGTGGGAACGTGGCAGAGGTGAGTTTATCTGGTCTGAAGGGGCCTTGCAAGGTTGCTGTATGTGAGGAGGGTAGGGGAGGAAATCTGAGGAGATGGGATGCTGCCATTTTTAATGGATCCCCCCCCCACGTTTTCTTTTTTTTGCATCATCAGCTGGAAGACTCCTCATGTGCCGAAAACTATGATGAACAAACCCACTGGCTCAGCGAACGCAAGATCCGTTCTTTCTACAACTTTATCACAATGGGGGACCTAAGAGCTGGAGCCAGAAGCCTCATGCAGGTATTGTGCGTGTGCGTCCACACGCGCATTTGGGGCTCTGTCAGTTTGGCCTTGGACGGTCCTCTTTAATATTGGGTTGGGCAGCAAGACAGAGACACCCAAGAGCACTGAGGGATGGAGAAAAATAAGGTGCATAATTGGAAAAAGTGGTTTGGAATGCCCTGTACCCATGTAGACTTTTGACTGCTCGCTCACTTGGCACGGGGCCTGCTCAGTTTGAAGATTGTGTATGCTGCTTTTAGAAATAAGAATGTAAGAAGAGCCCTGCTGGATCAGGCCCGTGGCACATCTAGGCCAGCACCCTGTTCTCACAGTGGCCAACCAGACACCTACGGGAAGCCCGCAAGCAGGACCTGAGCGCAAGAGCACTCTTCCCGCTTGTGATTCCCAGGAACTGGTATTAGGGATGAGGATTTCGATTCAGTTCACATTTCAGGCAGAATTGATCAAATTTGCAATTTCCGAAACAATATGAGAACCGAAACACAGCCATCCTTCGAAATTAGCATTTATTAGAATTTTGGGATGCAGTTCACCAGTTAAACAGCATTTACAAAAATGCATGTATTAGGGGATAGTGTGCACAAAAATGAATACACGAGTGAAAATAGCATGCAGAAAGGCATGAAATGATAAGAAATAGCTTGCAAAAATGTGTACCTTTGTCAAAACTGCCTACAAAAATGAGTTTATTTGGAGAAATTTTCTAGCAACATTGTAATGGAAAAAACCACAAGGTGGAATTCTCCCTTCCCCCTGCACAACTTTTAAAGACACAGAAGACATCTTGGAGGCTGGGCCTGGCAACCAAGAGGTCTTCTGTATCTTTCAAAGTTGTGCAGGGGGAAGAGAGAATTCCACCTTGTGGTTTTTCCAAATACAGTGTTGCAAGAACACCTGCACTTGGCTGACCTCTTCTCCTAAAGATACAGGATCAGTCTCAGACCCTGAGCCTGGGAACCCTAGGAAGAACAGGTATTTGAGACTTGAAATAAAGAAAGTGACAATGTGTCATGTGACCAAAAATGCATCGATAACCTCCAATTTTCACTTCAAAAATAAGATGACATCCTTCCTTCCACAATCTAAGAAAAGCACCAAACATATTTACTTCCTGTCTGTGCTCTTGAATGTACTCCATAAATGGGCTCCAAATGGCATAAAAGTCCAATAGTTTTGCCTTGTCTTTGGCTAATTTTATAGTGAACAACAGTTTCTCAGCCATGGCTATGTTCCACAGTAAACGACAAACTATCAGCAGACTTCCAACTATTGGCCACTTCCATACATGCTGCTTGTAACATGAAGGAAGTTAGCTTTTTAAATGATACAGTAGGGCCCTGCTTTACAGCGCTTTGTTTACAGCGTTCTGCTAATACAGCGGTTGTGAATTGTAGAAAGGCCCCGCTTTACAGCGCTTGTTCCGCTTTTACGGCGTTTTTTGGCCGCCGGGCGCCATTCTGGTCAATGTAAGTCAATGGGATCCACTTTACAGCGGTTTTCGCTTTACAGCGGGGGTCCGGAACATAACCCGCTGTATGAGTGGGGCCCTACTGTATGCTGTTGTTGCTTTCCTTCCAAAGTCTGAGGAGCGCCAATTGTGAGGCGAAAGCAACAGTTTGAGCCTCAACATTCATTTATTGGAAACAAACTGTACTAAAGTTCAAGTGAACCTGGAAAGATCATGCCTTCTGTCCTGCAAGCCCTGCACCTTCATCCAAGATGGATGGGAGTGGAGTGTGGTGATGAGAGAAAGGCGCCCTGTGTGTCCTGGGGGCAGTGTTGCTTAGTGGTAGAGCACATCATTGTGACTGTAATTTCTTTTAAACTGTTTTTTAGTGTTGTGTTTTAAATTTTGTGACCCACCCTGGGACTTTATGATGGTGGGTAATTAATAAAAGTAGTAGTAATAATAGTAAATAAAATTAGTAGTAATAGTAATGCAGAAGGCCCCACATTCAGTCCCTGGCCTCTTATCAGACTTGAACGAGGAACCTCCTGTGTGAGCCTGCCCCATGTGGTGAGCCACCGAACTGCATGTTGCAGCAGCTACCAAAGCAACGTAAGAGTCTTCGGGCGCTGGACCGACTTCGCTCACCCTGGGGTGATCATTGGGTCCTCTTGGACAGGGAGAATTATAAGAAGCCTTCTTGCTTCAGTTCAGTCGTCCTCAAGAAACAAGGTTCTTCCCAAGCTCACTCTGTTGTGTCGTCTGGCTTGCCACTCTGCTCTAGGATTCTAGCCTGCCACTCAATCTGGATTCCTTTATTTATTTATTTATTTATTTATTTATCACATTTATATGCCGCCGCATAGCCAAAGCTCTCTGGGCGGTTTACCCTTTGTTTGCCCTTTGTCCTGATTTGCTCTTTGGTCCTGAATACTGGCTTCCTGCCATGGTTCCTGGCTTGCCTCCGACTGGTGCCCACTGCCCAGCCTTGACACACCTTCTGTTAAAAGAATCTCAAGTGGGAAGCTTAGGGAGGACCTCAGCCTGGGACATTGTAGAGCTGTTGCCGGTATGACTAGATCAGGGTTGGGCAGCTTCAGGCCCAGAGGCCCAAAAGCAGCCCCCCCCCGGCCTGTCTATCCGGCCCTCAGGTCACATCTGGTCCCCAGCTACACCCTCGCCATGCCCCTCACCAGCCTTTTTTCACACTCTCCTTGAGGGTTTTTGCCTGTCTGGGATGTTTCCTAACTCCGCCTCTTGCTTATCTGGATGGAGGATAGAGAGAGAGTGTGTGTTGAAACTAGCAGAGCTTGGAAAAGTTACTTTTTTGAACTACATCTCCCATCAGCCCAATCCAGTGGCCATGCC
The DNA here is from genome assembly GCF_030035675.1 of Rhineura floridana. Lineage (NCBI taxonomy): Eukaryota > Metazoa > Chordata > Lepidosauria > Squamata > Rhineuridae > Rhineura > Rhineura floridana. The sequence goes on from NC_084490.1 coordinate 13,151,271, forward strand.
AGCTGGGGCTGATGGGAGTTGTAGTTTAAAAAAGTAACTTTTCCAAGATCTGGAAACTAGCCTACTGTCCAAAGGTAAAAATGGCCTGTGTTGCTCCATCCACTTTTGCCTCTGGCTGCACCCACTACTGGCAGGTGGCCCCTGGAAAGCTGTCCAGAAGAGAATGCGGTCCTCAGGCTAAAAAAGGTCCCCCACTTCTGGGGCAGAGAATACTAAGCCCTTAAGAAGCAGCACTCACTGGCCAGTGTCTGTGTCAGGGAGCTCATATCTTCACCCTTAGAGTCATTCTCGATTCAATGTTGACACCCCTTGTGGATTCCGTTTACTGTGTGGTTATCAGGCCACATTTGAAAGGCTGGCCTCTAGTGGCCAGAGCAAATGCTACTCCATTTATGCCATCTACACAGTGTGCTTTCTTTTCTATGGCTGCAAACTAACAGCACTCCCACCTCCCTCTCTGCAGGTCTCAGGTCTGGGACGACTCAGGCCCAACACCATGGTCCTGGGTTACAAGCAGAACTGGCAGACGGACACTCCCCACAACCTGGATAATTATGTGGGCATAATACAGTAAGGGCAAAGAGGCGGTGGGAAGAGGACTAAGCAAAGGGCCGGGGGAATGGTGGTATCAAGCGGGTTTGGGCAGAGATGCTGGACGCTTAGGGGAAAGCGACTTTACAAGACTAGTGAAATATACGACCCGCCATACATGGCAAGGGCTCCGTAAGAGAACCTTATCCTTTCCTCCTTTTTACGGATGTAGTTTGCAGTTTGATACCGGTTCGGTTGTCATTTCTACGAACTGGCAGCTGGTTACGGTCCATTGTAGTTAGCACTTCATTATCTTCTGCTTTTACCCGTTCATCCTTTTGTATTGCCGAAAAATAACATTGTTTTTGCTTTTTCTAACAATGGCCTGCGATTTGTTTTTATCGAAAAGTAAATGAGCCAGGTCATTGCCCATCCAGTAGGCATCTTGGCTCAGGGTTATTGTCTGTCCAAGAAGAGGAGTGTTTCCCCCCCCCATACATTTTAATGAGGCTTCTGCAGTTGAATTTGTTTTCCAGCTCAGCTATGTGATGTAATTTTGAAAGTGGAAAACTGAACCCAATTTATCTTCAAACCATGAGTGCTGCTATCTGCTGAGGTTTTGACCTTACAGTTAGCCCATTTGACTAGCAGTTAACCAACTTATTTTGCCTCGTTTCCACCTCCACCAGCTTTACATTGTGCTGGTGGCAAGATCCTTTTTGCTTGCCTAAGGCATCAAACTAGTGAAGAACTGTGAGTTAGGCTAAAGTCACAGATATTTTTTTAAAAACCAAATACAAGGGCCAGACAGGTTAAGAATCAAACAATGTATGGTAATGGCTATCATCACCTCATTGACACAGCAATTAAAGGGAATACACATTCCAGCTGTTCAGATCCCTAATCCTTTAATAGCAGGGGTGGAAAACCTGCAGCCTTCCAGATGTTGTTGGACTTCAACTCCCATCAGCCCCAGCCAGCAGGACCAAAGGCGGAGGGCCACGGGTTCGCCATCCGGAAGGCCACAGAGTCCCTATCCTTACTTTACAGCAGAAGCCCTGCTTTGTTTGTAAAAAAAAGTGCCAGAGTTGAAACCAGAGGTGGGGAACCTCAGGCCTAGGGGCCCAATGTGGCCCTCCAGGCCTTTCTGTCTGGCCCTTGGGACTCTCCCCAGACCACACACTTTCTGCCTCGGCTCCATCCTTACCAGCCCTGCTTTCTGTCCTCCTGGAGTGCTTTTGCATGGCTGGAATGTGTCCCTGACCTTGTGTTAATGTGTCTTGCTTGCCAGGATAGAGAGAGGCATGTGTAGAAACCTCTGACTTTTGGGTGGCTAGAATGTAGCCTACTGTATAAAGGCAACATCCGTTCCTCTACCCACCTTTGCTTCTGGCCCTGCCCACCACTATCATGTGGTCCCTGGAAAGATACCCATGAGGCAATGTGGCCCTTGGGCTGAAAAGGATGCCTCACTCCTGGTTTTCAGCGTATTCCAGCAGGGAAAAGCAACAAAGAGTCTTTGTTTCATAAGCTTGGGTGGGGCCAAATTGCACTTTGACAAATGCGTAAAGGGATAATTGCCACCTGGGAACCTTTTCCTTCGCGCAAAGGCCCTGGTTCCTGGAAAGAATGAACTGGAAGAAAGATAACTCTGCATGTATCCAGAGACACCCTCTTTTCTAGTTATCTCATTAAGTAGGAAAAACACCACTCTTGGCAGCCATGTTCTATGGAAGAGCTGAGGTTCTCTTTGGAGGATGTGTACGAACATTGCACATTAATCTTCATGGGTCTCCTTCTCTCCCCACCCCCTTTTCAGTGACGCTTTCGATTTCAGTGCTGGCGTGTGCCTGGTCCGGATGCGCGATGGGCTGGACATGTCGCGGACAGTGAAGGCACAAGGTGGGTGTGCCCAGGAAAGGGGCTGGTCGGGTGGGACATAGGAGTGCCAGAAATTACGCCTCTGTCTAGTTCTGAAAGAATAGGCTGGGGCCCCACCCAAAGCCATGGACAAAAACGGCTAAGAATTTCACGAAGGTGAGGGAGGGGAGAGAGTTTAGTGCACCAATCCTAGGCAGCCACATCATGAGATGAGACGGCAGTTTCAGGCCATGGATTTAGATCAGGCGTGGGGAACCTTCAGCCTGCGGGCCAGTCTTGGCCCTCCAGTCTTCCCCATTTCTCCTGTGGGGCCATTTGTGCAAGCCAGACCTACCCACCCTACACTTGATGTCATACAGGTGAAGGCAGGGCTTGCCCAAAAGGGCAGGGCTTGCCCAAAGCCCACTTTGTGTAGGTCCCAAAAGTGCCTGACAATCAGCTCTGAAGCCCCACACAAAGCAGGACCCCAGCGCTAGGCAGGATCACTGTCCCATCACATCAGCCGATCCGAAGGGAGATTGATCCTACTTAGCGCTGGCATTGGATACATGAGAGGGCTCTCTCACACACATGAACTCAGTACTAATTCCCCCTCCCATTGGTGGATGTGAAGGGAGAGCAATCCTGCTTGGTCTAGGTATGCCAGAGAGCTCCCTGGAGGGAGCTCAGCGCTAAGCAGGATGCCATCCCCCATCCCGCATCAACTGATGTGAAGGGAGAGTGATCCAAGCAAGCACTGTTTGAAGCAATCTCCCCGTAGGAGCAATCTTTAAATGGGCAGGGGAGACTACTCAAATCTTGCTGCAAAAAGCTTTGAGACAGTCCTCACATGCTGCCGTGACTAATTCATATCCTTTCCCCCCTCCAACAGTGAACTTGGGCTTTGAGGACCCGGAAGCAGCACTGGGCTGGGAGAAGCAGAAGCGTAAGTTGGAGGCATTGAGACTGGTCTAAAACAGAGAATGTGGCTTAGTGAGATGACTTGAAGGAACTTGAGCAGACAAAGCCATCACCACCAGGGCGCTCTGGCCAATTCCCTACTCAGGCTGAGGAGGGGTTTGAAAGAGGGCGTCCCAGGTTCATATCTAAGGCCCTTCAAAAATGAGAGCCAGAAGCGTAAAACTTTACTCTTTTATGGCATATCTTAATTATGGATACCACTTACCATGAAAACCCTATTCATAGGGTCGCCATAAGTCGGGATTGACTTGAAGGCAGTCCATTTCCATTTTAATTATGTGTGATTATATTTTAATGTTTTAATGGGATTGTTTTATTGTTTATTTTAATTATGGATGGCATTTAATTGGTTGTGTAATTGGTTTTTATACTTGTAAACTACTAAGAAGCTGATTTGGGCATTAAGAGGTATATAAATAAACAAATAATATAGGAGTGATACAGAAAATTGTTGCAAAAAGTCACCACTCATTTACTCTTTCCAACAGGTGATGCCTTCAAAGTAGTCGGTGCTGACACACACCTGGAAACTTATTTCCAGGGTAACCAGAAGAAGAAAAATATCGACATTTATTGGCTCTTTGATGATGGCGGTGCGTCCCTTTTCTTTCTAATTGCAGCTGGCGCCCTCTAGAGGAGGGGAGGCATTGTATCCCACTTCCCTCTGAGCAGGGCCTATACTCAGCAGCACAGAAATAAGAAAAGGCTAGAGTGACACGTGGCCATCACTTCTCTTTTTAAATTGAAAAGCCATACTTGGGGATGGAAGGACTATGGACAGAAAAGGAGAGTAAGTCTGTTCTCCTATACAGTGCAAGTGCTGTATGCCTGGCACCGAGTCATCACTCAACATGGCCATGTGCAGAACAATTTGGGGCTGATCAGCCCCATCTGTGAGAGGGGAAAATCCACCACCACCCACAGTCCAGTACTCTTCCCATAGTATTTTGTGGCCAGACTCTTTTTGAGGGGAATCATCGAGGGTAAAAAATTATTAATGGTTACTAGCCATGATGGCTATATTCTACCTTTACTTTCACAGGCAGTAGTCTTCTGAGTACCAGTTGCTGGGACTGTTGGTTTCGCTTCTCTCAGTTTCCCATTTTTCCAATCTTAAATTCAGTTCTCCATATTTCTGCAACAATTTGCTGGGGTTCTTTAATCATAAAAATTCTTTAGCATTTTAGTGTGAATTTCTTCTAACACACATTTTAGTGTACAGTTTTGACTAATGTACTCTTTGCAAGCAGTTTCTCCTAATATAATGCATTTTGTATGCTGTATTTTTGCTAATGTATTCAATTCTTATCCATACTCACCCCTAATGTATGCAGTTTTGTAAGCATTCTTTGGCTGGAGAGCTGCTTCACAAAATTCGGATACGTGGGAATATCAAAGGGTGGTTGTGTTCCGGTCCTCATATTGTTTTGGAAAGTGCGCATTTGATAGATTCAACTTTAAATGTGAACTGAATCGAATTTCTTCCCCATCCCTCATCTCAAGTAGAGGCAGCAGGACCCTAATCTCGGGTCCTGCTTGTGGGCTTCCCATAAAGGGCAACTGGCAACTGTGAGAACAGGATGCTGGACTAGATGGGCTATTGGCCCAATCCGGCAGAGCTCTTCTTATGTTCTTATGACTTTTTTTCCTCCAGGGCTCACCCTCCTCATTCCCTACCTCCTCACCCGCCGAAAACGCTGGAGCCACTGCCGAGTCCGGGTCTTCATCAGCGGGCAGATCGCTAATGCTGAGGAGCACAGAGAAGAGTAAGGGGCAGGGGCGTGAGTTAACACAAAACAAAATTAAAAAATGGTACAGCTCTGAAGAGTGGGCTAGTGAGCTTCTTGGGATTGCTCAAGAAAGACACAAAGGCCAGATTAAGTTTCACTGAAAGGTAGCTTGCTCTTTGCTACCGGATTGTCCTAGGCACAACGCCAGCACAAGGGGATAGCTGGGGTGATTCTTGCCCAGAGTTCACCCAGATTGACGTCAAGGCCTGGGCCATGCCCTGTTGTGAATAGCCTGAGCAGACCTGGAGATCCCAGACTGCAGTGTGCAGATATTGCATGGCATGTTCTCAAGATTTTCTTGTTGGCAGACAGGTCAAGTGTTCCTTGAAAGTAGGACATCTGAAACCCACTGGAAGAGGTTGACCAGATGCAATTAGAGGCAAGCCTCCTGTGTCTTTTACACACATCATTTAGAAGACTGGATTCAAAATTGTTGGGGAAATCTTGAGCCTGAATGACTGGATCCTGTCAGAATAGCATTGGGATATTTGAAAAAGGAACAAACAGAATCCAAGCCAATCTTTTAACTGTTAATTACAGCTGCGATTCCCCAGTGGTGGAGCCTGCAGGGAAGATGTTCCATCAATTAACTTCTAGGAAAAATAAGTGCTGGTTTATTATTACTTGTCTTAAATTAACAAATAACATTTTGAAAAAAGGAAGGAAAGATAGGAGGGATTGGGAAATTAGATGTTATTTTATTTTTTTTGGATGCTGGGAATGATACAAGAGATGGATATTAGCTAAATGGATTAAAGGAGAAAGGGGAAAACTGTGGCCCTCCAGATGTTGCAGAACTACAACTCCCATCAGCCCCAGGCAGCACAGCCAATGGTCAGGGACGATGGGAGTTGTAGTTTAGCAACATCTGGAGGCCTGCAGGTTAGCTGCCCCTAGATTAAAGGGCTAATGCTTAGTGCTGCATGGCAAAAGATAAAAGATTATTCTGTTTATTGCCTGCATTCTCATTAATTGCAAGTATTTAATTGCTGGTTTTCCTTTTCTTTTTCTACAATCAAGAAAAACAATATCAAATTTTAATATATATTAATTATACACACATGTATATACACTGACACAGATTACTTTTTCCCATTTGCTTTTGAATTAATGATATAGATGTATCCAAAACCAAAGTGATAATGAGACAATGCTGAATTATTTTTAATGATATAATGATACAATAGCATCTTCTGAGCTTTAAAAAAACCTGACAGATTTATGCAGAAGAGGGAATTTTGGCAGATCCAGCTTTTTACGTCATCGTACCACAAGAGTGAGAAAAGCTGCGCCTGTTGAAATTCCTTCTTGTAAAAGGACAGGAGCCATCACATCCACACCAAAACTCCTTTTCGCCCTCTGAATTTAAATCAGTAATTATTAGCAGCCTGCTCTATCCCCATCCTCCCCTAAATAATTTATAGAGAAAGATTTGTCACTTTGTTCTCTCCCCAATCTCTCTTTCTTTCTCCTCACCTTGACCTTCAGGATCCAGTTTTTGTTGAACAAATTCCGCCTGGGATTCAACGAGGTTGTGGTGCTGCCAGAAATAATGTGGAGGCCGGAAGAAACGAGGTGAACACTCTGGCTTCCCCCTCATCCCGTGTCCCTTGAGGTCTTATCTTTGCCCCATAATCCCAACCCTCCTGTCTTTTGGAACTCAGGGTCGCTTCAGACGGGTGGGTTTTTTTTGCAAGGGTAGTCTGCAATGCCTGTGTTCTGCAACATGTCATTGACTTAATCATAGCGCATTAGTGGTGGATTTATACCGGACCATTCACACATCATTCCGCTTTATTTGTTCTACTGCGATGTTACCATATTGCTTATTTATTTGTTGCGTTTATATCCCACCTTTTTCTCCAAGGAGCTCAAGGTAGCAGACATGGTTCTCCCCCTCCTCATTTAATTCCCACAACAACCCTGTGGTTAGGCTGAGAGGCAGTGACTGGCCCAGGGTCACCCAGTGAGCTTCATGGCTGAGTGGGGACTTGAACCCTGGTCTCCCAAGGTTCTAGTCCAAAACCCTATTCTTGCTGTCTGAAGAGGATCTCTTGCGCTGTAGTCAACAAAAGCAGGACCAAAAAACAAACCAAAACACAGAATATTTATGGTATGCAAAATTGTAGGTTTTCAGCAGGCAAGGTTATGGAACCCGCACTGATTGGAAATGAAGTATATCCACCCCAAAACCTTTGCAGGTGCGAACAGTGTTGAAAGCAGGATGACAGGTAACTGCCTCGATGACATCATCAGCAGAAATAATCATGAATGCACAATAAAAAGGATGTCTGGAGGCCCTCAGTATGATTTCCCCATGTTGCAACTCCAGCTGAACTGTGTCTGCTAAGCAAGATTATGTATTTTATCAAAAATGAGTCGTCCACAAAATAGTTGGGGATATTTGAAATCTGCAGCTGTGACGCAACTTGTTGTTAGGAGTTTTCAACCAGGGCAGAGGGAGAGGATTGGTCAACAGGGCGCTGATGTCACAAGCCTTTGGCTTGACATGTTTTCCTCCCTCCTATGGCAGTTGCAAAGAATTTGAGGATCTTATCGCTCCCTTTCGGCTCAACGAAGGCCAGAAAGATCCGGAAGCCGTGGAAAGGATGAAACAAGAAGCACCATGGAAGGTCACAGACGAAGACCTCAGAATCTACAAGAAAAAGGTGGGTTCATTTTCCAGTGTCTGAGGGTCACACTGGAGGTCAGGAGCACATTCTCAGTCTGTAAGGTGTCATCTGTTAGTATGGCAGTAGCTGTGCTTTAGAACTTCCTATTGACATAGAATCATATAATAGAGTTGGAAGGGGCCTGTAAGGCCATCGAGTCCAACCCCCTGCTCAGAGCAAGAATCCAACTTAAGTTCATTAGGCAGGTGCCTTTGCTGTATGCTTTAGAGTAGACACTTGCTGAAAACTTTATTTCAGCAAGCCTACCCAAACATATAATTTAGTTACAGTACTTACTCTTTTTTACATTTCACTGATTTTTTTAACCTGCCTGTAACCTTCTAAACTACCGCTCACAGCTACTTCTCTGTTACCGTAGTAATTCTGCTGTCTGAAGCTTTCATGTAGTAATTAAACCACAACCGTCTCCGGATTTGGCATCTGGAGGGTGAGATTTGGCAAGAGGGAACGGGTCAGAACCTGGCACAGGTGTGTGTGGACAAGCTTTTAAGCTTCCCAGATGAACTGAGAGGGTTTGAAAAGTTGTGACTCCTTCCTTGCCTTCTTTCTCAGCGTTTTTTTTAAAAGATACAGGGATGGTCTCCAGTTGCTGAGCTGGCATCTCAGAAATCAGGGAGCTGGAGTGGAAATGGGGAATGTTCTGGACACTGCTGCCTTCCCATTCTAGCTCTGGTGGGGCTAAGGAGCCTAGCAGGGTGAAGGGGATGTGAAAAGAGAAGGGACAACTATCCACTTTGACACGTCTCTCCTTGTTTTCCAACATGGCCTGTCCAGTCCGAACAGCACATGCGACTGCACGAGATACTTCAAGACCACTCCCGCAACTCAGCCCTCATTGTCATGTGAGTCACTCCCCCCTTTTTCATTTGAGAGGGTGGCATCCCTGGGAGGGGTGGCTTTTTCACCTACCAGCCACTCCCATGATTCTCCCCAGTCCCTAGGGAGTTCCTCCTTCGTTTTGAAATAGGTTTCTCAAGAGCATGGAGGCAGCGGCAGCGGGTGACTCCATGCCAGTGGAATCCGCTCCGAGTTTTAGTCTGAACTTTCAACTGCACGGAGGTAGCAGCTGTGGCCTGTGCAGAAAGCATGCCTCTGGTCAGGGCAGGGACCGCTACTGCAGGTATGGCGAACCTGGGGCCCTTCAGTTGCTGTTGGACTATGGCTCCCATCATATCCTATATTGGCCATGCTCCCTGGGGCTGATGGGAGTTGTAGGCCAACAACATGTGGAGGGCCACAGGTTATGCCCCATCCATGCTCTAATGCTTGCAGGCCTGATTTGGCCTGGAGCTCCCAGCTGCTGATCCCCATTACTCAGAAAGATGTGGGTAAAGAACTGCCTTACCGCACTGGAGGATTATGCAGACAATTTGGCGAAATTGGCTGCATAGTACAGCAGCTGGAAAAATCTCCGCTTTCTGAACACAGGTTTCTAGCCCTTGTGGCCCTAGCGGTAAGTCTGCCTCTGTGCTGGAATTGCTTTTTAATGTTTTTAAACTTAAAAAAAAAAAGGTATGTTTTTAACCTTTTTTTTTAAAGATGCCTTGAAAGCTTTTTAAAAATGTTTTTAAAGATGTTTTGTTTTAATGTATTTCGAAGTCTGTTTTTATGATGTTCTGAGGTGTTCTTGGTGCTCTTGTTTGCCCCCCTGGGCTCCTGCTGGGAGGAAGGGCGGGATCTAAATCAAATGATAAATAAATAAGCTTGCAAGTGAAATCTGAAGCTGTGTGTCTATAGCTGTCTCAGACAGCTGGGTCTGTCTTACTCAGTAGTGTCCACACTGACCGGCAGCAGCTTCCCAGGGTTCCAAACAGGGGACATTCCCAGTCCAAGCTGGCACCTTCTGCATGCAAAGCAGATCCTCTCCAGCCTTGAATGACTGTTCCAGGGGTTTCAGCAGTGGCCCCTTGTCCTCCCTGGCAGAAGAAAACTTTATGCAAAAACCAGCACAGATATATGCAAAGCGGCTTGCAAATGACTTATATGAGCATAAATTCCCTCTAAACTAATTGTGGAATTCTGTAGGGCAAAACAAGGCACACACAGAACCGAAAGCATTTTTATGGATATTGTAGGCACGGGCAGCCCACCATCCCTCAAAGGCTTTTCCTAGCTTTCACTCCATTCTTTCTCTGGCCCTCTAGGAGCCTCCCTGTGGTAGGAAAAGGGGCCTGCCCCAGTGCCCTCTACATGGCCTGGCTCGAGACTGTCTCCAGGGGCCTGCGTCCACCCGTCATCTTCATCCGAGGTAACCAGGAGGATACGCTTACCTTCTACTGCCAGTAGAGAGCAGTGCTGTACCAAGGGAGTACCATGCAAGAGACATTTATTATGGCAGTGCAGCCTCACGCAAACACAGGCTGCTGAGGCAGGGAGAAGCAATAGCCAGGATCTTTGCCGCGCCTGGAAAAAAGCCAAGGGACTGACTTTGACACCTCCGAGAAGCAGCAGAAGAGGCGATCCTGCCAAAGTATTGAATTTCTTCCCCTTCGTATTCTGGGATTGTACCTGATGGACTAAAGCCTACAGTACTGTTTTGCTAGAGTTGTGTTTTAGTATGGGCGTATCTGTAAATATTGAATAAATTTTAAATATTGTTGGTTAGCATCCGTAGTGACATGACTCCTGCATAGAACTTGGTCCCCCAGTCCCCTGGTTGCTCCTTGCTTCTTCACCGAAGCTGCTGAATTCACACACAGGAGCCACTGAAGTGCAGTGCCAGAACATGTTTTAGCACTAGGGACTAGAAGCTTGACATTGCTATAGAGATCTAAGCTGGGAGAGGGTTCTGTGAACGTAGCAAAGAGGAGAGAGAGGCAAATCCAGCAGATAAATTCTGAGGAGTATATATTATTCCCATTGCAGAGAATTGAAAAACTGAGATCTAGTGAACAGCCTAAGGCCACACAGAGAGTCCGTCCCTTTCTACCCACACCAGGGATAGGGAACTTCAGGCCCAGGGGATGAAGAAGGCCCTTGGGTCCTGCTTTTGGGTGTGGTTGGCCACTGTGAGACAGGGACGCTAGACTAAATGGGTCATCCCCTTGATCAAGCAGGGCTCTTACGTTCTCTATCTGGCCCTCTAGATTCTCTCCAGCCCACATCCCCTCTGCATCTACACCATCTTCCTAGGGCATATCCCTCAGGGGCCCAGCTTCATATCTTTCTTAAGGGTTTTGCCCTGGCCAGAGTGTGTCCTTGAACTCTGACAATGCCTCTTGCATGCCTGGATAGAGTGGGGTGTATGTAGAAACGCATCTATTGTGCAAAAGGTAAAAAGTGCACATGTTGCTCCGCCCACATTCGTGGCTCTCAAGTTGAAAAAAAGGTGCTGGGACTCCTGGGTTTCCCAGGCAAGCGAACATGCAAATCACACATTTGTCTTCCAAAAGGAAGGAGGTACATTGCATCCCAGTTAGCTTTTTGTAATCACACAACAGCTTCTGCAGCCTAGGACAGAAACGCCCCAGATCTTCTAAACAAAACCCAAAAGTGTTTATTCCAGTTTGAACTAGTTTCCCATCAAATGTCTCCTGGGATTCTAATAACCCTGGCACCCTCTCCTCCACCGTTCATGTTTTTGGCTCTTCATTGCCTCCAAGACATGTGGCTTCCATGCAAAGAAGGAGATTAGTCACGCCACGTCACCTCCACTTCATCTGTACGATACCTGCAGAAAGGTGGGAAAACGCAGACAAGTAAGATTGCAATCCTAAACCCATTGAAAGCCCCACAGAACTCAATGGGGCTTCTTTCTGAGTATATAGGATTGCACTGCAACCCTTCCATGTCTTGCCTTTGTCAGCCACATTCAAGTTTCTCCACCAAGGATATCGAATTCTCTTAGAAACATCACTAATCCAATTAAGCTGATTCACTCAGCATATTAAATTTTAACAGAACTGAGAAGGACAAAGGAAATTATTCCAAACTTTAGGTGTAGGGAAAAACTGGCCCCTAATGTCTTTGATCAAAAGCACAGAAGTGGCACTATTTGATAGTGTATATTAAGCGTAGGCCATGTGTGTCCCTCAGCCTAAGCTCATGAGTGTGGCAAGGAGGGGAAGGGGGTGGGGAAGAGGACAAGAAAAATCAAAGCGGTGGCAAAAAGAAAGATGCCCACCCCCTTTGAGCTCAGGCTCCACCCACTGCTGACATGTGGCCTCCAACACATTACTACGCAAGTGAATGTGGCCCTTGGCCAAAGAGGAAGAGCCCCCTGCTCCTGAGTTTGATGAATCAGTTAAAAAAACCCACTTTTTGGTCAGTTAAAGAAGGTGCCTGTGTAGGGGCAGCAGTTTTTCTAAAAAAATATTTTTGATGCAAGTATTTATTGAAAACTGCCAAACACCATCTTAAAAAGATACATCCCCTTTTGCTCTTGCGTGGGTAGTTCTGAGATGGTGCATTCTGCAATACATGAATCCATCTGAAAACAAAAGTAGTATGCTTTGTGCTTCGGAAACTATTGTTTTAACTCGTGCAAATATCAATCAACAAAAACTTGTAGTTCCAGATTTCTTTAGTTGAATAGCAACCTTAATAAATTCAGCGTGTACAAGGAAAGGCTGTCGTATTGCAAATGCAAGTTACACATGAGGAGGTTGCATTCAACTAACCTTTACTCAGAGTAGACTTGTTGAAATTGATGGCCATGACTTATTTAGCTCCATGGATTTCAATGGGTGTACTCTAAACAATAGTTGAATACAATCCCAAGAGTCTTCTCCCACGTGCTCTTGCACATCAAAGAGCAAGACCCTCCCCTAGCTTCTGAATTAGTACGGGATTCCTCTTCCCCGGAAGCAGAAGGGTGCAGGACCAGCCCCAGAGGCAGGTCCATCCCGAAGACGAAGTGTTGCTATCCTCAAGACTTGGAGGACTTCTTTCCAGAGGCCCCAGTGAGACCAGAGTCTCCTCTGCTCTGTCAGCAGAGAAGACTGATAGAGCAGGCTGGGGCCCTTTAACTGAAAAGGCACCTTCCAGTGAAGGTGGGTCTAGCAATAGGGATGCAGTTGCTGCTACTATATGCGGCTCCATCTCAGCTTGATGGCTGCTGAAGCGAAGTCAGAGCTCTGCTCTCCAGTAACACGGGCTGAGCACTGCCATGGCTGGCATCCAGACTAGGCTTGCACCAGGCCTCACCTGAGATCGGTGCTCACCTCGCCCTCCCTCACCCAGAAAACATAACATGATCACCTCTGCGTAATCCATGAATCCTGCAGTGCAGTGACTTGCCCTGATTGGAACATCTCCCAGCCAGCTTGGGCAATCATGGCCCCATTGTCAATACAGAACCTGGGTACAAAAGGGGCAGCAGGAAATAATGGTTACAGAGGTGTTGAGATGGCATTGCTGGTGCTCAGACTCCCGGGTTCTCTCATTCTAGCCTGGAGTTTTAGCACGCCTATATTAATAAAACAATAAACAGTATAGCCAAATGTCCAAAAATTCAAGGACAGTCAGACCCTTCTAGCTAAAAGCTCAATGCAGTAACATTCACAATATGCACTAACTGGCAATAACAGTCTTCCTAGCTTGCTATACTAATTTAACATCTGTAATGGGAGAGCAAACCCTTGTCTCAATTGAGGCCCAGATGAATAGAATCAAAATTACTCAACCTACACTTCAGACATCTGAGAAAGTGGGCCCTAATCACAAAAGCTTCTTCCACAATAAGTCAGTTAGGCATTAAGGAGCCACAAAAGCTTTCGTTGTTTTTGCTGTGACAGACTTTAAAGCTATGGACACTGCACTAACCACGTCTGTGAATTTGGAAATGGCTGTGGAAAATAGTTCTCTGGCAGACCCACAAGAGTCCAAATCTGGGAGGGAAGGAGACGGGTAGAATCTTACCTCTCATCTGTAGCAAAGAGTTTTGCTCCTCTTTCCTTGCACATGACCCCCATCATCTCCTGGAGCCGCTCATTACCTTGAGAGGAAGAAAACAGTGAATACACTTTAGGCCAGGGGTTCCCAACTGTGGTCCATGGACCACCAGAGGCCCGTCAGCTTCATTCAGGTGGTCCACGGCATGTCTGGATTTGTGGTTGAAGATGCATTGATTATTTATATTGATTTTTAACTGTATTTTCATTGCTGCTTTTATTTCTTGTATTCAAATTTGAATTCTATGGAATGCAAATTGTAATGTTAGAAAATACAGGGATATGGTCAACTATGTCCTACTCAGAATAGACCCACTGAAATTAATGAACCAGTTAGCCACAGCAATGACCTAGGGAGGTGGTGGGCGCTCCAACAATGGAGGCATTCAAGAGGCAGCTGGACAAGCCACCTGTCGGGCACGCTTTAAGTTGGATTCCTGCATTGAGCAGGGGGTTGGACTTGATAGCCTTCCAACTCTACCATTCTATTCAATTCAATGGGTCTACTCTGAATAGGACTAGAACTAAATAGGACTAGAACCGAATACCACCCACAATATATGAGAAATAAAAGAAGCAATTAAAATAGTTTTAAAAAATCATACAGCATCTAGCACAATGTATTTCAGTTGCTGCAAGAGGCACAAAAATCACAAAGTGGTCCAACCAGAATCCTCAGCATCCTCAGTGCATGAAGGAAAAAGTTTGGGAGCTACTGCACTAGGCTTTAAGAGACAGCAATCAGACCCAACATTCCAGATAAGCAAATGCACCTTCCTATGTTCAACACCCATCCACCTGCTCACCTCCAACTGGGAAGATCATAACTCTGTGTGCGTGTTTCAATGTATGGTTATCAGCAAAGAAAAAGGACCTGGAGAGGGAGAGATCACAGCTCTCCTAACCTCACCTGGATTCCCCATTGCACATCCAGTCTTGTCATTAAGGTCAGTCATCCTAGGGAAAGTGTCCTTCAACCTTGGGTTCCCATATCTTGTTGTACTACATTATCCCTAGCCAGCTCAGCCAACAGTCAGAGATGAGGAGACTTGTAGCCCAACAACATCTGGGGGCTCAAAGTTGAAGAACACTGTCCTGGGGGGAAAGGTGGTTTGGATTCTTTTTCCAGAGGACAGAACATTTGTGGGAAGAAACTGAGATTAAGAACCTAAGAAGAGCCTGCTGGATCAGGCCAATGGCCCATGTAGTCCACTGTTCTTCGAGCTTGCGTCCCAACATGTTGATGGACTACAACTTCCATCATCCCTGACCATACAGTCTGGGAATAATCAAAGTGATAGTCCAATCATATCTGGGGACCCAAGCTTGAAGAACAGTGATCTAGTCCAGCATCTTCACAGTGGCCAACCAGAAGCCCATTATGCGAAGCCCACAAGCAGGATCTGATCCCAATAGTACTCTTCCATTTGTGATTCCCAAAGGCATATTGCCTCCAACAATAGCATCACTATCATGGCTGGTAGCCATTGATAGCCTAATCCTCCTTTAAAGCCATCCAAGCTGGTGGCCATTTTGGGTTGGGAATGGAAAATGGGTTGAGATACAGAGAAGGAAATCTTGGAACCTGAAAAGGGGAAATCAGAACTGAAAGAGTTTTTAAAAGAAGTATTTGGTGCTGGTTGAAACATAGATGAGGAAACAAGGGTCTGGGAAAAGAGGGAAACAGCGAGACAGTGGGGAAGCAATTAGATGTGACACCGTTCAACGGAGGCTGAAAACAGGAAGCTCTCCAGTCCGGTTGGGAGCATTGAGAAAGTATTGGAGGAAAAGGAGCATAAATAGATGGAGCCACCGTATCGGTCAAATTGTTTTGAAGACTTGTTTGCAGAAGCAGTGATGGGAAGAGATATTGGAAGACTGGAAAGGCAGCGGCATCAGCCTTTACCACACCGCCTGCTTGGTGACACGTACAGGCAACGCCGCCCACAATCAGCGCCTCTTGAGAGCCAGTGTGCGCCATGGCCCGTTCGGTGATCTCCACTAGCATAGCAAACACAGTCTCCTGGGGGAGAGAAAGAAAAAACCAAAACCATTACGAAGGCGTCATTTTCTTGGGTTCTCACCTGGGCTGCTTTTGTCCAGCAGCGGGCAACAGTGGCATGCAGAAGGTCCGCGGTTCAATCCCTGGATAGGGCTGGGAGAGGCCCCCTTCCTGAAACCCAGGAGAGCAGCTGCCAGTCAGTGCAGACTAGTGCTGAGCTAGATGGGGCCATGGTCTGACTGGATATAAGGCAACTTCCTTCGTTCCTGTGGCAAGTCTCTTGCCCTGGGGTGGGCATGCCAGCCCTGTCTCATGCCTTAGTCTGGTTAGTTCCTTACCTGTAGGGAGAAGCAAAGGTCCTCTGGGGTACACTCCCCCGCAGCTAGCATCCTATGCGCCACTTCCTGCACCAGAGAGGAAGAGAAAGGGGATAAATAAGGCTGCTACCTTTTTTGTTTTGTTTTGGGAAGGCTAATGTGCAACTCTAAGAAGGCATAAATGCAGCCCAGTTACACCTTATCCTGCCTTGGAGACACAGCGGTTGGGGAAAAAGTCCCCACTGTTGAATTTCTGTCTGTCGTGGCAGAAGAACCCTGGCACAGAGGGAAAGGTGGCAACCTCAGGTAGGACAGAAGAGAAAGAGATTCAAACCTACCTCTATATGGGATAAGATCCCGGAGAATGACACGTCCATGCCTTTCACTGTATAGGGAAGTTCGACCAGCTTGTGGCCCCTGGGAAGGCAGGAGACGGCATTAAATCCCTCTTTGCTATCCCAGGACTGTTTCAGAGGCTCCAGTCCTCTTAGAATCTCAGCTTCTTTGTGTCATTTTTTAAAAGGAAACGAAAACACCACCACAACTTTGTAGGCCTAATTGTTGTGGGCAAAGGTGTCAAATGTGTGCATATCAGGGCAAATTTATATGATAATTTGTTACCGGGGTGGGGCAGGGCGGGGGGGGGGAGGAATTATTTTAAAATAAACCTTCCCAAGGATATAGCTACACACTGGACAACCCAAACCCTTGCTAACAAGAAAGCTCCACAGGGAGTGTACTCCAAGGTTTTCCCAGTCACAAATAATCACATGAATTCATCTTTATGATGATGAGGATTTATGTAGTAAATCTCCTCCTCTGGTGTTTTTTCCTTTTAAAACATACTTTTAGATCGTACTTTCTATGTGCATGGTGCCTTACAGAGTACAAGAGTCATGCCACCTGCCTCAGGGTCTCACCAGTCACCCCAACTCAGGGGGTGAGAGGGGGACACCCTCAGCAGCCCCTTCTACAACCCCCCCTCCAGCTTGAGGCCATGGCTGTCCAATCATCCTCAAAGTCTGGGGATGATTCCCCTGCAAAATCAGCCCTCTAAGGATTGCAGACACTTTTCCTAAAGAGGTGAAGATGACAGAAGGCCCTGTCAACCTTCAAATAACTCCAGTCCTATGCAGGGTCCACTGGGAGCTGCCCAGGGTCCTGATCTGCTGGGCCTTGACTGGAAGAGGCACTGGAAATTGCTACTACGTCCCCTGCAGGCCCCCAAGCCCCAGTGGGACAGGGCAGGTCCTTGCCCCGAGAGGTTTGCAATCTAAAATCTCAGCTTTGTTTAGTAAAATCTATCACACACACACACAACGTATAAAGGCTGAAAATCATAAACCCCAAAGAGGTTTGTTAGGATGGACTTTTAGTGACTGGGGCTCAATCCAGGGATGTGTCCCAAATATTTATTGACAATTCGTAGTCCTTCCCTTCTTCCAGCTTTTGGGCCCTTGTCAAAACACTGAACATCTTGCTTCAGACTCAGGGTGGGGGGAGATAACACCAGCAGTGTAGTGGCGAATTCAGAAGTGCTGGGTCCCTTCATGATAGCTACGCCACACCCCATCAATCACTTGCTCTCTGTCATCATCTCCATATTCCTCAGTCCTTCCTGCACGGGCCTTCTCCCACAACAACAGGCATCCGCAAGAGCCAATCAGCATGAAAGGAGAGTGTGTTAGCTACTGAGAAGAGTCTTCTCTGTGACTCTCTCCTCCTTTCACTTTAATTGGCTCCAATCAGCAGAAAAGAAGCATGTTAGAAGATTCTCCTCAATGGTAAACACATTCCCTTTTCATGCTGACTTGCTTGTAGACCCTGCTCCTAAAAGGGTCCAAGACTCTCCAAGACCTCAGATGACTACTCCCCTGGATGATGCACACAACCCAGTGCAACTAATGTAGCTGGTGCAAATTAAGCATGTTTGTGCAAAATGTGTGGGATTTTTTTCAACATTACTCACTTCTTGGCCATCTGTTCAATGTTGTAGCCTGGGCTGGGATCGTTTGAGATCTAAGTGGAGAGATGCAACACAGCTGTCAGAATTCCATAGGGACTCCTGGGGCACCATTGCTCTCCCTGTCATCACAGAAGCAGCCCCAAGAACCATTTCAGAGCTGCTGGGTTACGCAAAGTACTCATCCCATGAGATCAGTCCCACCAAATGGGAGCTTTACCTGTCGAGAGGCAGGCAGAGAAAGATGGAGGGGTTGAAATCAATCAATCAATCTCCCTCCCCCCCCCCCAAGAGCAGTAGCAAAGGTACTGGTTGGCTCACTCTGTCTGTTATCTCTAGCGTCTAATGTTCCCTTCTTCTCCCCCTCCCAATTCATATTGTTGGGAAAAATGAGTGGGCTCTCAACTCCGCACCTTCCCGGGTGGATGTGAGGTGAGTAAGCTGTGATGACTTGTTGTTGGGTTTGGACCTAACAATGTAGAAAATCAGCCGCCAAGGAGAGAGAGAGAGAGAGGGAGAGAGAGGGAGGGAAAACATCCCTCTGAGGCTGAGAGGCAGTGACTGGCCCAGGACAGGCTCCTTTTAGAGAGGAACAACAGAAACTTGCAACAAAATGTTGGAGTGTCGAGTGCTCCTGTCCAGGGTTCCAACTAGTCATGCCCTCTTCTAGAATATTCCATTCCATTCCGCTTCCTCAGTTTTCTGCTCCCTCTCCTTCAAAAAGACACTCAGAATTCTGAGGCCACTGAGCATGTTCAGCCTTCATTGGGTCGGGGGGACGGACAACTTTTTCACCCTTCTGTAGAATTCTCGCTCTAAAAACTTTTTTGTACATTTGCAAACCTTGGGGCTCCCCCTGCCAAACCTGCTAATACCCTAATACCTAAAGGCCCATCTAGTCCAACATCCTGTTCTCATAGTGGCCAACCAGATGAGATGTTTAAAAGCCCTGAGCGAATGAGTTTATTGTTAATATATTGCATGGGTGGGAAAACTCCAGCTCATGGGCCTAGTGTGGTGTAGTGGTTAGAGTGTCGGATTGGGATCTGGGAGACCAGGGTTCAAATCCCTGCTTGGCCATTAAACGCACTGGGTGGCCTTGGGCCAGTCACTGTCTCTTAGCCTAACCTACCTCACAGGGCTGTTTTGAGGATAAAATTGGGAGCGGGAGAACCATGTTTGTAAGCCACCTTGAGCTCCTTGGAAGAAAGGTGAGATAGACATTCAATAATAAAATAATAAATAAAATAAATAATTAGGTACAGCAGAGACCCTAATTTGGCCTATGAGGCCATTTTCTCTAAACCCACCGGTCCCATCGCTGATGTCTTATGATGGACACTGAGAGACATCAGACTGAAGTCCAAAACTGTTTACAAACAAACTTTAAAGGCAAGCCTCTTTCCTGCTGTCACCTGATGATGAACTACGAGAACCAGTTTCAGCACTCTGCAAGGGACTCCGAGCCTCGTTCTGACCAGAAGACGGTGCCCATAAATATCCTCACAAGTGCAGCAACAGAGTCTGTTTCAAACCTAGGCAAAGTTCCTCAGAAAGAAACAGCACTGCATTAAAACAGGGCTTACTCGTCTATTCTCAGCCACTCACCTTCAACACCCGGGCAAAACGGTCCAGGCAGTTCCCCACAGCAATGTCGATGGTTTCTCCAAATATACGATATCGGTGCTCAGAATACGCAATGACCTTGGAGGAAGGGAGCGGGAGAGAAAGAGAGCAACAACATTATGACACTCAGGTCACTTATATTGTATGCCACAGGCCCTTTCAGAGTTGTTGTCCATTTTTAGGGGGGGGAAATCCTTGCTCCCCACAACCGAGGTTCTCTCTACCACCACCTCTTTGCACTTCACTGTATTTTATTTATTTACTCTAGTGACTCAGCTTTATTATGACTTTTCATTCTTTCTATGGTTTATTTTTATGTACACTGCTTAGAAATGCTAATGATTAACCAGTATATTAATGCCTTAAATAAAAAGCAGCATATCATGCCTTATTTTTACTGCTTAATCATTGGCATTTAAAAATATTGTTTGCAACCCACTTTTCACTGAATATTTTCAGTGGCAGATCAGAGAACAATGAAATAAGGTAATCATAAGAATGTAAGAAAAAAGATAATGTATAAAAATTACAAAGTCCACAAAAACAAGTTCAATGAATAACAAATAAATCAAGAGCTCCATTATAAAACAAACAATACTAAACTGCAGGCTCCCATCTACACCATACATCTGAAGCAGTATCGTACCACTCTAAACAGGCATAGCTCCCCCACACCCTGAAAAAAATAATCCGGGAACTGTAGTTTGTTAAGGGTGCTGAGAGTTGTTAGGAGACCCTTATTCCCCTCACAGAGCTACAATCCCCAGAGTGGTTTAATGATTAATCCCTCTTTCCAAGGAACTCTGGGAATTGTAGCTCTGTGACAAACTACACTTCCCAGGATTCTTGGGGGGGGAACCATGACTGCTTAAAGTGGCATAATAAATGCATAGAGCAGATGAGCCCTATAGAGAGGACAATTAGCCAGCCAAATTACCCTGGTTGCCAGGTGACAGAAAGAGATATCAGACTCAGCACAGGGCAAGTGTTCCACTGAGAGTGCTGGCCTGATCCAGCAGGGCTTTTTTCTGTTCTTAAAACTTGACAAGACATTCTGTTCTGCCGGAATAATGAACAGGGCCTGAAAGCTAGTGACTCTCAGCAGCTGGGAGACTACATTAGGAAGTGCTGTCTTCACCCTTACCTGTGTGTTTCCACCACTGACATACAACACTGTCGGGTTTTGGGCACTGGTCACCAGCCGCCCCATTTCAATGTGCCCCACGCAGTGATTCACCCCAAGCAGAGGCTTCCCCCACAGCTGTGCCACTGTCCGGGCCACAATTGCCACCGTCACCAATGGGGCACCCATGCCTGGACCTGGATATGGGAGGCAAAGAGATGATTAAGGCCTGATGGAAAAGCCGAGAATTTGTTTCTCACGGATACTATCGATGATCATGTTTGACCCAACAGACCTCCTCATTATTCCCCCTCCCCAAGTAACTGTTATTCAGAGATATACTGTACTGCCTCTGATCTTGGAAGCCACATTCTGGGCTACTACAGCAAACAGCCATCGATAAATCTATCCTTCATGAATCATCCTTTTTTGAAAAAAAAGCAGGAACAGGGGACCTGTGGCCCTCCTTGTGCTGCTGCTGGATTAAAGTTCCTACCATCCCTGAGCATTGGCCACTCTGGCTGGGGCTGATGGAGAGCGGGAATCCAGGAACATCTGGAAACCAAAGGCTGCAAACAACATAACAGTGCAATCCTATCAATGTTGCTGCCCTGGACTCCTTTTGGGAGGAAGGGTGGGATATAATAATGATGACAATCATCATCATCAATGTGCTCTCAGAAGCAAGTCCCACTGAGTGCAGATAGGACTTTACCAGGAAAATGCTTATAGGATTGCAGCCCAAGCTGCTGTGGAGGAAAACAAGCCTTCACTCTTTGTTTTTGGGTTGCGACAAAGTCAGAGACGCTTTATTTGAGCAATTGCAAGGGAAGACAGCAACTGGACAGAGTGTCCCCTGTCCTTGAGCAGATCTCCACCACTGTAACCTTTTAGGCAAGTATTTATACATTTAGGTTTGTCATAAATGCAGCCTCAGCTGTTATCTCCTATGAAATACGTGCCAAGCCAGGCGTTACCTACTATAATTGAACAGCACATTCTATGGCTTCTTTTGACTTAAAACCAAGTTCTTTTCCTTTGTCACATTGCAAGTCATCCAAGATAGCTGCACTTAGGCCACTTCATTCTTTTCTACTTCCACATTGCTTAGGCTTTGTGCGAAGGTACAAAGGAACTCTACCGTCAATCAATGTAACTGGACAATCGCACATCCTACTTGTGATGGGACCTCTGGGAACTGCGGCTTTCTAAAAGGAATGGGGATCTCCTAACAACTCTCAGCACCTTTAACAAACTACAGTTCCCAGGATTCTTTGGGGGAAGCCATGACTGTTTAAAGTGGTACAAGCGTGCTTTAAATGTATAGCGCAGGTGGGGCCTGATGTTCTCCTTGAAGAATCCAAAACGGTGTCTTCCCACCAAGCACTATAGGAGGGACTCACCCTTGGTAAAAGCCACAGCATCAATGTCCTGCGGCTTCAGTCCAGCCTCCTGCAGGGCCTCCTGCAGCACAGCAAGGACGCAAGAACGGTGGTGTCGTGCTGTGTCACCCGGCAGGAAACCTGGGACAAAAGAGTAGACACATGAGGACAGGGAGACACAGAAAATGGAAATGTTAAAAAAAAGGCAGATGTCTTAAGCAGGGCTGTGTATACTCACTATACATAGTCTCTTTCTCTCCCCACATATGTGCACGCATGCGCACCCCCAACACACACACACCAGTAGCCTGAATTCTGTATCAAGAGAATTCCACAGCCTCAGTAAATTATGCTAATCCAAATTCCACGATCAGAATACACATTGCAATATGTAGGTATCTGCTTGTTTTTGATAAGTTTTGCACAGATAAATTACTCTTCTGTTGTTCGGTCATTTCAGATCACGTTTGCCAAGGAGAATGGATGACAGCGAGAGGCATGGGGAAGTGTCAATTTACTTGCCAGATGGCCAATTCTGTGCTTGTTGTGAGACACACCTCTGGATGCCTTGAAGACACACTGCAACAGGCAAACGTTTGTAGACCTTGCAAGAGCAAGGAGAGTTATCCTCAGAGCTGACTCCCTGTAAGCTGAGATTCTACAGGAGTGGCAGATCTGGAATCCTGCAAATCACAGCTTTTTTTAATGCAAGTTTCTAGACCTTATGATCGAGAAGCTTTACTGGAAAGCGTATGAGCAAGGTCAGATGAAGTCTTAGAACCCAGAGAGCTGACTGAATAGGATATCTAAGGGTTGGAAGTGGGGCAAGAGCAACTCCTGTTTTGTTCTTTTGTTTATGTTCCAGAAGGCAGATAGAGTTAGGATCCTCCAGATGGATAGGCTTGTTTACCTTTACCTGTGATGCTCTGACTGACTTCCTTCCGTCATTAGACTGATACGTCTTAGGGAAGCTTACCTGCCCCTCCTCCTTCCGCCCTTTCCTCTCTTCTCTGACTATCTGAGAGAGAGGAGACACCTTTGTCCCTGCTTTCTCTCTCCTGAGCCATAAGGACGACTCCCAAACCTGGGCATTGCGCCTCCAACTTAGTTAGCTAGAACGAGGTATGCATTTCTATCTACTATATATTTCTATAAATGAAGTAGCTTTTCTTATTTATTTATTTATTAAACTTGTATACCGCCACATAGCCGAAGCTCTCTGGGTGGTTTACAATAACTAAAAACAAATACAATTTAAAATACATCTTTTAAAAAACAATTTAAAACACAATTTAAAAATTTAAAACAATACAGAACTAAGTCTTGGTGATCTCAATGCAGGGTAAAAAGCCTGCTTTCTTAGGTAAACGCACACACTGGCACACACGCATTTCAGACCGCTGATGTTCTCTGCTAACATTTATACAAACTTACACAACAGGAAGCAGGATTTCACGGCCCTGCATAGCAGCCTGCCCAGCTCCAAAATAAGCAAATCTGGAATTAATTGTGCAAAACAAACGATGCAAAAAATAATTCCAGAACGGCAAAATAAAAGAAATCACTCAAAGGTTCTGGTTTACCTCACATACGCAGGCACAGCTTCTCTTGGTATAGAATTTGAACTGAGCACAAAGGATTACATTCCTTTAGTGCAGAACACACACATCCCTGTAGATGCACATCTCAGAGGTACAACATAGCGCTGAGGAAATACTTGCCCTGCCCTGGAGGCGTGACATATGTTCGCCGAGGGTTGCTCAGTACTTCTCCATCCCGCACAATTCCCACTCCAATCTTGTTGGCGCTGCCCTCAAAGCCTATCACCACAGGCATAGCCTCCTGGAAAACCAGAGAGCAAGAGAGAAGAGTTTTGATCACTTTGTACGGAGAACATGAGGTTGTCTTCTATCTTCTGTGAGGAGAGTGGAGTTCTGTCCAGTCACAAACACAGATTAGAAGTGTCCCATTCCCAATAATGCCCCTGCAGTTGATCGACAGGACTGTCCATTCCACTTTTTTGCCACACTGATTGGCACACGCAAAAAGGTGATCACAGAGCAGGTACTCAACATTAACTTGTCCTGAGATTTTTTCTTTCCATCCAGGACTGAACCCAGGGAAGGCAGGGCATCTGGGCTCTATTGGAAGTAGGCTTGCCAGATTCAGGGCCTGAGACTGATCCTGCATCTTTAGAAGAGAAAGTCAGCAAAGTGCAGGTGTTCTTGCAACCCTGTAGTGGGAAAAACCACAGGTGGAATTCTCCTTCCCCCTGCACAACTTTTAAACATACAGAAGACCACTTGGTTGCCAGGCCCGGCCTCCAAGAGGTCTTCTGTATCTTTACAAGTTGTGCAGGGGAAAGGGAGAATTCCACCTTGTGGTTTTTCCCATTACACTGTTGCAAGGACACTTGCACTTGGCTGACTTTCTCTTTTCCTAAAGATACAGGATCAATCTCAGGCCCTGAATCTGGCAACCCTAATTGGAAGGAAGGCAAGAGGGGTTCCTGGTCTAGGTGCCAGATTTAAAGAAGGGCACTGACAAACTAAAGGGCACCCCAAGGAGGATGATCAGGTTGGTGAAGGCTTTCCAAACTAAGTCAAGAGTGAAAGAGCTGAGAAGGTTTAACATGGAGAAAGATTAAGGGGAGGGTTGGCAGTCGTCTTCAGATATCTGAAGGGCTACCATACAGAAGATGGAGCAAACCCGGGGGCTGGACTTGATGATCTTATAGGCCCCTGCCAACTCTACGACAGTATGATTCTTCTCTGCTGCTCCAGAGGACAGAAGCAGAAGGAATAATTGAAATGGTAGAGATTTTGGTGAAAAAAATAGGAAAAATGTTGGCCCCTTCAGCACTACACATTTAAAGCACTATCATATCACTTTAAGCACCCATGGCTTCCCCCAAAGAATCCTGAGAGTTGTAGTTTGTTACACGTGATGAGAGTTGTTAAGAGACCTCAAGTCCCCTCACAGCCCTACAGATCTGAGTGGTTTAACAACTAGTCATTCTTCCCGGGGAACTCTGAGAATTGTACTTCTGTGAGGGGACTAGAGGTCTGCTAACAACTCTTAGCATCCTTTAAAAAACTACAGTTCTTAGGATTCTTTGAACCTGTTTAAAGTGGCATAATAGTGCTGCTTTAAATGTATAGTGCAGATGGGGCTTTTCTGACTGTAAGCACAGCCTCTTTTACAGTAGAACAGGCTGCCTTGGGAAGCGGCGAGTTCTTCCCTTGCATTAGGGATATTTAAGCAGAGGCTGGGACGGCTGTCTCTCAGGGATGCTGCAGTGGATTCCTGAGCCACGCTGGAGGTTGGACAAGATAATCTCAAAGATCCCTTCCAGTTCTTAACAGTCAATGATCTCAGGAGGAGCCCATAGAATCACAGAGTTGGAAGAGGCCTATGAGGCCATCCGGTCCAACCCCCTGCTCAGTGCAGGAATCCAAATTAAAGCACACCTGACAGGTATGAAAGGCAGGACTCTTGAGCTCTGTTCCCATCTGTAGGGGAGGGATACTGCTCGTGGGAATCCAGGGCGTGTGCAAGGATCCTCGGGTCCCTGGCTTCTACTATTGCTATGGGGCATTGGCTTAACGTAGCGTGCTAGAAGCTGTACAAAACGCAGAGAGAAGGACCACAGTCAGGCTTACAGTCTCTCTTCCTATTCTGAGGGTGGCGATGGGTTGTGCGTGCGCTCTTCTCCGTCTCTTGCCCCTGCAGGGTCCCGCCTGCTTGCCTTTGCTCTGCTCCAAGTCTGCACTTTCAGAAACTCAGCCTGCTAGCTGATGATGAAAGGAGCAAGGGCAGAAATAAAAGTTTGTTGGAAGAAAGGTGGGCGGGGGTTGCGGAAGGGAAGCCACCCCGCCACAGAGGAAGAAACTAGAAAGGGTTAAACTGCGCCCGGCTCCTTTCGCTTGCTAACAGGCAAAAGCGAGAGGAATTCTAGAGATACAAAAACTGAAAGTGCTACACACGGCCCTCACTTCTGGTTTTCATTCGGCCGACGCCATATGCGGGGGAAGGTTGGAGCCTAATACAAGCACGGGCATCAAAAGAAAAATAGCATTGTTTCTCTTTACAAAATAAAATACACTTAAGAACACAAGAAAAGCGGTACTGCATCAGAACAATGGCCCATGTAGTCTAGTACACTGTTCCCGCAGTGGCCAACCAGGGAAGCCTGCACGCAGGACCTGAGTGCAAGAGCAGCTTACTGTCCCCACCTGCGATTCCCAGCAACTGGCATTCAAAGCTATGCTGCTTCTAGTAGCGGAGGGAGAAAATCGCCATCCTCCCTTTCCCGCATCGGCTGGCTCCTCGCCGCCAACTGGGAACCAGAGGTGTTGGCCCTTCTACTGTTTCATTGAAACCTGTGCTTTCCCTTTGGGAAGGAGGAGAGAATCCCTCTGTATCGTCAGCCAACCAACTCCACCTACTCCCTCTCCACGTGGCTCCCCTGTTATTCTTTAACCCCTTCATGGCCTTTTGTCTGCATTAGCTTAGTTTTAGGCACTTCCCTTCTAGTTTTCATATGGAGCCCCGCCCTCTCTCTATCAAGTCCTCCTCCTCCTCGTCCCCAGCCCGTATCACGTGACACAAATCCACTCCACGTGCTTCTCTCTCTAGGTCTCTCCATTCTCCTTGCGCGTGTGAACTCTGCGGAGTCTTCGCCTTTGTCTCAGGGGAGTGCTTGGCAACCTGGTGTGGTAAGCTGGAGCAGGAGGAGGAAAAAGAGCAATAGTTTAACATGAGATTATTTATCTATTAGCGATTGTTTTATTAAATAATTGCATTATATATGCAAACATGGAGGGTGTAGTTGGTCTTTTATCTTTGCAGAGAAGAATTGTGTGATAAGGTCGTTTCCCCTTCTCCACCTTTTTCTCTCCTCTTCAACTTTCCCTCGAATGACTTTAATGTTCCTTTAAAGCTTACGTGGCAGGTAAAAATCCAATGGGTGTAGGCCCCGTCGTTGCAGTAGCAGGGCAGACAAAAATCAAACAGGTGCAGGCCGCATCGTTCAGTAGCAGGGCAGGTAAAAATTCAACAGGGGCAGGCCGCATCGTTGCAGTAGCATGGCAGGTAAAAATCCAATGGGTAGAGGGTGCATCGTTGCAGCTGCAGGGCAGGTAAAAATCCAGTGGGTGCAGGTCCTATTGTTGCAGTAGGATGACAGGTAATTCAACAGGTGCAGGCCCCATCATTTCAGTAACATGGTAGGTAACAATCCAACAGGTGCAGTTCTCACTGTTGCGGTTGCATGGCAGATAAAAATCCAACAGGTGGAGGGAGGCGTTACCATTTCATCTTAAGAGCTGTCTGCTTTCTTTGCTGCCCCCAGAAAATGACTCTTTGCCTTTTAATTCTTTGCACAGCAGGCAGAAATTTAGCAGGTTGACACCACACCATCCCCGCATTATTAATAGGGGAAGTAAGCGCTGATATTTTTTGCTAGGTGATCCTCTTACTGGAAGTATAGGAGCTTTGCTTGAGGAGAAAAAAAGGTGCTTTTTGTATGTTGCCTGAAGGAGATGTTTGTGTTTTAAGATGTGTAGTGGAGTAGGAATGAAGTTTCACAGTAGGAAGAGAGATGTGCAGGGGTTCTTTCTGCTGCATCTTTGCATGCCTAATAAGTAAACTTTCTCTCAGAGAGGAACCCCACCAAAGAAGCCAAGCGGAGGAAGAGTGGGTTTCCTTAGTATATATATTGCTAAGGGTTAAACTGCTACTTATTTTGAAAAAATCCAAAAGTCATTTCATTATGATCAACCAAAATAGCACAAAATAGTGAGCGGCACCTGACTGAGTCTATCGGAGTTCTTCATCAGACTGGATGTTAAGCAAAGTGCGTGGGGGTGGGTGGGAGAATACTGGTTTGGTATTGAAGCCATAATGTCTGTATTGGTCAAAAGTTTATCTTTATTGTATAGTCTTAGAATAGGCAAGAACAACAGGAGTTGTCCTGAAGAATGCCTGCATTTCAGAATTTACCATCACACTAACGTAGGAGAGAAAAAGAGAGTGGCCGCATTCACACTGTATGCTTATTCCACTGCTGAGAGGTGCTAGGAGACCCCAGTTCTCACACAGCTACAATTCCCCCAGTGGTTTAACGGGCCTTTTTCCCAGAGAAGTCTGGGAATTGCAGGTCTTAAGGGGACTATGCTTTTGGTAACAACTCTCAGTATCCTTCCCCAGGGGGAATTGGAGATTAGGTGTGTTTTCCCTAGAGGAGATACGATTTGGAAGGTTGAGTTTATCTTGTGGGAAACTGTGTTTTGGGCCAGAGAGACAGGTTTACACGTGTAGAAATCCAATGGCTCAATCTTCAGTTAAACCAGGGTCTGTGGGAGGCCTGCAAGTGGGACACGAGCGCAGCAGCGACTCTCCCACTTGCGATTCCCTGCAGTTGGCATTCAGTGGCGTGAGAGGTTGGAGCACAGCCGTCGTGGCTAGTAGCCATGGATAGCCATATCCTCCATGAATTTGCCTAATCCTCGTTGACATCCATCCAAGGATGGCTTTTATGGCACAGGAAGGTGCCTGTTTTCAGGGGAGTGTTTGTGGTAAGGATCTTTCCTCCCCAGGAGACACTGCTGTCCAGAGGCCTGTGGCTTGTGAGGCTGCGCTGCCAGTTGCCTAGAGGAGGATCCTGCTGGGCACCCGAGATGCCAAAACGGGGGAAGAAGAAAGAAGGTGAAGTCCTGCCGGAGGAGAAGGAGACGGCAGCAGGTCAGTGTCTTCAGTCTTAGCAATAAAGATAGAATTGAACCGGGGGGGGGGGGAGCATTTCTGCACTGTGGTTTAGCATCCTACCTTTTTGCCCTGGGCTTTGACACCTGAGAGAACAATATTGTAGGGCTCAGCTTGTTCTTGTGACTGTCATTTGTTTTAGACTTTTTCAATATTGTATTTTTAAATTGCTGCAACCTGTCCTGGGACCTTACATTAAAGGGCGGGCAAGAAGCTGAAATCGTCGTTATCATCATCCTAGGAACGTGGGATGCTGCCTTATGCTGAGTCAGTCCACTGGCTCATCTAGCTTACTATTGTCTACACTGACTGGCAGCAGCTCTCCAGGTTTCAGATTGGGGTGTTGCTCCCAGCCCTAGCTGGAGATTGAACCTGGGACTTTCTGCATGCAAGCAAGATGCTCAATCACTGCATTTTCTGCTGTTTTGCACCTCATAGGTGCTCTCTCAAACTTGCCACAGCACGGGAAATTGGTTGTGGCTGGAAGGTCGGATCCAGAACTAGCCCAGCCTCTGTGGGCCATTTTGAGAGGTGGGTGGGGTCACCCATTTGTCAATCTCCTGATGTCACGGGACATCAGGTGATTCAAAGTTCAAGCTGTGGGGAAAAATGCATGGGCTTATCTCTGATCTTAGTGCTCTATTTCCACAGCACTAAGATTGAAGATAAGCCACTGCTGCTGCTGCCTTTTGCCACCAAAGAGCAAGCAGAGGCTTTTCTCTGATCTTAGCGCTGTGGGATCATACTCGGTGAGATGGACCAGTCTCCTGCCCTAGTATAAAAGGCAGTTTGACATGTGGTGTTATTTTTAAAGAAAGCTGAGAATCCCAGGATACTCAGTGAAGAATATCAGAAGAGTCCTGCTGCATTTAGCCAAATGTGGTCTTGTCTACTCTCCTGCTTTCCCAGAAAGTCCGCAAATGAGAGGTAGTGGTTAGAATGTTGAGCTAGGAGTAACGAGACCAGATCCAAATCCCCATTCAGATATAAAAATCACTGGGTATTGCTGGGCTTGTCACCATCTTTCAACATAACTAACCTACCTCACAGGGTTGTTGTGAGAATAAAATGGGGGCGAAGGAAAAGAGCACACTCCCTTGTATGTTGAGGAAATGTATTAATGAAGCAAGTACTTAATTTTATTATTTATAACTTAATAAATAAATAAATAAATTGTGTGCTAAGTGACTGGTATACTGCTTTTGAACATGGCTGTTCCATATTAGCTGCAGAGAAACCTCTTCTCTGCCATGAATTTGTCTGATCCCCTTTAAAAGCAGCCAAGCCACTTACCCTCACCACACACTAGCCTAATTTATGCATTCCATAAAGCAAGTGTATTCGTTACATTTACTAGGGGCTCCATGCCTGCTCACTTCACACGTCAGCCCCACCTACTGTTGCCAAAACCCTCTCCCCACACACAGTTCACCATAGCTCTCCCCTGTTCCCCTCCGGTGTTGCCAGAGCTCCCCTCCTCTTTCTACCCTACCGCAGGGGTTACTAGAACTCCCCTTTTCCTTCTCTCCCCCCCCCCCCGCAGGGTCATCAGAACTTCCCTTCCCCCCCCAACCCAGGGAATGCCAGACCTCCCCTCCTCTGGCTGGCCTCCCACCCACCTGGTGAGGCTGAGCTTCGGGCCTTGCCACGTGGGCCTTCCACACACACCCCGAGCCCTGCCTACACAAAAGCGTTCATGGGTAGCATGACACTTACAAAAATATAATATAGGTAGATATCCCACCATATCTTTCAAGGAGCTGAAGGTGGCATATATGGCATTTCCCCCGCCCCATTTTATCCCCACAACAATGTTGTGAAGTGGGTTAGGCTAAGTGCCATTGACTGACCCAAGGTCACCCAGCGAGCTTTGTGGCTGATTGAGGATGTGAATCCTGGTCTCCCAGGTCCTAGTCTAACCACTACACCACACTGCCTCGTAACTCTATGTTGCTAGCCCTGGAGGTGGTAAAATCTCTTTCTTGATAATGTTGATGCTCTTTCCCAGTCCTGGTTACTGTGCAGCACATATATATAATGCACACACAAGACACACACTCTAACATAACACATATATACAGTGCATGCGTGTGTGCATCTATCTCTCCAGCCTTGAAAGAAGTCTACAGAATTAAGCTTACAAAAAAAATATCCTAGTCTACATGCCCACACTCACAATACTGTATATAGACTTTTCAATTACAATTAAAGTATATGATTTCCCACTAAAAATCCTGGGAGCTGTAGTCAGTTAAGGGTGCTGGGAATTGTAGCTGTGAAGGAGTAAACTACACTTCCCAGGATTCTTTGGGTGAAACAATATGCTTTAAATGTATGGTTTGGATGTAACTTAATTTTCATTTTGCAGCTGTGGGGAACCTTTGGTTTTCCAGATATTCCTGAGCTACAACTCCCATCAGCCCCAGCAAGCACGGCCAATGGCCAGGGATGATGGGAATTGTAGTTCAGCATCATCTGGAAGGCCAGAGGTTCCCCACACCGGATTTATGGCCTCAAAAAGAAAAAAAATGAACCGACTTATAAACGTGCCTCTGTAGGTTGCCTGGAGCAACCTATTACTTGCTGGACAAAACCAGGCAAGTAGCTGTTTGCAAGCCTGCATGGGACCCCAATTCTCTGTGACTGATGAGAAGGACTTGTTGCTTACTCTGACGCTATTTTTTTGCCAGAACCAGAGCCTAAGAAGGCTAAGAAAGGTGGAGCAAAAGCTGAGAAGGAGGCCGACGGGCCGATCATGTACCAAGATCCCCCAGACAAACTCGCCTCTCCCAGCGGCAAGAAATACACCTTGAAGGTCACTTCCTGGAATGTGGATGGGATCCGAGCCTGGTTCAAGAAGAAGGGCCTGGAGGTAAAGCGTATGGAGAGCCCCTATCAGTGGAAGCTGCTCCATTAGGGCGAATGGGACACTGCCCACCCCCACCCCCAACCTCAGTTTGCCCTCAGCAAATCCCTGCCTGCCTGGCTGCCTACTTCCAACCAGTCCAGGGTTGTAAGTAGATTCTTCCTCCTTAGCCTTGATGTTGCCCTGATGGCAGCAGTTCTCAGCTTTTTTCCCCCCATGCACCACTTGAAAATTGCTGACGGTCTTGGTGGGCCGCTTCATTATTTTTCTGCCTGTAGCGATTGTAATGTGTTGTGCCAGACTCTGCATGATTTCTAATTGCATTTGTGTTGCTTCTTTGGTTTCTTATGTTGCATCTTATTGTGCTGCATTTTGCATTCTTTAGAATTCACATTGTAATACAACAAAATGCAGTACAAGAAATAAAAGAAGCAATAAAAATACGATTAAAAAAATCAGTGTGACTATTTTAGGCGGAGATGCCACGGACCACAGAGCACAGTTTGGAAAACTCCTGCCTTATAGAACTCAGCAGGGAGGGACTTCCCGGAAGGATTGCTCCGCCTGTGGCTGCCTCTGAGATGAGCTCTGTCTCAGAGGAAGGTTTTTTCAGTTTAAAATCAGTCAAAAGGGAACTTTGACTGGTATAAATGTTCTCCCAGGCAAGGGTGAACCGAAGATTATCCACAGAAACTTCGTTGGGTTGTCGGTGGCTGGAATTGATCAGGAATTCCCTGGGATAAGAAGGCATACCTAGCAGCCGAGGACAGAGTTAGGACTTCCAACAAGCTGGGCTGAAAAAAAGCGAGACGTTTTTTCTTTTAAACGATCCACAACGGGCGAGCTTTCTTCTGTCTAATCTTATCATTTGGCTTAAATTACTACAGTAAAAGAGATTTGTTTAAGAATCAGCAATTAAGATACCTGGGTGAGTTACACTTCTCTCTTTTATACAAGGAATTAAGGAGGAGGAAAGAAAATTTAAAAAGGTTATCTTATTTTTTATGGCAAAAAGCTGGCCTGAATTTGGAAACTATAAAGATTAAAACGGATGAGGGGCAACTTACCCGAAGAGAAAATCTGATTTAGATGATTATTTGATTGATATATGTCTGGGACTACTTTTTCTTGGACTACTTTCTTTAGACGAATCTGCTGTTCGTGTATGTTACTAATTGTTCGGCGCTGTGAACCAAATTTGTTTTGCATTCTTGGACGTGCGGGAGATAAGAACTGTGCTGGCCAGATGATGTCAACAGGCCTGGAATATTAACTCCCTTATTGCTGGAAAAAGAAGCAAATTACTCTTTGCTTGGGAATTGTGGCTATATTGGAAATTTGAAGGGGTTTTTTTCGGCTTTAAGAATGACAATCAGAGAAGTGGCAGAGACCCTGGATATACCCCTGGAAGGGTTTTCCCCTCTGGATATGTTTCAGAAGATAATGGATGAGATTAAGATAACGAAACAAGAACTGGGACAGAGTAGACAAGAGATGGCAACTGAATTTGGTAAAGTGAAACAGGAGCTGAAAGAAATAAAGGATTATATGAGAAAAAAAGCAGATGGACAAGCAATAGAAGATGAAAAAGAAATTAAAGGGAAGGAGCAAATTCTGGAGATTGGATCAGATATATCAAATGTGGAATTGGAAAAAGATTTGGACTTTATGGCAAAAATTGAAGGGAGGATGCAAGTCCTGGAGATTGGAACAGATATATCAAGTGTGGAACTGGAAAAATATTTGGAGTTTGTGGATCCTGGAGATAAAGATTACTGTTTGGAATTCGGCGTTGTCTCTGGAGAAATTGATGAAGATATCAGAGATAAAGCTATCAATGTTTCGATGGAATTTCTGGACTGGAATGATTTGATGGAACTTGAAATAGAGAAAATTTATAGAATTAATTCCAGATATGTGACAATGGAAAAACTCTCAAGAGATGTGCTAGTGCATTTCGTAAAAGAGAGGAACAGAGATATGACTTTACAACAATATTTCAGCAACACATTCAGAATTGATGGCAAGGAAATATTTGTGATGAAGGAAATTCCCATCAGACTCTTACTATATGACTGTGACAGCAAGATTATTATGGGTGCAAGGATGGAAGTTGGAAGATGGAATTAACACTGATAATGGAAAAATGGCTATTGAAATTATTGGACCTAGCAGACTTGATGAGATGGATTAATTGACATGTTTATTTGGAGAAAAATCGATGGATATATTTCTCAAGGACTGGAAACCTCTCTTTGACTTTTTGCGGAAAGAATAAAGCGATGTTAATGAGATTTGATGATTAATTAAGATAACTACTGGAGGGAAGTGATTTTGTAATATGTTAAGAGACAGGTTTGTTATATATCATAGACCTATGGCTGATCTGCGACAAATCGGAAGTCAACATTTTATTTTATTGTTTGATTTGTTTCTGTTTTGTTTTGTTTTGTGTTTGAAAATTTGAATAAAATTAATGATAAAAAAAAAGAACTCAGCAGGGAGGATGATGGGGACAGAACGAGAATGAGTTGGCTCCGCCTGTCATTGGCTCTGGCTCCGCCTACTCTTCGGCGCTCTGCCTTCAGGCCCACTAGACACCAGCGACCAGTGGGCCCTGCTAGAATCTGGCCTGGGATCCATTTCATCAAGCATCCTTCTTGTTTATTATTTATTTATTTATTGGATTTATATCCCACCCTTCCTCTCAGTAGGCAGCCCAAGGCCAGCTCAACCACAGGTTGCTGCCTGAGGCAAAGGACAAGATGGCAGCCCTATCCCAATTCCACATACAGAGCCAACTGGACCGGCAGTTAAATCTTATCTCAACTTTGGTGAGGGGATGGCATCCTCCTCCATACTTGAGGCAGCCAGCTGGATTAGGGGGCCCAGAAGAGGCCATATGGCAATAGAGGGCAGGCTATAGCAGGGCACTCAGACAGAATAGCCTGTCTCTGCCTATTGGTAGGGCCAGCCAGTCACTTCCAAGCAGGACACAAACCCAATAGTCCTTCTCTTTTCTTGCCTCCTCCCTCCCCTCTAGCAATTGATATTCAGGGGTATGCTGCATTGGGACATAAAGGTTCCATTGAAACGTCACAGCTAACAGCTGTTAATAGACCTGTCCTCCTCCTTCATGAATTTCTTTAATCACATTTCAAACCAGTCTTCAGAGGCTGTCGGCCCATCTTGCGGGCTGTGAATCCCACAATTCAGTTCTGTGTTCTGTGAAGAAGTACTTTGTTTGCTTGTCCTGAATCTGATGCCAGTCAATTTATTTGGGTGACTCCTGAATGCTAGCGTTATAGGAGAGGGAAGGGGATGGAACATCCTCTACTCCTCTCTCTATCTGCTTTCTCCATACCATGCATAATTTTATAAATATCATGTGCCTCCTTGGTGGTCTTTTCTTTTTTTCACCCTTCTAAAATAAATTTTTAAACGCTTCACATGCTGTAGTTCAGGGGCTGAGAACCTTTTGCCCTCGAGATGTTGTCGGACGTCCAGCTCCCATCAGCCCCAGCCAGCATGCCCAATGGTTAGGGATGGTGGAAATTCAGTCCAGCCACAGCTACAGGGTCACAGGTTAATTTCCTTTGCTTTAGCCTTGCATTGGACAGAAAACCTCTGCCTGGCAGTTTATATCATGTTCCCTGCCTTCATTTTTTACTTTGTGCGTACTTGGTTGTAGTTCACCATGGATACTCCTTGAGCCAATGTTGCCTTTGGGTTGCTGCAGCCCCTTGAGGGATGAAGGCATCCCTACCCTCTCATCAAGTAGCAATTAGGAGGCGATCGTATAGCAACCAGACGTCCTCCTGGATGAAAAGGTGGGAAATATACCTCTGGGACTACTGGCAGCCAGGAAATGAGGCTGTCAAAGTCTGCTGGGTGGAATGACCGGGCATTATGTTTTTATCCTACCTTTCCTCCAAGAACCTCAGAGGCCGCATCTCGGGGAAGAGTTGATATGCAGCGAGGCCTCCTCTCGGCCTGGCTGGGACCAAAGGCCATTTGGCTCCTCCCCTCCCATAACTGGCTTCTCAACAGAGGTTTAGGAATACAAGTGAGACCTGCAACAAAATGTTGCAATGGAGTACTGCTGTTCGGGGAGCCAGCCAGCCAGGCCCTTTTCAAGGATACTCCATTCCATTCTCCCGCTTGGCTTTCTGTGTCCCCAATAGTCAGCGTTCCTTGGCATACTCAGGCTATTTTTTTGAGGGGTGGGGGTGTTTTCCCCTTTATGTTTTTCCCTCCTAAATACTATTTTGTACTTCCTGGGGTCCC
Organism: Rhineura floridana; assembly: GCF_030035675.1. Taxonomy (NCBI): domain Eukaryota; kingdom Metazoa; phylum Chordata; class Lepidosauria; order Squamata; family Rhineuridae; genus Rhineura; species Rhineura floridana. Next base: position 13,187,348 of record NC_084490.1, read on the forward strand.
CCTGCTGTTGCGTGAGACTTCTGTCTTGTTTGTGTGTGTGGTACCATTTTGGGTACATAGAGACCTAGCATTGGAAGCATTGAGATTCCTGTTAGTATGCGTGATAGAAAGCTTCCTTATACCGCATCAGACTGTCTATCCTTCTCGCTCCATGTAGTCGACACTGACCGGCAGTGGCTTTCCATAGTTTCAGACAGGGATCTTTCCCAGCCCTACCTGGAGGTGGTGGGGATTGAAACGGACTGAGCTACGGTCCTTTTCCTTCTTCCTCAGTGCCCTTTCCACATATTGGTTTTAACCATTATTGTTTACTCAATTATGTAACATATAAGAATTGGGACCTGGATTTGCTTGTTTCCATCTTCCCTCCTCATTCTCTTTTCTTTTTGTGTTGGAGGTCTTCTGTTACATCCCCTTTGTACTTTATAAACTGTAAGTGGCCCTTGGGTGCGTTGGCAGAAAGGCAGTATATAAGTGAATGAGCACACACCCTTCCCTATTTTATCGTCACACCGTTGTGAGGGAATTTAGGCTGAGAGAAAGCAGCTGTCCCAAGTCACCCAGCGAGCTGGGTGGGGATTTGAATTGACCCCTGAGTCTCCCTGGTCCTAGTCTTGACACTGCACTGAATTTCTTTGGTGAGTTAGCTAGTTTTCTGGCAGGCCAAACAATCCCCTCCATCAGTCTTTCACCTCCACCCCTGCTAAATCCTGTTTTTCTTTACCATGAGAAGATGGAACTTGGGAGACCTGACCTAAAGCCGTATTTCCCCGCAGTGGGTCTGCGAGGAGAAGCCCGATGTGCTCTGCCTCCAAGAAACGAAATGTGCAGAGAAGCAGCTGCCCGCTGACATCCGGGATCTGGCGGACTATCCCCACAAGTACTGGGCCTGCTCCGATGACAAAGAAGGCTACAGCGGGGTGGCTCTCCTCTCCAAGGTGAAGCCTGTCAACGTCACCTACGGTATCGGTAAGGAGTAAACGTCACCTACAGTATCGGTAAAGAGTAAACCCCGTGACTCTTCCTGGGGCCCAACGCGGCCCTCCAAGCCTCCTTATCTGGCCCTTGGGACTCTTCCCCAGGCCACGCCGCTTTATTGGCCCTGCTTCACGCTGTCCCTGGGTGTTTGCCTGGCTGGAATGTGTGCTTGAACTCCAATACTGTGTTTTGCTTCTCTGGATGGAAGGCTGAGTTCTAGAAAACGGTCTGCTGTGCAAAAGGTAAAGTTTATATTTGTTCCTCCAACCCACTTTTCCATTTGGCCACACCCACCACCAGCTTGTAAGGGCTACCCAGAAGGGAAGGCAGCCCCCGGACTGCAAAATGTTCTGCACCACCTGAACCACACCGGCCCCCAGTGCACGCGTAGTCTGTTCGCTCTGCAACACCTGTTTCTTTTGCTTTTGACCACGTGCCCTTATTTTCCTTACAGGCGAGGAGGAGCATGACAAGGAAGGCCGCATGATCACGGCCGAGTTCCCCTCTTACTTCCTGGTGACGGCCTACGTGCCCAATGCCGGCCGGGGGCTGGTGCGGCTGGAGTACCGCCAGCGCTGGGACGTGGCCTTCCGCTCCTACCTGCAAGGCCTGGCCGCCCGCAAGCCTCTCATCCTCTGCGGGGACCTCAACGTGGCCCACCAAGAGATTGACCTGAAGAACCCCAAGGGGAACAAGAAGAACGCTGGCTTCACTCCGGAAGAGCGGGAGGGCTTCGGCAAGCTGCTCGAGGCCGGCTTTACCGACACGTTCCGACACCTCTACCCTGATACGCCCTACGCCTACACCTTCTGGACCTACATGATGAATGCCCGGGCCAAGAACGTGGGCTGGCGGCTCGACTACTTCCTGGTCTCCAAAGGACTGCTGGAGAGTCTCTGCGACAGCAAGATCCGCTCAGCTGCCCTGGGGAGTGACCACTGCCCCATCACCCTCTACTTGGCCGTGTGATGGCGATGCAAAGGAGCAGAGGGCACAGCATTAATATTGTCCCAATAATATTGCAGCTTGAGCGGGGTGGTGGTGGATAGAGACAGACGACCGTAGAAAGCTAAATGTCACGCCTCTGAGATACTTAAGATTGCGTGAGCTAGTGTTCTTTGTGTATAGCCAGGATAGCCAATGTGGTGACCTCCAGCTGTTTTGGGCTCCCAGTCCCGTGATCCTTGACCATTGGCCATGCTGACTTGGGCTAAAGGGGGATGGAGTCTACAGCATCTGGAAGGCACCACACTGCCTATCTCTGGCCTATATGCACGTCTACCCTTGTATAGTTGGGGCTTTAAATATCTCGTTTTTTTATTTTCTCATGGCTGAGGATGCTCACTGGGTTGCCAGCTCCTGACACAGGAAATGGCTCCTCTTGCTATTTCCAAGGCTGGTTCTAGGCTAGTGAAACAGTACATACTACTGGGTCTTGCTCTATTGCTGCAGGTCCATGCATCCACCTTTGTCTTCTGCCTGTTGCGAGTAGGGCCCTAGAGCAGAGGGGGCTGAAGTAGGGGTGCAAAACAGGTGGAAGATGGAGAAGCCATATTGCATCTCTCCACCCTGAGGCTGTTAAAAGTGACAGATGGCGTGGCTGGCTCAACAGCAGGCAACCCTTCTGCCACGTGGTTCCCAAAATAAGTGGCTGGCTGGTAGGCAGTGGAGACTAGTGGCTCCAATGTCAGTGGCGCAGTGAATCCACTCCGGGTTTTAGTCCAAACTCTCTGAAGCACCTTGGGCAGCTCCTCGAAGGTTTGGACTATAACCCGGAGCAGATTCACTGTCCCAGTGACATTGGAGCCACTAGTCTGTGCTGCTGGAAGAGAAGCGGGTTCTCCATCTCCCTCAGCCTCTGAAAGTCCATCCTCCCTTCGTTACTTTTCTGTGATGCAGCTAGCTGTTCCTCCTTACTAGGTCAGCTTTCTTCCTTTAGGAGGCCATAGCACTTCCAGGCAAAATGTAATTCTCCCAGGAAAAAAAGAAAAGTATTAAGCTTTCCTTTTTTATATATAAATATATACACATAAATGTCTACAGCTGTCGTGTTCTTTATTTCTTGCGTTACTGTCAAGGTTGGGAAGCAGTGGAAGCTAGTCCATGAAGGTAGTCAAGAAGGATGCAGACAAACTGGAACAGGTTCAGAGGAGGGCAACAAGGATGGTCAGGGGACTGGAAACAAAGCCCTATGAGGAGAGACTGAAAGAACTGGGCAGGTTTAGCCTTGAAAAGAGGACTGAGAGGAGATATGATAGCACTCTTCAAGTACATGAAAGGTTGTCACACAGAGGAGGGCCGAAATCTCTTCTTGATCGTCCCAGAGTGCAGGACATGGAATAAGGGGCTCAAGTTGCAGGAAGCCAGATTTCGACTGGACATCAGGAAAAACTTCCTAACTGTTAGAGCCATACGACAATGGAACCAATGACCTAGAGAGGTAGTGGGCTCTCCGCCACTGGAGGCATTCAAGAGGCAGCTGGACAGCCATCTGTCGGGAATGCTTTGATTTGGATTCCTGCCTTGCACAGGGGGTTGGACTTGATGGCCTTATAGGCCCCTTCCAACTCTACTATTCTATGATTCTAAGGTGGGACCATAGCTCAGTGGCAGAGCATCAGCCTTGAGTGCCAAAAGCCCTAGACTCAGTCCCTGGCAATCTCCAGCTAGGGCTGAGAGAGACTTCTGCTTGACACCCTGGAGAGCTGCTGCCAGTCAGTGCAGGCAATACTGAGCTACATGGACCGGTGGCCGGACTTGGTCTAAGGCAGATTCCTATGCTCCTAAGGGGGCACTGTCCCACTAACTTCAGTTATCTTGTCTGTACTAAGAGTCACTGGAATAAATTTCTTCCTGCACATTTGACTTTCAGGGTTATCCAGCGGACATCAAGCCTGCGTCAGGATTTGAATTCAGGTCCCCCTAGCCCAGCGCTAGCTAAGGTGGTGCCCTTCAGATGTTTAGGGCTACAGCTCCCCGATTCTTTGACCATTGGCCTTGATGGCTGGGGTTCATGTCAGTTGTAATCAACATCTGAAGGGCACCACGTTGGCTATCCCCGCTGTAGCCTCATCCTGGCACAGCACAAGCTCTAAATTATGTGCCGCTCAACAGCATGATTTTTCTGCACGAATATGGCCTATTGCGGCTGAACTTGATTTTACACATTGTTATACTGCTTTCCACGTAAACATCACAAAGCGGTTTTTAAAATCATTAAAACATCAGTAACATGTGGCACAGAGTGGTAAGCGACGCAAACGCAGCCAAAGCTCTGCTCACGGCAGGAGTTCGATTCCAACGGAAGGAGGAAGTTGAATCTCCGGTAAAAGGGGTCGAGGTCCACTCAGCCTTCCATCCATCCGTGGTCGGTAAAATGAGTACCCGGCGTATGCTGGGGGGTAAAGAAAGGCCGGGGAAGGAACTGGCAATCCCACCCCATAGATAAGGTCTGCCTAGTAAACGTCACAAGACGTAGTGCGAGTCGTTTCCGACTCTTAGGGTGACAAGTGTGGGGACACCTTTAACTTTTTTTAACATACGGTATTTACTCCTTAATCTAAGGCTTTTCTAAAGATTCCCTGCATTCTCCTTTGTTCTTTCCTGCTTCCTCCGATAAACAATCCCTTCACCAAAATGGCTGCTAAGAGGCGATAGGCCAGGACCCTCCTTCACTGGGCTGGCTGCTGACCCTCAGGCTCCTGCCTCTTCCTCTCAGGAGTGACTTTTATTAGCAAAAAGGGCTGCTGGTGGGGATGGGATGGTTGTGGAATCTGGGTCTGGGGGGAGAATCTTAAAACTTTTTTCCACTAAGCATCTAGTCCGCAAGGCCACAGAAATTGAGCAGAAACCCTACATGTTCACAGCTGGTATAATCACAATTATTTCCAGTAGGCCGGATCGTAACCAGCCTAGCTCTGTGCCTCTTTGTATCTAGCAGAAAGAGAATGAATTCTGCAATAGTTGTTTTTATTTTTGGGGGGTGGAAGGAGACATGCAGCACCCATCCTGATTTTATTTATAGTAATGGGTGGAGAGCAGGCTCCGCTCTACCACAGAAAACAAATTTCCTTCCTTCCTCTTAAGAAAATGCAACATTTCCATTCACTTTGCTGCGTGACCAATTAAAGCATTTACTCGCTCCAACAGTAGTAGTCACTTCTGTTTGCTTCTAGACTCATCCCCACCGCTGCTGCAAAGTACATATACCTCTAGAGTGGATGGGAGCCACTTCCATGAGGTTTTACAGGAATGCCTGTCTCTGGCTGTTCAGACTTTTATGTCTCGGCTAATAGAGAAATCTGTTGTCTCATTCTTGAAATTTGGGTCTGTTTCCCATCAAGATGGCCCCCACCCTACACAGCTAAGGGCTTCTGCACTTGGCAACTTACCTGCTCCCTAACACGATGCAGATCTGGGTCAAGGTAGCAGGTTACTAATATGCTGCTGAGCCTTCCCCCACCTCCTTGCCACAGAGGCCTGCAAAAGAAGTCTGTTTCCATGTTGAGCTGAGAGCCAGCTGCTCAGCCCTACTCCTTTGCCTCAAGAGGATTTCAGTTGCAGCTCCTGCCTGGGGAAAACAAGCATGAAACCAGCAAAGGCCATATAGCTCGGTGGCAGAGCATCCATTTTGCAGCAATCCTTGTTGCCTCCTGTCTGAAAGCCAAGAGCTGCTGTCAGTCAGCTAGACAGACGCATGGCCTCGCTCAGTGCAAGGCTTCCTATGTTCCTAACTTGTGCCTGAATTGTCCTGGCTGCATATGGATGCTGTTCAATCTCTGTAACAGCCCCAAACATGATTTTCTCGCAAAAAAAAAAAAAAAATCTTTTGCAAGCTGCTTTGAGAGCCTCTGGCAAGTAGAAAGTGGAACATAAGCATTGTAAGAGTATGCCTAGGGCAGGAATGAGGAACTGACCAGGGGCCTTTCAGACCTTTTGGACAACTCCCACCATACCTGGCCATGCTGGAGTCTTTTAACATATGGAAGTCACCAGGCTCCCCACTCTGTGGTTTAGTAGTAGTGGCTAAGCTGAAAAGCACAGGTTATGCCACAATTGGGCTCCTTTTCCAAGGGAAGGACCTGGTAGGTTTTCAGTTAAGTTTCATGGTGGTGCTTTTTGCACAGGATTGTTTATATTATTATATTTATATCCCCCCCCCTCCTAGTAGGAGCCCAGGATTGTCTTTGGGAGACAATGGGAAGTTCTGTGTTATGGCAGCCCTGCTGCTAGAGCAGCCTTTCTGACTTGATGTTTTGGACTACAACTCCCATCAGCCCCTGTGGGGGCTGATGGGAGCTGTGACCCAAAATAACCTGGAGGATACTAGGTTGGCACAAGCTGTGCCAGAGCTTGGGACTGTTGCTGAAAGGAGAGGATAGGCTCCACACACAGCCCTGCTAAGACAAGGAGCTGTAGTCCAGTCTTGGCAGTGGAGAATCCTCTCCACAGAGCTGTATGGAAAGATGCTACAAGGTGTCATCAACTCCCTTTGAATAAGGGAAGAAAGCTATACACTCACAAAGCTGCAACGCAAATCCCAGCAAGATGTTCGCCATAACTTTTGGGGCAGCTTAGCCGACAGGGCAACATATTCTGGCCAATTTTAATCAGGGGTGGCTAAGCTGTGACCCTCCAAAAGGCAATGATCTTCCCCACTCCCAGCAGCCCGTGGCAGCACGGTTGATTGAGGAAGATGGGCGTTTGAATTCAGTAGCATCTGGAGGGTCACAGGACAGTCACCCCAACTTAAAAAGAATGACCCTTATTTTAGACACCTTGGCATGCTTAGGAGGGGTTAATAAAATAGGGTGTTTCTTCCCAAATCACACAGACATTTTCTGAGATGTCGTAGCTCTCTGCCTGTGCCTGCATTTGAATTTCCCTGAGGCAAGCTCAGGTAGCAAATCTGGAGGACTACTGTGCAAAGCAGGGCTACAAGCCATCTGTTTCAACAGAGAAGACCTTCCTAATGGATCGTGCCCCAACTTAAAAGAGGGAGTGCACGTTTGGCGTGCAGAACCTCCCAGGCCCAATACTTGCCACTTCTAGCTGAAGCAATCCCATCCCAGCTAAGAGAGCCACTGCCGGTGAATATTAAACTAGATGGAACCAATGCTCTTGACATAGTTCAATGCGGGGTGGTGGTGGAGGGGAGGTTGTCTGTTATTTAGATTTCCCTGTCTGGGCACCAGAAGGGCTTAGGGCTGGGATGGGCATAACCATAGGTTGCTGGACTACAATTCCCACCAGCCTTGACCACTGGCCCTGCTGGCTGGGGCTGATGGGTGCAGAGAGTCCACCACCATCTGCATAGCCATGGGTTTCCCACCTCTGCTTCAGAGTGGCCCTGCACCAGAGACTGCAAATAGAGAATCCAGATCAAGAGTTTAAGGGCACAGAATTAATCCCCCAAAAGGGAGGCTGCAGCAGCCCCACCGAAGGAGTTTATCTGGAGCAGCCTCCTCCAACCCAGCACACGCTCCAGCTATCCCTGGTCTCCACCTCCTATCATCCCTGACAATTTGTCCATCCTGGCCAGGGCCGGATGGGAGTCCAACATATCTGGAGGTTGGGGACAGCTGCTCTAAATCATTGTTTTCCCTTTAATTCTGAGTAGCCCTTCTCCCTCCCCCAAACCAAGCCACACCTTAAAAAAAGAGCAACCAAGAGGCAGTTCACCCCTCCAAAGACACATGGAATCTCTTACTTTATTTACAACCATCCAATCGTTTCTTCATTCCTCCTTTGGCCTGCACGGAGGCCAAGGAGAGCGAGAGAGCATTTTCAGCATGGCTGAAGGGGAAGAGAGAGGAGAGGAAGAGTCCAGGTGCCGGCACACAGGCAGGTGGGATGGAGAGAGAGCTAGAGGACAGCGGTTTTTAAATAGCTCTATGTACACATGAAGTAATTCTTATATACAAAGCTGCCAACAGCAACCAGTGTGGGACCACAAGCTCAAAGCCAGGGGTGTGTGGAGGGGAGGGACTTAAAAACAATACTTCACTGACAAAAGCCAAGTGAGGCACAGAAGCAAGCCCGAGTCCCCATCTCGTACTGCCAAGGCCACCTCCCTATCTAAAACAGAGCTGAAACCAAGCTTCCCACCAAAAGTGGGAAACCTGTGGCTCTATCAGCCTCCAAGCCAGCACAGTTAGCGGCCAGGGCGATGGGAACTCAAGTCCAGCAACAACAGCCAGAGGGGCACAGGTTCCCTATCCCTGATAGGAAAAGCAAGACCCCCTCCCCCAAAAAAACTGGCTATCACAAGAGCAAGTTCTTGGAAGGGGGACAACCGAGTAGGAGAATTAAGACAGAACACCGAAATGAGGTTGACCTTGAAGCCATGAGGAAAAACAAACGTAAGAGGGAATTGCAGGGAGGAGAAACGGGCTTAGCTGTCCCACATCAAGCCGCCGCCAGCCAGCAATGAATCAGAGACAGGGATTCCACTCCCCCAGCCCCTGCATGCGTGGGTGAAGGACGGCAGTCTCAGTGCATGATGGGAAAGGGGTTTTTAAAACAGACACAATGCAGTGACAGGACAGGTCAGATGGGAGTCCCTCAGCCCCACCCCCCGAGTGGAGGTCTGGTTCTTGGAGGGGCAAGAGAGGGAAGTTCCTCCATCGAGGAATGTGCAAATAAAAAAATAAAAAAGGGTGGAATCACATGAAGTAGGCTGGAGGGAAGGTAAAAAAAAAAAAAGTGCCGCAATGGGATACCCAATATTCTCTTGATGCAAGGCTTCTGGATCTCAGGATTGCAGCCGGTCACAGAAAACAGAGCTGTGGGGGTAGGATCATTTAGTCCAACTCTGGATGGTACTAAAGGACATGAGGATGGGGGGGGGGGAAGTGCTTGGAAGGAGGAGGAGTCTGGAGCACCCAGGCCACGGTGAATGGTAATGGCCATTCAATAACAGTTCTCCAAAAGCCACAGGTAGCCAGCAGTCAAAGATCTGACTTCCATATCTCTTAGCCCAGCTCGCCATTAAAGGAATGTGCAAGAGGCCTCGGCCCTCACTCTCTGTCCTTTACAGCTGCCCCAAATTACAGAGCAAAGAGAAAAAAAAAAAGGGGGGGGATGCATCACTGTAGCACTGACACATTGTAGCTCTTTCGCCTTACATGTCCTGGCCAGGAAGCCTTTTAAGCAGCTCAAAGAGCAGCAAACAAATTCTAAAATGTACCGCTCTACTGAAAATGTCCCAGCTGAGTCGCCGTAGTTTTTACCTCTCAAGTGGTTGAGCCCATCGCAATTGGGATTTCCATTTCGGGACTGGACCGTTTCAATCTAATCATCTGAGTGCCCTGGCCCCCATCGCTCATAGGTCCCAATGCAGCCACCGTAGTTCCAATGTCTCCCACAGCCAGGAGGCCCTGAGGAACTGATGCCAGTTTCGTAGGTCCCACAACGTCCAATTGCATTCAAGCACCTCTCAAAGTTGGTCCTGTTAGTGTTGTGTTGGCCCCAGGGGAACTCTTGCTAGCACTACGGGAGCCCCCCAGATTCCTGCAAATTAAAGAGTTCTTCGGGTCAGATCATTCAGTTTTGGCACCGCACCAGGTCCAGGGTGACTCAAACAGGAGAAGCCTCCTTCTGGGTGAGGGTTGTAGCAGCTATCAAGATGATTAAGAAAAGGAGGTGCTGGCGCAGCAGGAAGGTGGCATGGAAGATCCCATACCCAAAGCAGAAGAAAAACAATAAATGAGGGCAGGCAGGGCTGGCTCTTGGCAGATGACGTGTTGAAAGCAGCAGCTGGAAATGGAGGAGAAGCTCAGGAGAAGTTCTGGACAGGGTGGCTGACCCTCATGCAGGCCCAGTATGTGGCTCGGCCAAGGCACACCAAGGCCAGGAGAATAACCACAGCCCAGGAGGCGTAGATCCCACCGTACTGCTGGGCTTGTTTCCGCGTGCCAAACTGGAGACAGAAAGAGAGGCAAAGAGGAGTCAGCAAAGGCCAGGCCATTTTTTGACGTCAGGTGTGGTGCAGGTAGACATGGGGCTGATGTACAACTCTTAAACACTCAAACTATGCAGAAAGCAAGACTGAACCCCCCTCCCTTGACTCAGCTGATGACAGAGAGTTCAATCCTGCTCGACTGCAATCTCCCTCCACCCCCTGGGCCACATTTGACAGGTGGGGAGGACCACCCGTCAATCACCTGGTGTCATTATGATGTCAGATGACTAAGAGGCGGGTGCTCCCAGGCACCTGTCAAAGTTGGCCCAAGAGGAGGGGAAGATGAAGATCTGGCCCACCGCACCGAAAAAGGTTCCCCACCCCTGCTCTGCGAGGAGCCACTTGTGTTTCAGAGACCGAAGTGCAAGCTTTGCCCTGCTGCCTGTGCCCAGAGGCATCATGGGTAGCCGGCTCTTGCGTCTGAACTCTTGCACTCAGAGGCAGAAAAGGGCTACAGAGACTGAACTACTACTTAAAACCAAGAGCTGCGACAGGCACTAGGTCTAATGATGTATAAACAGAGGGAGTTCCCAAATACCAAGTCAGACCATTGCTCTATCTGTCTCAGTGCTGTCAACACTAACTGGCAGCAGCTCTCCAGGATTGCAGGCATGAGTCTTTTCCAGCCTTACACGGAGATGTCACGGACTGAACCCGAAACCTTTTGCATGCAAAGCATGTGCCCTACCACTGGCCATGGCTCTTCCCCCAACACTGAATGCTGTTGCTCTAGGCCAGTGGCTCTTAACCCTTCAGGTCATGGACTCCTTTGAGAATCTGATGAAAGCTATGGACTCCCATAAACAGACAGACAGCTATTTTGCACTGGAAGTTAAGTGTTGACGGTTGGCTCTATTTCTGACTGCAAGGGCCAAGAAGTGCCGTGTTGGGACCGTGCCCTTTTGCTCACACTCACCGCAAGTCCCGTCGCTGTCACAGCCATCAACACACCCAGCAGGAAGCAGCAAACGCATCTCTTCCGGGGGTAGCGGCGCCCGATGGAGGAGCTGGTGGCAGAGGAGGACACAGGAAGTCCATCAAACTCAGTTTCAGAGCGAGTGTGTGTGAGTGCACACGCACATGCGCACTCCCTGGTGTCAAGGGGGATCTGAACACTCGAATCTCAGGGAAGGAGTAGCTGCAGAGGAGTCTGCCTCACTGGCCTGCCCTGACCAAGTGGCAGACCTCTGCTCTGGTAACTGATGGACACGGAGCTTCTATTCTCAAGAAGCCTGGCTCAAAATTCACACAAGCTTCCTTCCAGAATGGAGTTTCCTTTTCTCAGGAAAAGAAAATGCGGTCAGTTGAAGCCATTGATGGAGAAGGGGACCCTGATGGAGCAGGTCGGGGCATGATGTGAGATGAACAGGTGGTGTCTGAGACAGTTGAACAATGTCCAAAAACCACGGGCGCCTTGGCCAACATGGTGCCACCAACACAACGCGAGCCTTTTCTGACCTCATCTTTTTTAATACCCTGGAGAGCAGCGGGTAATATAGCTCCTCCTCCAACCCCATCACTCCCACCAATTCAGCTATTAGTACTGGAGACACACAAAGCACCTATTCAGAACTTTATCTCAGCCCCCCCCGTCCCCCGGATCCCTGCAGTGCTGCTGCTGCTGACTGGTTAAGTAAGAGTGGAGCTAACTCACACTTTACGACAATGAGGACATCGTGCTAAGGTGCGGTCCGTGAACTCTGTCCACTGAAAGGAGAGAGAGAGGGGAAAACAACAGAACCACAAATGAAGTAATACTAGTCAACAGTTCTGGAGGAAAAGTCCTTTGCCCAAACCTGAATGTGCCCATCTGTTAAAGCACACCAGCTGCTCAAGCACACCAGCTGCTCATGTGACTTCTCAAGTAAATTGCCCAGGGTGCCGCAACCAAGGGGCCAAATCATCACTTGCAACCATTTCAGAGGAAGCCCACAAGATGAACAAGGACCATCTCGCTCCTTAGCTGTGGCACGTTGGCCAATTAAGTTGTCAATTACACTTTTGTCCCACCCTTCTGCCAAAGAGCTCACAGCAGGGAATGCAGCTTCCCAGTCATTATTGTGTGCAATTGTGTTGTACTGATCTGCAAGGCAAGTTCAGCTGAGAGATCACGATGCTCAGAAGCCACCCAGTGAGCTTAAGGCCGAGTCTTCCAGGCCGAAGTCTAGCACTATCCCAGGAGCAGCCAATCTGGTGCTGTCCCGTCCAGAGCCGAAAGAATGAGGCTGGAGTGTGTGTGCAAGTAAATCTCGTTTTATTAGAGTAATGGATACATCAAAGGCATTGCGCTTCATAGGAAACCCTACGCTAACTCACTAGAGTCCCTAACTATACTCTAGACATGCTCTGCAGTGTGTGAAGGAAGTTGACTCAACGACCCCCCACTGGGAGCGGCAGGCTTATATAGGAAATGTTTTCGAACGTAATCTCTGACTCCTTCGTAATTCCTGTCTTTGCCCTGTCCGTTTCTCGCGGCGACAGGAACGAGGAGACAGGGGATGCGCATCCAACAGCTCATCTGAAGACACCTGCTCCCGAGCAACAGGCTCGAGGTCAGGGGGCGGTGCCACACTGGAATCCTCCTGGGAACTGCTTGGTAAAGGAGGAGCTGGCACTGACTCTGAAGCTTCCCCCCACAAGTCCTCTGCATCAACTAGGGGCGGTGCGCTCAGCTCCTCGGAAAGGGCGTTACTCGTGGGAACTGGCTGGAGAGCAGGCTGCCCCCCTCCCTCACGATCCTGCTCAGACACAACAATCCCCAACTCTGCTTCTTCTGGCTGCGGAGGTGCCTGAAACTCATGCCTCCCCCCTTCCTGTCCCTTCTGAGTTGGCTGCAGCGCAACAGGTGCCTTCCAGTTGTTGATGGACTACAACTCCCATCATCTCTGACAAATGGCCATGCTGGCAGGGGCTGATGGGAGATGTAGTCTGACAGTATCTGGCGAGCTCTATGTTGACTACCCCTGTTCTATTCAATATATTGCACTGGCTCAAGTGGTGGCTTCATCACATCAGTGTTCTGAACAGCAGACATTTTAGGCACAGAGGTCCTTCCCACAAGCTACTATTTTTCCAAACACGGAGACAGAGTGTGAGGATCTCACATTCTAGCCTCTTCTATCTGCCCCTCTCACTTCAAGTACCCCTTACCAGGAAATTGTTTTTGCAGTGACCACAGTTGACACGCACACCAACCGGTTGTGGTTCAGGACTCAGAGGCCCTGGATGCACTGGGCCCAGGTTAATGATCCTTTTGCTGTGAGAAGGGGAAAAAAAAGAAGGATTAGATTAGATGGCTCTCCTTGTAAGCCTTTCCCTGCCTGCTCAGTGGTACAGCCTGGAAGAACAGCCTGGAAGTTGGCACCGCAGTCACTTCCCAACCCCAAAGCCAACATCACTCCTTTATTCCCACTTTGTCACCAGTACAGTTCCGACATGCTGCTAGGTCTCTCCTAGATAAAGTCCTTCAACATGCCCAGTTCACCCACTTGAATTCAATTTTCTCCAGACTGATCCCATTAACTTAAACAGAAGTGTTCAACCTCCCCTTCCCACCTCCTAAAACAAGGATTTACACCCATTCCTTTTAGGATATTGTTTTTACAGGTCCCACATGCAACGATCAGAACTCTTAACATAATACAGCAAACGTTGCTGCCCATCAGGGATGCTTTTCTCCCCAGGATACAACAACACCAAGTTCCTGGCTGCATCCTAGCCAAAATTCATGTGTTTTAAATTGTATATTTGTTTTAATGTTTTTGGTTGCTGTAAACCGCCCAGAGAGCTTTGGCTATGGGGCGGTATACAAGTGCAATAAATAAATAAATAAATTCATCAAAGTTGTGAAGCTGGTCACATACCAAAATTCCCTCATGGAATTACAGCAAATCCATGGGGCCCTTTTCTTAGCACCTCGCCACCCTTACCAGTATATCCGAGGACAGGCGATACGCTGCGATGTCACCTTGCAGATCAGTAGACAGTTGCAGGGGCATCTCACATACTTCTTACCAGGTGGAGCATTTTTGATTGGCTAGAGAAGACAGAAGCAGGAAAAAAAGATACAATCTACAGAAGCCAAACAGGCAGTACACACATACATCCTGATTTAAGAGGAAGGAGAGGAGGCCATATTAGGCAGTGAGACAACATAACAACGCAACCCACATGCCACAAACAGGACCAAGATTACTGAAATGGTTGCTTCGGCTGCTGTGGCATTACAGCTGTTCAAGGTTGAATTCTTTAGCAGCATGAATCGCAAATCACGTGAAGTACTAGTTCCCCTCTATTCAGCACTGGTTAGGCCTCATCTTGAGTGCTGCGTCCGGTTCTGGTCTCCGCGCTTCAAGAAGGATGCAGACAAACTGGAATGGGTTCAGAGGAGGGCAACAAGAATAATCAGGGGACTGGAAACAAAGCCCTATGAGGAGAGACTGAAAGAACTGGGCCTGGAGAAGAGAACACTGAGGGGAGATATGATAGCACTCTTCAAGTACATGAAAGGTTGTCACACAGAGGAGGGCCTGGATCTCTTCTCGATCGTCCCAGAGTGCAGGACATGGAATAATGGGCTCAAGTTGCAGGAAGCCAGATTTCGACTGGACACCAGGAAAAACTTCCTCAAGTTGCAGGAAGCCAGATTTCGACTGGACACCAGGAAAAACTTCCTAACTGTTAGAGCCATACGACAATGGAACCAATGACCTAGAGAGGTAGTGGGCTCTCTGACACTGCAGGCATTCAAGAGGCAGCTGGACAGCCATCTGTCGGGAATGCTTTGATTTGGATTCCTGCCTTGCGCAGGGGGTTGGACTCGATGGCCTTATAGGCCCCTTCCAACTCTACTATTCTATGATTCTATGATAGCCCCTGTGAGGGAAATGAAAAGTCAATTTCGATAAGGAAAAATCTTGCACAAATTCTCTAGTTTGTGGGATAAGGGCTGTAGAAAGAAAAGGCACGGAGAGAGAGTGTGAAGAGGCCTAAGTGACAGTGGTGGGCAAGGCAGCAACAGGGTGAGAATTGGGGGCTAGGTGAAAGACTCACAAAGGAGCTAGAATATCAAGATGAGACCTATGGGAAAGAGGTATTTGTTGCTGCAGGGGAGATGGGACTTTAAGCTACAGATCCAGAGGGGCAAAAGGAGGATAGTGTTGAATTTAGCAGACCGATATCAATTAGCCAACCAAATGTCTCTGACATTTGTGTATTATATGACAAATGTGTATTATATGACGACAAGCAACAGAGAGTGCTGTTGAGCTCAGCACAAGCATTCTGGACTTGGGAGTGTCTTCTAGCCTTAAGGGTGGATAGACGGGCATACTGTAGATACATTATTCTCAACTACACCTGTCTCGCTATTTCACCCCAAACAGAGATGGAGATAAGAATCATGTAGTGCTTTATGCTCTAGTACGGAACGGAACAATATTCACACCACCAAATTCAAACAGACGTTGGAAAAAAGTAAGTGCAGAACATAGTCTGAGATACAGTATCTGAAAATCACAGTGGACTAAAAGCACACTGGATTACAGTGCATAGGTCGAGAATCTGTCCTTAAGATTTAGAAGAGGGATGGGAAGCCTACAGCCCTCCGAACGTTGCTGGACTTCCAACTCCTGTCAGCCCCAGCCAGCATGGCCAATAGCAATGGGAGTTAGAGTACAGCAACATCTAGAGGACCGACAGATCCCCCACCTTCCATTTCAGGTGTACAGCACTCCTTCTGCTGCTCAACTACAACTCTCATCATCCTTGACCACCGGCCATGCTGGCTGGGACTGCTGGACTTTGTACTCCCAAACATCTAGAGGGCATCGGGTTGGGGAAGACTGATATGGAGGACTGTTTCCTCAACTAAGAGTAAACCCACTGAAATGAATGGATCCAAGTTAGTCACGTTTATTAATTTCAAAGGGTGTACTCTGACTAGAACAAACTATGGATACAACCCTTAGTGGAGGAGGTTTTGATGTGTGTTGTGTAACGTATGGGGTGATTAAGCTTTTCATGGTTTCACTCTGTTCAGTGATAAGTTGGCTTAACTGTCACTTAATGGGCAGCTCTGAAAAAGGTTTGGTGATGGAATTCTTAGTATACAAAAGAGGGAATGAAGATATGCATATTTTGATTGGTGGATGTAGCTTTGGAATTTTCAGTCGGATAGTATGATTGGCTGGGGCTGGACCAGTGGGGGCTAGAGGTAATATATATACAAGGTTGGGTGCTGGCCAACAGTAGTAGGAGTTTGGGAGCTGTTGGTGAGCAAAGATGAAGGAGTCAGCCAGGAGAAGAGGTGTGCCAGAGAAGATGGACCACCTGAGGAGGAGGTGGAGTGGATTGAGAGTTGCTGAAGAAAGTTGAATCACTTGGCTCAGGCAGACGAGACAATGTGAAGACCTGGCTGCAGTGCTGAGGAAGGAATTAGAAGCAGCAGTGTTGGGCTCTCATGAGTGCTAGGAGTGCCAGAAACAGAAGACTTCCGTGGCAGCACAGTAAAGCAGGTCTGCACTTCAATGAGGTCAGCAGAGGACTGATAGAAGAGGCTTTCAGTGGTGATGAAAGTTACAGTGTAAGTGAGGCTTAACTGAGGTACAGAGAATAAAAGGGAAATCTGGCTAAGGGATTTTAATAGAGCAACACAGGATTTCTTTAAAGCTGTTTGGTTTAATGTTATTAGCTTAATGTAAGTCGTTGGTATTTAAAGCGATAGCAATATGTTTTCAAAGCCTATTCTCAATTAAAGATACAGAGCCACATTAAAGTAACCACGTAGGCTTGTCTGCACATATAAAGGAAAGCATCACACTGTGCAGTTCACCGCTCCACAGATAGGTGGCAATAAGTGAACTGCAGCATGATGCTTCCACCACCACCCTTGCCTGCATGCTGCTCACCCACCTCAGCAAGCAGGCAAGACGACAGCAGCTTTGGAGAGCAGGCGGCCTAGATGGGGCGGCAGCAGCGGCAGCAGCATGGGCAAGAGGCCAGTGTGCAGCCTAGGTGCACTGCGCAGTGGCACAATTTGTGTGCAGTGGCAGCAGCAGTCTGGGCAGGCAGACAGAAAGCTGGTGTGTAGCCTAGGTGTGCTGCATGGTGGCAGTTTGTCCATGGCAGCGGTGGCACAGGGCAGCAGCAGCAGCAGCAGAGGATCAGGTGAGGCAAGTGAGTTGGCGAGGGGAGTTGGGAGTGTCTGAGAGGTTGGAGGGGGTGGTGGTGAGTGGAGCGAGCAGGGGGGCAGAGCTCACCAGGCAGGGCTGGCACCAGGCACGACTGGGCCCTTGCCCCAGGCCTGTGGCGCCATAGCCCAAGCCCACCCATACAGGCGGTGCAGGGCTAATAAGCCTACCTGAACATCCCATCCACCTCTCCCATCCCTGTGAGTGATGGGCATGGTGTGTGTGCATGCTGGCCATCAACCAAGATGGTGGAAGCGGCATCAGCCCCTTAGGAAAGCCCCCCCCCCACCATCTTGCTTGATAGCAGGCATGCGCATGCAGCCTTCACATCATTCACAGAGATGAGAGAGGTAGGTGGGGCGTGCATATAGGCTTATTGAAACCCACTCTGACTGTACTGGGG
The DNA here is from genome assembly GCF_030035675.1 of Rhineura floridana. NCBI lineage: Eukaryota > Metazoa > Chordata > Lepidosauria > Squamata > Rhineuridae > Rhineura > Rhineura floridana. The sequence goes on from NC_084490.1 coordinate 13,204,881, forward strand.
TGTGCGTGCCTGGGAGCTCCCTCTCCACAATCCATGGCATGGTCCGGAGCCAAAGCTGCTGCGGATTGTGGAATAGAAGTGCTACCCTCACACTCTAAGGAGGGGCCCTTCAGGGGCCCTCAACCAGGGCCAAACCTGGGCGCCCTCTGGCACCAGCGCTGTCCCCAGGACATTTCACAATCTTGAAACTAAATCAACATTGATATCTTCAACATAACATAACAACTATATCTGACTGGCTTTGTGCCATACCAGTACCCGTAACTACCAGTTATTGGTCCAGAGGGAACAGATGAAACAGAATGGCAGTAGCATCACAAGTTTAGCAGAACTAGTGGAGTGGAAATTGGGTTTTATTATTATACAGAACATAAAAATATACCCTCCTCTCCATACCTGGCGCAAGCCCTCACCACCTTTAGTTGGCTCACGGGTCTAGGGCAAGTGTGAGAACCTGTGGCCCTCCAGATGTTGCTGAACTACAACCCCCGTCATCCCTGGACACTGGCCAGTGCTTGCTGGGAGTTGTAGGTTCAGCAACATCTGAAGGGTCAAAGGCTCCCCATACCTGGACGAGAAGTACTATTTTCACTGGGTGTTTGCGAGGACCTGAGTTCAAATCCTAGACAAGCCCACCTTTGGGGGAAGGACCCCAGCTCAGTGGCAGAGCACATGTTTATATGTAGAAAAGCCCCGGGTTCAACCTTTGTCATTGTCAAGTAAAGCAGGGACGGGGAAACCTATGGTCCTCCAGATGTTTCTAGGCTAAACCTCCCATCATCCTAGACCACTGGCCATGTTGGTCAAGGCCGACAGAAGTGAGGAATACAACAATAACTGCAGGACCACAGGTTTACAATGTTGTCCCCCACATCAAGAGAAAGAATCAAGTCGCATGCGATGGGAAAGATCTTCAGATTTTGGAGAGCCCCTGCCAGTCGAAGGAGACTAAGCTGGGCTAGACAGAGCAACTCTGACCTGGTATAAGTCAGCTGCCTGTGCAGTCTGCACTACAGAAACAAGAGGTACTTACACATGCAAGGCTTGTGAGAACAAGGCCTTACGGTGTAGACAGAAGGGCTGTGATTTCTATCCAAACAACTTCCAATTTGCTTTAAAGAGGCACAGAGGAAAGAGAGCAATTATTGGCAACAAGGAGTGAGAGAGGGGCAGGGACAGTCTGACAGCATTCTCTTGATTCTCACATCCATCCTGCAAGGTGGATCATTATTTATACAGGGGGCAGTCCAGGAGAGAGAAAAGGAGATCGCCAAGACTACTCACTGGATCCACAGCAAACCTGAGGCTTGAACCCAGCTCCAAAGTCCAACAGACCATCCCTTTTTAACAGCCGTAAATGAGATAACCCAATGAGAAGAGGCTGGGAGCTAAGTGCTGTCAGACAGGTTTCTCCAGGTGATTAAAAAAAAGAAGCATGAGGTTCACTTCAGGTACTTTGGGAAATGACTGAACTATGTATGGGTTTGTAGCTTTGATTTCATACTCTGGAGGATGCCCAGGCAGCAAAGCATCACATCAGCTCTGCAGAATCTGCCTGTCCAAGAATCAAAGGCACTGCTGAGATGCAATCCGATTTATATTGATTTAAATTTGGTACACCAGACTAAGCTCTTGGCCGATTTAGTACACTATTCTCAAAAGAGACGTTTTCTAAATATAGAAGCTGGGCAAAGGGTGAATGGGGAGAAGCAAATGAAGAAAGGAAGCACCGTCCCCAGTATAGAGCCAACCTCACAATAAGACTTTGCACGAACCAGGCAAAAATGGTCGACGTACATTATCTCAGTAGTTCTTACAACAACCCTTTAAGGCAGAGCACTGTTACTATCTCCAGAAGCACAGACCTACAAGGAACTGGGGCTGGGGGAGAAGAATGAAAAAATCCCCACTAGTTTTATAGTGCCACAGAGCCAGGATCCGCAAACCCGTCAATGTGTGTGCAGGAGCAGCTAACCCTTTCCCCATGCTATATGGGGGACATGGGGGTAAGGCACTGAGGTCAAGGATGCACACTGATCCCTTGCCCTTAACTTTCCTTTCTCCAAGATCCATTAAAACAGTTGGGGGCTGGGGTCTCGACACAATATTCACCAACCTAGCCCCTCCCATTTGTATTTATTTATTTATTTATTTATTTATATCCCGCCCTTCCTCCTGGCAGGAGCCCAGGGCAACAAACAAAAGCACTAAAAACTTTAAACATCATAAAAACAAACTTTAAAACACATGAAAACTAAACATCTTTAAAAACGTTTCTTACAAAAACCTTTCAAAATATCATCTAAAATTAAAAACATTTAAGAACATATTAAAAAGCAATTCCAACACAGACGCAGACTGGTATAGGTCTCAACTTAAAAGGCTTGTTGAAAGAGGAAGGTCTTCAATAGGTGCCGAAAATATAACAAAGATGGTGCCTGTCTAATATTTAAGGGGAGGAAATTCCACAGGGTAGGTGCTGCCACACTAAAGGTCCGTTTCCTATGGGTCGAGAGGACACGTTGCTGGCCACAGCAACACCAGCACCTTGTCTACGTCATCAGGCTGCATCAACTCAAACTGTTCCCAAGAAGTTGCAGCAGACACTGCAATAGACACCTCATAGTAGATGTGGTAGATGTGGATGGGGCATCAAGACTGCTACACAGGCGGTGACTTCCGGGAAGGGTGACTTCGCTTGTGCCTGCTTTTGGGACGGGCTCCCGCCTCAAAAGAAGCTTATTCAGATATAAATCAGTCAGAACATTTTTTTTTTTTTGACTGATGAAATTTCTCCCGGGCAGGGAGAAACGTAGAGATCAACCTCAAAGCCTGTTTTTGTTGGGAGGACTGGATTTCATTAATTTATGAGATAAGGTCCAGCCAACAATGCCGGACGGACTTTCTAACAAGCTCTATCTGCTTAAGCGATACGTTTATCTTTTCTTTAAAGAGAGAACGGACTAACAGGCACGCACCCTTCTTTCTATTATTTTTTTTACTTGGTTTAAATTGTTGCAGCAAAAGGAGATTTGTCAGATTGATCGGCTTTGGACAACTTCTGGGTGAGATATAGCTCTTCTGTTATTCACGAAATTAACAGCTTATCTCTGTTTCTGTCGCAAAAAGCTGTCCTGGAAGTGCATTCTAAAGATAATAAACAGAAGAGGGATTTCTATTCCTGATTTCTATTCCGAGGAATATTATATTGTCTGGGACTATTCTCTTTTTGGTCTATTTTATTTTGACGAATCTGCTTCTTCACGACGCCACTAACTGTTTTGATGCTGGGAACTAAATTTATTTTGCATTCTTGAACATAGAGAGATAAGGCAGGTTGCTCTGTTTATACTGTGATGTCATCAAGCCTGGAATATTAACCCAATTGTTGCTGAAATAAGAAGTGGTTCTTCTTTATTTTTGTTTTGCTTTGTTTTCGTGGTTTTAAAAATGGCAATCAAGAAAGTGGCTGAGAATCTGGAAGTAATTATGTTTCAGAAAATAATGGATGAGATTGAGATAACGAAGCAAACCCTGCGACAGGGTAGTAAGGAGCTGAAAATTGAACTGAGCAAAATGACGCAGGAGCTTAAAGAAATAGGGGATCCTGTGAGAGAGGAGAATGAGATCAGAGATGAGAAAAGAAAAAATAAAGGGAAGATACAAGCCCTGGAGATTGGAACAAATGTGGAATTGGAAAAAGATCTGGAGTTTATGGATTTTAGAAATAAAATCTACTGTTTGGAATTTAACGTTATCTCTGAAGAAATTAATGAAGATATTAGAGATAAAGTTATCAATGGCTTGGATAATCTTCTGGACTGGAATGATGTGATGGAGCTTGATATAGAGAAAATCTATGGAATTAACTGCAGCCATGTGACAATGGAAAAACTCTTAAGAGATGAGCCAGTGCATTTTGTAAAAAAGAAGAACACAGATATGACTTTACAACAGTATTTCAGCAACTTATTCAGAATGGATGGCAAGAAAATATTTGGGATAGAGGAAATTCCCATCAGACTCTTATTATATGACTATGGCTACAACAGCAAGATTATTATGGAATACTGATAATGGAAGATTGGACACTGAAATTACTGGACTTAACAGGACTATTGAAGATGGAAGATGGAACTAATAGGGATAATGGAATAATGGCTATTGAAATTATTGGACCTAACAGATTCTGATGAGATGGATTAATCGAAATGTTTATTTGGACTATGGTTATGACAATAAGATTATTATAATTATTAACGAGATGGATTAATTGACATGTTTATTTGGAGAAAAATTGATAGATATATTTCTTGAATTGAAACCTCTCTGACTTTTTGTGGAAAGAATAAAGTAATGTTTATGAGATTTGATGATTAATTAAGATAACTACTGGAGGAAAGTGATTTTATAATATGATTTAAGAGACAGGATTGTTATATATTGTAGACCTATAACTGATTTGATATGTGACAAATGGGAAGTCAACATTTTATTTTTTTTTGTTTAATCATTTTTGTTTTGTTTTGTTTTTTGTCTTTGAATGTTTTATGATTTTGTTTTCTATGTTTTATGAAAATTTGAATAAAAATTATTGTAAAAAAAAAAAGACTGCTAGAGGCGAGCAACTTTACCCTCATTTAACTTTACCCATTTTTCTGTATTTAACGCCAGTCTTTTTTAATTGGTTGGGAATGAGTTACGGGGGGGAGAGCTATTTGCTGTTTCATTCATGTTTTATTTCAAGGTTTGTTTGGAGGACATAGGTGTTTCATCTTTTGGGAGGGTGTTTCTGTGCATCATCAGTGGTTATTCTGTAAAATGGGTATTTTTAAAAAAAATTCTAAATGTTTTGCTACCCCCTTTTACGCTGTAGAAGGAGCAGCCTGCCACAACAAGAAGTGTGGATGAAGCTCCTCAAAAAGCAGGATATAAAGTTTTAAATTAATTAACAACATAAAACTTGAAAGGATCCAAGATCCCCATTTCTTTTATTGGAACATAAACACTGCAGGATCAGACCAAAAACACTCATCTAATCCTGCAGCCTGTTTCCCCACAATGGCCAACCAGGTGGCATTGGAAAATTCACAAGGAGAATATGAGAGCAATAGCCCTCTCCTTTCAGTTCTCTCCGGCAAATCTCAACTCAGAGGCGCACTGTCTCTGAAGCTCGAGGTTCACAAAGCCACCATTGACAAGTAGTCATTAATAGGCTTCTCCTTCTCTGTGGGTTGGTCTAATCCGCTTTTAAAGTTACCTAAGCTATTGACCAATACCCTATCTTGTGTCGTTAAGTTATGTGGGTACCTCCATTCTTGATCTCCTGCCAATCAGTTTTTCACCAGATGATCCCAAGTTCTAGCATTATGAGAGGGTGAAGGAAAAAAAAATTCCTATTCATTTTCTTCTTCCCTCATTAGGCCCAAACTGAATGGAAACAAGCTGGTTGCTTGCCATCAGCCTATCAGCTTCCTGGCACGCTGAGAACTTACGCAGGAAGCTGTCTTGTATCAAGTCAAGCCACTCGGTCCACCTAGCCCAGGAGGTGTCTTCTACACTGACTGGCAGTGACTCACCAGAGTTTCAGCCTGGGGTCTTTCCCAGACCTACCCGGAGATGCCAAGGATGGAACATAAGGTATTTTAAAACGGAAACAAAACATGTGTTCTAACATCAACCTAAATGCCTTCTGCATGCACTCTGATCTCATGGTCAAATAAATAGTTGCCCTACCAAAAAAGAAACCACAATGTTTTCTGCATACCTAGTGTGTCCCTTGGACACACAAACCATCCTCTTCTTTTTGGGTGATCCCAATCTACAATCCCAATGGTTGAGAGTGCAAGGCCACACTTTGCTACTAGAAGAAATGATGCTGTGGGTAGCAGCCGGGCGACAACTGAGGCTGTGAGAGGATGGCTTGTCTCAGGATATAGAACAATGGATGGGTCAAGTCTTGAGCCTTGACAGATGAGACAAGTCTTGAGCCAAGGATCACCTGGCTCCCATCTGCTTTCACTGCCACCTCAGCTTAGCTTCTGATGCAACCTTTCAACCCTACTGTCATCATACCACCCACCCTTCCAATGGTGCTCACCGTGGCCTCGTTGCAGACACTGCATTTCACGACATGCTGGTGCATCTTGCCCTCCACATTGATGGGGCTCTGGCAAACCCGGCAAGTGATCATGGGAGCACTGCCGCTCTCTGGAGATGCCATAGGCGAGTAGGGTGGGGGATCCTCTCCAGGCAGCACAGCTGCCTGGCTCCCATCGTTGACCCCGCCGAAGGAAGGAAACCCTTTTTTAAAAAAAAGAGTGAGAGAGAAAGAACCATGGAAAAGGAAGCACAGGCCATTACTTCAACACCCCAATCCCACCATACATCCTCTGTTTCAACCAGCCCTGTGTCTCTCCTTGGCTATCTTCTCAACATCACACATCATGCTTCGCAGCCCTTTTTTGATTCCTGTTCCCAGATCTGTTGCAGTTCATCCCAGTGGCCTCCTACATCACCCAAAACCTGACCTAGCTCCCACCAACAGATAAGAAATAGCAAAGAAAACAGATTTTGTTGTTATTAATAGACACAGACCATTAAATGTCAACTGATACATTACTGCCTCTTCTAAATGCTCAAACTCCAGTCTTTGGGGAACCCCCCCAGAGTGATCCACATTCCAACATTGCCACACCAATCACACCCTCACCAATCCCATTTTCTTTTTATCTGGTCCCACCACCACACAAAAAGCCTTCTCAGCCCAACTCTGAACTTCGCCACTTAGCAGTCTACCTCTATTTACGGGGCACACACATCTAGCACCCCCATGACCTGCAGCCCCACCCCTGCAGCACATAGCCACGTCTGTATTTTGTGTGGCCACGCCCACACCGCTATCGCCCCTCTGATTCAGCTTTCCCTACTTAAGAGTGCTTTTGTCACCTGCTCCCCTTCCTTGGCCCCGCCCACAGACCCCCCTCTTTCATCTGTCCCGCATAATATTAATCAGGGGGTTGTGGCTCACCCTGAGGCGGGTTCGGCTTCCCCGGTGGGTTCGAGACAGAGACCGAGACCATCCCCGCAGGCCCCACTAGCCCTCCAGCGCCGGGGCCTCCCCCATCCCCGGACTCGACTGGCAGGAGCGGCGAGCGTTCGCCATCCGCAGCCATCGCTGCTGCTGTTGCTACTGCAATCGCCCAGCTCTGCACCCCCCTCGGCTTCCGTAGCGTACCACCCCGCCCCTCGCTCTCTCCCCGTCACTACTCCAGTCACGTGACAAATGACGCTCTCTTCCTGTTGACTACAACGGAGCACGGATAAACCTTGTCATGTGATGAGAGCCACGAAGCTTGCTTACTGATTGGTCACGGGATGCCGTGGCCGTCCTCAGCCAGCGCACTTCTATTGGCCGCGAAACATACCCGCCTTCTACTTTCCACAAACTCCGCAGAATTCCCTCGTCTCGTGACCTTCCGCTGGCTTTTCATTGGCTGTTTTTGCAGCCCGCTTCCCTCTTGTCCCCTGAGTCATTCCCCCGCCCCCTTGGCTACCTTATAGTACGGCTGTCATAGCGGGGAGGAATGAGGGCCGGTTGACTCACGTGACAAGCAAAACAAGTATTCTGATTGGCTGAGATCTGCCTCTGCTCCATAGTATGATCCCCGCTATCTATATGCATTGGCCAAGGCAGAAGCTTCTTTCTCACGTGATAGAAATTCTGTTCTCCCGTTGGACAGACTTAAACTCACCCCGGCCCTCATTCAGGATATCTCCGGCCCTTCTCTGGACTCAGGCAGTTCGCCCGACTTCTCTTATCACATCTTTTGATATTGCCCCGCCCCTCGCGCAATAATTGACATTCCTGTCAAGATTCCATTTGAGTGCGGGGCGGAACCAAATGAGCACGAATATAAATTTGCATATACGTTGATATATTTAAATATATGCAAATCCATATTATACATCATAAAAGTCCAAACCGGTGTATGTGAAAGGAGAACCATCACTGGGGGCACTGAGATTATAAAATGATAAATATTACATTAGGATATCTTAATTTAAATGTAAACTATATTTTATTGAATTGCAATTAGGTACTGTTAAGAAACTATGTACTCAGTAGGTACATGACCATATGCTATATGAAGCATGTTTCGGGTAGCAAAGACAGGGTGCATACGTTTGAGTTATACACAATGCCTATTGATAAGGAATTCATTGTGATCTGAAATTTTGCCTCTTTTAATACACAGATACATTGACCCAATAAAATATATCATTCCTCTGTCATCTGCTACTAAACATGAAAACAGAACAAAGAATGCCTGTAACCTACACAGAAATTCAAGTTTGCCCATCACTCTAATGTATTCAAATTAAAATGTGAGCAGAATGATGTGGGTGAGGATTTGAGTTCAAAACTAAAAGTCAATGAGATGAACTAACCAAAGAAACTGCACACTTTGTTATTAAGATTTAAAACATGGAAGCTACTTATCATCATGTTCCATTGCCAGTCACCCAATGTTAAGCATTAAATGTTCGCTTTATTGTGTGTGTGTGTGTGATGTGTCTTCAAGTTGATCACGACTTATGGCAACCCTATGAATTAGTGACCTCCAATAACATCTGTTGTAAACCACCCTGTTCAGATCTTGTAAGGTCGCGTCTGTGGCTTCCTTTATGGAATCATTCCAAAGTATGATAACCTCAGTTTCCTCATTTTAGCTTCTAGTGATAGTTCTGGTTTAGTCTGATCTAACACCCAATTATTTGTCTTTTTAGCAGTCCATGGTATGCGCAAAGCTCTCCTCCAACACCACATTTCAAATGAATTGATTCTTCTCTTATCCCCTTTTTTCACTGTCCAACTTTCACATCTGTACATAGAGATCAGGAATACCATGGACTGAATGATCCTGACTTTGGTGTTCAGTGATACATGTTTGCATTTGAGGATCTTTATTAAATATGTGTATACACTACAGATATGTGTATCTTATTTGCATAGCACTGCCAGCCCCAGTGAAGAGGGTTTAATAGTTGATGGCAACATACCTATCGGAAGCCCTCTTGCTGTTTTCTATGTCATGACAATACTGGTTGGAAACAGGGCAGGCCTCTATGCCTTAATAGTACTTCCATATCTCATATGCTCATTCACATACTAAATGCCAGAGAATCTACACCATGCAAAAGCATCAAGTGACTGAAATGCTCATGGAACTGCAAGATAGAACTGCCATTTCCCAAGAAGCTGTGGCCAACCATGACCCAGTGCCTGCAGGAGGAAGAGACCATCGCCCAAGGGAAGGAGAGGCCGCTGCTGCTGCTGCTGCTGCTGCTGCTGCTGCTGTGGGACCACCACCTCCACCACCCTTCCCTGAGGGACTTCTGCCTGGCAGGACCAGGCCCCAGGTACCCAGCCAGCCAGGACTGATTCTTACCACCTGTCCCTCTCTGGAGGGATACATAAGCCGGCTGGCTGAGGTGGCCTGGGAGACCCAGTGCCTGCAGGAGGAAGAGACCATCGCCCAAGGGAAGGAGAGGCTGCTGCTGCTGCCGCCGCTGCCGCGGGACCACCACCTCCACCACCCTTCCCTGAGGGACTTCTGCCTGGCAGGACCAGGCCCCAGGTACCCAGCCAGCCAGGACCGATTCTTACCACCTGTCCCTCTCTGGAGGGATACATAAGCTGGCTGGCTGAGGTGGCCTGGGAGACCCAGTGCCTGCAGGAGGAAGAGACCATCGCCCAAGGGAAGGAGAGGCCGCTGCCGCTGCTGCTGCTGCCGCTGCTGCTGCTGCTGTGGGACCACCACCTCCACCACCCTTCCCTGAGGGACTTCTGCCTGGCAGGACCAGGCCCCATCTTGGCAAGATGTCAAGGAAATAACTGGCCACACACATGTCGTTCTTTACAGAGGACAGTCCTGTATTTGAAGGAGTCCTCTGCTTGAAGAGCTGTCTGGTCTACGTCTGGTTTAAAGATAAAGAACTGGCTTTAAAAGAGGATTAGCTAAATTCATGGAGCACAAAGCTATCAGAGGCTACTACCCATGATGGCTATGCTCTGCCTCCACGGTCAAAGGCAGCATACTTCTGAATACTAAAATATTGAATGATGAATGCTTCTGAATACTGGAAACTACAGGAGGGGAGAGTCCTCTTCCACTCAGGTCCTGCTTGCGGGCTTCCCATGAGCATCTGGATGGCCACTGTGAGATCAGGATGCTGGACTAGATGGGCTGTTAGCCTGATCCAGCAGGACTCTTCTATTCTTCTGTTAATCATAAAAAGGGAGAGCACACAGGGGAACTTGAAGTTCTTCATCAACCGTTTGCACCTGGACAGTCACAAAATCTACCTGGTCACAATCTTTGCCACTATGGCAATATAGTATTTCTATTTAAATTATAGTAACTATTTTTAAATTAGCGTATTTACAAATAAGTTAACATACGCAGATTTTGTTAACTTTTTTTGTGATGCCTACATTTTGATTTGATTTAATATTTGCCTACTGCTTCTCCAAGAACGCTGAGCTCAAAGTGACTTACAATAACAAAGCATTAAAAATGAGCCAACATTTCCCTCAATGTAATCATATTAAAAAGCCCACAACAATGTAAAAGCAAAGCAAAAGTGAACAATTCAATTAACAATTAATGCAAAGCAATACAGACTCTGAATAATTCAAAAATAGCATGTCAGAAATAGCTGCTCAGCACCAACCCAGTGCCAGTTGACACCCTCTGGAAAGAGGCTTCTTCACCCAGCACAGCAAGACAATTCCAGGCAACAGCTTCTTTCATAGGGAGGTGGGACTGCTCTCAGTCAGCCCTGAAGGGAACATACACACACTTGCAAATAACGGCACAGTCTTAGGCAACAGCTTCTTTCACACAGTAGGTTCAGCCACAAGGCAGGCAGAGCTGGTAAACTGATCACCCAAGTAAGAAACCCAGGTTCAGATACTGCCTGTTATGCCAGGGAGATTAGTGGCGTGATTCACATCATGGTTTAGTGTTACATGCACCAGCCTCAGTGCTCACATGCTCCCACTTCTCCTCCAGCATGTTAGCAAGAAGCAGATTGGAAGCTTTTGCTTCCATCTTCAGCTAACCACAGTTACTCTTTATGTCTGAACCCAAACTAATGTGCTTTATCTTATTTATTTATTGCATTTATATTCCGCCCCATAGCCAAAGCTCTCTGGGCGGTTTACAACAATTAAGAACATTAAAAACAAATATACAAATTTAAAGCATTAAAACCCATAAAAACCGATAAGCAAGTTAAAAACACATGTTATTCTTAGGGAAACAAGCCAACGTCAAATAATGATTTATGATCCTGGCTTGTTCCCCTTAAGAGGGGTGGGGAATCTGTGGCCCTCCAGATATCGCTGGATTCCTGCTTTCTTCAGTCCAGCTGGCACAACCATTGGTCGGTGATGATGGGAGTTGTAGTCCAAAAGCACCAGGAGAGCCACAACTTCCCCATCTGTGCTGTGAACAAGGATCTCTGGCTGGCTGAAAAGAGAAGAGAATGTTTCCCATCTCCTCCTCACAACCATGCCAGAAGAGGAGGGGAGCACATGAGCCCAAGGGTTTGCCCAAGCTCATTCCCATAGTGCTACACGATTGATTGCTACAGCTGAATGTAGCCATCATGTAGTTCTGGCCTATTCACCAGCTCTCAGTCTAACCTCACATCCACATCCTACACATAAAGCACATTTAATGCACACGGCTACCCGCAAAAAATCTTGGGAACTGTAGTTTGTTATGGGTCCTGGGAACTGAAGATCTGTGAGGGATAAACTACAGATACCAGGATCGTAGGGGGGAGCCATGCGCTTTAAATATATGGCATGGGTTATTATGAATATAATCCCCACAACAGCACATCACTCTGAGCTTTAGGGAGAAGGGTTGGGAAACAAATGTCATAAATAAAATTCATCTTTTTAATTATTTTTAAAAAGGATGTGGGGAGAGACTTACCCAATGGCCATCCCATATGCAAGTTATCTGCAATACCTCTTGGATCATTCTCTCTAACATGTGTTTGCCCTGTCTTATCAGTGCCCCTTCTCCTTGCCTGACCTCTGTTCAGCCACCATGGCACATGGCTATTGGGTTGGCACAGTTAGTGCTGACACAGTCCCACTGCAATTCCAGCTCAGGGACACTGTGGACGCAATCAAATTACAGGGCAATTTTGTTTGCTCTTATGAAAGGTTAAAAAAATGCTGATGTCATCTTCTTTGAGAGAAAGAAATCCATCCCTATCCTGAACTACTATTATTGACGTAGGTTTCCTCACTTATAAAATAAGCAAGATATTATATAACACTGTGAATAAATAACGCGAGAGCAATCTCACTGGCTGTGTGCCAACTGATAAGGGATCACTGAACTTTTACTGAATAAGCAGATTAGAATCATGCTTTCTTAATTTTCTCTCTGGCTAAATTGGAATATGTGTTCTTCCCCATCAACCCCAGTCTCGTCTCCTCAAACTCCCCAGCTTGACTGAAATGTAGATGCCAAATCAGCCTTCACCAACCTGGTTCCATCCAGATGTTTTGTAGTACAACTCCCATAATGGCTGAGTGCTTGGGCTGCTGGGAGTTGTAGTCCGAAACATCTGGAAGGCACAAGACGGGCGAAGCTGTGCTAGATGCTTTGCTTGTTGCAAAAGAGAGAGCCTTTCTGAAGCGTAGCAGTCCCTTTCGATATATTGGGCCTGTGAGAAACACATTAGCTTACACTGGGTGGAGGGCAAGAGGCCCAAATACAGGAGAAGAAAGTGTGACACGGTAGTTAGAGTGGCAGAGCAGGAGAGGAGATATGTGGATGCAGACAAACTGGATCAGGTTCAGAGGAGGGCAACAAGGATGATCAGGGAACTGGAAACAAAGCCCTATGAGGAGAGACTGAAAGAACTGGGCATATTTAGCCTGCAGAAGAGAAGACTGAGGGGAGATATGATAGCACTCTTCAAATACACAAAAGGTTGTCACACAGAGGAGGGCCGGGATCTCTTCTCGATCGTCCCAGAGTGCAGGACACGGAATAATGGGCTCAAGTTGCAGGAAGCCAGATTTCAACTGAACATCAGGAAAAACTTCCTGTTAGAGCCATAAGACAATGGAACCAATTACCTAGAGAGGTAGTGGGCTCTCCGACACTGGAGGCATTCAAGAGGCAGCTGGACAGCCATCTGTCAGGAATGCTTTGATCTGGATTCCTGCATTGAGCAGGGGGTTGGACTCGATGGCCTTATAGGCCCCTTCCAACTCTAGTATTCTATGATTTTATGATAGCCCCTGTGAGGGAAATGAAAAGCCAATTTCACTAAGGAAAAATCTTGCACAAATTCTCTAGTTTGTGGGATAAGGGCTGTAGAAAGAAAGGGCATGGAAAGAGAGTGTGAAGAGGGCTGACAGTGGTGGGCAAGACAGCAATAGGGTGAGAAGTGGGAGCTAGGTGAAAGGGGGGTTGGACTTGATGACCTTATAGGCCCCTTCCAACTCTACTATTCTATGATTATATTATCACCTTTCACCTACCAGAGCAGTGGAGGAGCTTGGATTAAGTCACTACCTCTCAACATAATCTGCCTCATCGTGGGTAGGGTGGTCAATCCATACAGAGGGCGGTTCTCCATTTGAAGTGCTGTCAAAGGAAAGTCCAGGGATGAGGAACCTTTTTTTAGCCCCAGGACTGCATTCCTTTCTAGACAAGCTTCCGTGGACCACATGGTGGATGGGGCCAGAAGCGAAAGTAGCAAGTAATGTTAATTTTTTTCTTTGTACAGTAGACTTGTTTCTATCCACACACACTCACACATCCCTGTCTCTATCCTTCACCCAGGCAAGCGAGATGCATTATCGGAGTTCAAGGACACATTCTAGCCACACAAAAATTCATTGGGAGTGTGTGAGAAGCAGGCCCAGTGAAGGACGTGACGTGGAGATGGTGTGTGGTCTGGGGAGAGACCTGGGGGCCACATAAGGAGGCTTGAAGAGCCTCAACTTGCCCCGCGCACCTGAGATTCCCCAACCCTGTTCTGCTTGAAGGGAGAGCAGGAGGCCTTGAAGATGCCCATCAACAGTTATCACCTGGACAGCTGGCTGAGCAGGCAGTAGCACAGGTCACCGGCTCCCCACCCTCTCTTCAAAATAAAAGCATCCAGTTGAAGCACACTTTCTTTTTTAGAAAAGTGAATAATGTAAAGTCCACTTTGACTCACATTTAAAGTACATGTCTTCCCGAAAAAGGAAAGTATAGTTTGTTAAGGATCCTAGGAACTGCAGTTCTGTGAGGGGTAAACTATAGTTCCCAGGATTCTTGGAGGGAAGTCATATGCTTTAAATGTTTATGGTGTGGATCCAGCCTGATCAGTAGCAATGTTTTAACTAACAAATGTCTCAGTGACGCACAGAATTTGCAAACCTAGCTGTGTACCCTGCTTCGCTGGAGTACAGAAGGAAGTGAATTCTAATTTGGAAGGCTCTCAGGGGATGCAAAAATGTAAATGTACTGCCTTCAAGTCGATTCCGACTTATGGCAACCCTATGAATAGGGTTTTCATGAGGCTGAGAGGCAGTGACTGGCCCAAGGTCACCCAGTGAGCTTCCTGGCTGTGTGGGGATTTGAACCCTGGTCTCCCAGGTCCTAGTACAACACCTTAACACTACACCACACTGGCTCTCATCAGGTGATGCAAGATATGAAAATATGGCCCCCAATGCAATTTTAAGAATCAGTGCCTTAAGGTGGGGACCATAGGTGAAGTGGGTATAAGTGAGCTTTAATAATATGCATACTACACTTTACCATCAAAGCCATGTAGTCAAGTATGTAGGATTGATGTGTTGCATTATGAAGAAAAATAGATGTTTTGAGCTGGGCAGAAGGCTTGGTAGAAAAAAATGTGTTGATGCCTATCCTGTGCCCTCTTTTGAAACAGCAGCTGAGTCCAGGGCCTGTCATTTTGATGTTCCAGAATAGCCCTTCCTGGAGAGGTCATTCCCAGTCCAGCTGTCTTCACTGGAGATTGGATCTGGAGAGCCTTTTTCATGTAAAACATGTGTCCCATTAATTAGCACAGGGGTGGAGGAATCTCCGCATTTCTTGGTGGGCAGCCTTCCAGGGGCTGTATGCCAGGCCAGGAGTGAGAGAGGAGGGTCAGAGGCAAAAAAGTGGGCAGACCAATGGATATGACCTTTATCTTTGTACAGTAGGTTACATTCCAGCCTTGCAAAAGATGGAGATTTCCACACACACGCCTCACACATCTCTCCATCCTCCTTCCTGGTAAGCAAAAGGCATTCTTACAATTTGAGGACACATTCTGGCTAAGCAAAAGTATGCAAGAGGATGTGGTGGTTGTGGTCTGTGGAGAGTTCTGAGGACCAAACAGAGAAGCATGGAGGGCCACATTTGGCACCCAGGCCTGAGGTTCCCCCATCCTTGAATAAGCACACGTAGCATATGTGCACATATATTTAAAGCATTTCCCCCCACCAAAAAAAGAATTCTGAGAACTGTAGTTTACCCCCTCACAGACCTACAATTCCCAGCGTCCTTAACAACCTACAGTTCCCAAGATTTATGGGGTGTGTGTTTTAAAAGTGCTTTAAATGTATAGAGTGTACAATGTCTGTCCAAAATGAGTAGCTGTGTACAAGCGGTGGAGCATCTTTAAAGCTTAATTGTGATCCATATACTCCAGCTCTTCCCATTTAATTCTGTTTTCCGGGTCGGGGTCCCTGTCAAATCCTTGCCTCTCTTTTGCTCCCATTTTTGCTTTTATGGGGAATGCTTAAAATTATTAGTGTGAATCACTAGAGTTGTTCTTCTCCAGGGTTCAGATTCCTTCCCCAGTTAAATCCCAGAGGGGAGGAGGAAATGCATCATGGCTTCAAATCCGCATGTGCGTAAATGCACATATACACAGGCGGATGAAAACTAAGGCGGCATGGTGTGAACAGCCTGCCTTTTCACATACTGCTGAGGTCTGTTTTGAACTGTTGATCACACCTCTCCAGACAATTATGTTTGACTAATACATTTGTAGTCAAGAGAATTAACAATAAGGGCACTCTTTTGGCTGATAAACCACTGGGTGATGATGATGATGATCGCAAAGTAAACTAATACTGGCAGCAGGCACAGTAGAGATTTCAGCAATGCATAAGTAACAATATTGTGCATGAATTCCCCAACAACAACACCATACCCAATCCACAGTGGGGATAGTAGCAGCCTCAGAGGCTACGACCTGGGAGACCAGGGTTCGAATCCCCACACAGCCATGAAGCTCACTGGGTGACCTTGGGCCAGTCACTGTCTCTCAGCCTCAGAGGAAGGCAATGGTAAACCCCCTCTGAATACTGCTTACCATGGAAACCCTGTTCATAGGGTCACCATAAGTCGGAATCGACTTGAAGGCAGTCCATTTCCATTTCCAGAATCAGATTGGTATTCGAGGGTTTTGTGAGAGTATTCTGCAAAGTGGAATTAATGCAATGATAGTGCATTAATGGTGGGTTTATATTGGACCAGAATCCACACACCATCCCACTTTATTAGTAGTTCTGGAATGCTTCCCCAATGTTATCACATTATTGCCATCTGGAGGGACACTCTTGCACTATAGTGGAACGAAAGCAGGACAAAAAATAAACCGGAACATTTGTGGTATAAAAAGAATTTCAGCAGGACATTATGGGACCTGCACCAATTTGAAGCAAAACAATATGACCACCCCAAAACATTTTCAGGCGCAGTGTTGAAAAAAGGATCACATGTAACTAGGGTTGCCAGGTTCTTGGCCTGATCCTGATCCTGTATCTTTAGGAGAAGAGAAAGTCAGCCAAGTGCAGGTGTTCTTGCAACCCTGTAACGGGAAAAACCACAAGGTGGAATTCTCCCTTCCCCTGCACAACTGTTAAAGATACAGAAGACCTCATGGTTACCAGGCCCAGCCTCCAAGAGGTGCAAGAACACCTGCACTTGGCTGACCTTCTCTTCTCCTAAAGATACAGGATCAGTCTCAGGCCATGGACCTGGCAACCCTACATGTAACCGCCCTGACCCTGATACCATCGTGAACATGAATCGTAATGAATGCACAACAAAAAGGATGTCTGTAAGGGCCTTAAGCACTCCACAATGAAACTGCCCCAATCAAAATCCAAACCCACTGTGGCTGCTTTAAAGCCATCAGTCAACAAGTTAGGGGCCCCTCAGATTATCTCTTAAAACAAGTCATCCAGGGAAGGAGGTGGACAAAACTCCAAGGAGCCAAAACTTCCAAGTGTCTTAAGTCATCATGGGGGGGGGGCACTGTTTGAGAACTGATGTAAGAAATTATGAGGGCAACATGGTGCATGCACACCCCATTCCACTAACAGAAGCCAACTAGACTAGCAGGTGAACCTCACTGGAACACTGGCTATAGGACAGCACCCTCCCCCACATCTGAGGTCCCATCTTCACTATACATTTAAAGCAGCTTTGTACTACTTTAAACAGTCACGGCTTCCCTCAAAGAATCCTTTCTTAAGGGTGCTGAGAGTTCGTAGAAGACCCCTACTCCCCTCATAGAGTTAGTGGTTTAGCAATCAATCCCTCTTCCCACAGAATTTTGGGAACTGTCACACTGTGAGGAGCATGAAATGGAAATGGACTGCCTTCAAGTCGATCCCAACTTATGGCAACCCTATGAATAGGGTTTTCATGGTAAGCGGTATTCAGAGGTGGTTTACCATTGCCTCCCTCTGAGGCAGAGAGGCAGTGACTGGCCCAGGGTCACCCAGTGAGCTTCATGGCTGTGTGAGGATTCGAACCCTGGTCTCCCCGGTCATAGTCCATCACCTTAACCACTACACCACACTGGATCTCTGTGAGGAGAATAGGGGTCCCCTAACAACTCTTCCTCACCCTTCACAAACTACAGTTCCCAGAATCCTTTGGGGGAAGCCTTGACTGTTAATAGAGTGGTATAATAGTGCTCTAAATATATAGAGCAGACGTGCCTTGAGGGCAGCAGGTTTGTTTAGGAGATGCAGAGCAGGCTGCCTATGTGGCACACAGTTCAGGCTCCCAGCACAACCCCGCAGTTTGCCACCCTGCAGCATCTGCTGTCTGAAGTGTCTGCCTCATTCAAGCGGCCCTGCGGCCCAGCTTTGTCCCATTATACCCACCAGTTCCCATTCCCCAAATCTTGGCTGCTTTCTCTCTCATCTCCCGCCACGCTCCCCCAATCCTATGTTGGGCCTTCTTTGCCCCAGTTTGGCCTTCTGTGCAGTTCCTACTGCCCCTGTACGTTTTTCTTGAGATGCATCTAGGTCTCCTTGTCTGGAGACAGCAGACAGCTGTATATCACACAACTCAGGGTCATCTTTCTCGGTTTCCCCAAAAGAAAGCCAGCTTCCCTGGCCCATGGTGCAAAGAGATTGGAGGCTTGCTCTGAGGCTATAACACAGTAACAATAATTTACTATAGACTCATGAATCAGGACTGTAAGGAAGCAGCACACACACATCTTCTGAGACAAGGGATCATCCATGCTGGACAGGATTTGTCACCCATCCCAATATCCTGTCTACACCAGCAGCTAAAACACCTGAAGCCGCAAACTCTCATTACAGCACTGATTCACCGGATGCGTTTCTGTCAGCCTTTGATTCTGAAGGGGAAATTTTTGCCTAATGGGGCACATGATCCAATTTGCTCAGAGCCTTCAGGCTATCTTCCCATCTTTTTTTTTTTTTCAATTAATTTTTATTCTAATTTTCAAAACCAAAATAATACAAAAAGAAAACAACACAAATCAATAACTAATACAATACAAAAAAATACATATATATAAAAATATTGACTTCCAATTTGTCATAGTTCAGCTATAAATCTATAATATGTAACAAACCTATATCTTAATAGATTATAAAATCACCTTCCTCCAGCGGTTATCTTAGTTGGTTTCAAATCTCATTAACATCATATCATTTTAATATTCCACAAAAAGTCAAAGAGAAGTTTCCAATCCTTGAGATATATATCAATCATTTTTTTTCTAAATAAACATGCCAATTAATCCAGCTCATCAAATCTACTAAATCCAGTAATTTCAAAACACTATAATTCAACTATAAATCTATAATATATAACAGACCTATCTCTTAATAGATTAAAAAATCACCTTTCTCCAGCAGTTATCTTAGTTGGTTTCAAATCTCATTAACAACATACCATTTTAATCTTCCACAAAAAGTCAAAGAGAAGTTTCCAATCCTTGAGATATATGTCAATCAATTTTTTTTCTAAATAAACATGTCAATTAATCCAACTCATCAAATCTACTGAGTGCAGTAGTTTCAAATCGCTCTTCTGTCATTATCCATATTGGGTCCATCTTCCATCTTTACGCACCCAAAAATCTTGCTGTCATAGTCATATAATAAAAGTCTGATAGGAATTTCCTCCATCACAGATATTTTCTTACCATCAAATCCAAACGTAACACTGAAGTATTGTTTCAAAGCCGCATCTGTGCTCCTCTTTTCCACATGATACACTAGTACATTTCTTGAAGGTTTTTCCATTGACACAAAACAGGGATTAATTCTATTAACTTTCTCCATTTCAAGTTCCATCAAATCCTTCCAGTCCAGGAATTTTTTTGAACCGATAATATCTTTATCTCCAATCTCTTCAATTCCTTCAGAGACAGCGCTGTATTCCAAACTGTAATATTTATCTCCAGGATCCGTCACAACCAGGAAATCCAAATCTTTTTTCAGGAGGATCCCTCCGCCTGTGCTGCCTCTGAGACGGGCTCCCGTCTTGGATGAAACTTATCCAGTTTTAAATTCAGTCAGAAGGGTTTTTTCTGACTGGGGATGATTTCTTCCGGATAAGGAAGAAGCGTGAGATCTGCCACATAGTTTTGTTTCGATTGTTGGAGCCTGGAATTCGTCAGAATTGTCTGTCTTCCAGCAGTTCAGACAGAGCGAGGATTTTATGCTAGCTCAGCTGGATAAGTGACCCGTTTTTTTTTAACGGACTAGCAGGCAAACCTCCTGTCTACATTTATCATTTTCTTATCTATATAGCTAAAGAGATTTGTCAAAGTAACAGCAATTAAGATAACCTAGATGAGGTAAGACTTTCCTTCTTTATTTACGGAACTAAGGGGGAAGAAAATATAAATAGCTTATATTTTTTTTTTATTGCAAAAAGCTGACATGGAAAATTGCGTTTTAAAGATTACAACGGATGAGAGCTTTCTGATTGGGAGAGATAAGAAATCTTTTTGATTTACAAGACTTTTGTGTAATATATATAAGGGACTATTTTTTCTGATCTACTTTTGTTGTTGTTGTTGACGAATCTGCTCATTCTCTCTGCTACTAGTTATTTGAACGCTGTGAACTAAAAGCTGTTTTTGCACTTCTGGACATTTAAGAGATAAGGACTGTCTAGCGTGTGACGTTGGTTGGAAAGATTAACTCCTTTGTAACTGGATAAAGAAATAAACTGCTCTTTGCTTGGGACATTGAAAATTGAAGGAGTTTTGTTCTTTTGGTTTTAAGAATGGCAATTAAGAAGATCATGGATGTACAAGAAGGGACTTTATTTCTAGACATGCTTCAGAAAATAATGGATGGGATTAACTCAATAAAACAAGAACTGAGAAATAATAGACAAGCGTGGAGAACTGAATTTCATGAAATGAGACAGGAGCTGAAAGAAACTCAGGATTCTATGAGAAAGGAGAATAAAGATAGATCTGGAAAACAAAAAAAGGATGAA
This sequence comes from Rhineura floridana, assembly GCF_030035675.1. Taxonomy (NCBI): domain Eukaryota; kingdom Metazoa; phylum Chordata; class Lepidosauria; order Squamata; family Rhineuridae; genus Rhineura; species Rhineura floridana. The sequence continues at coordinate 13,225,718 of NC_084490.1, forward strand.
AGAGAAATTAAGGGCAAGGTTCAATCTATGGAGATTGGCTTAAATATGGACAGGCTATCTTCCCATCTAATTAAACCTGGACTGCCTTCAAGTCAATTCCGACTAATGGCGACCCTATGAATAGGGTTTTCATGGTAAGCGGTATTCAGAGGGGGTTTACCATTACCTTCCTTTGAGGTTGAGAGGCAGTGACTGGCCCAAGGTCACCCAGTGAGCTTCATGGCTGTGTGGGGATTCAAACCCTGGTCTCCCAGGTCGCAGTCCAACACTCTAACCACTACGCCACACACAACCTAGACAAGTAAAAGTGAGAGCACTTGGAACTGGGCTTGCCTGGGGCTGTGGAAGGGTTAACTTTTCATTGTGTTGTTGGAGATTCATAACGCGTTTCAACTAATTTCCCTTCCAGGAAACTGTTCCTTACTTAGAAGCAAAATACAAACAAAACAAAACCTCCCACACCCTGTGGGTTGCCTCCTGTAATTCTACACTCATAAATACAGAAATTAGAAAAACACACACACCAAGATCACACATCATTGTAGTCCTCATGAACTTGACACATCTAAAGTTTAACTAATGATTTACCTTTCCACTCCAACTCCGCTCTCCATTTGTAACTTTTTTTTGTGACTGAGTCTGAGGCATTGGCACCTCCTACCCAGGTCTTCCACAGCTGAATGTCTGAGCATCCAATTAAAGTTCCCACAATGCCCTAGATAACATTATATCAGGAGCTCCACCTGAGACACCAAAAAGATGGTAGTATGCAAGCCTCTGTGGGGAGGCTTTTCCTAAATCAAGGTGCCATCACCAAGAATGCCCTCTCCTTAGTAGAAGCCCACCTCACTTCACTTGGCAGTAGGGTTGCCAGGTCCATGGCCTGAGACTGATCCTGTATCTTTAGGAGAAGAGATAGTCAGCCAAGTGCAGGTGTTCTTGCAACTCTGTAATGGGAAAAACCACAAGGTGGAATTCTCCCTCCCCTCTGCACAACTTTTAAAGCTACAGAAGACCTCTTGGAGGCCAGGCCTGGCAACCTGCATTTATCCTGATTTGACTGCAGGGTGTTTACACATCTTTCCATTAGGAACTTTTCAATGCATTTCTGGGTTTGTTTTGTTTTTTAAAGTGGATTTGTTGCCCTAGGGTGACAGAGCCCTTTAATCCACTTAATGCACAAACATTAAATTCTACTAATGCCCTTGAAACCCTCCTGCACTGTGCTGACAATCTGGAGGCACTCCTGCCCTCTGGGCTAGCAGAGGACAAGGCTTTGTTGTGTATGTGACAGCCTTATAGGTATTTGAAGAGTGCTTTCTGACAATACTGTCAGTCTTAAATAAAGTTTTTATACATTTATGTTCTGATTATATTTACCACCATTACATCTGAACTGAATTTACTTAACAGAGAGTAGTTCCTGCTGAATAATAGTAAATTTGTATACCACCCATCCAACCACGCTTTTTAGACAGTTTACATAAACAATAAAATATTAATTCGTAATTTAAAAAAACACTCACGGGAACAAAAAACACAACAAAAGAGCTCATTCAAAACCCTATTCAATCCTGAAGCTCACTGGGTGACCTTGGGCCAGTCAGTGTCTCTCAGCCTAACCTACCTCACAGAGATGTTGTGAGGATTAAACGTAGAGCGATGGGGGGGGGGAGGGAGAGAGAGAACCATGTTCGCCGCCTTGCCTTGGAGGAACGTAATAATAATAATAGAATTAAAACGAGCATAAAAGTCAGCAAGGGGGCAACTTGTTACAAAGACTGAAGGAGCACCGGATCGGTTGTGATGAAACCGCCTTAGCCGCGTGTGAAAACCGTTTCAAACGTGCCGGGGAATTCCTGAGTGATCTGTCCTCTTGACGTGCAGAAATCCATAGATTCATTCTCTTCCTCCATCATCATAAGGATCATCATCTGTGTGTCACACGTAGCTTTGTCAGTGGAAGTCAGCCTCCCTGCACTTCCTTCCCCCTCGGGGCCAGCAGCTAGTTCCTCCTCGCCTGCGGACAGATACGTCCGACTTAACCTGGCCGGCCATTTCCTTCTCCCTGCCGGCCACCAGAGGGTGGGGTGGGGAAACCGGGAATGAATGGAATGGGCAGGGCAAAAGCGGTCCACGGCGGTGACGAGAAGACCCGGCGTTGCCAGGGGCAACCTTTGTTGCCTGCAGAGGAAGGGCTCTCATTGGCCGACGTCCCTGTGACGACACTCTCCCTCTTTAGGAGGCCGGTAAAGCGTCTGCCTCTTGCTCTGAAGCGCAATTCTCCCGAGGGAAGAATAGACGGAGGATCCGGCGGGCACAGGAGTGGGGAAAAAAAAATCCCTACCCAAAATCTCATCAGCTAAACTGCGGGAAATCTGACATGTCTGGTCACAAAGAAGAGAGGTCAGGAGGATTTTGGTTATTATTATTATTTTTAGGCGGGGTGTGTGTGATTTCTTTGAGTGCTCGTAAGCGGGGAGATCCTGCCTGCACGTGGCTCCTTTGATCAATTGTTTCAAAAGGCTTAGGGAGTCCCGGGTAGAGGGAGTCCCGGTCCCCCACCTTTGTTCAGCACCCTGAAAACAGATCTGGAAATAACACGTCGCGTTTTTGATATCGCCCTTTTTTGTGTGTAGGCTTTTCTTTTTCTTCTTTTCCAAAACGGCTGAGCCTGCACCGTCTTGCGACAGTCTTGACGACAGCCCCGAAAGGTAGGGCAGTTTCAGTGTTAGCCCCGTAGTGTATAAGGAGGCTTAGAAAAGAGACCTCCTAAGGCCGGTAACTATGAACCAGGGGATTCCTGACTGGTTAGCTTCCAGGCTTCTAGCGGTCAATTTAAGGTTGCTTGGCATCACCCCACCCCTCTTTTGGGGTCTTTGCGGGCCGTTCCTCTCTTTCCCTGCCACTCTTGGCATTTACGGCTATGAATTCCTATGATGAGCCCCCCCTCTCAAACATCATTTTTGGAGAAAGCCGTAGAGAGGAGGGGGCTTGCCAGGGAAGAGATCAAAGCCCAGGTGGTGGTGGTGAATTTGAGACATCTGCTTCCTCTTGAGAGGATGCGGTGAAGTGAAGCTTGTGGGATATAACTGGGAGGGAACAAGCTTGGGGTCTCTCTCTCTGTGGGGGAGCCCCAAGAGGAGGGTCTAGCTGGGGTTCTGGATTAGGGGATTCTGTTGAGGATGGGGATCAAAACACCTGAGTGTTATTCTCCAGCACAGTTGATGGATTTGATGAATTATATAGAGTTATAGTAGGAATGCTTAGTGATCGAGGCAGCTTCCCCACCACCACAAAAATCAATTTGCAAATGCACATTATCTTGATTTTATATTTTTGTCCCATCCTGCCTGCCAGCAGCTCAGGTTGGCTGCATAGGTCCTCTCCTCTCTGCTTTTATTTTCACAACAATCCTGAGAGGTAGGTTAGGCTGAGAGATAGTGTGTGGCTCAAGTTGCCCCGTGAGCTTTGTGGCTGAGTAGAGGGAATCCTTAACACCAAACTAATAAAGTAGGTTAGTATTATTTTGTTTATATATATATATATATATATATATAAAACATTTCTATCCCACCAAGGAGCTTAAGGTGGTCTACATGGATTTTCCCCTCTCCATTTTATCCTCACAACAACCCTGTGAGGTAGGTTAGACTGAATGGCAGTGATTTGCCCAAGGTCACCCAGCAAGCTTCATGGCTGAGTGGGGATTTGAACCCTGCTCTCTCAGGTCATAGGCCACCTTAACCATTATACCACACTGGCTCTCTATTATTATCCTCCAGATTTCTGGGGGCAGAGAGAAAGCAGGACTGAGATAGTAGACGGTTTGCTTAAGACCACTAAATGCAAGGCTGAGAGATGAATGAGAGATGTCTGTGGCTCTCTTCTACTTTGTGCAGTCAATAAGGGGGAAAGGGGACTGGTCAAAAACTCTAGTGCTCTTTTGAAGACGAAAAGAAGTGGCTTTGATAGACAGTGCATCTGGAAAGTGGGATTTTCTTTGCAGTTATGGTCAGATCTAAATTGGAAACCACCCAGACATAACACTGCTTGGCACACATACTTTATAACCTGGTTTCCTAAATGACTCACAATTTCACTTTCAAGTTCTACCAACCGTCTGCCCTTCAAAAGATGCCTTGTTGCCTCCTCTCTCCATTTGAAAATATAAATCCTAGGTTTAGAAGTGTGGAGAGTGTGTGTTGTGCTTTTTGTTGGGCTGGGCGGGGACACTCTGCACGTGCTCTAAAACACTCCTTCCCCAAGTAGGAGGGCTGGGCCAAAGCCGTGAAGAAGTTTGATTCAAATCAGACTCTGGTTGTCCTGACCTCTTGAAGGGGTGCGAGGGGCTGTCTTGTGCTGGAGGTTCAGAAAGAGAAGCAGGTGAGAAGATGGTCTTGTGGGTTAGGAAGTAGAAAGGACAGGAAAAATAATCTAGGAAGCGAAGTGCCAGTGTGGTGTAGTGGTTAGAGTGTTGGACTAGGACCTGGGAGACCAGGGTTCAAATCCCCACTCAGCCGTGAAGCTTGCTGGGTGACCTTGGGCCAGTCATAGTTTCTCAGCCTAACCTACCTCACAGGGTTGTTGTGAGAATGAAATGGAGAGGAAGGAGACATGGTGTATGTCACTTTGAGCTCCTTGGAGAAGAGGTAGGATATAAATGTAATAATAAAGTCTAGGAAGCCGTTCCATTGAGGACACAAAAGGAGCCCCAAAGCATAACTTCATGAACATATGGAGAGAGTATGAGCATATACAGAGTGCTTTCCCATAATCATGAGATGCCACATATTGGGTGTATTAGAAGGCAAGGTTTCCAGTCAGGCTTGAATCCTGGTGAGTGATGTGGGTTTTCCAGAAAAATCTGGATTGGTACATTTTCTGGAAAAAATTGCACTGGAAAATTTTCGGTTTGCATCCAATTTTTTTCTGATGCTAAAGCAATATTAGCCAATGTGGTGCCCGCCAACTGTTCTGGACTACAGCTCTTATCAGCCAACATAGCAGTGGTCAGGGATGGTGGGAGTTGTAGTCCGCAACGCCTGCAGAGCACCACATTCACTACCCTTGCCCTGGGGAGGGATCTAATTTATTCTACTTGCCTTTAGTGAACCAAGAAAAACAGTTTGAAACTTCTAAGCTTGACTGATATTGTGTTTGCAATTGGCATCCATTCCTTGTTACAGATGAACTTATGAAACATAATTTTTTTCAGTGGGAAAAATAAAGCCCTGACATTTTTCTGCTCCCACATTGCTGACCCTGGCAGCCGTTCTCTGCAGACCTTCAGCACCGACAGTGGTGAAACTGAGCCAAGGACTCCTGGGCACAAAGTTCAGTCCATTCAAGTGTGAGAGAGAGAGAGAGAGAGAGAGAGAGAGAGAGAGACAGAGAGAGACAGAGAGAGAGACAGAGAGAGACAGAGAGAGAGACAGAGAGAGAGACAGAGAGAGAGACAGAGTGAGAGACAGAGTGAGAGACAGAGTGAGAGACAGAGTGAGAGACAGAGTGAGAGACAGAGTGAGAGACAGAGAGAGAGACAGAGAGAGAGACAGAAAGAGACAGAGACAGAGAGAGGGATGATATGGAGCTGGGACACAAGGATTTTCCACATAAGAAGAGCCCTGCTGGCTCAGACCAGTGGCCCATCTAGTCCAGCATCCTGTTCTCATAGTGGCCAACCAGATGTCTACAGGCAGCCCACAAGCAGGGCTTGAGTGCAACAGCACTCTCCCTACTTGTGATTCCCAGCAACTGGCATTAAACTGGGACTCATTTTCCCCTAGCATTGAGGGGGGGCCCTCCAGATGTTGCTGGACTCCACCTCTCATCATTCCTCCCTATTGGCCATGCTGGCTGGGGCTGATGGGAGTTGGAGTCCAACAACATCTGGAGTCCCCCAGGTTTTCCATCTCTGCATCTCACCATCCCCATCTGGCCCTGACTGGCTGCTGTACAGGAGGATGCCAGGCTCTGTCAGTGCCCAGAACTATCCCAGGATGGCTTATATTTGAATGGTGGGCAGCCAGAGGCTATAGATAGCTGGGTGTCAGTGGGGCTGAAGCACCTTGGACAGCTCCTTTGAAAGCTCAGACTAAAACCCAAAGTCGATTCCACTGCCCCACTGACATGGAGCTTCCAGCAGCCACTGAGTACAGTGCACAGGAAGGGTCCTTGTGTATAATAAACAATAATAATATAGAACTGGTTGTCGATCTGTTTGGACTCAGGACTAACTGCAACATATTTGAAAAAAGGCTTAATATAATGATTGAAACAGATCTATAACCCATGGCTTTGTAGTATTATTGTTCATTGTCCTTTGTAAAATATGTTTGTTCTTTGGAGTACATTACAGGTATATCTTCATATTTGTGGGACTTACTGCTGCCTATATTTGATGGAAGAAAAATGTGCCATTTCATGCGATAAAGCTTAAAGAGATGGAGCTTTCCTTTTTACTCATTCTTCCATTTGTTCTTTTTATATATGAGCTCTGCTATGTGGTTTGGAGAGCAATTATCAGCTCAAACTAGGGTTGCCAGCTTACAACCCAGAAACCACATGCCCCTCCTTCTGGGAATGAGAATGTAGCTGTGGCTTCCACTCCCAGCCCTCTAGCTCTGTTATCCACCCTCCAGCCAGACTCCTATTTTATTTACTTACTATTTATTTTTATTATTGCATTTATATACTGCCTTGGCCTCCAAGAAGCTCATGGTAGCTCTCCATGTTACCCTCACAACAACCCTGTGAGGTAAGTTGTTGTTGTTGTTGTTAGGCTAAGGTTAGGCTGTTAAATATATATATATATACACTGCCTAGTATGGAAACATCTCAAGGTGGTTTAACAATAAAAACCCATTCAAATATAATAAAAATAGCTTCCTTTTTTTCCCTTTTGCCTCACCTTAGAAGGAGGTAGGTAAGTAGGTAAGTGACGGAAACCAGTTTGCTTTGGCAGTTGAGCCATTGAAGAGACAAGGAGGATCTTCCTGGGTTGCGATATGGCAGCTCTGGTTCCAGGTCTTCCTCTGTACCACGGATGGGGAACCTGTGGTGCTTCAGGTGTTGTTGAACCACAGATCTCATCATCCCTGACCACTGGCTGTGCCATCTGGGTCTGGTTTCCCTCAACATCTGGAGGACCGTGCCACATTACTAAAGTGATGTTAATACAAACATGTTGGCTTCTCTCTGTCTCTGCTCTACACAATTAAATGTCTCTCTGCAAGAAAAGACAGGACCTGAAAGGACGGAAAGCCCACCTTGTCGGTCTCCAAGCAGGCAAGGAGCTCAGTATCTTTTCCTCTCTTGCCTTTTCTCTTTCGACAGATAGAAAACAGGGTGATGATGCTATCCCTAGCCGAAACTTGCGCGGCAGATCTCATCCCTTTGATACCTGCACAAACCATAGCTTTAAATGCTGAATGTTGGAGTCCCCTTGCATATCATGGTTTGGATCTAGACCGGCCTTTGCCAAGTTGGTGCCTTCCAGATGTTGGACTAGAACTTCCTGCCCCAGCCAGCACAACCATGCGGACTGGGGCTGATGAGAGTTGTAGTCTGACAACATCTGGAGGGCACCAAGTTGGCAAAACTCAATCTAAAGAAAGGCTGCTGTGCTATCATTTACTTGGAAGGAAATCACAGACATGTATAGAATTGCATTGTGAGACAGTCACACCATAGAGTCCCGGTGAAACCAATGGGACAAGCAAATCATGATTTACTTGAGGCTACAGTATGGCTCACTTCGTCTTGAGTCCTGAGGGTAAACTGTGCAGAACATAACAATTTGCATCATTTAGTTTGGGTGCAACATTTGGCATAGAGGATATGTTTTATGGTGTCAGTGCAAAATATTATCTTGATTGCTCAGGCTGGCCTACTTAGAAGGGCTGACAGAATGCCTTTCTTTAAAGCAGATGGGTTTTTAACAGTGTTGGAAACTTTTGAAAGCACCCAAGGTGCTTGTTCAGGCAAGAGTGTGGTTTCTGATGAGAATGGGTTAGATCCAGACTTAAGGAGACTCTCAGTTTGGTCCTGTTGAAATCAAGGGGGGAAGCTAGCCATGATTAAATGTCCCACTGATCTCCATGGGAAACATGAACAACTTACTCTGTCTGGCTTATCGCAGACATAACAATACCTATTGCAACACTTCAAAAACCACTAGTACAATAAATAAGAAATGTGAACTACTTCCTCTGAAGAACAGCAACCCATTGACTCAATAGCAGCTTGTCATTGTCCTATGAAGAAATAGATTAGAAGCTGTGTCACCCTTGGGGGCAATAGGTCTGGTTTTCTTGTCCATTAGTCACCATTAATGGATAAGGAGACCTGGTTTCTCTTTTGCAGAACCTTGGACTCACTTCCATAAAAGTGTACAGATAATACTGAGCGCATGAGGACTTTCTCCTTGGAGTGCTGGCTGGATATTCCATTTATTCATAGAAGTGTGTTGAAAGCAAGGTTTTCTACTCTGTTAATCAGGGTCAATAAATAAGAAAGTTTTCTTTGGACTCTCCTTGGTAGGATGAAGCTGTGGAAATTGCTGATCTGGGGGACCGGGGAATGGAGCGTGAAGCCTCTGCTCACTGAGGGGGTGCTGGCATTGGTCCATCTAGATCAGTATTGGCTACACTGATTGGCAGTAGCTTTCCAGGGCTTCAGGCGGGGCATTCCCAACCCTGTCTGGAGATACCGGGGATTGAACCTAGGACCTTCTGCATGCAAGGCAGATGCTCTTCCACTGAGCTATGGTCCTTCCCCAACATTAATCCAAGCATTGAACCAACCTCAGGATGTTGGGGATTCCTTTAGTGCGGCAAAGAGACTGGCTGGTAGCTCTGAGCTCCTGTAGGTCCAGATTTTCATCCCTGCTCAACTATGACAGCTGTTGGTGATCCACGGGTGTTGTCTTCTCTTAGGAGCCTGCCTTGCAGGGTTGTTGTGAAAAGAAATAAAGTTGTGGAGGGTGCCTTGCATGTAGAAAAAATATCTATTTGTTATTAGATTTATATCCTGCCCTTCCTCCCAGTAGGAGCCCAGGGTGGCAATGTTATAGGAGTAACAGGCAGCAAGGACGGAGAAAGGTTTAATTTTAAATGAGTTGCTGTCAAACACTGGAGGAATCTTCAATCTGATCTTGGGAGTAACTGGAGGGTGTGATGTGGGCTAAAAAAATAAAGGTTCTGACATTGCTGGGATGGGTGGAATTTGAGGTTCTTGATTGATTCTCGACTCAGGATAGCTCACATAGAGGACCATGGAGTAAGGTCTCCTTGATTCTTTCTATAGAGCCAATGTCACATCCACACCATACATTTATTTAAAGCACTATTATGCAACTTTAACAGTCATGGCTCCCCCCCCCAAAGAATTCTGGGAACTGTAGGTTGTTAAGGGTGCTGGGAATTGTAGCTCTGTGAGGGATCTCCTAACAACTCTTCACACCCTTAGCAAACTCCCATTCCCAGGATTCTTTGGGGGAATCCATGACTGTTTAAAGTGGTATAAGAGTGCTTGGAACTTATGGTGATCAGAAGCCAAGATTTAGAGCTGGGATTATTGTGTGTGTGCTTGCTGGGGACTAGGAGGGGAATTCTTTTAATTCACAGTTCTAGATATTTACGGTTAAATACACACAGAGAGGATTAAAAGCTTTGAATTTTCCAGAAATTATATTAAGGGAAATCCCCTTCACATTTCTCAGCATTTTAAAAAAGATTCTGTCCCAAGTGTCCAGACTAAAAGTTAAAATTCAAATTCTCAGATTTGCTGCATTCTTATCTCATCTCTCCTCATCTAAGGAGTATGCAAAGATCACCCCCCTCACCCGCACATGTTGTCCTCACAACAACCCTGTGATGTAAATTAGGTTAGGAGAGAGCAAACAGCTCAATATCTTCCAGTGAACTTCAGTGGCTGGAAAGGAATGAGAACTCAGGTGTCTCTGGTCCTGCTCTGCCATGCTAACTGTTGGACCCAATTTCTCCTGCTAGACTTCCTTGGATCTTTCCATGGATCTAGGAGGTTTTGAAGAGTGTTTATTCATGTAACCTTGATCAGAAATGGCACACCAGCACTAGGGAGAATGGACTCGGAGGGATTCAGGCTTTAATAAAAAAAAATTGACCTCAGCATCTGGATGTACTTTCTTGCAATCTTTTCCTGTGCTTCAAAAGGCTAATGTCTGTCCTTATTTTTGAGTGACAAGTGCTCAGTATACAAGAAATATCATAATGGGTTGTATTATTGTTGAGTAGAGTCTGCATGGAAGCTACAAACAGTGGAAACCTGTTGTTTTGACAGCAGTCAGCACCGTGTAAGCACAATGGGGGCAATGTCTTGTGAACGATCTATCTAGGATTTTTCCAAAAAAGATCAGGCAGAGCTTTAGATATTCCAAATATATTTTTTAAAAGGGAATAAACAAGGAATTCTAAAAACCTCTGTACATTTATGTGCAGGAAGGCAAACCTGAATATATTTGCTTCTTTCTCATGATGTATTTTACTACTGGTTGTCAGATGGAAGGGGCAGGTCATTGAAACCCCACTCCCTATCCAACAGAATCCTGCTCAGATCTCTGCCTGACCCCCCTCCCAATAGATTTCATCAACCTATCTTGGTAATTGGCCTTAAGGACTAGAAACATATACTCCCCTCCCGCCCCAATGAAATGAAAGCAGAGATTTTTTCTAGATTTCTCTACTCCAATTCCCTGTGCTTGGCAGGTTAGAGCTGCGAAACTGTGAGTGTACATCCAACCTTGGGCATGCCACTTCCTTATTCCTTATAGCATCTGGCATGTAGGAGTGGTCACTAATAAACTAACCCATTATCCTGATTGCCATCATATTCTTAGCAACCCTGCTGGGTAGCAGTTTCTTGCTGCGTGCCCATTGTATGCAATGTAGAAATGAGGCTGAGAGATCACGGTTGGCTCCATTGCAATTCGGCAAGAGCTGGAGGTGGAGCCTTGGCCCATCTCTCTTTTCGGTGGATTGCATCAGATGCAGCCTTCTTTCCTCCTTAGCTCCGTCACTGCCAAGACGCTTACATCATGAGTTTGAAGTTGCGTATTAGTCCATTAGGCCCGAAGAGCCTTCTCGGTCTGTGCGATCTGCCAGGTGTAGTTTTGATCTGATTCAGCAAAGCAATCCTTGTGTGCTTATGATCTCTGGGGTGCTCAGGCACCTCTCGGATGCAGCGTGGGCACAAGGCACCCTGCTTTCATTGGTGGGTGAAGGCAATATCTCTAGAACAGCTCCCCCCCCCAACTTGGAGCCTGCAGATGTTTTGAACAACAACTCCCATCATCCCTGACCTTTGGCCTTGCTGGCTAGTCCTCACGGGGGTTGGTAGTTCAAAGCTCCTGGAGGGCACCACGTTAGAGAAGGTTGCTCGAGAAACACAGGGTTGTATCTGGTGCTAGTCCTATTCAGCATAGACCCACTAAAGTTAATGGGCACATCTAACTTAGGTTCATTTATTTCAGAGGGTCTGCTCTGAGTACTTGAATAGAATAGCACTATAGATAGAACCCACACAAGCAAGGCATGCTGGTGATGGACAATGGCTGCCCCCTTCCATTAGTCCTCATCATAGAGCAAACACAGCTCATTTGTATCCTTTGCCAGTGGGACCTGCAACAAAATGTTGCAGTGCATTCTGAGTCCTCACAGGAGTGCTTCTGTTGAGGATGCCAGCCAGTCATGCCCTCTTCCGGGATACTATAAGGATACTATAGCCCTTCCCCCCCAACGGACCACTTGAAAATTGCTGAGGGCCTTGGTGGACCACTTAATGATTTTTCTGCCTGCTATCGCAAATGGAACAAGCCATGCTAGCTGCTGTATGATTTTTCATTGTATTTTTATTGCATCTTTTATTTCTCACATATTGTATTTTATCGCGTTCCATGGAATTCAGATTGTAACACAATAAAATACAAGAGATGAAAGAAGCAATAAAAATCAATATAAATATTGAATGTGATTGATGTGCCATCTGCTGCCTTCAACTGCAAATCCACAGACAGGCCGCGGCACCACCTGAATGAAGCTCACGGTCCTTTGGTGGTCTGTGGACCACAGTTTGGAAATTTCTGCTATAAGCTGTAAGGAACTCAAATAGGTCAATTCACTCTCACTCTCCACCCACCCCCATTCTGTTTCTCTTTTCAAAATGACATTAAATATTACATGGGTTCTGTAGGCCAGTGAGCACGGTCAGGCCACACCCAGTTGTCTTGGTGTCTGTGTTTTTGCTGCCCTTTTTAAACAAATGTTTTATACTTCCGCATATCTTGGAGCTGGATTCTGATACTTCCTTATTGCTTCTTACCGGCCTTGTTTGGGTTATAGTACTGTTGGCACGCAGCCACCTGTGTTTGATATTAGAGGGAATGGTGGCTATTATTTGCTGATAAGCCTGATCCACCTTGTGTTTTATCTTCTCTCAGTAAAGAACTGCCTAGCTGGATTAGAACAAAGGTCCATCCCCGCTTAGCGTTCTCTCACCATCACCAGCCATCCAGATGCCTCTGGAAGCTGGCAAGCAAGGCAGCAGGATGGTGCCAATGGCCACCCCTCTGTTATTCATCCCTGGCATCAGGCATGCAATGCCAGCCCTGTTGAAACAGGAACAATTTGCCACATTCCTGTACCTTCCTGTTCCGCTTGAAACCGGACCGTGACAACATCCTGGGCAAGGCTGGCATCACAACTGCTGCCATGGCAAACATCTGTGTTCAAGTCCAGAGAGCAAGCAAGGGAAATAAAGCAACAGTGCCCCTTTTCTGTCTCCCGGCATTCGCTTCCTGTCTTTCTCTGTGTTCATTTGCAATGGCACAATTTCCTGCTGGGCTCTTCCCCCCCCCCCCTCGTTGCATCACAGCCTTTCCCACAGGCAGGCAGCCAACAAGGGACTTTCCTGGCTCACACACCCTTCCAGTGGAGAGGCCAATCAGAAGCCAGGGAAATTGCCGCAACCCCTTTCTTTTCCTGCCAAGGTGAACTGATGATGCAAAGGCAGTACTTCGTGATATGAAGACATCGCTGTACTCCCTGCATTTTTTGTTTTCTGGCCCCACGTTCCTCCAGAGTTTTTTTTATATATATATGCCCTCAATCTGAACCCAGAGCTTCCCGTTTTCCAGTGCCCTCAAGGCCTTTTCTTTAACCAGCCATGCATAGGTTCCTGCTTCCCCTCATTTAGCAGGGGCAGCCCCTGTTTTGTATAACCTGCCCTTGGCAGATTACTGTCCTTGTTTTGCCCTGCAGAGCCAACATCCTGAGCTACATGGGCCATTGATCTGACTCTGTTTAAGGCGGCTTCCTCTGGTCCTATGTCTTTGGGGGATATTTCAGGAATGCCCTTTTAAAAATGTTGCTAGCATGCCATCTTCTCCACTGTTTCTCCATATATTTATTTGTTGTTCCATGCTTATTCCACCCTTGCTCCAAGAAGCTCGGGGAGGCTTACTTTGTGCTTACCCCTGTGCTTTATCCTCACAACAACTCTGCGAGGTAGGCTACACTGAGAAAAAAGGAGAGAGAAAGAGGCGTAAAGTCACCCAGTGAGGTTTTTAGCAAAGCGGGTCTGGCCACACTCACTGCTGGAATGTGGGTGCTAAGAGCATTCCACCCAGGTAATCTGGCCCTTTTGCTGAAAAAAATTCCGCATCTTTGCTCTAACCACTATACAACATAAACTTTCTATCATTGAGCTTGGCGGCATACACAGAATGAGAGGCTCGCAGGTGGTCTCCCATCCAGGCAGTGACCAGACCTGGACCTGCTTAGCTTCAGCACGATGAGGCTGCATTGTATGTTTATCAACCATATGCTGTAATTGGACATGGATTTAATCTGTAAAGCACACAATTGGACCCATTGTGAGATTAACAGTTGTGCTCAATCCACTGTTTACTTGCCTGAAAAGCTCAGGAACATCACAGGGTCGATGAATGAACTGGAAGCGCAGGAGAGCCTTCTGCAATGTGTAAAGGACAAAGGGATATTAATCCTTGGTGTGGGAATAGGACTGATATACACATACATTTTCACCTACTAAACGATGGAGTGGGTGGTGTGTATGTGTGTGAGATGACAGCAGATAATAAGTCTGTCCTGATTACTCCAGTCTACTCCTGGCACATGACGGGCACATCATGCGCTCCTATCTGCAAGCACCAGCAGCGGCATACCGTACATTGCCTCTAGCCACTACGGTACGGTAGCTGGAGAGCTGGGCTTGGATGTGTAAAATTCTAGGTTCAAATCCCCATTCTGCCATGAAGCTCACTTGGTGTTGTGTGACCCAGTCCCCTGACCTGTTCTCATCATGGCTTCTCAGATAAATGATCTCAGGCTAAGGATCAACTGCCTGAGGGATCTCTCAGCCTCAGAATCTGCTGAAGCTGGAAGGGGAATTAGGAAGAGAGGAACCCATTGGTCCATCTAACTTTGCATCGTCTACACCAACCACGAGCAGCTTTCCAGGGTTCAGGCAGAGGGGTCTCCCAGCCGTACCTGGAGATGTTCGGAACGGAACCTGGGAACTCCTGCATGCAGAGCAGATGCTCTGCCGCTAAGCTACGATATGAGGAGTCACTTTGCCTAATCAGTGTCCATCTTCCTTTGAGAGCTCTCTCTGCAACTCTCCCAGGTCCTTCAAATCCTAACCCCAACCTTGATCCCAAGCCAACCTAGCCTTCCTCACAGGGTGGCCATGAGCCTAGCACAAGATGCCATGTTGTTTTCTCCCCATGTGTGCTTCCCTAGGCTTTTAGCTGTGATGGCTAAATAGAACCTCCAGGCTCAGAAGCAGTGTACCTTGGAATGCCTGTGGGTGGTGGTGAACACTGGGGGAAAGCTATATGCCCTGCTTGTGGGTTTCCCAGAAAGGCTTTTCTGATGTGTGTATGTCTGCATTTTTTGAGCAACTTAGAGCTCAAAAGGGTGAGGTTTGGATGCGGTTAATTATGGGATGAGGTCAGGTTAGTGTTTTTGCATTATGTGCCCAAAGTGTTTCCAGCATAGTTTTGGAGAGTTCACCAGATTTACTCATTATATGTTTGGGTGGCCAGGAATTAATATGTGTTGCATGCATATGTGTATTTTCTTCAGTTGTGCATTCTGAGATCACAGTACGTTGAAGCCGGTTATGTGAATAGACCTCATGATTTTCTGTGGAGCGACTAAAGCTCTCTTGGACTAGACAGGATTCATCCTGGCCCTGAAACGTGATCCTCATCTGTGGCTCCAGGCGCCCACCCCAAAGAGAGGTGAATGACCCTGTAGTGCGGAGTAGCATGTCCAAGCTTTGAGTTTGTGCGCAAAAGGGGTGGGTCGGTCACAGCAAGCAGCCAGCATCTGTCAGTCATTAACCTGGGAGTGTGCTGGGGAGGGAAGTCAAGCGATGAGCAGGTCTCTGTGCGAGACCTGAGACGGTGGGAAGTCAACTCCTCTTAAGTGGTGGTGCTAGAAATGTGGGATCATGCAGTGTTGTAGAGGCTCCCTGTGTGCGTCTGTGCGTGCCATCCATTCGGATGCCTTGTAACAATGGCAGGACCCCAACAACCCCCTACACCTCCCCTTCAGTGCTGACTAAAACATTTTGCAAGCTGAAGTGGTGTCCAAAAGTACTGCAGCCCCCATTCATCTATCCCGTTCATATATTTCATCTATCACTCCCTTATGGCGATGCCTGAAGCAGGTTGGGAACACAGGAAGGAGCTACTGAGTCAGGCCATTGGTCCATTTTGCTCAGTATTGGCTACATATACTGGCAGTGGCTCTCCAAGGTTGTTCAGACAAGGGATGTTCCCAGCCCTCTGGAGATGCCGGGGGTTGAAACTGGGACCTTCAGATTGCAAAGGTGATGTTCTGCCACGGAGCGACAGGTGCTTCATCCTGCTGCGCTTCAGGGCTAGCCCTCGCTCTTCCCACCTCCTCTGCAGATTAGGATGAGCTGCAGCCGCTCTGCGGTGAAGCAGGGACACTTTGCATGTGTTCCAAAGTCCAAGGAAGCCCTGACGGCTTGGTCAGCTAAGGAAAAGTGGCTGTAGAGTAAAATGCTCCAGCTTACTCAGCTGAGCAAGAAGGGTGGCCCATTCCTCTCTCCACCCTGAGTAAGACTCCCTGTGTTTTTAGTAGCTGTGTAACAGGAAGAAATTCAGGACATGAAGCTTTCCTCTGCATGGCTGTGTAGTCTTCCATTATTTAGCTGAAACCGTGCCAGAAAACCGGAAAGATTGGCAACCCCATAAGGAAGACTATGTAGATGTAAATGTACTGCCTTCAAGTCGATTCCGACTTATGGCGACCCTATGAATAGGGCTTTCGTGAGGCTGAGAGGCAGTGACTGGCCCAAGGTCACCCAGTGAGCTTTGTGGCTGTGTGGGGATTCGAACCCCAGTCTCCCAGATTGTAGTCCAACACCTTAACCACTGCACCACACTGGTTCTCCTAAGGAAGACCATAAACAAGGCTTATAAGCTATTGCGGCCATGCCTGTATCAAATATCTATTCTCCTTTTTTCCGTGTTTGCTTTAATCTGCCTTTATCCTGCAGGCTGTTCATTATTACCCTGAGCCTATGCTAATCCTTATGTCTCCCCGATCTTCTCATTACAAGACTGTGATGATTGGGTGTTGCTGTTGTTATTTTGAGCAAAGTAGTTTGGTTGCTTTCCAGTGGTAGAGCATCTGCTTTCCATGAAGAGCATCCCAGATTCAGTCACCAGCATCTCCAAGTTGGGCTGGGAGAGACTCCCTGTCTGGAAACGTGGAGAGTTGCTAACAGTCTCTGTTGACAGTGTTGTGCTAGATGGACCAAGGGTCTGACTCGGTATAAGGGAGCAACTGAAGCAACACAAAATAGGTGAAGATTCTTCTCTCCTCCCACCTCTGCCTTGGAGATCTTAGTTCTGTTGCAGCCTCACCAGTAGTTGCCAACTTTTTATCTGCCCCTGCTCTTCCGTCTTTCACGGTAGCTTGATGGGCAGATCCCAAGCAGATGATAATGCTAATCATTCTGCTATATGTGAAAAATGTCCACTGCTGATTTTTACAGATCAAACTGTTCTGCAGGGCACAAGGACAATACAGATTTTTTTTTCTGGTCAGTTGGCAAGAGCGGAAGTGACATACAGGATTTTTATGAGTTCCTGGTACTATCTTTCCCTGTATCCCCTGGGGTGTGCCAGCTGTTTAATGGGGTTTTGAAGGTAGCAGGGGCAGGCGTCAATAACAGGACGTGATGAAGGAAACGTGGGATGGTGAGGCAATTCCCCTCCTCCACCAATTTCCTTTTGCTGCAATTGCCCAGTGCCTGTAATAGGCCAGTGTTGCTAGTGTACATGTCTCATCATAAAAACAAAGAGACATACTTTTCAAGAATGTGTGTGCGTGCGTGAGAGAGAGACTGAGAGCTGTAGTGGGAAAAAGTTACACATTATGTTGACTTTCGCTTCCTGTTCATCTGCCCAGCCCTCAAGTCTTTATGTGCAGTTGGGTTGCATATAACTTTTCCGTTTCTGACTGCCAAGAAGGTTCTTGTTATTACTGTATAAACGTATGAGTCAGCTTAGGTGATGTGTTTTTTTGCAAGCGGAATCTGTCCTGATTGGGTTTATCCTATGTTACTGAGGCCAACTCCAGAAAACGAAAAATGAGGCCCGGTCTACACATGGTGCAGAATTAGCTGGTAGAGTAGACTCATCTGTACCATTTCAGATTACAGGTAGTAGTGTGGAGGGGGATGCCTTTTTAAAAAAATTAAAATGCTTCCCCACTGTAAAAATATAGATTCCCTGAAAGGTTAAAAAGAGGAGGGGGAAAGTATGTGTTCTTCAGGGATAAAGATTCTAGCTCTGTTGGCTCCTGAGGTGCCACCTGCAGTCTACAATGGTTTTGTCTATCCTTAGGAAGATAGGAAGCTTTGTCATACTGAGTCAGACCATTGGTAAATCTAGCTCAATATTGTCTACACTGACTGTTAGCAGTCTTAAGGGTTTCAGGTAGAAGTCTCTCCCAACTAGGGTTGCCAGGTTCCTGGCCTGAGACTGATCCTGTATCTTTAGGAGAAGAGAAAGTCAGCCAAGTGCAGGTGTTCTTGCAACGCTGTAATGGGAAAAACCACAAGGTGGAATTCTCCCTTCCTCCTACACAACTTTTAAAGATACAGAAGACCTCTTGGTTGCCAGGCCCGGCCTCCAAGAGGTGCAAGAACACCTGCACTTGGCTGACTTTCTCTTCTCCTAAAGATACAGGATCAATCTCAGGCCAGGAACCTGGCAACCCTACTCCCAACCCTACTTGGGGATGCAGGGGACTGAACTTGTGACCTTCTGCATGCAAGGCAGATGCTCTGCCACTGAGCTACATCTCTTCCTTAGCCATGTTCTTTTGCTGCACATGTGCATCACGGATCCGTTCTGCTTATTTGCGGCTAAATGTGACCTGTAGGAGAAAGAACTTCCTGCCTTGTGTGTGTGTTTAAAGAGGGCAATGAGGCCAGGCTGTAATTTAAACAAATTCCTCTTTCAGCAAGCCTTTTAAGTAGAGACCTTATCCCAGTTTGCATCTGTTTTGGAATTACTTTTAAAGCTTTTTTAAAAAATATGTTTTTAAAGAGGTCTTGTTTTAGTATGTTTTAGTCTTTTGTTTTTAAGATTTTTAGAGTATTTTAGTGTTTTTGTTTGCCGCCCTGGGCAAGGAAGGACGAGATATAAATTTAATTGATTGATTGATTAATAATAAATTAAAATGCTAATACAGGTGGATATGTGTGTGCAGGGCAGCTTAGGCAGCCCGAGTCCCAGTGTGGCTTTGCAGGGACCTGTGAAAAGATTTGTGGACCAAGAGCCTAGTGCATGTTGTCCAAAAGGAATGATGAAGGTGACAATGTTATTCTCAGTCCATATGTGGAATTTGTTCCTTACCTCCACAGCATGGGCAGTTGGCTCATGTGACTCCCAATGGCCCCTTCCTTGGAAATTCTGTGGGATTGCCAACTTTTACGTTTGGCTTCTGTGCTTTTAACAACAATGTGTTCTGCAGACATTAATTAGCAAATGATTGGGCATATTATCTCCTTGCCTTGAAAAGATCTGTCTGGTGATTCCTCTGTACCAAGCTCATGTTATAAAAGCACAGGAGCAGGCCAGTGGTTTTTTTCCCCTGGTCAGTTGGCAGCCCTCATATTCCGGCCAACCGCTTTCTGCAGCACACAGCCAGGTGAGGACTTGATTTTGATCCCAGCTGCAGGATCCTGTCTCGAGTGTCTTGGTCCTTGAGGACATGCTCAGGGACATTTTCTCCAGGCTTTATCACTTCACTTTTTCCTGGGTTGGCCCCAGCTGTTGCCAGCAAGTTCCGGAGCCTCAAGTTAA
Organism: Rhineura floridana; assembly: GCF_030035675.1. NCBI lineage: Eukaryota > Metazoa > Chordata > Lepidosauria > Squamata > Rhineuridae > Rhineura > Rhineura floridana. The sequence continues at coordinate 13,245,132 of NC_084490.1, forward strand.
GAAGGAAAATGCCAAAAAGGGAAGTTCTCCTGAGAAATGTGTCCAGGCCTGGGGCCCTGTCGGGAGGAACCGCTCCCAAGCCTGCTGGCTGACCTTGTCTGCCCACATCTTGTTTAGAGAGAGCGCCCATCTGTTTGGGTTTTGTCCCAGTCTGAACCTGCTGCTTTTTGCTTGAGTTTCTATGAGAATGCCGATGATTGCAGGTTAGACTCAGCCAGTCGGCTGGCAAGACAGGGCTCCTAGACCTTCCTTCCCATTTTTTTCCATGCGACTCTCTGCAGGGAGCAGGTGGACACTTGGCAAGGAGCGGAGGGAGATTGCAAAGCTCACAAGGAACACCTTACCATTTTTTTTAATGGGATGCCCTCTGCATGCAACACTGGGATGGAGAACGTTGTTTAGCCCGAGAGGGCCTTATACCCTTCTGCACAATCTTCCAGTGGCCAGAGGAAGCAGTGCGTGGAGCAATAAATGCAAATGTTTCCTTTGTACAGTAGGCTAGTTCTGCAAACACTCACACACCCCTCTCCTCTATCAAGGCAAGCAAGAAGCATTGTCAGAGTTGAAGGACATGTTCCAGCCAGGCACAAACACTCAAGGAGGGTGTGACTGGGGAGGGGTGTGTGGCTTGGGAAGAATCCCGATGGCAGATAGGGAGGACCTACTCCTCCCTGGACCTGAGGTTCCCCATCCCTGATTTAACAGCTGTGTGACAGATGGAAGCCAATAGGTGAAGGTTTTCCCCCTTCACCAGTTGTGTTCGCAGGTAACAATATGTCAAACTTTAGGGCTTATCCGGGTTTAATGTGTAATTTTCTATGCTGGGGACTGGAGTAGCTATGTGCCAGTGACGGAATCTGTGCTCATTGCAAAGGATTCTGGGGCATATTTATGGCATGGATTAAGAACCTCTAGCCTGGGCTTTGGCCTGGATGGAATGTATCCTTGCGCTGTGATGATGATTCATTGGCGATCACTCGTGGCCGAGTAAGATTGTCTTCTGAGATAAGGTCTTTAACGGTGGGTCCGTAAGTGACTGTGGAGGCCAAATCTGGATCCACACAGCCTCCCACAGTGAAGACATAGGTTTCCAGATGGAAGATGGTCACGATGAGGGTTTTCTTGACGTGCCTTCCGCTTAGCTCGTTTGTCCCTTTTGCCCTGTACTCGTGCTTCTTCAAAGTCCATAGCACCTTTAATAATGGCCGACCTCCAATTGGGATGCTCATGGGCCAGGGCTTCCCAGTTCTCGTGATGATAAAAAAAATCTCAAGACCACTTAACAAAAATAAAATCCAACACATAAAAACAATTTAAAACCAAAACTTTTTTAAACACTTACAAAAAATGCTCATCCAGCCACATAGTAATAAGGACCAAGTCCTACCCACACCGCTAAAAGATGAGGATCACCATAGAAGGCAGCATTAATTCACCAAAGGCCTGGCTAAACAGAAAGGTCTTAGCCTGGGACCTAAAAACTGTCAGAGATGGCCCAGGGTCATCTCCTAGAGAAAAAGCATTCCACAGATGGGGGAATCCACCACTGAAAAGGTCCATTCTTGTGTGCCCATGCTCTGCACCTCCCTTGAGCGAGGGAAGGGCCTCTGATTATTAGCTCTCTGGGCGGTTAACAAAAATTAAAAACATTGAACATTAAAAGCAAATATACAATTTTAAAAAACATACAAAGTTTAAAACCATGTAGCACAGATAAACCAGGTAAAAGACCTGGGGTCAGAGCTCAGCACATGCTGTTAGAATGCCTGGGAGAAAAGGAAGGTCTTGATCTGGTGCCAAAAAGACAACAATGTTGGTGCCAGGCGAATTTCATCGGGGAGATCATTCCATAATTTGTGGGCCACCTCTGATGAGGACCCCAGGGTCCAGGCTGGTTCATATGGGGAGAGGCTGAGCAATATAGGGCTTGAAAAAAGTCACAAGCAGCACTTAGAGTCTGGAAACTAATCAGTAGCCAGTGCAGTTGGAACAGAATTAGCATAATATGGTCCCAGGCTATGGTCTGAAGGCAGATAAGGCCAGCTCGCTCCAATCAGTGCCTGGATGGGAGACCGTGTGGGAACCATATGTAAGCCGCTTTGGGTTTCTATCGTAAAAAAGAAAGGCAGGGTATAAATGTAATAAATAATAATAATAATAATGTTCACACCTCCTGGCACTAGTCAGTAATCTGTCTGCTGAACTCTGGAATAACTGCAGTTTCAGTACCGTCTTCAAAGGCACCCCAACATGTAACACATTGCAGTAATCTAACTTAGAGGTTCACCAAATGATGATAATGCCCCTTGCCTGGATGGAGATAAGTGAGTGGAGGATGTGTAGAAGCCTACTGCTTTTGCCTGGCCGGAACGTAGCCTGCTGTGCACAGGTGAGAGTCACATCTGTTGCTCGGACCGCTTTTGACTCTGGCATGCGGCCCTCAGAAGGTTGCTGAATAGAGAACATGGCCTCTGGCTGAAAAAAGTTTCCCCACCCCTGTTTTCTGGAGCGTGTTCAGTTTGAATCAAACTGAAACTATAGGGCCTGTTGTTTGTTGTTATATGCCTTCAGGTCGATTATGTCTTATGTCGACCCTATGAATCAGTGACCTCCAACAGCATCTGTAATAAACCACCCTGTTCAGATCTTGTAAGTTCAGGTCTGTGGCTTCCTTTATGGAATCAATCCATCTCTTGTTTGGCCTTCCTCTTTTTCAACTCCCTTCTGCTTTTCCCAGCATCATTTTCTTTTCTAGTGAATCATGTCTTCTCATTATGTGTCCAAAGTATGATAACCTCAGTTTCGTCATTTTAGCTTCTAGTGATAGTTCTGGTTTAATTTGTTCTAACACCCAATTATTTGTCTTTTTCGCAGTCCATGGTATCCGCAAACGCCACATTTCAAATGAGTTGATTTTTCTCTTATCCACTTTTTTCACTGTCCAGCTTTTACATCCATACATAGAGATTGGGAATACCATGGTCTGAATGATCCTTTTAGTGTTCAGTGATACATCTTTGCATTTGAGGACCTTTTCTAGTTCTTTCATAGCTGCCTTCGCCAGTCCTAGCCTTCTTCTGATTTCTTGACTATTGTCTCCATTTTGGTTAATGACTGTGCCATTGATAATCCTTGACGAGTTCAATGTCCTCATTGTCAACTTTAAAGTTACACAAATCTTCTGTTGTCATTACTTTAGTCTTTTTGAGGTTCAGCTGTAGTCCTGCTTTTGCACTTTTCTCTTTAACTTTAGTAGAGAAGCTGTTTTTCAGGCTGTTATTCGCTGTCACTTCCATTTTGTTTTACTTAATCCATATGCATGGTGACCTTCAGTGTTACACTGGCAACATACCCAAGAGTTTGCCATTTCAGATTTCTCATTGAGAAATGTCTGATAGCAGTTCAGTCCTGTGGAGTCCTGATGTTTCTGCAAATGCAGTTTGAAAGCCACTGCTGTACATTGCTCTGCACTGGCTTTAAAATAAAGCCATTTCCAAGTTATTTGCAGTCTCTTGGGCCATCATCTTGCTGTTAGGAAGGGAAAATTTTATTTCCTGGGAAGACTTTAATTTAGAGGAAATTAAGTTCCTGCTCTTTCCATTATCTCTCGTGCAAATGCACACACAATCCTAACCCTATGAAACCCAACGTCTTTTCTGTTTACTGCTCTGTTGATTACAGGCCTGCTTTGTATAATAACTATCTGGTGTAATAGTTTAGCACAAGGAATAATTTCAGTGTCTTCCTTCCTGAATGCGTTTAGTCATATGGTGAGCCTTGGAAGAATTTTGGCCTCAAACTTCACCCCATTACCTTATGCTGAAGGATTGTACAGAGCGACCGTTGTATTAGTGAGTGGAGTTCCTCCCCAGAAGTGGCTGCTTTTGCAGACACAGCCTATGCTAAGCTATTGCTCATTGGTGTTCTGCAGTGTCTATGGAAGTGAAGCGCATGGAACATTTGGTTTTGGAGGGTGGTGTCTTGGCTTCTGTGATGGAAAGCTACAAAAGTAATTGCTGCCTGGCCGGTTGGCCGACTGGAATTTTTTTCGCTACTGTGGCACTGCTTAATTTATTGAAATTGCCTGAGGAGAAGGGTGGAAGTGAGGCGTCAGAGGGAAAAATGGTTTGCATAGAATGACGGTGGTATATGAAGGAAGTTGGCATTGTAAGCTAAAATGGAATGTCATGATGTGACAGCCCAGGGGTCTGTGTTTGGACTGGAAGATGTGTGTGTGTGTGTGTTGGGGAAAGGATCCATATTCTCCAAAAAGCGGGAGTGAGGGCTTGGTAAAAAGGATATCTGAAATCAAAAGGTTAACTGAACTTGAGAACAAACTGATTTAACAGTGCCTGTGCTTTGGAAAGCTGAGGTGACGTAGTGACTGAAACTGTGAGCCAGGATGTCTGGGGTCCAAATCACATGCTAGTGTGAGAGTTGGAGCAATGCAGTGATTCTGGTGGATGCAGAGGACTGAGAAGACCCCAGTTTGAATCCCTCTATACCCAGGAAGTCCAGTGGGTCCTATTTTCTCAGTACAGCCTACTCCACAAGGCTGTTGTGAGGTTTGTGTGTGTGTGTTGTAAGGGCTAGGTATGCTCCTCTGTGCTCCTTTGGGGAAGGATAAGATGGAAACATAGCAAATCAATCAGTGAGTAATGCGGTCTGCCGCCTTCCCCAACCTAGTACCTTCCAGAAGCTTTGGACTACAACTCCCATCAGCACATTGGCCAGGGCTGATGGGAGTTGTAGTCAAAAAGATCTGGGCGGGGCACCAGGGCAGGGCAGGCTGGTCCTAGGTAAGCTGCTATTACCTTAGTCCCTATGTGCGCATATAGAGGTGGCGATAATATTGCTCTACCTGACAGGGCTGTTGGAAGGATCACTGGAATTGTGTATGTGAGGTTCTTCAAGCATGTATGGTGCAACTGCATGATTGTTAAAACAAACTTCTCTTAAGATTACTGACTAATATACTTTATTTTGTTTTTTTCTCTCCCATGGAATAAGGAATAGTATAGGAGGGGGGATGCATTTGTTATAAGTGGGGTAGATGCTTCTCCTCCCCATCCCCTCCATTTTATCCACCAACCAACCCTGTGAGGTAGGTTAGGCTGAGAGTTAGCGACTGGCCCAAAGTCACACAGTGACCTTCATGGCTGAGGTTTGTACTCCACAAAGCAAAGCCTCAGGATTCGCCTGTGTCTATGTGTACTTGCTTCCCCCTGGTGGCACGAAGTTAGCCCTGCAATCTCCAGCCCTAACCATGGGTGTGTATACACATCTCTTTTCTCAGGTACACCTATGAGGACTGCAAGCGAACGGCGGACTGGCTGCTGTCCAACACCAAGCACCGGCCCAGGGTTGCCATCATCTGTGGCTCAGGCCTTGGAGGGCTGGCTGACCTCCTGAAGGACCAAGTGGCGTTTGACTATTCCAAAATCCCCAACTTCCCCGAAAGCACAGGTAAAAAAAAAAAAGTGGGGTTGGGGAGGACCAGGGGCTAGCTTAATTGCACTGCGTGGCAACCACTAAGGGGTGCTGGAAAACTGTAGATGGAAAAGGTGCTACTACACAGCACGTTGCCCACCAGGGGGCAGCAGCGAGTGAATGTAACCCTTTCCTTGCCTCGTTCCAGTTGTAGGCCATGCCGGAAGGTTGGTGTTTGGGAACCTCAATGGAAAGCCAAGTGTGGTGATGCAAGGCCGCTTCCACATGTACGAAGGGTACCCGCTCTGGAAGGTGAGTTGCTCTCACAAAGCTCTAAACCTTTCAAAATACAGAGATGTCTAGTTGACACTAATTTCAGGGCCTGGAAGTTTCATAATAATATAAAGTAATAGAGAAGACAGTGTCTCTGAGCCTGTGCGAAGTTCCTTCTCATCATCTCTGGTCCAACGCATCTGGGATTGGGACGGTAGGAGGGCAGAAAGCTTCCATGTCCAAGGGCACAAGCTCTGTTCAAGTGTAGGCCTCCTCCATTTCCATTTCAGCGTGATGAGTCTCTGTGCACATGAAAAATACAGGTGGGATCTGAGATCTGAAGGGGTAGAATTTTGGATTAGGTCTAGGATTGGGGTGAGGTTAGATTTCAAATCCCTGTTCGCTCATGAAGTTTCACCGAGTGGCCTTGAGCCAGTCACATTCTAATCCTAGCCCACCTTGCAAGGCTGTTGTGTGAGGATTGTAAAAACAAAACAAAACATGTCCTTGAAAGAAGGATGGGCTGCAAGCATAATAAATAAATGAAATACTAGATAAGATAAACCTTTAGGTAAGCCACTAGCACCTCAGTACCCCTGACTGCAGAGAAGAGGTATGGCAGTAACACTGGTCATCCTTGGAGACAGATGTATAGCATTTGCTTTCCATATATAAGAATATAGGAAACTGCCTTGTATCAAGTCAGATCACTGGTCCATCTAGCTCAGTATGGTCTACTCTGACTGGCAGCGACTTTCCAGGATTTCAGACAGGTAGCTGGAGATGCCGGGAATCGAACCTGGGACCTTCTGCATGCAAAGCAGATGCTCTGCCACTGAGCTATGGCCCTTCCCCTATGCAGAAGATCCTGGGCAGCTCCTATTAAAAGGATTAGGCAGCAGGCAATGAGAGCTGCTGCCAGTCAGATAATACTGAGCTAGACGGACCAATGGTCTAACTCATTATAAGGCAGCTTCCTATGGTTTGGGGAGAACACAGATCAGGTGCATCCGAGCAATCTTCCTTCTATGTTCATCAGCCGGACGCTACAGTGGCCAGGAGATGCTAGGTGTGGTCACAAGCAAATTCAGAAGAGCCTGGTTCATTGCTGCAGGCAGAGTCCGGGCTTTGCTCTGTGGAAAATTACGAGGTGCTCATTATTTTTGCCCTGCTGTGATTCTGAATGGACAAAGCCAATGGAGGCAGGTCCATTAGGGCTAATGGGTCACTGCCCCACCAGCTTCAATAGGCCCCTGCCTGCCTGCCTTCCTACTTAACAACGAGTCCAGGGGGTGGTACTGCCTGTCAGCTTCTCCCTCCAAAATCTCAATGTTGCCCCTTGTAAAACTCAGCAGGGAAGAGGGCGGAGACAAAACTAGAATGAGTTGGCTCTGCCTATCATTGGCTCTGGCTCCGCCTACTGTACGGGCTCCCTTCCTTCCGCCCTACCAGTCTTAAGGGACGCAAGCCACCACTGGGCATAACCCTTCAACATTTCCTCACTACCACTTCTGTTCCCCTGCCCCCCCTCCAGGTGACCTTCCCGGTTCGGATCTTCCATCTGCTGGGTGTGGAGACCCTCATCGTCACCAACGCGGCTGGGGGGCTTAACCCCGAGTACAAAGTGGGGGACATCATGGTGATCTGTGACCACATCAACATGCCGGGCTTTGCCGGGCAGAACCCCCTGATGGGGCCTAACGACGAGAGGTAAGGTGGGGCTAATCCTGCCTCTGTGGCTGTTGAGATGCAACGCCCCTTATTGTAGTGGTGGGGAACTTGTGAGTCTCCAGATATTGCTGGACTCCGACTCCCATCAGGCTCTAGCCAACGTGGCCGATGGTCAGGGGGCATGGGGGCTGTGGTCCAGCAATGTTTGGAGGCTCTCAGATTCCTCACCCCTGCCTTGTTAGGATCATAGAGGTGTCTTACCCCATAGTCCATTGATTCTAGTTGGCCTCCGAGAGGCTGGTGATCTGTTAGTTAGGGTGTGTTGCTAACAATGCCAAGGATGTGAGTTCAATCCCTGTACGGGCCAAGTGTATTTGGGGAAGGGCCATAGCTCAGTGGTAGAGCCTCTGCCTTGCGTGCAGAAGGTCCCAGGTTCAATCCCCGGCATCTCCAAGCAGGGCCCGGAGAGTGAGAGAGACTCTTGCCTGAAGCCCTGGAGAGCCACTGTCAGTCAGTGTAGACGATATGGAGCTAGTTTGACCACTGGGTCAACTTCCTGTGTCCCTGTGAGGTTGGGCTGGTAACTCACCCCGTGCTGCTCCCATTCCCCACAGGTAAGGCTATTTGGGAGGCAGCATAGTCCAGTGGGTAGAGCACATGCTTTGCATGCAGAAGGTCTCATGTTCAATCCCTGGCAACTTTAGTTTTTTTGTTTTTTTTAAAGGTAGCTAATGAGGAAAAAGGCTCTCTGCTTAAGATCCTGGAGAGCTGCTTCCAGCCAGAGTAGACAGTACTATGCAACATGGACTAAATGTCTGACAGGATTTAAGTCTGCTTCCTGTGCTCCTCTGTGATAGATAGACCTTGGGATAGATCTTTCCATTTATTTGTACAAAAAGTTTACCTTCTCAAAGACGGTGCCTCATCACTCTCCCCCTCACGGGTCCATCTGTGGATTTCTCTCTCTCTTTTTCCTCACCCCATTCTCCTCCTTTTCCCCCTTCACAGATTTGGGGCACGCTTCCCAGCCATGTCTGATGCCTACAACCAAGACTTGAGGAAACTGGCCCACACAGTGGCGTCGGAGATAGGCTGCTCCGGGTGCTTGCGCGAGGGAGTCTATTGTGCCTTGGGCGGCCCTAACTACGAGACCATCGCCGAATGCCGCTTCCTTCAGCGTCTAGGTGCTGATGCCGTAGGTCAGTTGGGGGAAGAATTAAGGGGATGTATTTATGGGAGGGAAAGAGGTCTTTAGTGTGTGTCACCTGACACAGTTGTTGAAGAGCGAGTTGGGTTTTTCCCTGACAGAAAGCTTTGAGGTTTTGAAATGTAGTGGGCGTTGTACACTGCGAGACAAGGCAGCATTACCAATCCTCACTCTCAGTTCATGTGGGTCTCTTACCATGGTTCCGTGGCTTTTATCTTCTTTTAAAGTTCAGGACACAGAGAAAGTGCTTCTGAAGCACTGGGCAGGCCTCCATTTTGCAGTTCAAAATGGCTGCTTTCTCGTCCACTGGTCCATCAGGTGGGACTTGGCTGACTGGATTCTTTCTGACAGTACAGTGAGCCTATATTTATTAGTGGGATTTATTATTAGTTTCTAGACTGTTCAGTCTAAAGAATCTCAATGTGGTTTACCATAAGAATGAAAATATTTAAACATACAAGAAAACAATATAGACTGATACAGATATTTTTTACTTTATTTCATTTATTTAACAAAATGTATATACTGCTCGGTTGTCGAAAACCACTAAGCAGATTACAAAAAACATTAAAAATATCAATAAAAATAGTTAAAAATGAGTAATTAAAACCATTTTAAAAACAATTAAAATGGCAACAGACTAATAAGAAATTAAAACACATCAACGTCTATGTGTCCGGATAGGCTTGCCTAAACAAAAATGTTTTAATATATCGCCTCTTGCTTCCCTGGATGGAGGATAGAGAGGTGTGTGTGTGTAGAAAGTAGCCTGTTGCATGAAGGCTAAATTTACTTCCATTGCTCTACCTACTTTTGCCTCTGGCCTCGCCCACCACTTAGATGTGGCCCTCAGACGGGAATGTGGCCCTCAGGCTGAAAAGCTTCCTTGTCCGTGCTCTAACTCTTCCCCCTTTTTCTTCCCCGCTTCCCTCCAGGCATGAGCACAGTCCCTGAGGTGATCGTGGCCCGTCACTGTGGCATGCGTGTCTTTGGTTTCTCCCTCATCACGAATAAGTCCGTCCTCGACTACGAGAGCAAGGAGAAGGCCAACCACACCGAAGTGCTGGAGGCCAGCCGGCAGAGCGCCCGCACCCTTGAGAAACTGGTCTCCTTGATGGTGCAGCGCATTGAGCGCAACAACAACTTGGCCTAGCAGCACAGTTTATGCTGGCCCACCACGCATCCCTTGCCCGTACCGGCTTGTCAAGCAGGGGACCTGGCATCAGTCGCTCACCCACATGGTCCAGGCATGAAGAGCATATTGACTGTCCTATCCATCCCATCCCCTGAAATATTGTTCTTTGTCAGATCCTGCTGCTAAGTCCTCTACTGTCAGATGGTACCTCAAGCGTTTGTTCTGCTACACTGCCCAGCACTCTTTGGCCATCAATGGGCAGTGTCTCTGTTTCTGTATTTGATCTCTAGCCTCTCAGATGATATCGGTGTCTGTGTCCTTCTCTGTTTCTCTGAGTTTCAGAATTTTTAATTTTGACTATAGTGCTTATGTTTCTTTCTTTGTCATCTATGCCAGGAAAGTAGGGTTGCTTGTTCTGGCTATCTAGATCATACAGGCCTCTTACAACCCACATCTAATATGGCATTTAGCTTTTTAAAGGTTAAAATAGAGAGAATGGGCTTCTAAAATTCTGAAGGCCTCCATTTTGCATTTCAAAATGGCCACTCTCTCGTCAACGGGTTCCTCAGCAGGACCTAGCTAACACTGTACTGCGTGTTTGCCTACAAAGGTTAGGATCCCCTGGATGTCCACCTTGCCTCAGGGCATCCTTTGTCCTGCTAAACACCAAGATTTTTCCTCTAAATGTTTGATAATGTTCATTTCTGGTGGTGGTGAACATTTAGTCCCCTTGTTTTGTCTGTTTGAACTTTCTTGTTAATCTCTTTGTCTTTCCGTGACTGTCCCTTCTTCTCAGCTTCATTCAGGAGGGCTTTGTGGATGGAGATGGGGAGGGACATCTGTTCTCTGAACACCTTGAAGGGCAATAGATCTTGTTTTGTCCCCAAACTTTTATGCCCCAAAGCGGGTTAAACATTTGGACTTTAAATATCAAGTGAATTGCTCAGAGTCTGGATTCATCCATAAGCGATCAAATACTAAAGCCTTGTTCTCACAAACAGCAGGTGAGGTGAGAACTTCAAAGTGCAGATAAGTGCAGCTTAAATGACTGAATGCTTCTCCATGCACAAGCAAATAAATCCCTGCATGCAGAAGGCTAGCACATGAGGGAGTTGGCTGGCCTAGAATCCTGACCTGCTAATTTTCAATATGCAAGGATTATTTGTTTGTTTGTATAGAGGAATATTCAGTATCGTGAGACCTCTCCTTGCAGCCTGAAAGAGTTTTGCCACCTCATCCTTTTGTGAGAATTAGTCTATGTCCCTGGGATCCATTGCTTTCTCTGTGCCTACTTTCAGCCTTTTAAAAACATGATTATTAAGCTTTTAGGTTGCTGTTCCTCCAGGAACCAAAGGAGCAACATTTCATCCCTTGGCGGCCACACTTCTGGCTTCCAAAAACTAACAAGCCTCCCAGCTAGATTTCCACTAGAAGTGGCTGGTGGGGAGGGTTGGATAAGAGATTCCTGCCATGGCCAATGGAATTGGGTCATGGATCATTTCTTCAAAGTCATTCTGCAACAGACAATGTGGTTGGACGTTGCAACCAGAGCTTGGAAAAGTTACTTTTTTGAACTACAGTGCCCATCAGCCCAATCCAGTGGCCATGCTGGCTGGGGCTGATGGGAGTTGTAGTTCAAAAAAGTAACTTTTCCAAGCTCTGGTTGCAACCCTACTGCAAGTAATGTGGTTCCAAGGTCGCTCTCTGAACTTTTGAAATTTTGGACCTTGAGACTCACTGGTGCGCGCACACACACACCACTCTACCTTTTTGATGCTGGGATCAAGTATTGTACTGGTTGCTGTCAGCCCCCATGCTTAGGAATCTGAGTATTTGGGAGCAGATAGCCCGTCATAAGTCTGAATTTGGCTCCACCCAGTGTTGCCATTGTGCTTTCTGTACCTTTTAAGGGGCTTGGTGGGGGAGATGGTCCCCTTACATCTCCCTGCTCCTTTCACATTCCTGCTGGTGCCTTCTTTGTTTCATGACTGCTGTTACTCATATCTCAGTTATATCAGAGCTGTTTAAAACCTGGAGCTTCAGAGCCGCTTATGAGATATATGTGTGTGAATGAATGAACACATAAATGTGGGCTAACACCATAGTGACCCTCCAAAAAGCAGTCCTTCCCTACCCACTTCCAGGTAAGACTGGCCCAGGGCTCTTTTGGCAAGAGCTTTGCCAAAAACTGGGGCTGATGGGAGTTGTAATCCAGAACAGTGGGAGAACACCAGGTTGGTGAAGGTAGACTTGAACCAGGCATGGGGAACCTGAGGCTCTCCAGATGTTCCTGGACTCCCACCATCCCTGACCATTGGTAATGCTGGCTAGAGCTGACGGGAATTGGAGTGTGACAGCATCTGGAGGGCCACAGGTTTCCCACCCCTGGTTTAGGTGAGGTTCACCGGTGGGACGTGCGTGCACATCACAGAGACGAGACTAGGGTTGCCAGCTGACCACTCCTGGTCCGCTCCTCTGCCTTTTAACAGCAGCTCCACACTGCAGAATTCCGCAGGTGAAGGTTTTTTCCAGCAGTAGAAATTAAAACCTTGTTTCCAGTTGAGTTAAATTAATGGACCTAGCTTAGCCGTGTTCATTATTTGCAATGGATCTACTTGAAGTTGGAATAACATTGGATAAAATCCTTTACCTCACAGCAGATTCCTGTTTGAGGCACAGCCGTAGCATCCGGCTGAAATGCTGGCCACAACATTGGTGTTTATGTAAATGTTTGCAGAAGAGGGCACCCACTGGATAGAAGCCAGAGCAACTGCGTTTGTGGGTGTTTTACATCTCCTATAAGCGTGCATACTGTTTTAAAATCTGGCTTCCTCCATTGATTTGGAAGCTGCCTGATCCTAGTGGGCATGATTTCTTCATGAACTGGTGCATAACTCAGGTACTGCAGCTTAACTGCTTTGCTGAGCGGGCTGTACGTTCACCCTGGTTTCTGCTCGCAAGGCCTCTCTTCCCAGCTGCTTCTCTCTTTTTTTACTCCTGTCTTTAACTCATGCGGTAGGCCAATCCATGGGCCAGGATGCCACCATCCCATTAACCTTGCCAAGGAATGGGTTGTAAATGTTGATAAAGTAAAGAGGAACTCGAGTATGAAGGACAAAAAATATCTATATTTTTTTAGAGCATTCTGCACTTTTGTTGTTTTATTTAAATGAATGGACCGTCCCCCTGGTTTAATTATTAAATAATAATGAGTAAATAATAAAGTTGGAACGAACAGATTTACATGCTTGGCTTTGTATTTGTTTGTTGGATTGACTGATTGATTGGGAGCACCCCTCAGTAACATTGTAAGGACTAATGGAAGTTATCTAAGCAAGAGAACCTCCCTCCAAGATTTCAGTTACCTAAGTCCCTAGCCTGACTAAAATTCTCTTATGCAATTCAAGGTGGGTATGAGATCCTTCTCATCAAGTCCTTGAGCTTTGGGGGCGGGGGGAGGATTTCAGCACTGAGATGGAATTTAAAGCTTAACTTCCTAACCACCGCTATGAAATCTGATATAACACGGCTTTGCCCTTGATGGCTTCCATTAATTTTTGCACACAAAAGTGGTTGGCAATTAAGAACAGTGAAAAAAGCAGATAAGAGAAAAATCAACACATTTGAAATGTGTTGGAGGAGAGCTTTGCACATACCATGGACTGCGAAAAACACAAATAATTGGGTGTTAGAACAAATTAAACCAGAACTATCACTAGAAGCTAAAACGATGGAACTGAGGTTATCATACTTTGGACACATCATGAGAAGACATGCTTCACTAGAAAAGACAATAATGCTGGGAAAAACAGAAGTGAGTAGAAAAAGAGGAAGGCCAAACAAGAGATGGATTGATTCCATAAAGGAAGCCACAGAGCTGAACTTACAAGATCTGAACAGGGTGGTTCATGACAGAATTGGAGGTCGCTGATTCATAGGGTCACCATAAGTCGTAATCGACTTGAAGGCACATAACAACAAAGATTCCCAGATGATAGGTCTATCAGGCTGTAATCCTAGGCCCGCTAGATGGGAATAAGCCCCCTAAACTCTGTGGGAGAACCTGGTGACCTCCAGATGTTGCTGGACCACAACTCTCATTGTTCCTGATTGTTGGCCATGCTGACTAGGGCTGATGGGAGTTTGAGTCCAACAACGTCTGGAGGGTCTACCACTGCACTTAACTTCTGAGTCAGTATACATACGATTGTGCTGCAGATGGCATAGTTTGTACCTAATGCTAAGCCATGGTTTGTTTAACAAACTACAGGTTAACCACAATTTGCCCACAGGCAATAAAACAATAGCCATTTCTCCAAAGTATGGTATGTTTTCCAGCTTCTCTTGCCTTGTGCTTCTTGTAGTTTGGCAAGTGTCTGGGGTGAGATTGTCAAACCAACCATAGCAAAAGAAGGGCACTGGGTTTACATATAATACCAAGCCATAGTTAAAACAAAGATCTGTAAGGCATTAACAAACCATGGCTTCAGTTCACGGTTTGTTGGCAGTAAACAAACCATAGTTACGGTCATAACGCTAAGCCATGGTTTAATAAAACATGGTTTAGTGGTATGAATGAACCAGGCCACTGTTATCCATGATATCTCTTTGGAACCTCCATATTTAAAGGAGGTACATCACTGAATACCAGTACTGTTTGACCCATGTGGAATGCTGGATGCTGGACTAGATATAGAGTTGCCAGGTCTCCGGTGTTTGCCTGGAGACTCTGGATTTTTGGGCCCTCACTGGGTCTCCGGGTGAGTCACCTTAATCTCTGGACTCTCAGCTTTCATTTAAAAAAAAGTAAGTTTTTAGGTGGTCTGGTTCACGAGATGTACACCAAAACATCGGCCTCCACGCCTCCCTTGCAGCTTGTAGCTGGCTGCTCTAACTCTGCCCTTTCAGGTTTGTAGCCAATAAGAAAAGTCAAGGTTGTGATTGACAAGGGATTTGTTGACCTCCAAGCAGTAGCTAAACCCCATTGCAAGGCCAGAAAAGTATTGTTTTTTCCTGCTTATCTGAAAATCTCATAAATTGAGTAAATAAATAGCTTTCAGCTATAGCAAAAGTCTTTTTCTCTCTTGTGTGCAGGAGTCAAGTTTAAATTTTCCTGGTTTGTTGAAGAGGGCAGTGTTTTGAAAACCTTCCAAATATGAAGCTTTACTCCAATACTCGCTTTTCTGGGAGTAAAGCTACAGTGCTAATCCCACATACCCGGAGTAAACCCCATTGAATTCAATATGACATAGTTTTGAGCAGACACGGTTAGGATTGTGCGGTAAATTAATGGAACTTTTGAGTAAACATAGCAAAGAACTGTGTTTGTGTTGTAAATCTTTCTCTTCCTCTCCAATCCTATTTTTAAAAGCAATTAGGCAGAGCTTACTTAGGTGTCACTAATTTTATTATATAGGAAACTAATACTGATTTTATTTTTATTTTTTTGAATGTTCTGCAATGACCAATTGTTTTGACAATAAACTATTATATGGGGTGTATTTTACATCTTCAGTGTGTGTGTGTGTGTGTGTATGGAGCCTTCCCAACAACCCTATGAGGTAGGATTGCCGATTGAAAACCAAGGCAGCTCACAACAAGAAATAAATCCCTTTAAAATCCAATAACCATAAGAACAAATATAAACAGTTGCAAAACAGCTTAAAGTGGCATGATTCTGAATTTTGGGTTGGGTGAGTGAAGTTCCTTATCACTTGAGGTTGCAGTTCTGTCCCTGTTTGAGTAAGCCCCACTGAATACATTGGGGCTTGCTTCTGAATAAATAAACATAGGATTTCACTATAAATATCTTTACAGGTTTACTAAATGCTAAACATCTTTGACAGTCATGCTTATATAAATATTTTTTCATACTATGGCCCGATAAGTATCTGATTTCACACTATGGTTGTACATTATTATTTCCTCACATGTTAAGTGTGTCCTTCTTCCTTGGGCTGGTCATGGTGCCCCTCTGTTGTTTTCATCCCGAGGTGCAGATTAGGCTGAGAGATGGTGAGTAGCTCATGGTCACCCAGTAAACTTTATAGCTCATTTCCATTAAAAAAATTAATTAAAACGAACTGCATGCAGGCAAAGTTTATTAGTAGATCACATAATACATTTATAGCACATCCAACTACATTTAAAGCACATGACTTCCTCTAAAGAATCCTGGGAAGTGTAGTTTTCCCCTCACAGTTATAGTTCCCACCACCCTTAACAAACCACAGTTCCCATAATTCTGTGGTGTGATTCGTGTGCTTCAAATGTGTGTTGAATGTGCTTTAAATGAATGGTGTAGATCTGCCCTAGATACGCTCTGCATTCATTAGTGAATTGAAAAGAACAATTTAAAAAGATACTTTTTAAAACAGGGAAGGGCTGTAGCTCAGAGGTAGGACATATGTTTTGCATGCAAAGGCCCAAAATTCAATTTTTGGAAAAGATTGTTGCCTGGATTCCTGTAGAGCCAATGCTAGTCCATGTCATCAGTACTCAGCTGGATGGTACCAAATGGCCTAAGGCAGATTCTGTTGTTCCTAATCGTAGAAAGAGACCCAAGGGCCACAGTGACTCCAAAATGTATTTATGTATTTTATTTAAAACATTTATATACTGCTTTATTGTAAAAAATCTCAAAGCAGTTTACAGAAGGAATTAAACAATAAAATGATCGGCAAAAACAGTTAAAGACGGTATTTAAAAACATTCAAAATAATAAAACCAACAATGAGTTAAAAACAGATATAAAAAACATAATAGCTTCTACATGCCTGGGTCAGCTTGCCTAAACAAAAAAAATGTTTTTAGCAGGTGCCAAAATGACTACAATGAAGATGTCTACCTAATGCCAATAGACAGGGAGTTCCAAAGCATAGGTGCTGCCACACTAAAAGACTGATTTCTTACAAGAGCAGAACTAGTACTATGTGGCACCTGTACCATGGAAAGCACACCTTGAACTTGGTCTGGTAGCAAATCATCAACTGGTGCAGATTTCAGAACAGACGTATTATGTGCTGACAGGGTCTCACTCAGGTCAGCAATCGTGTCACAACATTCTGCACTAACTGCAGCCCCCAAGTCAGGTTGTGCTACATGGGGATTTCTGTGACCTTGGCTGACTGGCTGCCAGGAATTTTTTAGTTTGGGGTTTTGGTTAGGAACCCTGACTGGTTATGGGATGCTGAGTTTTCTGCCTTACTCATAGGAATCTTGTTGTGTTTGGTATAGTACTGAATTTAGGAAATCATCACTGTCATGTCTTTTTCTTTTTCTATTTACATTTCATTTACCTTTAACCTCACTCCCTCACATCCACAGAAGTAACAACAGTAGTTCCATGTGCTAAGCTCAACCCCCTTAAACCCACTGATGATGCACCTTGTTGGTTTGGGATACTTCTAATCTGGCAACCCTAACTAGACGAGCCTTTGCTCTGATCCAACAGGGTTCTTCTTCCACTGTTTGGACCTGAGCTTGTTGGTTCAAAATGAAGCATGACTCACCTCCTCTGCAAGCCTTGCAAGGATCTCCATTTCCCTGCAAGTTAAAACAGCACACTTTAATGATTACATTTAGTAGGCATAAAACCATTAACAGGGTTGGCACCAGACTGCAGTGTCTTATCTTGGCAGCCATCTCTCTGTAAGATCTGACATCGACACTGAAATTCAACAACCTCTGAGCTCTGCGAGTGCCGCATTCTCCTGAATGAAGCGTAAGGTGTTCAAGAATTGGGATATTCGAAGGAGACCAAAATGCTTATTTACAAAGCCATTGTACTACCGACCTTACTGTATGCCTGTGAAGGATGGAGCATTTACAAACACCACTCCCAACTTCTTGAAAGATTCCACCAACGCTGCCTCTGGAAAATTCTGTAAATTACTTGGGAAGATAGACGGACTAATCTTAGCGTTTTGGAAGAAACAAAGACCACTAACGTTGATAGAATGATCCATCAACATGAACTTCGCTGGACTGGCCATGTTGTTCGAATGCCTGATTACTGTCTTCCAAAGCGACTTCTTTACTCCCAACTTAAGGATGCAAAACGGAATATCGGTGGACAGCAAAACAGGTCTAAAGATGTTCTTAAAGATAATCTAAAAAAATGTAACATGAGCATCAAGAACTGGGAAGTTTTGGCCCATGAGCGTCCCAATTGGAGGTTGGCTATTATCAAAGGTGCTATGGACTTTGAAGAAGCACGAGTACAGAGCGAAAGGGACAAACGAGCTAAGCGGAAGGCACGTCAAGCAAATCCTCATTGCTTCCTGTCTTCCATTGCAACTGAAAACCTATGTCCTCACTGTGGGAGGCAGTGTGGATCTGGGATTGGCCTCCACAGTCACTCACACACCCACCATTAAAGCCCTTATCTTGGAAGACAAATCTTACTCGGTCACGCATGATCGCCAATGGATGGAATGCAGTAGGCCTTTGAGCGACTGACTAAACAGGCCTTCCAAGGTGGTGGCAATGCGGTGGCCCCACTGCCACCACTGCTGGAGGCTTAAATAGGCCCAGCTGCATCAGATGGCAACCATGCATGCACAGTGCCCTGACACATTGACGTGGCAATGTGGTGACACAGGAAGTGAGATGGCCAGCCCATGCTGGCAGAGGAGGATGTTGCTTGGGAGTGTGGCCCCCGCACTGCAATCTGTGCCAGCATTGGATTATGGGGCACATGCTCTGCACGGTGCTCCCCATGCTAACATGGTTCTGGAGCAGGAGCTACATCAGCCCTGTCCCAGCTGCAGGGGCCCCTGTCAGGTGCAGGGACCCTTGGCCAGTGACCAACCTGGGCACCTGCTGATGCCGGCCCTGACCATTAAGACACATTTGACAAACCTGAGCTGCTCCATAGTTTCTTTCTAAGGTTCTGCAGTGCTAAATTTAACAAATTTAATGAATGAATGGTACCTGTTTTAGTTTGTTCTTTTGCCAACAACCTAGCAGGACATGCCTCAGAGGATCACACATTTGCAGAACAGGATAGGAAGCCTGTGGTCCACAATCTATGAATTATGGAGGGCAGCCATATATAAGAACATAAGAAGAGTCCTGCTAGATGGAAATAAAGTCTGACATCCTGTCTCTCACAGTGAACAAACAGATCTGCACGGGAGACACCTGCAAGCAGGACCTGCATGCAGCTGCACTCTCCCAACCTGTGGTTTCCAGCAATTGGTGTTCAGAAGCATTCCGTCTCTGACACTGGTACAGATCCTGGCAAGTCACTCTCAAACCCAGCAGGTGCAGCTTGCCCTGCCACTGCACCAGCATACTTTGGGAAAGGGAAATCTCCACCTGTTGGATTTCAGCCTATATTTTTGCACACATCTCTTTTAAAGAGTCCTGCCCCAAGTAAAGCTGGCTTCTTTTGTCCCTTCTGTGCCTATGAAGTAGGTCAATTGCAAGGGTAAGAATCACAAGTTGAGGTTGGCAGAGCTTTGATCTAAGCATCACTTTGTGACTAATTCTTGATTAAGAAAATAGGAAATGAAAACAATGTTTCTCTCCAAGTGCAGAATCAACATATATGATAAGGATGAGGCCTTGAGGAGAGAGAGAGAGAGAGATTCTGGAGCCATGTAGTCTATATTTTTCATTCAACGTATTTTAAAAACAAGTAAACAATTATTCGGAATCTAGAAAATAATAGTCATCTGACGCTAGATGGCACTAATCCGCCCTGCAAACCAGTAAGATGCTTAATGTTCTGTAATTCAATGTGGCATGGTGTGACAGAGGTTGGTAGAAAAAGGTTTTAGGAACCAATGTGTTGCAATTGGCTCGTTGGTCTAGGGGTATGATTCTCGCTTAGGGTGCAAGAGGTCCTGGGTTCAAATCCCTGACGAGCCCCATATTTATTGCAATGTAAAATGATGAACAAACCTCTCTATAGTGTAATATAGGGCCCTTTTCCCTAACCCCCACTGCAGAGTCTATCGACTTTCCTTTTCCTTTTCTTTTTTAAAGTTTGTTTGTGGGCAAAAATCTCCATATATCTATGTATTCTGGATTTAGTGTACTTTGGCAGTAGTTCTGTAACACTTTTCTGGGAATAAGTCCCATTGAACTCAGTAGGGCTTATTTCTAAGTAGACACATATAGGATTACATTTGAATGCTGTTTTCCGGAAATTGTGGATGGAGCACATGAATACCTATTAACAGCATTTTTTTTTTAAAAAAAGGTTTTGATCTTTTCAAAAAATCCCCATCTGATCTGAATTCTTTCCCCCCAACAACTTGCTTTCAGTTCTTAAATGCAGGTGAAATAATAATAGAGTGCTTTGGAGCATGTGCAGAGTGCTTTCCTACTTAGCCCTGACAAACACATCAGGGAAGGGCTTGCAGATTAGAAAGTTAGTATTATTATTTAAAAAAATAAAGCATGCTACCAGCAGAAAATTCTGTACATACTATAACTCCAGGGTTTTTAAAAAAGTGCTCTTAAAATTGGCATCAGTAAATTATGGCATTTAGTTAAAAACATGCATATCTTTTGAAAAATAGATCTGACATATATTTTCAGCCTTTCCATATGTATGAGTTAAAAAAAACAACCCAGCAACAAGTACATTATAATTTTTTTTCAAGCCAATCCCTTTCCTTACCATGGGAAGAAAGGCCCTTTCCTAAAGAAAAAAATGTTTATTTTCTTATTATTGTTTATTTTCTTTAGAAAAGGACCTGTCCCCCAATCTTAATTGAAATATTAGCCCTCCTTCTTTCTATGGGAATACTCATTAGAAATTGTCTCTCTCTCACCACACACATTAATATAATTATTCTTAGTATTCAAGTCTGAGGTCAAAACTAGATACGATGAGGATTTGTGATCAGATTTGCTGATGTTTTAATTTTAACTCAAAAGCAGTCTGGGAGGAGGGCTGGTATGTTGCAGAGGGACAGAAAGGCTGATCATTTTGGAGGAGTGGCTCTGGGGAAGTGAGGGTTTAGCCTGTGGTCCTCCAGATATTGTTGGACTCCACCTCCTTTCAGCCCCAGCCAGCATGGCCAATGGTCAGGGCTGATGGGTGTTGTAGCCCAGCAATACCTGAAGGACAGGTTACTTATCCCTGGTTTAACTCTTCCTTCCTTAAAGTTAGCTGCGTGCACTTAACACCAGTCCTGAAGAATCTGCATTGTCTGCCTGCATGGTACTGAGCCCATTTTGAGGTTCTCTAATGCAGGCTTATAGAGTCTTTAATGACTTTGGACCCATCTCCCTGACGGAGCACCTCTCTCTTCAAGATCTGCCAAGGAGACCCTACTCGTCACATTCACAGCATACCTTTAAAGCACGTGGCTTCCCCAAAGAATCCTGGGAACGGTGGCTTGTTAAGGATGCTGGAAAATTTCTCTGTGAGAAGTAAACTACAGTTCCCAGAATTCTTGTGGGATGGGAAGCCATGTGCTTTAAGTGCATGATGTGCAGATAACTGTCATTCCATTGTTGAGCAAGTTCTAGGGTGTGAGAGGGCATTCTTGGTGGTGGCTCCCAGACTGTGGAACTCCTTTCCCCTTGAGACTGGTTCCAATGTTGTTTGGAGCTCGGTGCCAGATTTTTTTTAAAAAAATAATCCTCTTCTGTCAGGCTGTTAATACTGGTAAATTTGTAGAGAGAAGGATCAGCTGTAATACTGATTAATTTTATACTGTTTAAAATGGGAGTTGTTCTCTTTTTTTGCTTCTTTCCTGCATCCTTCACTTGTTTTATATTTTTATGTAACCCATTCTGAGATAATTTGTTTGATAAAGGGCAGGGTAAAAATAAATAAAGAAAAAAACAGAGAAGAGTAGTGGTGGTGGTGAAACAACAGATATGATGTTATAGGTATAGTAAATATTTTTTTCCAGCAGAGCTAACAGGCACTAACATTTAGACTGAGGAAACAGCTTGAGAAGAAAGAGGAAGGAAAGGTCTATGGCTCAGTGGTAGAGCATCTGCTTTGCATGCAGAAGGTCCCAGGTTCAATCCCTGGTATGTCCAGCCAGGGCGAGGAAGAGGCCCCTGCCTCAAACCCTGAAGGGATTGCTGCTAGCCAGTGTAGATGCTACTGAACTAGGTGGACCAGTAGCCTGACTCAGTGTAAGGCATGTTCCCTGTGTTCTCAAGACCCTAGTCTTCCACAAGGATAGGCACTGATGCTCTGATCAAAACTGAGCACACGCATACCCCTCCACACACACTCCATGAATGCTTTTTACGATAAAATCGAACTGTCAAGAGGTCTGATCCTCTCTGTGTGTCTATACAGTTGCAGGGCCAGCTCCATGTCTGAAGGCCCCCTGTGCAACGTTTATATTTATTTTTAAAAAATACTTACATACTGCCTTCTTGCAAAACATCAGGGGTGGGTTCCCTGCAACGTGAAAACATTTAAAAGCATACAGAGCAATAGTTAAAATGACTGGATAAACAACTGCATAGGGCTGTCCACTGCAGCCCACCCTTCTTCTGTCTGTCAGTCGGCTGACCTGGCCACAATTTATTTAAAATATTTCTATCCCGCCCTTCTACCCTATAATAGGGCACTCAGGGCAGCTTACAAAAATAAAATCAAACACGTACATAATAAAATTGTAAACAATAAAATCACAAAAACATTAAAATAAATTGAAATACATAAAATACAATATGGGAGGGTTCCAGGCAAGGCTGGGCACCTGGGCCTTTTAGACACCTTTTAAATTTCCCATGATGCCCTTCAAATGATGCTAGGTCCAGGGGCATTGTTTGAAATTAAAAGGGTGGGTAGATCCAGCTGTCTTGTGCTGGTTGAAGTGTTGGGCCAGGAAAAAAAAACAATTAAAGGGGAGCATCAGCAGTGGTCCCTGCCAAGTTGATGAGGCCCTGGCAGGTATCAATCAAAGGATGGCAAGTATTTATGCTGAGCATGTGTGTGTGTTTCTATAGAGGGAAGTGTGATCTCTACCAGGGCTGGTCCAACCATTAGGCAGGTGAGGTGGCCTGCAGGCAGACAATGTTTAAGATAACACATCAAAGGCAGCATATGGTTGATTCTTAGTTTTATTGTAACATTTTTGACCGCCCATGGGGTTGTGATTTGGATTTTCTGCCACAGGCGCCAAAATTACTTGCACCATTCCTGATCCTGACATAGTCCAGTTTCACAGGACGACTACAGTTCCAGTACCAATTTCCTCCTCCAACAAGCCTTTTAAGTTGAGACCTATCCCAGTCTGTGTTAGAATTGCTTTTAATATGTCTTTTAACATGTTTTTAATTCTTTTTTTAAAAAAGATGTTTTTAAAGTTTTTTTTAATGTTTTTAATGTTGTTTTGTCTTAATGTATTTTAAGGTCTTTTTATGATGTTTTAAAGTGTTTTTAGTGTTTCTGTTTGCCACCCTTGGCTCCTGCTGGAAGGAAGGGCGGGGTATAAATAAATAAATAAATAAATAAATAAAATTGGCTGACACCCATGCCATCATCACCCTGTGCAGCAATCCTAGTGTTATCATTTGCCCCATCAGTTTGTTAAAACAATACACACACAGACTCAATACTTACGGCAGGCAGCTCTGCCTGTGGCACTCCAGATGTTGTTGGACTCCATCTCTCATCAGCCCCAGCCAGCATGGCCAATGGTCAGGGATGATGGGAGTTATAGTCCAACAACATCCAGAGGTCCACAGGCAGAGCTTGGAAAAGTTACTTTTTTGAACTACAACTCCCATCAGCCCAATCCAGTGGCCATATGCTGGCTGGGGCTGATGGGAGTTGTAGTTCAAAAAAGTAACTTGTCTAAGCTCTGTCCACAGGTCTCCTATCCCCGACTTAGGGGTTACTTGTGGCTCTGTTCCTGCTCCTTTAAGAGCAGCCTGAAATTAGCCAACTGATATTTTAACTATCACTTTATTGCTAGGCCAAGGAAAGCTTCATAGGCTATGTTTCCCACTGTAAGAGGCATAGTAGCCGGCCATAACAAGAAAATAAAAAACTTGGTAGCAGTCACTGTCCCATCTGAAGAAGAGCCAACTAGAAATTGTTCTAGGAGTGTTTTCCTACAGCTCAGGGGATTTGCACACTAATCTTGTAAACATGCCATGTGTTCAAACCACCCTGGGGCCTGCCTTGATCTGTCACTGTTGCTGTGTGATTAGATGGTTGGCTCTTACTGTGGGAGATTTTCCCAGTTCCCTCTGGGGAGGCTGCTTCATCCCTTCACTGCCCACCAGCTGAACAATTCAATTGCTTCTCAGCCCTGCCATTAGCCCAATTAGAGACCCTTTGGGGCTGGGAGCTGGGCAGAACCTCAGAGACAGGGTCGGCGAGGGAATTTCCCACAATTCCACCTGCTTGTACCACAGTCACAGCTAAGCCACTTACCCAAAGTGATAGGTAATGTGTCTGTTGAGCATTTGCAAAGGCTTGCCCAGGCTTGCCAATTCAATTACTGGTCCCTGGGCTTTATTTAGACACTTTGTCACAGGTGGATGAAGAAATGTGAGTGTTTTCATCTTGCCAGCAAGGCTAAACAAACGGTCAATTAAGTGAACTTGTAAACCCTGCCTTAGCGTTAATGAGAAAGGAATTCAAGCAAACTTCTGACTTTGTAGGCTCAAACAGAATCGTCCCCTGTGTGTGCAAGGCCTGTCCTGGATAAAATGGCATCCAGGCCAAGGGGTTTGGGGGGTTCCTTCTTCGCCATTTGCTCCACTTTACTGAATAAAACTTTACTTGTTTTTTAGTTGGGTTTGTATCCCATATCTTGACTTTCAGACATGATTTGTATGCACCCCTTATCCCTGTCATATAGGACAAATTTGTGTACATGGATCTGATCACAATCACTCCCACTACCTGCTAATGGTGAACATTTTCCCCAGTAATAACAATAATAGTAATAATAATATTGCAACACTAGCCATGTAGATAAGTGTTGCCAGCTATACAGGTTAAGATGATCTGTGCTGTGCTATTTGTTCCAGCTGCTCAGAGGACAGTAGATAGCCCATAACAGGGGTCCCTAGAGTGGGGACGGGGAACCTGTCCTCCACGCTGATTTCGTTGGACTACAACTCCCAACATCCCCTGACCATTGGCCATGCTGGCTGGGGCTGATGGGAGTTCGAGTCCAACAACGGCTGGAGGGCTCCAGGTCCTGCACCCAACCCCTGCCTTACAGCCTGGCACCCCTGCATTCAAATCCAGCCTTATATATGTGTGAAAGAAGCAAAGATCCTTTCTTGGCACTATTGTCCATAGTTATAAAAATACCAAAAGTCATGTCATATACAAGGGGCTAGTCC
Source organism: Rhineura floridana (assembly GCF_030035675.1). Lineage (NCBI taxonomy): Eukaryota > Metazoa > Chordata > Lepidosauria > Squamata > Rhineuridae > Rhineura > Rhineura floridana. Next base: position 13,270,145 of record NC_084490.1, read on the forward strand.
TCTTTTTATTAATGGCAACAAGGATGGTGATAGATAAACATTGGAAAGACACAAATGGGTATGCAATCCAGGAGGGACAGAAATGCTAGGACAGCAAGGTAGACTTGCAGAGGTGGTGGTGGCCATTACACAGGATTATTTGATCTGAAACCTGCTTTCCATTTTTTATCTAGATCATGGAAGGAATGGATCGGGAACCTGTGGCTCTCTAGATGTTGGCTGCAACCAGTGTGGCATAGTAGTTAAAGTGTAGGACTAGGCCTGGGAAACCAGGGTTTGAATCCCTACTCAGCCTTGAAGCTTGCTGGGTGACCTTGGGCCAGTCATGCTCCGCCTAACCTACCTCACAGGGTGTTGTGAGGATAAAATGGTGTGAGAGAGAACCATGTATGCCACCTCTGAACTATATGCTGAACTATATCTCTTCCCATCCCTGACCATTGGCCATGTTGGCTGGGGGCTGATGGGAGTTTGAGTCCTGCAACATCTGGAGGGCCACAGATTCTTCATCCCCAGAGTAGATGAGACTATCTGCCACTTGACATGCCTCCTTTAGTAGTGAGTGACTAATTGAATTGGGATGGAATTAACATATCCCACTTTCACCAAACCTTTAATTTTAAGGGAACCCCTGTAAAGAATGCAATGATGCTTTCAAAAATAGTTTGTTCATGGCAGGATATTTTTGCTTGTAATTCATTCCTGCAAACATCAATAAAAATAAAATAATAATATGAAAAGAACTGCTGAGCTGTGTCCACACCATGCATTTAAAGCACACAAGTTCCCCAAAAGAATCATGGGAACTATAGTTTACCCCTCACAGAGCTGCAATTCCCAGCACTCTTAACAAACAACAGCTCCCAGGATTCTTTGCGGGAAGCCATGTGCTTTAAATGTACAGTGAGTATGTGTGTGCAAGAGTCTGTGATTCACTGTTAGCCGTACTTAGAGTAGACCCACTGAAATAAATAGACTTGCTTAAGTCCATTAATTCCAGTGGGTCTGCTCTGAGTATGACTAACATTGGGTACCACCTTTTGAAATTCACATTTTTTTATTCCTGAGTTCCATGATCAGCTCAAGATGAGGTTTGATTGAGCAACCTTAGAGAATTTTTAAAGCTGGACAAGGATCTGAAATGGGGGCAGGCCAGGGGAAAGCTATAGACAATTAAAAACAAAATTAAAAACAGATTTTATATTTTGTTTTGTGCAGCTCTCATGCTAGCATCTATCCAGCCCCAGAAGCACTCCAGCTCATATCCAGGTAACAGACTTTGGCAGGAGCAGCTATAATTACAGCACACTGTCTTAATTGGCTATAATACTATTCATTTCCTCTCCCACGAGAATCCTGGGAACTAGAGTTCTGTGAAAAAGTCAAGGCTCTCTAACAAAGAAATTCTCACCGTCGTTGCTAAGCTACAAAGATTCCCAGGATTCTTTGGGAGTGGGGATGCCATGATAGTTCAATTGCTTTAATGCAAGCTATAGAAAACAGAATACTATAACAATGCAAGACACCCTCTGATAAAACTGATATCTTTATAATGTAGATGCAGAAAGTCCCCTGCGTGATCTTGGGCCACTCACTGTCTCTCAGCCTAAACTACCTCACAGGGTTGTTGTGAGGAGAAAACAGGGAGGAGAAGAAGTGTGTATGCCCCACCTGGGGCTTCTTAGAGGAAAAGTGTGATGTAAATGTAATCATAAAGAAATTAAATAAAAAATGTACCCAACTGTTAAATAGCAACGAGAAAACAGGGGTCAGATGGGTTAGACAGACTAAGAACAAAACAATGGCAAAGTTGCCAAATTATCAGAACATATTAGCCTGCACTGTTCCTGTGCTTTTAACTGCAGCTTAGAATTCAGCAAGTGGGGCACATTGACGAAACATTCTCACAAGTTCTGCACGCAAATCAAGCTTTTAAGCAAGGTGTGGGGAATCTGCAGCCTGCCAGTCCTTGTGGTCCTCCAGTGTGATGTAATACTGACAGCGTTGGACTAGGATCTGGGAGACCAGGGTTCAGATCCCTGCTCTACCATGAAGCTTAATGGGTGACCTTGGGCCAGTCACAGTCTCTCAGCCTAACCTACCTCATAGGGTTGCTATGAGGAGGAAATAGGGAGGAAGAGAACCATGCATGCCAGCCACCTTGAGCTCCTTGGAGGAATAAATATAATAATAAAAAAATTTAAATGGTTGCACTACGACAACTCCTGACCATATTGTCTGTGCTGGCAGGGGCTATATATCTATATAGGTAGATATCACACCAAGTGTCAAGGAGCTGTGATTTGTCAAAGTTTTCCTAATCACTGCACATTTTTAAAAACAACACATTTTCTTCCTATCATGTGTGAAATAGCCTTAATATGCTTTAAAATATTTTCAAACATATGCTCTAAATGGGGAGGGAGGAACTACTGAATGGTGGATGGAACACCTTGAAGTGAAGGATCCTGAAAATTCAGTGTTAGCCTAGTAAACTCTGCAGTGTGACTTTGGGGGTACTAGCTGTTTGATCCACTGCCCATTTGCAGTAATATTTCTCTCTATGCTGGCTTCATTTCATGCATTGCCCACTGGGTTGGGCTAGATGGTCTTTGCGTTTCCTTCCAACTCTATGAGTCTTTCATTGCAAATCTCTTATATAGAGAAGGATGAAGCTGGTTTCCTCCCCCTCCTTTTTTTCCTGGCCAGTTAATACTGCAATGGCTCTTCTGGATCAGACCCAAGACCATTAATCCAGAGAGCATCATGTTGGCTACCCTGATTAATGTATTATTCTGATAAACAACTTGCAAAACATAGGCTCCAGATACAATAAATAAATAAATAAATATAAATGGCAGAAGATCAAATCTATATTAGGTTAGGGCAACACCTCTATTAGGTCAAAATGTCACAAAAACAAGCTTTTGAGTCACAAAATGTTACAAAACAGTGTGCAAGCTTTCACGTTCTCTATACTCTTCATCAGGCTAAATGGTAAACAAAGTGTTTGGGGATGAGGAGTAAAAAAAGTAGCTGATGGTGAAGCCTCAGAGTCGGTCATGAAGCCTGATGAAGAGTTCTGCAGAACACAAAAGCTTACATGCTATTTTATAACATTTTGGATGGCTTAATAAAGACATTACCATAATATGGATTTTGGATTTTTTTTCCACATGGGCCAACACAACTGTTTTTACTTTTTGCTTAAAAGCAGGCACTGCAGGTTACACAGGACCCCTGCCCCCTTAGGAATATCCCTGAGAATTGAGGGATATGACTAGAGCAGCCTTCCCAACCAGTGTGCCTCCAGATTTTGTTGGACCACAACTTCCACCTTTCCTGACCATTGGCAATGCTGGCTGGGGCTGATGGGAGTTGTGGTCCAACAACATCTGGAGGCACACTGGATGGGAAAGGCTAGACTAGAGGGCTGTACTTTTTTAAAAAAAACCCACCTCTTAATTTGGATAAACTATAAGTTTGCTGACTAACTCAAAAAGAAAGAAAGAAAGAAAGAAAGGCATAGCCAGCTCCTGTGCCTTTAACCACAGTTCGCTATAGAGGGATTGGTGTGGCTATCACAAAGATGACCACCTGTCTGTGACTGCAGATCAAGTTGCTGTCAAAGGCGCAGGCACTGAGGGCAGTCAGAAACATTGGCAACCCTGCCCAGTAATCAGTTGGCCACAGGAATTCATCCTCCTCTACAATAGATTCTTATTTTCCCATCTCACATGTCATTACAGCTTGGCTCATCAGGTCATCCCTGGGGGGGTGGGGGCGGGCCATGTGATCAGAGCTCAATGAGACAGGGAAGGTCACCCTCCCCCAACTTCTCAAAATATCCCCAGTTGTTGCAACAAAGTTTCCTGACAAACTTTTGCAGGATTTAATGAGGTCTCTGGGCTGGCATCAAAGCACCTGCTTAGAGGAGGGATCATAATTGAGGGCCTGCTGTTCCTGGGGGGATGCTCTTCACAGGAGTACCAATTATCTCTCCCCAGCGCACTCCAGGGGTGTTATTAAAGCTGTGCAGCCGGTTTGTTTCCATCAGGGATTAGGGTGGTTGACGAGGATGCTGACTAGGTTGTTACCTGCATAGCTGTGCCCCCCTTGGGGGTGTGAGTCTGACTGCTGGGGTTTAAAAAAAAACTCTCCTACAAGCAAGAATTGGGATATTGTGGACATTAATTATATGATCATAGGAAAGTGACTTTCACAGAATCTGGCCATTGGCTGTCCTGCCCAGTGCTGACCACTCTGATGAGCAGTGGATCTCAAGGACCTAGGCCTAGCATCCATGGGAACTTCTCAGCATGCTTGGAGGGCCTGCCCCATTCTGCCCCTCCTGGAAAAAGTGGCTGGGTCCAGGAACTGCCACTAACATTTCCCACAATGCCCCAGAACAGTGGCGGCTGGTGGTTCCCTGTCAGTGGGGCAGTGGAAGCACTTTGGACAGTTCCTTGCAGGTTTAGACTAAAAAAACTCACAAGCAGATTCCACTGCCTCACTGACATGTGATGCTATGCCGGCCCCAGAGTGTAATGCTATGCCGGCGGGCGGCATTGTGGGAAATAGGAATGGCAGTTTCCAGACTCTGCCACATCTGCCGGCAAGTAAGGCATAGGGGATACACCAGAGCGAGGTCACCTTGCCAAAGGCCCTCCTCAAAACCTGGATCCAGCTTTTCCTGGAGAGGTCATACCCTGTCCTGATATTTAAAGCCTTTCACTGGAGATTGGAGAGCCAGTGTGGTGTAGTGGTTAGAGTGTTGGACTACGACCTGGGAGACCAGGGTTCGAATCCCCACACAGCCATGAAGCTCACTGGGTGACCTTGGGCCAGTCACTGCCTCTCAGCCTCAGAGGAAGGCAATGGTAAATCACCTCTGAATACCGCTTACCATAAAAAGCCTATTCAGAGGGTCGCCATGAGTCGGAATTGACTTGAAGGCAGTCCATTTCCCTTTCACTGGAGACTGAACCTGGAAAGTTTTCTGTATGCAAAGCGCGTGCATTGTTGACCTACTGTGGCCTGTTTATTAGCCGATAGTCCTTTCTTTGACACAGGGAGGGGTAGCGATTTTCACTCTGAGGGCCACATTGCCCTCTGGGACTCCATCAAGGGCCACATGTCAGCAGCCAAACAAGGAGAAGGGCTGTAGTTCAGGGCTACAGCATCTGCTTTGCATGCAGAAGGTCCCAGATTCAGTGCCCAGCATCTCCAGGTGGTCCTGGGAGAGGGAAATCCTGGAGAGCTGCTGCCAATCAGTGTAGACAGTACAGAGCTAGTGAGACTCAGTGCAAATCCTGTGTTCCTAAGTGTCCACTCCACACTGTTGTACACATGCACGCACACACAAGAATCTAGAGATGGGTGGGATTTGAACCCATCGTTCCAGGTGATTGTCTCAGGACAATTTTCCATGATGGAAAACAATTTCCCCCAGATCCTCTCCTCCCTCCCCCTGCCTCTACTTTATTTAATGAAGACCTGAGCCGAATTACACTGATCCCTGACCAACTAAGGAATCCTTGCTCCCAACTCAGGAAGTCTTGCTCCCACACCATACATTTAAAGCAGAGTTAATGCACATTTAAAGCACATGGCTTTCCCCAGTCAATCCTGGGAATTGCAATTTTACCCTCCACAGAACTACAATTTCCAGCACCCTTAACTACAGCGCCCGAGATTCTTTGGGGGAAGCTGTGTGCCTTTAAATGCATGGCGTAGATGCCACTGCCAAATTTTTGAGGATCCATAGGAAGTCAGGTTTAATTGGGGAGGGGGGATGTAGGGGCAGAAATCAGGTCCCTGGCCTGTGGTTTGCTTCCCTTCTTTAATGCTTCAATACCAAATGGGTAGCTTGTAAGCTATGGGGCAACTTAACAGCTGAATCATGGCCCATATATCCAAACTCTTCGTAGTTATCAGGGACAGTCCTCCTGATTCCCTAGTCACTGTGAACTCCCTTGTACATCACTATTCCTCATTTTGTTCCTTTATGGATGGTCTCATAAAAATGTTTTTAGTGTGAGCTGCTAGGGCTCTCATTCTTTAGGGTCCTTATCATAATGAGATGACATGATTCACTAGAAAAGACAATAATGCTGGGAAAAACAGAAGTGAGTAGAAAAAGAGGAAGGCCAAACAAGAGATGGATTGATTCCATAAAGGAAGCCACAGACCTGAACTTACAAGATCTGAACAGGGCGGTTCATGACAGATGCTCTTGGAGGTCACTGATTCATAGGGTTGCCATAAGTCGAAATGGACTTGAAGGCACATAACAACAAAATCAGGCTCCTTAGAAGTTAAAACTCAAACTGGGGAGCAGACACATCATCTCCACGAATGAACACTAAGGCACTGCTCAGCAGCAGCACAGCAGTACATTTCATCACATCTGTTTATTTGTGTGCCATTTTCTCATAGTCAGGTGCATGAAGCAGCTCAATGTCAGAAAAAGTTTACATAATGAAAAACAGTATCATTTCAAGATGATTTACCAACAATTACAAGGAAAAAAACAAAATGTAGATCAGGAGAGGAGACCTATGGCCACTAGCACTCAGAGCAGCATTTCATCACCACCCTCCATTTCTTTGTCTGCTGCTTTTCCATGGTAAACTATGATCAAAGCTGGTAACTACATCAGAAAAAGTTTACATAATGAAAAATAGTGTCATTTCAAGATGATCCGTTAACAACTGTAAGACGTAACATTCATTAACAGTTATAAGACATAACAGAACGTAAATCTTGTGTGAGGAACTGTGGCCCTCCAGATGTTGTTGCACTACAACTCCATCATCCCTGACCATATTGTCCATGCTAGCAGGGGCTGATGGGAGTTGGAGTCCAACCTCATCTGGAGGACCAGAAGCGCCTCATCCCCATTATAAATACTCATACAAATAAGAATGGGCTAATCAAAACATCTCATGTTAATAGGTACACTAAAAGATTAAAGTTAACAATCTACCAATCAGCCATACTAAAGCCTTTGGCCTTCCAGATGTTAGCTGAACTACAACTCCCATAATCCCTGGCTATTGGCCATGCTTGCTGGGCCTGATGGGAGTTGTAGTTCAGCAACTTCTGTAGGGCCAAAAGCCCCCCCACACCTGTACTAAGGCTTAGCGATAGAAATACAAAAACATAATCCACCGAACAGCATCAAATAATAACACATCTTCTCCAAAACAAAATGTTGACCCTAAATAAGATCTCAGCTTGAAATTTTGTTTGAACCATTGATAGCCTCTAGTAGGAAATTGTATTTATTTTCTGAGTGTATCTTTAACCAAAGGAACAAACACAGAGGACAATGAAGGTCAGGGTATGGAATACAAGTCCTATGATGATGAAACAGTCAGTGTGATGTAGTGGTTACAGTGTTGGACTGGGACCTGGGAGACAGAGTTCACCCCCCCCCCACTTAGCCATGAAGATCTTTGGGTGACCTTGGGCCAGTCACTGGCTCTCAACCGAACCTACCTTGTTGCTTTGAGGATGAAATCAGGAGGGGGAGAACCATCTTTGTATGCCACCTTGAGGGTTTTTGGAGGACAGGTGGCATACAAATAACAAACAAACAAATAAATAAAATGAAAGGGTGAAGAAACTTCAACCTAAAGAAGAGAAGATTGAGGTTGGCGTGGGTGGGGAGAGGAGGCAACACAATACCACTCTTCAAATAACTAAAGGCTGCCTCAGACAAGAGGACAAATACTTGTTATCTGGTCTACCAGAGGACAGGCCTAGATCTAAGGTTCCTACTGCGTTATAGGAGGGGAGTTGTCAGCTGAATAGTAGGAGAACCTTTTCAATGGTAACAGCCATTTGGTAATGGAACAAATTCCCTAGACCAGCTTTCGTCAACCTGGTGCCGTCTAGGTATTTCACATTGGTGGGGATTGTAGTCCAAACCATCTGGAAGTCACCAGCTGACACAGGCTGGTCTAGACTGAGGATATCACAATGGAAGAAGAACCCTTTTGGATCAGACCAAAGGCTTATCTAGTCCAGCATCCTGTTCTCATGGTGGCCAACCTGTGAGAAGTTCCAGGGCTGCACCAGCACTTAGTAAGATTTGATTCCCTTTCAAAGGAGGTTACTGGTGGCTTTTCTTCCTCCACTTTCTGCAGCCTGCTTCCTTTGTTTCCTTCACAAAGACCTAAATTACATTAACTTTGGCTGGGGGGTGGGGAGCAAAAATAGCCTGCTTTTGCCCCATTCAGAAGTTTTAAGGAAGATCAACAATGAGTTCCCATGGAAACATATCATCCGTAGTTTCCATAACAAGAGGTACTTGACAACTTTGCCTGGGCCATTAAAGGGATCTCAAGAAGTATGTCAAGCTCTATTCTTCTTCTCCTGTATAAGAACATAAGAAGAGCCCTGCTGGGTGAGAGCAAAGGCCCATCTGAACCAGCATTCTGTTCTCACAGTGGTCAACCAGATATGCCTACGGGAAGCCCACAAGCAGGACACAAGTACAATTAGTACTCACGAATTCCTTCAAATCTTACCATAGTTCTTTAGGACTCTTAAAAGGTTATGCTGAAGAAATGGGGACGTGTGGATCAGATCATGCCCGCTGGTGGCTGATAACCTTCTATGTATTCGGCATAGGCACAGAATGAGCCCATGCAAGTGTCTATTCAAGGGTTCCTAGTTAAATATATAAGCTTTGCGCATGCAGATCTTTCACAGATTATGCTGAACACACATAAGGTATGAGTGCATGGACATGATACCACTACCTTTGCATGCCTTTTCATTATAATATCTGGAGTCCTTATGCATTTGGTCAACTCTGGGGTGAGGGAGGGAGAACTGGAGGTTTGGGGGTTTCTCTTGGTCTACCCACAAACAGACATACTCCCCAAGATTGTATATTGGAACAGGTGTGACACCTGTGATGAATTGCACTCTGCACATTCCCAGAGGCACAATTCTAGATCTCTGGGTGACCTGTAGTATTGGCAAGGGGTTCTGACTCCCAACTGCTTAGCAATAGCAACAACAATTAAAGGACCTTTCCCCACCTAAATTAGGCTTCTGAAATTGAAAGCTAACCAGGAGTGGACTTTTGTGTCAAAGGGCTGCATACTCAGTTTAGTTCTGATACAGAAAACAAGCTCATAGGCTCAGATTGTGCTCCGGAGCAGCCTGTTTCTATGTATTTTGCCCCTGGTTGTGGTTGGTAGATCTTGGGGTTCTAGTAAAAAACACAGTAGATCTGACAAGCCTGAATCCTGCCCACCCTGGCTTAGGGTTTATGTTCCTGACTTTTTAATGAAGTCCCAGGCGGGACTGAGCACCAGCCCCAATGAAGCCATGGGTACTCATTAGAAACTTGGATGTAGGCCTTCCCTCTAGAACAGCATTACCCAACCTTTTTTTGACCCAACGCCCCTTTGCAAAATCTTTTGTGCCCAACGCCCCCTCATATGTATATGCCAGTGCTTCCTATTTTTCCCTTAAAATATGAGTAATGCACAAATCCATAAAATACACGCAAGAAACAAATTGCAGATATAGTTGTTTCTTATTTCACAAATCCTAAAAACATAAGCAAAAACTAATTAAGTCCACACAGTATAAACCAATAGAATACACTGTGTTACTTAACAACAAACTCATTCAGTTTACCACCATTGTTTCGTTAAACAAGTTCATTTAAACGTCACAGAAACAACGGGTAGCGAGCGTGTCCCATTCCTGAAGAAAACCAGCGAATAACTATCTGCGTCACCCATTTGCACATGGCACTCATCCGTTGGAAGAATGTGCCCTCCACCAGTACACCCAGCTTATCAAACACTCTCTCGTGATTGGTTCCAACATCCCTCAAGACAGCATCGGAGCATTACCTAGTGCCGGGGCGTGGCTAATATCCCCATTCCTTGATATGACACTGGCCGCTACTCAGAATTTCTTTACTAAAGAGCACACAATATTTATAGTGTTATTTCCATGAATTGAGACTATTAAATGGGGACAAAACAGTTTAAAAATTAATGATTTGTGTATTAAATAAAATTAAACTTAAATGCTTCAACTGTCGCATCAGACTGCCAAATGTCAACGCTCCCTGAATGAACCCAAACACCCCCCCTACTGTTTGTAGTCACGCCAACACCCCCCTGAAAGGCTGTAACGCCCCCCAGGGGGGCACTACCGCCCATGTTGGGAATCGCTGCTCTAGAAGATGGAGGTGGCTGGCCACCAAAATGGATGGCTTTAAAAGAGGATTAGACAAATTCATGGAGGATAAGGGTATCAAGATAAGGCTATCAATGGCTACTAGGAACCATAATGGCTATGTTCTACCTTCACTGTCAGGGGCAGTATCCCTTTGAATACCAGTTGCTGGGAATCACAAGTGGGGAGTGTGTGGTTGCGCTCACGCCTTGCTTGCGAGCTGCCCGTCTGGTTAGCCACTGAAAACAGGATGCTGGCCTAGATGGGCCTTTGGCCTAATCTAGAAGGGCTCTTCTTATACTCTTAAGTCAACTCTGCTGCTGCTCGTATAGGGAACTGTGTCAGATCACAGATTGTGAAGGTAATGTCTGGCTGAGGACACTAAAAGCCACATTTGTCATCTACTAGCATGGAGAATATATGGATAATGGAATATGGACTGCCTTCAAGTCAATTCCAACTTATGGTGACCCTATGAATAGGGTTTCCATGGTAAGCGGTATTCAGAGGGGGTTTACCATTGCCTTCCTCTGAAGCTGGGAGGCAGTGACTGGCCCAAAGTCACCCAGTGAGTTTCATAGCTGTGTGGGGATTCGAACCATGGTCTCCCAGGTCGTAGTCCAACACACTGGCTTCTTGCATATGGATGATAATAATAATAATAATAATAATAACAATAATAATAAATATTTGGTATCTATAGAAATTTCAGTTCAACTTACCCCATAGTGCAGTGGTACAGCATCTGCCTTGCATGCAGAAGATCCCAGGTTCAATTCCTGGCGTCTCCAGGAAGGGCTGGGAATGTCCCCTACCTGAATAGAAACCCTAGACAAGCTGCTGCCAGTCAGTGACAATACAGAGCTTGATGGACTAATGGTCTGATTCAGTAGACAGCATCCCTACGTTCAATAGGAGGAAACAGACTGTGACAGACAGCATATACACCAAATCAAAAAGCCAGCCATGCTCATTTGTGTGCGTGGGGGAAGAGGAATAGGGTTAAACATCATAATTGCTTGGTTGCCTTTCATGCACCATGCCTTGAATTTTTACTTTCCCCCCTGCATTGTACAGGAGTGGAGGATATTTTTTTTGTAAAAGCAAGACCACCCCTATGCCAATGCTCCTTGCTTTTACAGATTTATTGAAGAATGGGCTTGATTTCGGAAATCACAAGTTCAATTGTTGTTGGGGCAGTCTTTACTTGGCATTAAAGTATCTACTTCTTATTTCGCTGAGAAAACGCACTTCCCCACTCTCGACAGCTGTACCAAACTTTATACAGCAAACATTTTAATTCTCATGACATGGCCGATTTGCAGAGACAGCCAATAAAGCACTTCAAACGTTGTTTAGCCTCGTTGAAGCGCAATGTTTACTTCTGCCCGCTGTTCTGGAGAGGGCTCCAAATTCCCGCCAGTAGGGGGCACCGAAACTCAATCCTCAAAGGCGCAGCAACGAACATGCGGAACACGACCAGTTTTCCAACTTCAAATATAGGTTGCACAAAACTTCGTTCAGCTGGCTCGTTGGTCTAGGGGTATGATTCTCGCTTTGGGTGCGAGAGGTCCCGGGTTCAAATCCCGGACGAGCCCGATTTTTTCCCTCCTCACTAATACATGACTCTAAAATGTTGTTTGGGATAAAATCAATCAAACAATGGCTGTTGAAATAAACAGAACTGTATTTTGCCCCCTGCTATGAGAAGTAGGGAAAACAAAGTGTTTTTAAAAGAAAAAATAAATTAAGACTGCCGTTTTAAACGCACATACTTAGGCTGCAATCTTATACACACTTACCTGGGAATAAGTCCCATTGAACTCAATGGAGCTTACTTCTGAGTAGACATGTATGGGATTGCAGCCGTAGTGAGTAAGCTCTATTGAACGAGTAAACGTACATAGGATGGCGCTGCAAATACTGGAACCGCACAGGTATAGAAAAACGCGCTTTTTAGGCAGGCGTTTATATAACTGTACCAATTAATCAATATACACGTGATGGATTTTCTGGTGTGTTTTTGTTTTTACTTATTTGTTTTCATTCGCTCTTTCTTACTGCTACATTTTTTTCTGCTGCTGTTTGTCTTGTATGTTTTAATGAATTTATTTGGTATTGTTTTTAAACCCCGCCTTGTTAACCGCCCCGGGAACAGTTGTGCGCCGCGGGACCTATCAGGATAGTAATAGATAATCACCCCACAAGGACTTGGAAGAACGTCATCTTGGTTCCGAAGGCAGCTTTTTAGTAGAACTCAAACCGGCTGATCTCAATCTGTCTAGAGAATGTCTTGAATGAGGATTTGTTTACGTATAAGGCTCCATAGCTCAGGGGTTAGAGCACTGGTCTTGTAAACCAGGGGTCGCGAGTTCAAATCTCGCTGGGGCCTTTGTTATGTTCGCAGCCGCGACAACTTTCTGAAAGTTCCTCTCCCTTTGACACGAACGTGTGTTGCCGCTAGATTCGTGCTTACCATCGGCAGCGTACTTTTGAATGACGCAATGACTTGTATCTGGGAAAATTGGTGCTAATCACCAAGTCTTTAAGAAGATTCAAGAACCCTCCTGGGACAAGCAGCCGAATTGCAAATCTGGGTTTTTGCTTTTTCACGATTCAGATCTCTGTCCCCCTTGCACATTTTCTTTTCTTTTCTTTTGAGATGGAGAGGAAAATTAGACATGGAGAACTAAAATCAGACAGAGGACTCAATAACCCTGTGTTGTGGAAGAGGAGGAAATAAGATCATTCCAGGAGAACAATTTATCTACTCAGAAGTAAGGTTCACTGCGTTCAAAATTTAGTGCTAGTGCAAAGCCTCTTCGTGTTCTACAAAGAGGTAAGGATGATTTTCAACAGAAAGTCTTAGCAATGGTGTAGTCGTCCAGGGTCCTGGGGGGTCTTAGACCCCATACTTTTTGGGAGCAGGGTCCCAATGTCTCCAGCCTCCTACAAGCCATCAGCATGAAAAGGGAGTGTGTTAGCCACTGAGAAGAGTCTTCTAACATGCTTCCTTGTCCTTTCCTGCTGATTGGAGCCAATCAAAGTGAAAGGAAGTGAGTCAGCCACTGAGAAGACTCTTTCCAGAAGCTAACACTCTCCCCCTCAATGCTTTTTGGCTCCTAGAGACATCTGTAGGTGTGGGACAAGGAATTAACAAGGATCTCATTCTCAACCAGCAGCAAAAAAATAGGGCATGGCATGGCTGTGACTATCATAAAGGGACCGTGCACTTCTGAATTTGCCACTGTGCTACTGAGCCTTAGTGATATTGTAGATCCGCATGCAGTCACCTGGGAGCAAATCCTCTTGACCTTAATAGGACTTCTTTGAAAATGGGCATTGCTACATAGATTTGCCCTGTTAAACTATTAAAATCCGAAAAGGAACAGGTGCTGGGGCAGACGCCTCCCTATCCCGGCTGTGGGGGAGGGGAGGGGAGGCATTCTGGACATGCTCAGAGAAACTCCCTCTCTTTCTTTTTAAAAAATAATCCTACTGTGATTCAAAGCGACATTCCGGTGTTTAAGCTCTGAATTTCTAGGAAGCAGTTTACCAAAGTCAGGGGCTTCAACCTTGCACTGTTCTTATGTGCCCGCCGGCCCATCCCAAATAATTACATGCTTGGAAGAGAGTATCTGACTGAATGTCCGTTCTTAATAATTTAACCTTGCTCTGTGAATATAGGTTTGGACTCTTTCAACCTCTCTCTCTCTCTTTAAGAGAATCACGGAGCAGAAGGAAGTTTGAACTGCCAGTAGCTGCTTTTGAGATACTTTTTGTTTGGGGGGGGGGGAATTTAAGAGCTGGAGACAAATTTGCAGAGCGGGAAAAACCATCCTACTGTTACCACTAGGCGGCTCCAAAGCACAAAGGCAGACTTTGAGAATACTTCACAAGCATGGCTCGTTGGTCTAGGGGTATGATTCTCGCTTAGGGTGCGAGAGGTCCCGGGTTCAAATCCCGGACGAGCCCTACTTTTGGAAATTCAAGAAGAAAACATGATACGAAGGCTTTTTCATCAGCAGTGTGTGTCAGATCTTCGCGTGGGAAACTTAGCTTTACACTAAAGACACAGAAAAATGCAGGAAGCTATGAAGGGTGTATTCAATCAACAGTTTGCCAAGTTCCACGTGTGGGGAAAACATCTCATAGTTTACTTTTGCATGTCCTTATACCAGTTTATCTCCCAAAACTCAGCTTCCAGTCATCAATCATTCAACTACCTCCCAAAAATTGAAAACAGCAAATAAACCAACTCTTCTCTAAAGAAAGGGAACAATATTAAATTCAGTTTATTTTATTTTAAAGATAAAAGGGGAACACCTGGACTAAAATGAGATCTTCTTAATCTTAGTATAAGAGATGGAATGGTAGGAGGGAAATGAGAAAGAGAAAAAAATGGAGGCAAGGCTATGTTCAGTGTAGCTTATTTTTTACTTTGATGATAAAGATGGAAAATGTAAATTAAAGTGAGATTTTATTCTTAGTTAATAGAAGAAACAGCACGAGGGAAATGGGAGAAAGATATATATCAGGATTGCTTTCATGGGCCCCGCATGTCACAGCTCCAGCCCTGCGTAATTTGGGACTTCTGTCTCCAAGTGGACTGGGTAGCCACCTTCACAAGCAATGATGATCCTTTCAGTGCTATTTTTCCCCTTGTAATTGCAGTCAGGGGCCCAAGAACCCCTCTGAAGGGCACACACTGTGAGGGGGAAGCTGGCATCACTTTCCCGGAGGTCGCCTGTGGTGGGTTCTCCGGCTTGGCCGCACACGGCCTGGATCTGGGAGGTGTCCACATGGACGAAAGTGTTGAGGTGCTTGCAGTGCGTGGAGGTCGCCATGTCGCGGCGCCTCATCATGAGGTTGCAGTAACGCTGGGGGTCAGGGGTCTCAGTCGTTGGGTAGTCAACGTGCTGCCTCAGGAACTTCTGGTAACTTTCTGCACTGGCCACGGCCAACCAGGCCACCAGGAAGAGAAGCACCCTGGTTAGCCCTGGATGTGGACCTTTCTCCTCCATTGCTGTCTCTGTTGGTCTTGATCGAGTGACAAAGAGAAATTAATGGATGGAAGTGAATTAGAGTAGGGATGGAGGTGGTCTCAAGATGCTTGGTGCCTGATGTGGGAAAAACAAAATGGTGCCCCCAAAGACAGTAAAAATAAACTCACAAGCTAAATAACAGACAATTTCCTGAACTTTAACAATGTACCCAGAAATCTGCCCCAGGCCGTAGCACTTGAACCAAAATAAAATAAATCAAAACAGAGGCTTCTCCCCACTGGGGGGTGGGTGGGAAATATAATAATACCACATCATTGGTTGTTTTTGATGGAAATTTGCAATGTCATCATTATTATCATTATTTATTAATTTGATTTATTACCCACCTTAAGGTCCCAACGTGGGACACAACAATTTTAAACAAATTACAATCACCGCCTGCTACGTTGTGTCATGAAGTGTTTCAGAAGGTTGTGGGGGGGATTTGCCCAGAACTACGTATATAATTTTTGTTAATATAGTTTTATCTCTCCATAAAGCTCCCAAAGTGTTGTATGATAAATGGTTTTAAACTCCCCTCGATTCTCAACAATTTAACTGCTAGAACAATTTTATAGTCTTATCCTCCATCCTTTTAACCCTTGTGATGGGCATAATGTCAGCTCTTTCTGTAGGATAAGGAGTGGGGACATTCCCGATTTCCTTGGTCAAATTCTCCAGGTGAGGCTGAAGCTTTGGTACATGTTGTGGCCAAGTCATAAGTTGCCAGTATTCACAGGACTCTTGTACTGCTTTAGTCATAGACCTGATTAAAGTCCCAGCCTTACCTGAGAGTCCTGCCGAAGAACTGGGCTAAGTTGCCTCTGCCAAGGAATCTGCCCGTATCAGTTTTTATACCGAGGGCTCAGCCTGACATGGAATCAAGGACGCTTTCAAGGAAAAATCCACAGATGATCTCTTCAGTAACACAGGGATGAACAAACAAACCTACATTTGTAGCCTGTCTGAAATGTATCTATCTTAGCCTTTGACACAACTCTAACCTGGGATGATTGGTGTTGGAGGAGAACTTTGGGCAAACCATGGACTGCGAAAAAGACAAATAATTGGGTGTTGGAACAAATTAAATCAGAACTATCACTTGAAGCTAAAATAATGAAACTGAGGTTATCATACTTTGGACACATAATGAGAAGACACGATTCACTAGAAAAGACAATAATGCTGGGAAAAACAGAAGGGAGTTGCAAAAGAGGAAGGCTAAACAAGAGATGGATTGATTCCATAAAGGAAGCCACAGCCCTGAATTTACAGGATCTGAACAGGGTGGTTCACAACAGATGCTATTGGAGGTCACTGATTCATAGGGTCGCCATAAGTCGTAATCGACTTGAAGGCACTAACAAAAACAACAACTGGAAATGCACCCTGGTTTGAATATATTGTTAAGCAGAGAAAACTAAGGAGCCAGTAAGAGTTTCTTAAACCTTTCTGTAAGGAAGTAAGTGAATTTGGTATGACCAGACTCTCTAAAATGTATGTTTTAAGTTAATCATTTCCCCTCTTTTCTAAAGGTGGGGAATTCACATCCCATCCTACTCTTCCCTATTATAATTTGCTCACAGAATACAAGAAACTCAGCATTACAAATATACATTTTAACCCAGTAAGTTCTCAGTGCCTACCTGTGTGTCAAGATGCTCCTCTCTCGTCTGACACCATTGCTGGATATGACGAGGAAGCTCATAGTGCAAAGGGCAGGAAGTGAGTTATGACTCGCAAATCAGCAGTCAGACCAACCGGAAATACCAAGAATGGTTCCAAGCAGTGACACCCAGCAATAAGAAGTCACTGGAGCCTTCCTCACTTTGCCAGGTATCTCTGTCAGCATGAGGACTAGAAACCTTTTTTATTAAATGAAAGCTAAAGTGAGGCTTTCTAAAACTGTGTATGTATGGTGGTTTTGTTGGGGAAATGGGAGAGAAATTTGCCCAAATATGCCTGAAGTGTGGCTAGATCTAATTCAGGTGTTTCCATAAGAAAGAGCCTAAGGATTTTTCCTTCCAAAGTGGTTTGAAAATTACTGTAATCATTTCCTGTGGATCTTTGATGATGTCACTCCTGCTCCAGCATCACCTCTGTTGACAGGTGAGGTACCCTTTGGCTATCAAAGTTTCATAGGCTACACAGTCCCAAACACAATGACTAGAGAGTAAGCCCCACTTACTTCTGAGGAAGCGTGCACAGGACTTCACTGTAGTCTTCTCTCTAGTTAGTATAGGAGAAGACACACAGCCCTCTAGTCTAGAACAGTAATCTTCAACCTTTTTAGACCTGGGACCCATCATGAGACCAAACATGTGTTTGAGGCTCACTAACAATATGGGTTATATCTAATGTTTGTCCTTCTCAGATCAGATTCACAGATCTCAGGCAGTCATTGGGTCAATTTGGGTTATTATTTATTTTATTTATTTTATTCAATTTTTATACCGCCCAAAGCCAAAGGCTCTCTGGGCGGTGCACAGCACAAAGTAAATACAATACAATACAATACAATAAAATAACAATAGAAACACTAAAAGCATACATATTAAATCAATGGGTCTACTCTGAGTAGGATAAAACTGTATATTCGTATGGTGGTAGTGCCTTTTTTGCAATGTACCTTAGGTCAAGTTGGGACCCACTAGTGGGTCCTAACTGACTGACCCATAAAAGACCAGTGGTGTAGAAATTACACTGCTTTGCTGTAATAATGGGGGATGGAGCCTTAATGAAAGTGCATTTGCTCATGCAGGATGACAGAACTAGAACTGCTGTGCACACACCATACATTTAAAGCACACAACTTCCCCCAAAGAATCATGGGAACAGTCATTTTCCCTTTGCAGAGTTCTAATTCCCAGCACCCTTAACAACCTACGGTTCTCAGGATGCTTTGGTGGATCTCAGGTGCTTTAAATGTGCAAATGCACCTCTGCCTTAGTTGGCTAACTCTTATTGGCTTTGGCGCCACTAACTGGTGGCTCCTCTGCCTTCTGCCCTACCAGTCCTAATGGACACCAGCCACCACCACTGACCAATAGGCCATTGAGGTTGGCCTTCTGCTTCCCACAGTGGCCAATCAGATGCCTGTGGGTGGGTGTGCAAAAACACCCAATGAAGTCGACAAAAAGTTTATTCCATAATGAATTTGTTATTCTTTAAGATGCCCTTAAGACTTTTTGTTGCAGCAGACTGAGGTCACGCCCACACCATACATTTAAAGCACTTAGGCTGTCATGGGTTCCCCGTAAAGAACCCTGGGAACTGTACTTTATCTCTCACTGAGCTACAATTCCCCACACCCTTAACAAACTACAGTTCCCAGGATTCTTGGGGGGGGGGAAGCCATGTGGTTTAAATATGCTTTAAATGTAACAAATATGCTTTAAATATAACATGGCACAAGTTGACAAAACTCAGTTTTTCCTCTCTCATTCACACCACACCTTTAAAGCACCCTTATTCCACTTTAACAGTCATGGCTTTCCCCCAAAAATCCTGGGAACTGTAGTTTGTAAAGGGTGGTGAGAGTTGTTAGGAGATATTTAGCAACTACAGTTCCCAGGATTCTTTGGGGAAAGCCATGACTGTTGAAGTGGTATAAGAATACTTTAAATGGATCATGTGCATATCACTACCCCACCCCTTGTAGAAACAGGGGCAGAGGCATAGTGTTACAAAAAGTGGGGGCTAACCCCCCCGGGCTATTTCCACCCTGTTTAGATCACCTCTTAAGGCTGTTATTAATTGTGGATTCTTGCCATAGTTACAGTTAGTGACAGTGATCATTCTCTCTGTCTGTTTCCAATCTTCAGGTTCTGAGTACAGATAATTTCCTTTATGTAACTAAAATGCACGAAAGAGAAGCTTGTGGAAATCTGGAGATTTGCAGAAGTACCAAAAATATTCTGGAAAATAAAACTCCTAAGGGGTGGTGTTGGTACTCTCCAGTACCTAGTGAGGTCTCTCTCTCTCTCTCTGTATGAGTCTGTGTGTGTAAACTGAAAGGGGAGGGGATGAAATGGGATGTCTGGGACCCAGATGCACATTTTGTTGTCAGCAAATTTGCCGGTCACAGCAGACTCCCAAATTAAAGGGAACCTGTACATGTGTGGGTGTATGTACCTATGCATGAGAGAGAGTGTGTGTGTGTTTTGGACAGACAATGTACAAGAGCACACAGGAGGTTTAACTCTTTCACATCTGTACAGTTTCCCTAGAGTAAATGTCTCTCCAAAGTTGCTATTTGCCCCACCGGGGAATGGGGGCAGGACCATAGAGCTAGTATAGTGTAATGGTTAGAGTGTTGGTCCCAGGAGACCAGGGTTCATGTCCCCACTCAGCCATGAAGGTTGCTGGCTGACCTTGGGCCAGCCTCTACCTCTCAGCCTAACCTACTTCACAGGGTTGTGAAGATAAAATGGAGAGGGAGGAGAACCAAGTACACCACCTTGAGCTTCTTGGAGGAAAGGTGGGATAGTGATTTCTGTGCGTGCCAGCAGAGGGAGCTATCGCTTAAGCATGCTCTCGTCAGCCAGGTTTGTTTCCCAGGAATCTCAAACTACCACTGATCCCTTCCTTGTCTGAAGTGCACACGTTAATTCATCCCATTTTCACCTTTGTGATTGGCAGGCTTCTGCAATCTTTCCCTGGTGGACGCACCACGTGTGATGGCTGCTAATGGAAAAGAAGACAGGAGAGAACGCATTGTATGTAAAGCAAAACAAACCGTGATGTCCTGCAATGAAAGGGGGCAACCCGTCTCTTTGAGTGAGCCCTCTCTGAAAACAAGAGACCACCTGGGGTTCTGAGCAGTGGACCAGATTCACCAAAAAAAGAAGATACCAATTTGCATAAAATTTGACTCTGGTAATTTATAGGTATAGACACAAATTTAGAAATAATTACTGTAGTTTAAATAGAAATTGTTGTTACGTTTTATATGTCTTCATGTCGATTACGATTTACGGGGCCTCTATGAATCTTTTATATCTATCTATCTATCTATCTATCTATCTATCTATCTATCTATCTATCTATCTATCTATCTATCTATCTATCTATCTATCTATCTATCTATTCATATATCAAAATGTTTTCATGGTAAGAGGTGTTCAGAGGTGGCTTACCATTGCCTTCCTCTAAGCCTACGGCACCCGATATTCCCAGGCAATCTCCCATTCCTTGGATCACTGTATATCATAGGGATGAGAAACCTGTGACCCTCTGGATGTTGTTGGACTCCATCTCCCATCAGCCCCAGCCAGCATGACCAATGGCCATGGATGATGGGAGTTGTAGTTCAGCAACATCTGGAGGGCCACACCTTGATACAGAGTGCCTGCAAAATCAGAACAGATTGCCTTCTGAAAGGCTGTGGGCATTCTGATTCAAGTTCTCCTCATATGCAGAAACTATTGGCAAAAGAGCCCTGACTTCTACCAAAATTTAAATTCCGAATTTTATTTTCACTTGTTTGCATTTGCAAATATTGTCATCTGTAAGTTAATTTGCATTTTTCATTGCATTTTTCACCTCGGAGGAAATAAAGCAGCAAACAAGCTGCTTGGAGCCCCCTGAGGGTGTGCAGAGTGATTTTGCTCTCACCACTGACACAAAAACACAGCCAGTCCCCGTGCAACAAGGACTAGGTGCAAAAGGTTTCTAGTAGGGCTGAATTGCATCCCTAGAGATGTGTGAAGGAGAGAACATCAGGGGCAGGAAATGCGCTGATTCAGCAATTAAGGAGAACTGGGGAAAGAGATATGTGTGCACTTCTACACAACGTTTATTGTGCCATGAAATTATGCCTTAGAAAGGCTCTTAAGAAAAAGTCGTGGCTGTCAGATGCGGAGGAGGAGGAGGGTCGTGGCGGGAAACTGGGGAGGGGGGATTTGTAGCGCTGTAGATGTTGTTTGACTCCAACTCCCTATCAGCCTTAGCCAGTATGGCTAATAGTTGGGGATGATGGGAGTTGTAGTTCTACAACATTTGCAGGGTATAGAATCATAGAATTGGAAGGGGCCTGTAAGGCCATCAAGTCCAACCCCGTACTCAATGCAGGAATCCAAATTGAAGCATACCCAACAGGTGGCTGTCCAGCTGCCCCTTGAATGCCTCCAGTGTTGGCAACCTCTGGTGTAGCTTCTCATGCAGGGCAGAGGAAAGCTGCAGTACCTATCCAAATTTCCCCGTCTTTGCTAAGCCAGGAGCCTCTGCTAATCTCTCCCCTCTACTCATTTGGTTAGCCAAGAGGAGGATGAGCAGACTGAGAGCCTTCTGGAATGACAGGAGCGCACCAGGAAATATATATGCACAAGAAAGACTTTATTAACATTACACTGTGCCTGCACCCACACACACAAAAAAAGGGATTAAAGGGAAGACTTAGAGAAAAGAAGCAGCTCCTTGGAGATGGCATGCTGGTCTTCGGCTTATGGGATGGAGAAGGTAATGGCATCAGAGAGTCGTCCACCAGATCAGCTGATCTCTTGATTGATGTTGGACCCAGTTGCAGGCAGAGTTGGGAGCTACAGTCTTCTCTAGAGTTCATGTTTGCAGATGTAGGCGTTGAGTTTCTTGCATGGCACGTCGTTCCACAGTTTAAAACCTAAGATGCAGAAGATAAGGGTAAGGTTAGCTCTCCAGTTTTGCTTTTCTGTAATCTGAACTGGGGAGGCCTGCAGGATATTGTCAACCTCTAAAGAACATTCATTAATTTAAAAGATACGCTTCTAGTTCTCATGCTTGTATTTTTTTTTAATGAAGAAAGCAAATAGAACTGATTCTAATATTCAAAACTATGGAGGCATGCCAAATGAAGGAGTAAAGATATAGTTTGTTTTACAATCTCAGCATCCGTAAATCCCTTCATCAAGAGTTTTTCATATCGGAGGTTAAAAATTTATGTGTAAGAACACTGTAGAACAAGAGTAGCCAAGCCGGTGCCCTTCAGATGTTTTGCACTACAGCTCCCATAATCCCTGACCATTGGCATTGCTGGCTGGGGCTGATGGGAGTTGTAGTCAATGTCTGGAGGGCACCACCTTGGCTACCCTGGCTATGGAAAAAAAGAAAATGTGCCCTCGGTATAGTTTGGAAAACCTAATTATCAGAAAAAAATGTGTAAATTATGGTGTTCACATGCAACTAAATTTCACTGATTGGTTGTAGCCCTCCAGCTCATGGTACATCTTGGAGGTAGCTATCAAATCTGTTTGCCATTGCCACTCATTAGAGAGATGGATGGATGAGCCTGGCTCAAAGCTGTGGCTGTGGCACCAGTCTTAAATTTCATTCAGGGCCTGCAGAGTCACTGTGCCCCTAAGACAGGAGTCTTTTTCAGTCTGAGGGCCACACTTCCATCTGGACAACTTTCTGAGGGCCGCATGCCAGTGGTGGGCGGGGCCAGAGGCAAAAGCATTATCAGAATTCAAGGACACCTTCCGGCCATGCGACAACACACAATGAGGGCACAGAGCAGAGTCACTGAGGAGTGTGGCCAGGGTGAGTCCCAAGGGCCAGACAGAGTGGCACGAAGGGCCACATTCGGCACCCAGGCCTAAAGTTCCCCATCCCTGCCCGAAAATGTCCTTCTCATTTCTCAGCCTCTGACAATGGCTTGCTTACCCGTGGATCGTCGCAGCTCCACGCAGTGCTCAGCTTTGCGGAAGTTGTCCGGCTGGTGGGTCATCCATGCCTTGTAGTTGTAGGTTGATTCATCAGCCCACCTCCATTTCCTGGTCTGCAGGAACAAGACAGAACAGATCATGTGCTTACGGAAATGACAGGCTTGGCGAGAGGAAGATACCCTTGGGATGACACCAGTACAGAGATTGGCTGGAGAGGTTGGCCAGTGGGGAGCTGTTCCTGGCCGTGATGGAGACAGGAGGAGACCCACAGAAAACAATGGAGAAGTAGCGTATGGGATTAAATCTGGGAGAGATGATTGAGGTAAGGGAGGAATGGGCCTGTTGCTCACTGACAATAACCACAGGAACAAAGGAAGCTGCTTTATTGGTCCATCTAACTCAGTATTGTTGACACTGACTGGCAGTGGCTCTCCAGGAGTTCAGGCAGGGGTCTCTCCCTGCCCTGTCTGCAAATGCTGGGGACTGAGCCTGGGACCTCCTGCATGGTCCTACCCAAGAGCGATGGCCCTCTGCCAGCCATGGAGTGCCATTCTATGTCTTGGTTTGCAGGGAGGAGACAGAACTGACCGTGAGATGAAGGAAGTGTGAGAAGGCCGGTGCAAAGCTGAGCTGGAGACGTTGATGGCCAGTGAGTAGTGAATGCCTAGTGTGATGGCAAAAAGTAGACAGACTCCCACTGAAAAGAATGAAGAGGTACTTATGGGATTCAGTCTGGGAGATTATCAGGATCAGGAAGGGCTTTGCTAAGGAGCTACTACTCAATAATGATAACCAGGAACAAATGAAGCACATGGGAGATGCTCACCTGCCGGACATCGTGGAGCCCGATCCAGACGTCACTTATTTCTTGCTGGTAAGTGGAGATGTGCTCGGCCACCAAGAGCGTCTCTGCCTTAGTGAGGACAGAGGCAAGGTGTGCCCCACGGCCGTAGCTCTGACACTCAATCTAGATGGAAAGAAGGTTTTAACCAGAGCTTGGAAAAGTTACTTTTTTGAACTACAACTCCCATCAGCCCAATCCAGTGGCCATGCTGGCTGGGGCTGATGGGAGTTGTATTTCAAAAAAATAACTTTTCCAAGCTCCGGTTTTAACCCTATTATCATAACCTATCAACAGGATTAGCACAGATCTGTACAGATTTGAATTTACCTTTGTGGAATTTCAAAGACTCTTTTTTAAAAAACTAATCTGAGGAATATGTCAAAGGCTGCATACACCATACATTTAAAGCACATATAAGGCACCCTTCTGAATTCTGGGAAATGTAGTTTAAGGGTGCTGGGAAACTACAGTTCCCAGGATTCTTTGGGGAGGTGCTTTCAATATGCTTTTAGATATATGGTGTATACTCAGCCTAAGAAGCACAAGTCTTGATGGTGAGTTTTAAGGTAATATTGTTACATACCAACATCTCAAATTCAACATTTTTACACTAACAGGTAGAGGTGAGGGAGAAATTTCAGGTCAGTTCTTGTTTTAATGGCCCACAGTCTGAGGAGGAAGAAAGAAAAAAAGAAGATCCCCTCTCCTACGTGCATATCCAACCAACAGGTTTGGCGCAGGACTGAAGCTTTCTAAATGTTGACTTCCACGTTGTAAAATTTCAAACATTCTCACATTTTGAGGGATGCTTTTAAAACACTTCAATCAACTTCACAGATTATCGTTGATGGCAATCTTAAGCTAGACAGGAGACGGGACGTGAAGGGTGTCAAGATACAGGAATCTGCTTTATACTGAGCGAGGCCACTGGGCCATAGAGATGGGTGAGAGTTTCCATTCAGTCCTCATTTCAAGCAGAATTTATCAAATCCGCAATGTCCAAAACAACATGAGAACCAAAACACAGCCATCCTTCCAAATTCGCACTTATTTGAATTTTGTGATGCAGTTCGCCAACTAAACATTTACAAACATGCATGTATTAGGGGAAATTGTGCATAAAAATGAATACACAAGTGAAAATAACCTGCAAAAAGGCATGAAATGATGAGAAATGGCTTGCAAAATGTGTACCTTTGTCAAAACTGCCTACAAAAATGTCTTTATTTGGAGAAATTCACACTAAAATGGTGGAGAATCTTCATGAGGATTTTTTTTTTTTTTTAAAATGCAGATTGCTATAGATACGTAGAGAACTAATGCTGGAAAAATGAGAAACTGAGAGAACTGAAACAGACAAATCTTTCCATCCATGCTGGGCTATCTATTATTATTATTGTTCTTTATTTCTACTCCGCCTTTTGGCCAAAAGGCCCTCAAGGCGGCTTACCAAAAATAAACACAAATATAAAAATACCCCGATAAAAACAATACAAAATCTAGGTGAGTGTTGTCTATACTGACTAGCAGCGACTCCCCAGTTCTCTCCCAGCCGTGCCTGGAGGTGCCAAGGGTTGAACCTGCAACCTTCTGCATACAAAGCAAAACTCTACTATTGAGCTACAGCCTCTTCCTCTCATGGGTCGGGTGTTAAGCATTCCTTACCTCAGCCTCTTGCCACGTCAACTTAGCATTGAAATACGCATAGCAGTTGCCCTGGTTTTGCAGCCACTCCCTGGCGCAGGTATCAGCCTCGGCTGCACGGAGAAAGAAACAGGAGAACAGCTTAGAAGCATTTAAAGAATGTTCTCCACTGAGGAAGAAAACCCTAATTTTAGCTAGATAATTGGTGACTTGCTTCATGCAATGAGCTGTGTGCATCCGTGCTCAGGATCTAATGGATCACGGTGTTTGCTGTTGGGGAAATAATAGGTTGATCTGTGCCGGAATGTTCCCACTTTGCTTCAGTGATGACCATTTGGTCCCCGACAGCTCAAACATCCAGGGTGATTCTCATTTGTACATTCTCACCAGTAGACAACCCTCAGCCAGAACATCTTTCTGCTGTTGGGCACACCAACTGTTTTCCAAGGCTGTGTCTTGGGAACAACAGGCAATATGGTGTCTGTGGGTGCAGATATACCCACAGAAGCTTTTCGTGGATCCCCTCCTTCCACTGAAATTTGGCTTGAGAGAAGCATTTTGTTGTAGCTGATAGTCTGGGCTGCAGCGTGTGCTTGGTTGCAGGGTGTGTGTGGTGCCCACGACAGCTTCTCCACCTTGCAAATGTGCCCGCGGGACCAACAAGATTGGTGGCCCTTCTAATAGAGCTTAATTTGGGCTGCACTCTTCAGTTTTGCTACAGGGAAGTCAGTACTAACAGTACTCTGCAAGGGACATGGGCTTTTCTGCATGCTAAGTGCTCCAGAGGAAAGGTGAGAGCTTTTACTCATGAAGATAACTCATGGGTAGACACTTCTGCCTACTTTTCTAAGTAACAAAATTGAGGTCAGAAGCTTCAACCAGACTGGATTTGATAGTACAGATATGAACAATCTGGGATGAGGAGGGATATTTTGCCCTTCTTCCCCTTCAAGATTATATTAATTATAAGTCCATGATTATAAAAGCTCCTTTAATCACTTTATCTCTGAGATTCCTTTGAAAACGTTCAGATATTTTTATAATAACAACAGCCTAGTTTAAACCATCCTCTCCCTTTGGTCGAATGTGAGAGATTTAGCTGTATAGACATGCATGACTTGCAAATCTGACACTGCCTAACTAATTTTTATTTCATTCATATCCCGACTTTCCGTCAAGGAGCTCAAAGCAGCGTGCATGTCTCTCTACCCACTTCATCATCACAACAACCCTGTGAAGTAGGTTTGGCTGAGAGTGACTGGCTCAAGTTTATTCAGTTGAGCTTCATGGCTATGTGAGGATTTGAAGCTTGTTTCCCTCCCCAGTCCAAGACTTTTTAGCCTTCTCCAACCTGGTGCCCTCCATGTGACTGGACTCCAACTCCCATCAGCCCCATCAAGCATGGACAATGCTGAGGGACGGTGAGAGTTATAGTCCAACCACATCTGGAAGTACTGGCTGGGGAAAGGCTACTGTAATCACAGCACCACAAAGACTGCATACACACCATACAGTTAAAGCTTATGACTTCCCCCAAAGAATCCTGGGAACTGTAGTTTGTTGAGGATGCTGGGAAGCAGTGCTCTGCGAAAGGTAAACTGCAGTTCCCAAGATTCTTTGGAGGAAGAC
This sequence comes from Rhineura floridana, assembly GCF_030035675.1. NCBI lineage: Eukaryota > Metazoa > Chordata > Lepidosauria > Squamata > Rhineuridae > Rhineura > Rhineura floridana. The sequence continues at coordinate 13,297,162 of NC_084490.1, forward strand.
ATGTGTTTTAAATATATGGCCCGTATGCAGCCAAAGACTCACTAGGATTTAAGGACAGCTTGAGCCTGATACTTTTTTTTGTGTGCTGAAAAGACTAATTGGTTGATATCTGAAATCAGTAGTGATTCAAGTCTGCTTCTTAAGGGGATGTGTAATGTTGATATTTGTTGAGGAGACTCACCTCCCAGGAAAGCACTGAAGACCAGGAACCCGAAGAATCCAAGGCTGAAGTAGGTGAAGAGACCCATCTTCTGGTTAGTAAGTAAAATTTTATTTTGTCACAGACCAGTACATAGATATCATAAATAAATCAAAAACCCCATATGAAATACATAAAATCAGAGTTGAATAAAATATTACAGTCAATACAGGCTTCCTATATAAAATAACTTATCATTGATTTCTGGCAGGCAATGGCAGCAGCATGGAAACTAGCCATTCTTGCTGCATCTTCTGGTTGACCTTCGCAGGTGAAGAGTACAGTAAGTTCAAGAGGTGCATCTAGCGAATGACATTCATCTAATGCCATCATTGCGGGAAACCGTTGTCCCTTCAGATGTTGCTGAACTACAGCTCCCATCAGCCCCAGCAAGCATGACCAATGGCCAGGGATGATGGGAATTGTAGTTCAGCAACATCTGGAGAGCCACAGGTTCCTCACACCTGATCTAATGTGACAAAGCCAGGGAAGTAAATAAGTTACTCAGCACCATGTACTTTAATTGCATCAGGCCCTTCCTTTTAGAAGGAAACCTACAGTGAAGTATGTGCTAATTTTGTATACAACCAGATACGTTGTTATGTGCCTTCAAGTCAATTATGATTTATGGTGACCCTATGAATCAGCAACCTCCAGTAGCATCTGTTATAAACCACCCTGTTCAGATCTTGTAAGTTCAGGTCTGTGGCTTCCTTTGTGGAATCAATCCATCTCTTAGAATCATAGAATCAGAATAGTAGAGTTGGAAGGGGCCTATAAGGCCATCAAGTCCAACCCCCTGCACAATGCAGGAATCCAAATCAAAGCCTTCTTGTTTGGCCTTCCTCTTTTTCTACTCCCTTCTATTTTCCCCAGCATTATTGTCTTTTCTAGTGAAGCATGTCTGTGTGTTTCTATATACTGCAGTGTAGCAAGAAACAAACACCTGGCAGCGAACCCTTTTAAGGCTCATTTCACTCCATTCCAAGAAACCAGGGTTTGCCTTTGACTTTTATCTGCTCAAGAGAGGGAGCCACACTCAGACAAGTGTATCTGTAAGATACATGTTTGCAAACGCATGCCTGCCAAAGACACCCTTCACATTTCTAGGGAAGGGCCATAGCTCAGTGGCTGAGCATCTGTTCTGTGTGCAGTAGGTCCCAGGTTCAAGCCTTGGCATTTCCAGGTATAGCCTGGAATGTCCCCTGCCTGAAACCCCTGAGAGGTGCTGCCGGTCAGGGTAGACAACACTGAGCTAGATGGAGTAGTGGTCTGATTTGGTCTAAGGCAACTTCTATGTTCCTAAGTATACGCTGAAATTAAGTCGTGTATGACCATGCTTGGAAATGGAAATGGACTGCCTTCAAGTCGATCCCGACTTATGGCTGCCCTATGATAGGGATTTCATGGTAAGCAGTATTCAGAGAGGGTTGACCATTGCCTCCCCCTGAGGCTAGTCCTCCACAGCTGGCTAGGGCCTGCTCAGCTTGCCACAGCTCCACAAGTCAGCCCCTTCCTGTCCGCAACTGCCAGCTGGGGGGCAACTGGGCTCCTTGGGACTATGCAGCTTGCCCACGGCTGCACAGGTGCCACTCCCTGTGGGGGTGATCTTTAGCTGGCCCTTGACACCCAGGAGACACAAGCAGGGATTTGAACTCACAGACTCTGGACTCCCAGCCAGGCTCTCCTCCCCACTGTGCTATACCAGCTGTCTCATGGCCATGTTTATTATTCAGTATTTTAACTTTCACCAGTAACAAAATCAGTCAATCAGTTAAGGGTTGCTTTTCTAAGCTAAGCCTCTATTGAAAGTTCAAGTTCCACATCAGTTCTGTTGTACAGTAAGTTGATCGCCACTTTGTTTAATGACAGGGCTGTAAAATGTCATCCCTTCTGCTTTAATTTAAGACTTCATAGGAACGTAGGTAGCTCTGTGTAACATTGGTTCAGATCATTGGTATTTCTACCTCAGTATTGTCAACATGGACCAGCAGCAGTGCTCCAGGAGTTTAGGCAGGGGTCTCTCTCAACTCTGCTTGGAGATGCCAAGGATTGAACCTGAGATGTTTTGTATGCAAGACAGGTGCTCTACTGCTTATCTATGGCCCTTACTGCTGTAACATACTGCAAGATCTCATTTGTGAACCCATCACCCTACCTCAAAGGCTTTGAAAACAATTCTCCACACTCTACGGCTGGGGTGGGAAACCTGCGGCCTGGGGCCCACATGCAGCTTGCAAAAATGGGATGTGGGGAGAATTGGAGTGGCACAGAAAGAGAGGTGGAATGCTGCAAACCTCGCTCACTTTGGACTCTGGTTTTGCCCACCATCAGTGATGTCCCCAATTGACTTTTTCCATGGGTCAACAGCCCTTTCTGGAAAACATTTCCCTGCCCTTGACCTACAGCCTGCAGGGACCCTCTCATCATCTCCTCAACCACTCACCTTGCGGATGCCGTTCCCCTGGGTGGACAGATGTGGTTAAAGCTGAGCTACAATCCTCTCTGATGGTTTCACCTTTTCTGGTCCACTGTTATATAGACCCTGGGCAGAGATGGTGCAACACGAAGGGGAGCTAAATCCTTCAAGGAAATCCTGGTCCACCTTCAGTTTTGCATAAACCTGGGTCAAACCAGTGGAAAGCGGCTTGTATTGCCAGCCGTCAGCACTGCAGAAAGGGCATTGTGCATTTTTTGATAAATGCGGTGAGAAAATGTGCATTGAAAAATAACTGGTTTCCAAATTGAAAGGAGAATGAGGGAAATAACATTCAGTGTCAGCCATGAAAGGACTTACTCATTTTCCTCATTTCATCCCAGGTAGTTGCTTGGTTCACTTCTAGGCGGGCGGGGAAGCTGTGGCCCTCCAGATGCTGTTAGACACTATCAACCCCTGCCAGGGAATGGCTATTGGAAAGGAATGATGGGAGTTGTAGTCCAGCAACAGTTGAGGGCCAGGAGGTGCCCCATCTCTGTAACCCCTCTTTTATTAAAATAAATAAAATCCCTGCACATAGAAGACTTGCATGTAAAGGAAAAGGGTTCGAGTCTGTCTTCCACCCTGAAATGCTATTTTTCTATGTGCCGTGGTTCTCCACCCCTTTTAGTATTTCTTTATTACCCACCTTGTCTTTAATTATTCCCCCACTGGGGAATTCAAGGTAGCATACATAAATTTTATAGGCAGTCTCCCATTCCTGAACGTACCAGATCAGGACCACCTTAACTTTAGCAAGGTTGCTGCATCACATGCCCACAGACCATGTATAGACATGCATTCGATTTTATTTTATTATATTATATTTATATCCTGTCTCCCTTCTATTACGAAATTCAGGATGTCGTGAATATGGTTCCCAGGTGTTTCCCCATCCATCCATTGACCAGATCCAGATTCACTTTGCTTCAGCAAGATGGTGGTTTTGTGTGTCTTCAGACTCATATCACATGAGCCCCTTGTTGTCCCGTCCAGAGCTGGAACCACAAGACGGAGACGCGGGTGCAATTAAATCTTGCTTAAGTAATGGATACATCAAAGACATTGCGCTTCATATAGAAACCTGTCTTACTCACTAGAAATCCCTGTCTGCACTCTAGACATGCTCTGCGGCGTGTAAAGGAAGTTGACTCAGCGACTCCCCTCTGTGAGCTGCCAGCTTAAGTAGGGAACGTTTTCGATTGTAATCTCTGACTCCTTCGCAAGTCCTGTCTCTGCCCTGTCCGTTTCTCGCGGCGGTGGGCGCGAGGTGAAGGGGCGTGCGTTTCCAACGGCTCATCGGAAGACACCTGCTCTTGGGCTGCAGGCTCGAGGTCAGGAGGGGGTGTCATGCTGGAAGCAACCTGGGAACTGCTTGGCAAGGGAGGAGTTGGCACGATCTCTGGGGCGTCCCCTGACGGGTCCTCAGGAACAACTGGAGGCAGCGCACTCTCCTCTTCGGAGCTCGCGCCACCCGTGGGAACTGGCTGGAGTTCAGACTCACTGCCCACCCCAAGGTGCCGAGCAGACACAACAACTCCTGGGCCTTCCGTGCCTTCTGGCAGCTGAGGCACCTGAAACTCATGCCTCTCTCCTCCCTGCTCCTTCAGGGAGAGCCGAGGCTCAACACTTGTGAAGTCTGAAGTGGTGCAGTTCAAAAACATACAACCTCTCTATTGTTATTTATCATGAATTGTTGCTTTTTGGTACGTGACCTCATCCCTGTTGCGCCTTTCCAAGGCAATGTTTTATGTGCCTGAAAACATTTTTCTAGGAGATTGTTCCTCCTGCTCTGCTCAGCTCTGTTGCACTGTTGCCTGTGCTGCCCTGCCAAGTTACCCTCTAGTAAAAAAGCAGCATTGGACTTGGTCTCAAAGGGCAACCAGTACCAGCACCATAGATTTTTACCAGAGCTTGGAAAAGTTACTTTTTTTGAACTACAACTCCCACCAGCCCCAGCCAGCATGGCCACTGAATTGGGCTGATGGGAGTTGTAGTTCAAAAAAGTAACTTTTCCAAGCTCTGGTAAAAATCTATGGTGCTGGTACTGGTTGCCCTTTGAGACCAAGTCCAATGCTGCTTTTTTACTAGAGGGCAATTAAGGAGGGGGGAGGAATTTGAATTTGTTTGCATTTTAATGAGAAACTACCTAAACCACACTTTTCAACACAAATACGTGAAATGAAATACAACTATCCTTCAAAATTTGCACTTCCCCAAATTTGGTGATGCAGTTCTCCAAACAGAGAGACAAACATATATATATATACAAGGGGGAAAGTGTGGATAGAATGCATACATTCATGAAAATAACATACAAAAATGTATATTGGGGGAAATTGCTGCAAAAGTGTGCATATGAATTGAAATTACATACAAAATGGATATATTAGGAGAAATTCTCACTAAAACATTGATGGATTTTCATGAGGATTAACAAACGAGCCCGTAAATTGCTGTAGAAATGTGCTCACTGGGTGACCTTGGGCCAGTCACTGCCTCTGTCTCAGAGGAAGGCAATGGTAAATCACCACTGAATACCGCTTACCATGAAAACCCTATTCACAGGGTCGCCCTAAGTCGGAATCTACTTGAAGGCAGTGCATTTCATTTTCAAGGGCAGCCAGTGGATATGAGGACTGTCCACTTCCATATTTCGTATCCTTCAATGGTTCATTGTAGAAAATGGGGGCACCCTTGTGTACTTCCAGCACCCTGTACTCTGGCACCAAGGATCACAGCCTGAATGTTCCCCACTATTATGTTTGATGAACTCTCTCTCTCTCTTCAGTATGTAGTATTTCATCCATTTTGTCATTCCCTGTCCTGAAGAGCAAGGGCTTTTAAGGGCCACATTAGATGTGATGTTCCATGCATGATTGCATTTAATGTGTCTATAGTTTTTTCCCTTCTGCACTTATATATGCGGTGGTGGTGGGTGGATTGGAAGCATGGCACTCAAGAAACGGGGTTAACTTTTCCTCCCTGCTGTGGTCTCTATCAAAATTGCACCCCTCTTCAGCTTCTATGAGCTCCAAAGCAAAGCTTACATTGTTGGCAATGAAAACATCTCTTTTAATGCTTGTAAAGTCTTTGTGGGTTTTTTTTTGGGGGGGGGCTCATTGGGACTACAGTATGTGTTTGAACTATGGTCCCAATCCAGATCATCCCATGTGGCTATCTAGAAATATTAAATGCAGTCATGCATTTAATTTCATACCTACTTTGGCCCTGAAACAGCTGTGTGAGCAGATGACAATTATTCACTAATAGGCAAAAAAAAACCCTTGAGGTTTATGTACCTATAGCCAACAAATATTTTGATCAAACTTTAAAAACCAGGGAAATTGGGCAGCTATAGAGAATGTACTAGGGAGAGCAGGAGACCTGACCTCCTCTCTGAGATATTGTACTGCCCTTCAAATTTGTCAAAATGCAAAATGCAAACACAATTGGTTGGTCTTTCACAGTCCAATTCACTTCCTGTGTAGCTTGGAAGAATTTGGTAACAAATTGGTGACTACATGGGCCTTTCATTTAAACCAGCAGGGCTTTTCTTACTTGCATTTCCGGAAGAGAAGCTAGTGCGTATAGCACATTCTATGCCATGCATTTGCACATTAGCAAACTTTTTTAAAAGGTGCACCCCCTGCCACCACTCCTCAACAAATTAGTGCTCAGTGAATAGGGTGCGGGTAAGCAAAATGAGCTTGGTCTTCTTATCTTTTGTGACACCCTCCCTTTTTTAATTTTTAGAAGGCTAATTTTGGATAAAATTATGGGGTCAGAGGCTGGAGCCAGCAGATTTTGGCAAGGGGCCATCTTCTTTCCCCCTCCACCACCAGAAAAAACAGGAAAATGGGGAGAAAACATGGGCAGTGATTTAGCAAAGAGCCAGAAAAGAAGGGCTGTCCTTGAAAAAAAACAGGGACAAGAGAAGTGTGTGATATTTCCTCCTTACCAATATGGTATCTGAAAGCTGTATTAACGTGAACAGGATGTAAAGAGCATTAGGTAATTATAACCGTGCATTATTTTAAATGTCACATCATGTACATTTGAGTGATTATTCTTTGACACTGTTCTTCTTTGTAAGTGCATGGGGAGATGCACATGCATCTTCCAGGCCATCTGCCCCCCAGGCAGACCTATTGGGCCAGACCTGTTTAGCATCAGCAGAAGAACTGTGCCATCAGGCTGCAGACTATTCACTATATTATTATAGTGTTCACACACAACAGCTGTGTAAGGTAAGCAAGATCTTGGTTAACCCTTTGTGTGACATTTCTAGCACAAATTTCAGGCCTCAAGGAACTGTTATAGTGACTATGAGGGGAACCTTTTTTTAGCCCAAGGGCTACATTCCCTTCTGGGGTACCTTCTGAGGGCCACATCTTAGTGATGGGTGGAGCAATGAATGTACATTTTGCCTTTGTATACTAGGCTAGTTTCTAAACACCACTCTCTATCCAGAAAAGTAAGAGGCAAGGGTTGTTAGGAGATCCCTCACATAGCTACAGTTCCAAGCATCCTTAAATAATTACAGTTCCCGGGATTTTTTAGGGGAAACCATGACTGTTAAAGTGATATAAGACTGCTTTAAATGTATGGTGTGGATGTGATCCAGGTTTGCCCCATCTTCTGTGTGATAGCCTTTCATATTGGAAGACAGCTGCCCTTGCCTCCCCTTAGTCTTCTCTTCTCTCAGTAAACATACCCAGCTCTTTCGACCATTCCTCATAGGCCCTGGATTCCAGACCTTTTGCCATCCTAGTCCCTCAGGATGGGAAGGCGACTCAGGCAAGTGATCTCTGGTTAGAGAATAGGGACCCAACAAGTATATTCTTGTTTTCAGCTGTGAATGCTTGGAGAGAATGTGAATCCCTGCTCCCTTATCTGAGAAAAACAGGGGTTACAACAATCAGAAACATTGGGGTTGCTGCTCTTGTTATTATTACATTCATCAGTGGCTTTGCCTACAACCATACTACGCTGAACACGCTGGATCTCGTCTGATCTCGGAAGCTAAGCAGCGTCAGGCCCGGTTACTACTTGGATGGGAGACTGCCATCGAAGGTTTTAGACAACGGCAATGGTAAACCACTTCTGAATACCTCTTACCATGCAAACCCTATGAATATATCCAAAAAAGATTCATAGGGTTGCCAGTTGTAATTGACTTGAATGCATATAACAACAACAATCAGTTGCTTTATACAAAAGAAAATGTCTCAAAGCGACTTGACAGGATAAAATACAGCCAATATAAGTAATTTAAAACCAGAACAATTTAAAACAATGAACAATACAAAATATATCAAATGCATTTGAAATAAGGGCAGGTCCTACCCACCCCATTAAAAGATGAGTGTCACTATAGGAGGCAACTCAATTACCAAAGCCCTGACTAAACCAAAAGATCTTAGCCTGGTGCCTAAAGATGAGCATGTCTCCTTAGGGACAGCATTCCACAAACATTTTGGGGGGGCTATTACTGAAAAGGCCCATTCTCACGTGGCCGCCCTCTGCACCTCCCTCGGGTGGGGCACACAGAGAAGGGCTCCTGATGAAGACCATAAAGGACGCTGGGCCCAATGTTCTATAGGACCCTGCAGAGCTGTGTAGTGGAACGGAGAGTTTTGAGCGAGGTTATGTGTGTGTGTTTGAATCTTTGCTAAGATTCTACCTTCCCTGTAAATTAGTCAGACAGAAACTTTAAGCTTTAAAATAAGAAACAACTACTTTATTCTGGAAGTACATACTTGATAGGAAAGAGTCCTATATCTAGCTAACTAGCTATGTTGGAGCGACAAGCACTGATCGCAGTACTAGCCCTCATGCTGGATGAGAGGGAGAGACAAAGGAAAGATGTCTGCTCCCCTCTCGAGAAAGACGAAGACTGGGAAGGAGGGAAGGAACTGGGATCAACATCCTTCTGCATATCAGTCTAGCAGGAAGGGAAGAGACAGCAGGAGATCAAAGAGATAGGTATAGCCTAGCAACCAAGAGGTCTCCTCTCTAGCTACCCTTTTTTAACCCCATGCAGCTTCAACCCACAAGTTGGAGCTGAACCTCATACATTCCAACAGACCACAGAGTCCAAGTTGGTTCATATGGGGAGAGGTGGTATTTGATGTAATTTGGGGGAATCGCACACTGTCTTTGCCCCTCCCTCCTCTCAAAAAACATTCCATTAAAAGAGGTGATGGAGAGGCAAGTCACTGTCCTCAAGAGGCTTACAATGTAAAGTTTTAATGGTAGCGGTGGGGGAGGGGAGGGAACAGAGTTGGGACGGAGAGAGACCAGGGAGGCATGCCGGGATCCCGGGTTGGCTATGCCATGCAGCAGAGGGACGTGACCCGCATCAGGGGACACCATGGGAGGAGTGTGTACAAACCGTTCGGCAAAACTTCTCAAAGTACAGGCCTTGGTGGTGGGGCATTGTTTGGACACAGCTTCAGGCAGCACAATCCCTTGAGCTAGAAGGAATGGATCTGGGCAAGTGGAGTAGGGCTCCTCAGGACATCCTTTTAATTGTGCATTCATGATGATTTGTGCTCATGAAGGTATGGGGGGGAGGCAGTTATCTGTCATCCTATTTTCAATACTGTTTGTACCTGCAAAAGTTTTGGGGCAGACATACTGCTTTGTTTCTAATCAGTGCATGCTCTTGCTGAAAACCTGCGATTTTTCATGTCATAAATATTCTGGTTTTTTTAAAATCCTGCTTATATTGTGCTATAATGCAAGAGATCCTCTCCAGAAAGCAATGATAAGGTAACATCAGGGCAGCATCTCAGAAAAACAAATAAAGTGGAATGATGTGTGGATGGTCCAGGATAAATCCACCACCCATGCGCTATTGTTGCATCGGCGACATGTTGGCAGAAGATATCTGCAAAAGAACACCATCTGGAGAGGACCACAGTATACTTTGTTCTCACTAGGGATGGAGATTTGAGGAGGGGGGATATTAAACAGGGGCATTACATATATATATATATATTTATATCCCACCTTTCCTCCAAGAAGCTCAAGGTGCTATATGTACTTCTCCCCTTCTCCATTTTATCCTCACAACAACCTTGTTGGCTAGGTTAGGCTGAAAGGTATTGAGTGATATTCAATGCTAGTCCTACATAAAATAGACCCACTGAAGTTAATAGAAACAACTAACTTAGATCTATTCATTTCAGTGGGTCTGCTCTGAGCAGGGCTTAGTTGAATATGACCCAGTGGGCTTTGTGCTTGAGTGGAGATTTGAACCCTGGCTTCTGAGGTCCTAGTCTGACACTCTCAGCACTATACCACACTGGCTCTCAAAAACTGGGATAGTGAAAAACGTGGCTAGAAGAATCAAACCAGTCTCTGGAATTTAAAGCCAATAGAATAAAGGCTATGAGCAAGTGCTTTCATGGTTGATAATAAATATGGTTCCTGTTTGCCTTCTTAAGGGTATAGATTCAGAATACTTTCCTCCTTCAATGTTTTTCATCACCAAGATAAAGGATAGCATGATGCCCTTTTTGCAACGCTCAAAGCTGGTGAAACAAGCTACATTCCACTGGTTTGGCTCTAAATTATGCAAAACTGAAAAGAGCGGACCAGGATTTCCTTGAAGTATTTAGCTCATCTTGGTATTGCACCATGTGTGCTCGGGGTCTATATAACCGTCACTCTGAGAAGGTGAGACCATCAGAGAGGATCCTGGCTCAGCTGTCAACAACATCTATCCACCACCCAAGAGAATAACAACATAAGGTAAGTACTGGAGGATTCTGGGGATCTGTAAGTCTTAGTGTGTGGGTTCCTGCAGGCTGTAGAGCAGGTGTGAGGAACTTTTGGCTCTCCAGACTTTGCTGAACTACAACTCCCATCATCCCTGGCCATTAGCCATGCTTGCTGGGGCTGATGGGGGTTGTAGTTCAGCAACATGTGGAGGGCCAAATTTTCCCACATCTGCTGTAGAATGGAATGTTTTCAAAAGTTTTGAAATATGTTGATGCACTCATGAACAAGGCATTAGAAAGTGGTGGGCTCTCCTTGATTGGAGGTTCTTCAGCATAGACTTTCCACCTATGAGGAATGATGTAGTAGTGGATTTCCTGCATCTGCAGTGGGTTGGACTAGATGACCTTTGAGGTATCTTCCAACTTTATGACCCTTGGGAAACATAGCATTAAGTCTTAAATGAAATCAAGAGGAATGATATTTCAGACCCCAGCCATTAAGAAATGTATTGACTGACTTAGAAGCAGAGCTTGGAAAAGTTACTTTTTTGAACTACAACTCCCATCAGTCCAATCCACTGGCCATGCTGGCTGGGGCTGATGGGAGTTGTAGTTTAAAAAAAGTAACTTTTCCTAGCTCTGCTTAGAAGGGTGGTTCATGACAGATGCTCTTGGAGGTTGCTGATTCATAGGGTCGCCATAAGTCGTAATCAACTTGAAGGCACATAACAACAACAACAACAGCTTAGAAGATATGGAAGAATTCATTTTGAACTTTCAAGAAGAGCTGCAAACCTTAGTTAAATGATCGGCATGCAGTTTGAAATCTGATCTCCACTTCATTGGTGGGCTGGATCACAAGCAGCAACGTGGAGGCTTGGTATAGAAAACATGATGCAATTTTAATGTACATCTAAAAATGGACAGGCAAGCATTTTCAAACATATGATATCGTACTAATGCACTTGCCAAGGTGAAATTCCTTCTCTTGAGTGCATCCTTGGGGGCAAATCTGGGTTTATCAGAACGCAATGTATGAAATGACCCTCAAAAGGGCTTGCCACTGGGTGTTAGTTTCCTCCTTGCTGTACTATATCAGATGAAAACAAAGCATCTGATTCCCTTTCAGGTTGTATCCAAAACTAGCACATAATTCACCTTCACTGTAGTTTTCCTTCTTTCTCATAGGAAGGACAGGAGGCAACTGAAGTCTGTAGTGCTCAGTAACTTCCTTTCCTTTGTGATGTTAGCTCAGGAATGGGAAACCAGGTGTTATGTGACTCCAGCTTCCATCAGCCCCAGCCAGCATAGCCAACAGCTAGGGATGATAGGAGTTGTAGTCCAGTAATGTCTGGAGGGCCACAGGTTCCCGAAACCTGCACTAGATGAATGGAACATACTGAGTCAGGCTATCGGTCTATGTAGCACAATACAGTATGGTCTACACCAGCCTTTCCCAACCAGTGTGCCTCCAGATGTTGTTGGACCACAACTCCCATCAGCCTCAGCCAGCATTGCCAATGGTCAGGAAAGATGGGAATTGTGGTCCAACAACATCTGGAGGCACACTGGTTGGGAAAGGCTGGTCTACACTGATGGGCATCAGCTCTCCAGGATTTCAGACAGGGGGTCTGTCCCAGCTCTACTGGAGATGTTGGGTACTGAAGCTGTGACCTTCAGCATTAAAGCAGGCGCTCTGCTGCTGAGCTATGGTCCATTCACTAAATGCACCTGTTGAACTTAATCTTCTTCTCCCCACCTCAAAGGCCAACCAGAAGATGGGTCTCTTCACCTTCTTCAGTCTTTGTCTTCTCGGCACACTGGTTTCCAATCCTTTCCTGGGCGGTGAGTCCCCTTAACAAATATCAGCATTACATGACCAGTTAACAAGTGGCTGAATAACCACTGTTCATCAGATACCTTTAGCTGATTGATTTAATCTTTTTAAAAGTTACTAGAATTAGTAGTTATCCAGAAATCTTTGGGAGTCTTGAACAGATTTTTTTTTTTTAAATGTAGGTGCAATGTTTTCAAGTAATGGTAACCCACTAAGATCTAATAAATTTCTGGCTATTTAGACACACACCCCCAAGGATCCTAGGATTTGTAGTTTTATCCCTCCCAGAGCACCCTTAACCAACTACAGTTCCTAGGATTCTTTGGAGGGAAATTATGTTTTGAATGTGCTTTAAATATATGGTGTGTATGCAGCCAAAGAGATGAATCAATTCAGCACTTAAAGGGACTTTAAATAACAAAGATCCCAGGGTGGGCAAGAGGTAGATCAGGATCTATTAGATCTCTCATTGATTGGTAGTAGATCAATAAAGGTTTCTGACTCCAGTTGTCTAACAACAGCAACAAATAAAAAGCTTCCTAAATTAGGTGGTTGGAAAAGAACTCTTGGGAGGAAAACCTTGAAGTGGATTTTTGTGCGAAAACTTGTGAGCTTGGTACTGTTGAAAATTCATGTGTTCAGAAACCCCTTGACTTTGCCACCTATGCTTATGGATAGTGGAGAAATTTGATTTTGTTTGCCATTTAATGAGAAACTATGCAATTCATGCTGCTTGAACCAATGTGCAGAACGCAACACAATTATCCTTCAAAATTCACATTTCTTTGAATTTTGCACTGCAATTCTCCAGCCGAATAGTGTGTTCCAAATTTCTTATGTTAGGAGAAAGTGTGCATTAAAATTGCATCTGAAAATAACATGCAAAAATGCATTGTATTAGGGGAAATTGCTTCCAAAAAATGTGTCTATTACTCAAAACTCTCTTACAAAAATGTGTTTATTATGGGAAATTAGCACTAAAATGCTGACAATTTTCACGAGGATTTTTTGAAATTAAAAAATTGCAAATTGCAGCAGATATGTGGATAAATGAATTTAAGACTGGAAAAATAAGAAACTGAAACTGAAATTGACAAAGTTATCTATCCCTACCTGTGGTATAGGCACGGTTGGGTTTTATTTCTTTAAAACAACACATTTTGGAATATCTGATGACTGCCCTGTGCTTCTGATCTTTCCTGTATACCCCTTTGTCTCCATACAGCCAAGGCTGACTCCTGTGCCAGAGAGTGGCTGCAAAACCAAGGCAACTGCTATGCATATTTCGATACTAAATTGACGTGGCAAGAGGCTGAGGTAGGAAGCAATTCTTACCCACCCCGGTGTGATATACTGTAGTGTGCAGTCTGTATAAGTTAGTTTCATGGTTCCCAGTTCAAGGATTTGGCTGGAACTACAGATGGGAGAGAAATACAGTTCACTTTTCATTTTAATGCAAACCCACCACATCTGCAGATTCCAAAATGAATTGGAATATAGCTATGCTTAGAAATTCACACTTCTCTGAATTTTTCAATGCAGTTCTCCAACTGACACATATTAAAATGTGTATATTATTATTGTTGTTGTTCTTGTTATTATTTACTTGTCCTTCACCCTGAGATCCCAGGGTGGTGTTACAACGGTTTTAAAGTACATCATTAGAAATAATTAAAAACAAAGCACATTATATTCCCCTATATGCATACAAATGCATATATCAGGAAAAATAACATGTAAAAGAAATTTAATTCAAATGTGAGCAGATTCGGCTCTGCACCAATCCTGCTGAAAACTTGATTGAAACTCAAAACTTTGATCTTTCCTTCTCCATCCCCAGATTGAATGCCAGAGCTATGGCCGTGGGGCTCATCTCGCCTCTGTCCTCACTAAAGCAGAGACGCTCTTGGTGGCTGAGCACATCTCCACTTACCAGCAAGAGATAAGTGATGTCTGGATTGGGCTCCATGATGTCCGTCAGGTGAGCTTCTCCATTCCTGGTTATTGTCACTGAGTAGTGGCTCCTCAACAGGACTGGTGTCAAGGATTGGTATGGTTGGGCATCTGCTGAGTGCCCACACTCCAGCAGAGACCCACTCACAAGAGCCCTCTAAACTTGCTCCTCCTCTTCATCATGGCAGCCTGCTTGTTCACCCACCTCTTGCTCTGACCCAGTGGTGGTGATGAGATGGAGGAGCAGAAGATGCCATTGTTTGCTTGCCCGTAGCAATAGCATCCCATCGTTATCTCAATAATCTCCCAGACTGAATCCCACATGCTACTTCTTCATTGTTTTTTATGGGAGTACCCCTCTACTGTCTGCATCACAGCTGGTAATGTCTCCAGCTAATCTTGCGTTGGTGTCATCCCAACAATGTCTTTGTTTCTGACTCCTCTCTTTCCTTAGTCACACAATCGCTTCTGTCTCGTTTCTGCAGACTAGGAGATGGAGGTGGGCTGATGAATCGACCTACAACTACAAGGCCTGGATGACCCACCAGCCAGACAACTTCCGCAACTCTGAGTACTGTGTGGAACTGCGACGATCCACTGGTAAGCAAGCCATTCTCAGGGGCCGAGGAAGGACAAGGACAGGTGGCTGGCATGGGTCTTTGTGAGCTTGCAAAGCCATAGTTTTGAGCCATGTTCACAAATCAGATTCTTGAACTACCAGATCAGCAATGGCCTACTTCAGAAGTAATCAGTGTGGTGCCCTCCAGATGTTGACCAGGGTTTAATCCCCACATAGCCATGAAGCTCACTGGCTCACCTTGGGCCAGTCACTGCCTCTCAGCCTCATGAAAACCCTATTCATAGGGTCGCCGTAAGTTGGAATCGACTTGAAAGCAGTACATTTACATTTTTTATGGATCTTCAATGATCATGTGCCATTTGGGGGCAGAAGTTGCTGCCATGAGCCCACACATATTCAATGTCCCTAAATGAAAAAGTTTATAGGAACTGTGAAACAGAGAGTTATTCTGGATTTTTAAGAAAGCTGCCTCCTTCTTAACCCTCGAATTGTTCCTATAATCTCCTCCTAAAAAAATCTTTTGCAGGCATGAGGACTAGAAGCATTACTCTTTAATAACTGAAAGATTACTAAATAGTTGACATTCTACAGTCCATAGCCAAATCCAGGCAAGAAATAATGGACAAAGAAAAAATAACATTTGTCTTGTCTTTTTGCACGTTAGAGTTTAAAGAGTGGAATGATGCTCAGTGCAAGAAGCTCAACACCTACATCTGCAAACACGAACTCTAAAGAAGACTGTAGTTCCCAACTGTGCTTGCTGGGATGCAACTGGAATCAACATTGAGAGATCAGCTCATGTGACAGATGTTATTCATGACCTTCTCCATCTTGCAGAGCAAAAGACCAGCTCTTGCCCACACAATTCACAGCCCTATCTCAGAAAAGCTGCCTTGTGGGCCTCTCTCTTCTCCTACAGTTTTACCCCTTATTAATGGCTGCAGCACAATGAAATCTTAATAAACCCTTTCTTATGCATAAATCTCTTGGTATGTTCCTGTTATTGCAGAAGGCTCTCAGTCCACTTGACCTCCACTTGGGTTCCCAGATTGAAAGGAGGGCAGCGGGGGGCTCCTCTTGACCGTTAACCGTTGAGCAGAAGGGAGAATGCCAGCAGGTGCAGGGTCTCTCGGCCCTGCGTGAAAGACTTCCTCCTGCTCAAATCCTGCTTCACTACAACTTTCAAAGCAGGGATTGGGGACCTTTAGCCTAAGGGCCACCTTCCCTCACAGGAAACCTTTCAGGGGTTGCGTCCCAGTGGTGGGCGGGGCCAGAGGCAAAAATGGGCAGAGCAATGGATGTTGACTCTCATGTCTTGTACAGCAGGTTACATTCCAGCCCTGCGCAATTCAAAGGTTGGTACTCATATGCACACCCCTCCAACCTCCATTTGGGCAAGGAAAAGGAATGAGCACAGTTCAAGGATACATTCAAGCCAGGCAAAAGCATCCAAAGAGGGCATGGAGCATAGTGGTGAGGGGGTGTCCTAGGGAGAGTCCAGAGAGGGAGAGGGAGAGGCCCAGAGGGTCACGCAAGGCCTTAGTCCCTACCTCTGCTTCAAGGGTACAGGCATCCTGTCCTAATTTCCATTTGGTGGCTTCCAAGTTCTCTAATAGCCTTTCCGATTTTTCTTATGACACAGTTAATATTCTCTAGCAGTACCCGTACAATTCTCCCCCCAAGCCTTCTTTGCCCAATCAGCCATTTGTCTCTCTTGTCCCTGATTCATTCTCTCTGTCACCTGACTCTGACTCTCCCCTTCTAAGCAATCCCTTCTAAGGCTGCGTACGCACTATACCTTAAAAGGATATTCAAAGCCCCCCCAAGAATCTTGGGAATTGTAGTTTGTTAAGGGTGCTAGGAAGTGTAGATGGGTAAACTACAGTTCCCAAGATTTTGGAGGGGGGATGTGCTTTGAATGTGCTTTAAAGGTATACTATGAACACAGCCTGTCATCAATCATAGACCTGTTTCCTCATCAGTGGTGGCTGGTGCCCATTAGAGATAGGGGAGAAATTTGATTCAGTTAACATTTCAAGTCGAATGCATCAAATTTGCACTTTTCTAAACAATATGAGAAGTGAAACACAGGCAGCCTACAGAATTCAAGGTTTGCCATGCAGTTTGCCAACCAATTACAAAAATGCATCTGTTAGGGGAAAGTGTGCATAAAAATAAATATACGAATGGAAATAGCACACAAAAATGCATTATATGATGAGAAATTGCTTTCAAAAATGTGTACACTAGTCAAAGCTGTCTACAACATTGTGTTTATTAGGAGAAATTCGCACTAAAATGCTGGAGAATTTTCATGAGGATTTTAAAAAAATCAGAACTGAATTTAAGGTTGGAAACATGAGAAATGGAGAGAACTGAAATGGACAGATCTTGCCATCTTTAGTGTCCATTGGGACTGGTAGGGCAGAAGGTAGGGAGCCTTTCAGTACCCTTCCTGTCAGGATCCCTCTTTCAGGCCACCACCTGCTAGGATCCCACCTGTGGTTACCGCCTTGTCATGGTCCCACCTCAGTGTCCTGGTTTTAAAATGTTTCCCTCACAGGCTCTAGCAAAGATCTCTCAAGATCCCACTGCTAGGCAGCACCACCAGTCACTCCCAGTAATTCAATATTGCCTCGATACTGTGCCTTAGTCTCCTCCAGGCCTATTGATACTTTGTGTCTGGGTGCACTTGCAGGCCACAAACTCCCTGTATCTTTGTGCCTATAAAGAATACAGCCCTGGGTTGCTCTGGATACCTGATGATGTTACACTATATCTTCACCGCTGCCACCATACTGTTTCCCAACCTTGGTATAAACCCTGTCCACCTTTCTGGTCTGTGTAAACCCAGCCAAGGATCAGACGTTAGGTAAACCAAGAAATATTTATTTATATACACAGGAATAACAAGATTACTTAAAGGTATAGTTTAACAAGTGTATGGTTTCATCAGATGCGTAACTCTTTATGTTTCCAGTCGTCAAATACCAACTCTCTCCAACCAACCGCCTCCAACCAACCGAACTCCAACCCCACAGAACTCTCCTCTTAACTGTCATCGTCTCACTTATACCTTCAGACACTCAAACGCTCAGCCAATCATAATACAACATTCTCCAGCATTCCAGCCCATGTATTCCCCCCTCTCACTCAGTCCACTTACCATATACACTCTAATAAACCCGCACTTACCATATTTACAGTCATATATATACAGGGACATCACAGAGCCCAACAGTAGGTGGAGCCAGAGCCAATGAGACACAAATAATTCTAGATTTGTCCCCGTCCTTCTGTCTGCTGAGTTCCACAAGGGGCAACACCAATTCAGCAATGTCTGGAGGACCCCGGCTTTCCCTTCTCTACTGCGGAGAATAATCCCCTACTGAAAACCAGCCTCCCTTGAGCACGCACAGTATTGTTGTAGCAGAGCTATGGAGATCTTCTCTGGGTTCCATTAATAACGACTTCTCATGAATGAACTTGAGCTATTTATGAAAATACAAAATGAGGCCTAGAACAGGGGTAGCTACTGTGGTGCCCTCCAGATGTGAGTTGGAGTCCAACAACATCAGGAGGGCCACAAGGTCCCCAGCCACGCTGAAGAGCTCAATCCTCTATCCATCTGATTGGTGCTCATGATGCTATCGGGGCAGTCATATGTCACCATTTGCCATTTGTGCCTGCAAAAGTTCTGGAGCAGTCATAGTACTTCATTTCCAGTCAGTGCATATCTTGTAATTACCCTGCTGAAATCCCCTAACTTTTCATACCACAAATGTTCTGTGTTTGGGGTGTTCTGTGTCCTGCTTTTGTTACACTATAGCCCCTCCGGAGAGGAACAATGTGGTAGCATTGGGGAAGCATCACAGAAGAACAAATAAAATGGAATAAAACCACCATGAATGCACTGTGATTGTGTTGAAAAGAACATGTTGCACAACACACCGGCAATAAAACACCACTCTGGAGGGCCCCACAGCTGATGTTCCCCTCCTGTCTGATAGCAGCCCAAGAGGGGAGGAGGATCCTTCCCCATGAAGAAATGTAGGAAGCTGCCTTTCAGAGCTTGGAAAAGTTACTTTTTTGAACTACAACTCCCATCAGCCTAATCCAGTGGCCATGCTGGCTGGGGCAGATGGGAGTTGTAGTTCAAAAAAGTAATTTTTCCAAGCTCTGCTTATACTGAGTTAGACCATTGGTCCATCAAGCTCAGTGTTGTCTATACTGACTGGCAGCAGCTCTCCAGGGTTTCAGACAGAGGACATTCACAGTTCTATCTGGAGATGCCAGGGATTGAATCTGGGACTTCCTGCATGCAAGGCACATGTTCAGCCATTGAGCTATGACCCTCCCCCAAATGCACACCTCTCCTTCCGTGACCTTTGTGAATCACAAATGCTAAGCACCCACCTACAACACACTCAACCTTTCACTGCCATTGATGGGAAGTCTGTCCCCCCCCTTGAATACAGCTTGCTCTAAAGACTGATGCATGCAGGAGTGTTGGTTGCATACCAGCTAATATATATATTTGCTTGTACGTTACTGGCTCTTCTTTACATACTGTGCCAGTCTAGGATCAGTCAGAAATTACTTTTTAATTTTAACACAGCCTTTTCTTTCTCGGAGTTGATCTATTTTGAATCCTTTCATAAAAGACTTGAATATTTCTAAAGATGTTTGTTTTAATATACTTTAAAGTCTGTTTTTATGATGTTTTAGAATGTTTTTACTGTTTTTGTTTGCTGCCCTGGGCTCCTGCTGGGAGGAAGGGTGGGTTATGAATTTAAATAATAATAATAATAATAATAATAATTAGAACTCTGGAAGTGACTTAAGTACTTTACCCAATTAGCTTTGGATCTATCTCACTTGTACTACCTTACCTTCTGCTTGAAGGTGTCCATTTGAAGAAGGGCTGTTTAGTCCAAGTCTGGTTTAAAGGTAAAATGAGAGAAAGGGCTAATGTTCCCATTAGCATTTTAGCTCTTGGGTAGGAGATTGAGCAAGACACACAGATGACCTGATCACAGTATTCTAATCTGCACTAGGCTGAAAACTGCTTTGCGAAAATGTGTATATTAGACAAAATTGAATACAAAACTTTATTAGGAGATGTACACACTAAAATACGGATAACAATCTGGATTGCTCAATTTATACTGGACCATCCAAACACCATTCTGCTTTATAAGTTGTTCTGCGGTGCGTCCCCAGTGTTACATACCATTGCTGTCTGGAGGGGCACTCTTGCACTATAGCACAACAAAGCAGGGACCTTCCCACGGAATATTTCTGCTATAAAAAGTTATACTATTTCAGTAGGGAGAGCCAGTGTGGTGTAGTGGTTAAGGTGTTGGACTACAACCTGGGAGACCAGGGTTCGAATCCCCACATAGCCATGGAGCTCACTGGGTGACCTTGGGCCAGTCACTGCCTCTCAACCTCAGAAGGAGGCAATGGTAAACCCCCTCTGAATACCGCCTACCATGAAAACCCTATTCATAGGGTCGCCATAAGTCGGAATCGACTTGAAGGCAGTACAGTACAACCAACCATTTCAGTAGGAAGCTATGGGACACGCATGGATTGCGAATGAAATAGCATGTCCTCCTGGAAATGTTCGCAGGTGCAAACCATATTGAAAGCCCTAATACCATTGTAAGGACAAATCATCATGAAGACGCAATGAAAAGGGCGTCCAATGTATGTATTTCTGAGGACGCTTAGTACTTAGCAGAAAAATGGAAGATAATGCCTGAATTCAGGTGCCACATCCTTTCCCTGGAGCAAGGCAACTCCAGCACTGATGCTTCCTCTTGGGTTTAAGGCTGTGTGTGTACATGCCTTGCTCATTTCTGTCCAATGGAGAAGATATTCTGAAGGAAACAGCAGGCTGGAGGCTGTGGTGCTTATCACACAGAATCCCCCAAGCTGATTGGATCTCTTCTCCTGCTGCAGCTCCAATCTCAGCGCTTATCCATCCCCTCCACCCCAATTTCCTGTAAATGCACACTTCTTGTAAATTTCAGCAGGTGCAGGCAATTTCAGCAGGTCATGTTGAAAGTTTCCACGGGGCATTAACTCTCAGCTGTTCACATCAGCCAGTTTAATCCACAATCCACAGTTGTTTGGGCTCTAGGCAAAGGTGGAACTCAGGTCGAAGGCTATTTCTAGACACTGGGGAGCTTCTGGGGAATTGTTTTGTGTGATGCCAATCAGGTCTGGTGATGTTGACACCAGGAGGAATTTCTGTCCAATCGGGGGCGGGGAGAGGGAAGTATATTGATGGTCACGTCTACAGTTTCCAGGGCTCCCATCAGGCACAGCACTGAAAAAACTTGGAAATTGGCTTTGAAATTTAAAACGTTTTCATAATTGTGTTTGAAATTTAATTTCGAAGGATGCTTTAAAACAATCATCATCATCATTATCAACAACAATGAAAACAACAAGGATTTCTTTTTTAAAATTTTGCATTAAAATGGCCCCTGGCTTAGCTTGCCCTTGGCTTGTGCAATCAGGGAACTTGTCCAACATGCACTGCCTTCACCTTTCTGTCCCAGATTTCAGCCAGATTCCATCTGGGTTTAGATAAAAGCTGCTCAGAATGAGACAGCCTCAGCAGGACATAGCAAAGGCAGCTACCTCTCAAGGGCAGCAACCTTGGGAACGGGACTTGGGTGAGTGAGTAAATACTTGTGTTTTATGATCTGCAATGTACAGATTGGAGAGTCTGCATCTTTTCTTTTTATAGGATTTGTAGGGGCCATGCAGGTAGAACATTAACAAAAAATTCATATTCATAACGTTAAGCCATGGTTTCTTTGGCCAAACTATGGTTTGTCTGAACATGCAAACCCTGCCCAGTAGACAACTGTGGTTTGTTTTCTGCCAACAAAGCACGATGTGAAGCCATGGTTTACAAATCATGACTTGTTGTAATTATGGTTTGGCATTATGTCCAAACCCAACAGTCTTACTTAACCATACAGTCTTGTTTGTTTGGCCACCCCACTCCACATACCTGGCAAGCTACAGAAGCACAAGGCAAGATCATCTGGAGAACAAACCAAGGTTTGGAGAAACAAGCCATTACTTGTTTGCTCGTCTGTGAGATGACTCATGGTTTGTTGAACAAATCATGGTTAAAACAAACCATGGCCTAGAGCTCTGTGTGAATGCAGCCAGTGTGGTATAGTTGAAAGACAGAGCTATTCTTGAACTGAATAGGCCTGGGCTCAATTGTATTCACAGTGATAAAATTCCTTGAGTGACCATGAGCCAGTCATTGACTACCTACCTGGGTTGTTGTGAACATCAGGGCGCAATTATATCTGACAACAGCAGGGTCCAACTTCATCTCTGCTTATTTTCTATAAACCCTCCCTACCATTAGGCAGAGTGAGGCAGTTGTCTCATGTGGCAGATGCTACAGAGGGGGGTGAGTGGCAGAGGGGTGTTGGAGGACAGCCTGTCCTGCTGCCCTCAGGAAGGACCTCCCCCATCAGTGTCAAAATAAGATTCAAGTGCCAGTCCAGTTACAGAATCATGGAAGAGTAGAGCTGGAAGGGTCGTATAAGGCCATCCAGTCCAACCCCCTGCACAGTGCAGGAACCCAGGTTAAAGCATACTGACAGGTGGCTGTCCAGGTTCTGTATGTGAAATGGGGTGACTCTCTTGTCCTTCACCTTAGGCAGCAAAACACCTTGGGCTGGCCCTGATGGATGCGATACAAAAGGATATAATAAATATACTCTGTGCCAAAGTGAGCCAAACGTGAGCTGATGAGGAAAACTGTATATCTGAATTACTGATTCTCCTTTCAAGACCCCACATTGTCCAAGGCTCTTGGCAACTCATTCACTTTCTTGTGCAACAACTTCTCTTAATTTTTTTCTTAGGTGAAGGCGTAAAATGGGGTCTTTGGCCTATCTTAGCCTTTGGCTGCTTGGCTTCTTCATGAGAGGTGAGTTCCCACTGGGTCATCTGGCCATTCCCTGTGCTGAATAGAAAGAAAGACGGCCGGATGCCTGAGGGGTTGAGGCCTGATGAATAAAGAGCAAAAGCCTTGAATAATGAATGAAAATGGAATAACATTCTGATGTATGGCAACCAAGTGGTGAATTTGCAAGGGCCATAGATCAATGGGAGAGCACATGCTATGAATGCAAAGGATCCCAGGTTCAACGCTCCAGCTAAGGATAGGAAAGACTCCCGTCTGAAACCCTGGAGAGCTGCTGCCAGTCAGTGTAGACAATACTGAGCTAGATGGACCAGTGGTCTGATTTGGTCACTCACTAAGGTCTGACTGATCCCGTGTTTAAAAAAATGCAGGAAATTATGAAATACAAGTGCGATTCTCTGCCTCCAGGAGTCCCCAGCCCTAGATCTACCTGACTCTGCCTCAGGCTATCTATGAAATGGGTTGCTGCCTCAGCAGTGAGGAGGATGGGAACAAACCAAGAATTAGCCGACGGTTCCTGTTATTGGCTCTGGCACCACCTACTGTTGGCTTCCGCCCTTCTGCCCCACCACTAACAAAGTGATATATAGAGGAAAGGAAACTGGAATGAAAAGAGTAGCAGAAGAGAGAGAGTATTAGTGAATGGAAGCCAGGAAGGAAGAGTGAAAGAGTGGGTGTGTGATGGTAGGACAGGAACCTATTGGGAAGGAAAGAGTGAAGCTGAGACAGTGGGTGGACTGGACTGGAGAATAGGAAGGAGCACGAATGTGTGAGTGAGTGTGAAATAGAATCCATCAAAGAACCAGGTGTAGCCTTATATGGCTTGGGACCACAATACCTGATGGAACGCCTCTCCCGACATGAACCCACCTGTACACTATGCTCAACATCAAGAGCCCTCCTCCGGGTGCCTACTCCGAGGGAAGCTGGGAGGATGGCAACAAGGGAGAGGGCTTTCTCAGTGGTGGCCCCCAAATTATGGAATGATTTCCGTGGCAAGGTGCGCCTGGTGCCAACACTGTTATCTTTTCAGTGCCCGGTCAAGACTTTCTTCCCAGGCATCTTAGCATGTGTTTTTAAATTGTTTTTTTAAAAAAGTGTTTTTAAATTTGTATATTTGTTTTTAATGTTTTTAGTTGTTGTAAACCGCCCAGAGAGCTTCGGCTATGGGGCAGTATACAAATGTAATAAATAATTATATATATATATAAAACACTGCACAGCAGCCATTTTGTGACTGACACCCACCACAACACTTCCCCTAAATTCCAAAAGTGCCCACTGCCCCCAAAATGTTGGCAACCCCTGCATTAAAACAAGCAACTCACCATCTGTTTTCCAGCTAAACATTTTGTTCTTCATCTCTCTCAAAATCTTTTCTCCGTATCTGCAAGCTGTTGAAGCAGACGCCTGCCCCAGGGAATGGCTACAGTACCAGGGCAACTGCTATGGGTTTTTTCAGGAGAAGCTGAGTTGGCACGCAGCTGAGGTAAGACCCCACCGTTCACAAACAGGTTGCGGAGAAAGTCGAACAGAACGATGAAGGGCTTCTTGTTGTGGTCATATCCTTTCTCCAGATTGAGTGTCAGAGTTACGGCCGTGGCACCCACCTCGCATCCATCCTGGCATGGCCAGAAACTCTGATAGTGTCCAAACATATCTGCACTTACAAGAAAGAAAGAGAGGTTGACGTCTGGATCGGACTCCATGACGCTCACCAAGTAAGTAATGTAGCCTCCTGGTCTTATTGATCTGCCAATCAAGCGCTGCTCCAGGTACCACCAATTCAGGAATGTTGAAGGAACTTGATCTTTGCCACTTCTGATGTGAACTGACCTGATCCGTGGATCAGAACTTAGTTATCCATCGGCTTCCAGATGTCCTGAACATTCTGGCGGAGTTTTTGGGCTCAAACGTTGTATCAAAATATGTTTTTAAATGCATGTTTAGAGAGAGAATTTTATTTGTTTATTTATTTATCAGGATTTATATACCCAAATTATGCAATGATGTCTCTGACTAGGTGCACCTGGCACCAACACTGTTATCATTTCGGCACCAGGTCAAGACTTTCCTCTTCTCCCAGGCATTTTAAAAGCATGTGTTTTTAAATTGTTTTTAATTTTTTTTAAATTGTGTTTTTAAATAGTTTTTTGTGTTTTAAAATTTGTATATTTGTTTTTATTAAATGCTGTAAACCGCCCAGAGAATTTCTGCTATGGGGCGGTATATAAATGTAATAAAATAAATAAATAAATAATATACCGCTTAGTTATCAAAACCTCTAAGATATGTGTGTGTGTGCATTACATTAACATTACCAATAACATCAGATGTTAAAAACAAGTCTTTC
This sequence comes from Rhineura floridana, assembly GCF_030035675.1. NCBI lineage: Eukaryota > Metazoa > Chordata > Lepidosauria > Squamata > Rhineuridae > Rhineura > Rhineura floridana. The sequence continues at coordinate 13,322,262 of NC_084490.1, forward strand.
AAAATAAAACCAGCAGTTTGAAAAATATACATTACAAAATAAAATTACCTATCAAAACACATGTCAAATTTCCATGGGGCAGCCTTGCTTAAACAAAAATCATTTTCAGCGGGCACTGAAAACAATACGATGAAGGTGCCTGATTAGTGTCAATGGGCAGGGAGTTCCAAAGAGTAAGTGGTCCACACTGAAAGATCAATTCCTTGCAAAGGTAGAACAGACATTATGTGGCACTTGTAAAAGTACCAGCTGTGCAGATTGAAGTAGTGAAGTGGGCAAAGAATATCTTTAGAAGTGCATATTTTGTTAGAAAAGACATATAATATATTTAAATGCCAGTTATTATATGTCTGTTTTAAAAAAAATCAGTCAGTGTAGACAATACTGAGCTAGATGGACCAAGAGTCTGACTCAGCATAAAGTAGCTTCCTACGTTCCTGTGTTGAGAACACCCAGAGCACTTGGCTAGGCCTGGTGCCAGCAGGCGGCCAGGTTGGGCACTGGCCAAGGGCCGCTACAGCTGCGACTGTGAGGGTGATTGCAAATCATGACTGGATGGTTGCACAGATTGTGGTGCAGGAGCTCCACTGTCCCGGGAGACACCATCCCTGCATGCATGTGCAGCAGATGTGTGCTTAAATATGCCCAGTTGCACCACCTCTCGCATTGCCGAATCAGCACACTGTGTGTGCAAACCTGCCATCACCTAAGATGGCAGGCATGTGCACTGAAATGGCGACACAAGAGGTGGCATGGCCAAGTATATTTAAACATGCATGTGGGGGGGGCTGCGAGGCCACCGCAGTCTGGTGCCCGAGGGTCCACTGCAGTCTGGTGCCAGCCCTGCACTTGGCTGTCCGTTGTCAGAAACAGGACACTGGGATCAATGTCCCTTTTCTTCATCTCCCTGAAGAGCTATTCTTATCTCCTCTGTCATTTCAGAATGGAAACTGGAGGTGGTCTGATGAGTCTTCATATAACTACAGGAACTGGATGCGTGGGGAACCCAACAATCTCTGGAAATCTGAGTACTGTGTGGCTTTGAGGGCCTCAGCAGGTGGGCATGTGACAATCCTTCCACTGATGGATAGTTTTGAGGTAGATGGCAATGGTGATGACTCTCTCCCCTTTGGGGAGAAGGAAATAGAACAGAAAGTATAGGGGTGAGTAAAAAAGAGGAGGGGGACAGACAGACTGAGAGACAGTGGGCTCACTTTTGCTGGAGGTATTTAAGCAGAGGCTGCACAGCCCTCTGTCAAGGATGCTGTAGACTTCTGCAACGAGGAGCAGGCTGGACTAGAAGTCCATTTGAATGCTATAATTCTAGGATTTTATGAAATATTCTCCCTCTTACCTTTTTAGAAAACTTTTGGGTTGTGTGTGTGTGATTTTTCAGCATTTCTTTTTTTGGCAGAGGGTGCACCTTATCTCCAAACACACATTGGAGCCACTGGTGCCTTCCCATATATGTATAGTCCCAATGGGCACTTTGCCACTACTGGAGTGGATGTGGACCCCGTGAAGGTGCTTAAAGGAGAAAGGATCAAACCGGAGCTTGGATTCTCTTTTCCCATTGCAGGACACAAAGGATGGATCGATGCTGTTTGCAAGAAACCGAAAGCCTATATCTGCAAACATGAACTCTAGAGAGTGAAGACTATCATTCCAGAGGGAAGGTTGGGCCAGAGAGACCAAACCATATCATCTTGGAAGGAAGGGAATCAGAAGAAGACCCAGCCACATTATCACCCCCATCCTTTGTCCACTGTTATGTCAAGAATTTCTTCCTTCAAAAGACCTCATCCATCTACCCACTCTCTCTGCCTTTATCCATTGGCTGGACTCTGAAAAGCTGCTGTGATCATTTCTGTTGTTTATGCTCCTGGCCCCAGACAGTGCAATGATATTAAAGTGGAGATCACATTTCTGATGGGGTTCTCTTTCACTCTAGAATACAGCCTGACTCTCTCCTCCCCCCCATGTAGGGATGGGTAAATCTGCACTAAAATGCTGGTGAATGTTTTATCTTTTTTTTTTTAAGGTGATATGGAAATATAGAAGAAATGTAGAGGAAATGAAGAGTGGAAAGATGAGAAACTAATTATCTCTGCACTGGGCAAATCTGTCAACGTCCGTTTCTCAGCTTTCCAGTCTTCAGTTCAATTCCATGTCACCTTAAAAAAAAAGATAAACATTCACCAGCATTTTAGAGCAGATTTTTCCAATATCCACATTTTTTTTCTATGCAATTTTGCCCAACATCCTTGTTTTTTGCAAAGTTCATTCCCCACATGTTATGCGTTTTTGTATGTAACTTTCATGAATATGTGCATTTGTATGCACAGTCTACCCTAATGTATGCATTTTTGTGCCCATTGCTTGGCCGGAGAACTGCATTGCAAAATTCAGAGAAGTGTGAACTTCAAAGGGTGGTTGTGTTTTGGTTCATGTATTGTTTTGGAAAGTGTGGATTAGGTAGGTTCATCTTTACATGTGAACTAAATCATCCCTCCCCTGACCACCATATTCAGATCCATCATTTGACCACAGTGTCCTCAGAAAGCTCTTGGCAGGAGCACATAATTCACAGTCAAGTACTACAGCAATTTACCATTGCTGTGGTACAGGGGAGACAAGTGTGTTGTGTCCTGGTGGTAAAGCAAGGTGCTCAACCTGCAGTCAAATGTCACAGGGTTTATATTGCCCCTGGTGTTAAAGTCTCTAGCCAGACCTGCTTGACTGCCCAACAGTATACAGGTAGTCATTCTGGGAATGGCTGTAATTTTGTGATAGAAAGAAACACATGCTTTGAATGCCAAAGGTCCCAGGTTTGATCACCAGCATCTCAAATCCACAGGATCAGGGATTGCTGAGAACTTGAAGAGTTGCTGTTAGAACAGGAAATATAGATTATAAATGGCCTTCAACTGGCCATCTTGGTTGGGGCTGATGGGAACTGTAGTCAAAAACATCTAGAGGAGTCTTGTCGGGTGAATCCCGCTTTCCATATGATGTGTTCTGCATATAGATTAAACAAATAGGATGATAAAATACACCCCTGTCTCACACCTATTCTGATGGGGAACCAATTGGTTTCTCCATATTCTGTCCTTACACTAGCCTCTTGTCCAGAGTATAGGTTGTGCATCAGAACAATCAGATACTGTGGTACCCCCATTTCTTTCAAAACCATTCCATAGTTTTTTGTAATCTACACAATCAAAGACTTCGCTGTAATCAATAAAACATGGGGTGATTTCCTTCTGAACTTCCTTGGTCCATTCCATTATCCAGTGTATGCCTGCAATATGATCTCTGGTGCCTCTTCCCTTTCTAAATCCATCTTGGATTTTTTTTTCAGGAGAGCCGGTTGTTAAACATTTACCAGCACACCACTGACTCGGACCCAGACTGTTTGGGAATGTCACTCACCAAGAATATTAGCTGAACACACACACAAACACACACACTGCTCCCTCAGTTTCACAGCCTGAAAAAAGGATGGAGATTTTTAGGTGAAACTGTGAATACAACCACATTTCTTCTAATATTGTTAAAGAAAGCAGATAGTTCAGCTCTTTTCTTTCCAGTTCTTCTCTCTTTGACAATTGCTACCTACATTCAACAGACTGAAGTAAAATTAGAGGTTAATTCAGTGTTAACTAAGCCAACATTTCTTTAAACAGATTTTTTTTACTAATGCAAGCCAACATTTCTCTAGTTTACTGTTAGGGTGTGGTAAAAGTATTTCTACTTCTGCAAGGCACAATGTGTATGTGTGTGGGAGGGAGATATGACAGAGTTTTCTACAGGGTTCCTGATTATTTTACCAAATATCTCCAACAGAATAAGGCTATCCAGTGAGGTCTTTTAGTCGGCTGGAGACAATGAGAATCTGAAGAAACCATCTGAGGACTCTTTATTTCTCTTTCACAATTCTCACCAAAGTTTATGTCAGTCAACATCCATTCAGAAGGTATGTTCAATACCCAATGTGCACTGCACACCACCACCGATACTTGATCAGCAGACATTGGATATGAAGCAGACAAATAGGTTTTCTTTAACTTTCCCAGTAGCTGAGTATCTTGGAAAAGGCAGTTGTCTACCCTGTAATTGTCATAATCACTGTTATCAAGTAGTTGTAGTTCAAGGCAATAGGGAAGCCACAAACTCAGAGGAATCCACCTCATGAGCTGGTGATGCACTCCTCTCCTTGTATAAAGATTCATTTCAAAACAACCCAATGTGCATAGTTCTTGGAGGTTAATTGAAGACACGTTACACTGTATAACAAACTGAGAATCCAGATTGGAATCTGTGAAATAGGAAAATTGGTGTAACACTTAAAGAGTTTTCAGGGTGGTTTGAGAACAATTTTGATAACTGGTGACTTTGATAAGACTGCAGATTTGTACAGCTGTCACAATGAGTGCATGCAGATTTGGGTGGGGTATTGATTTGCCACACGTCAGAAAGATATCATTGCTGTTGATCCTTTGGCTGCTGCCAATGTCTCATACTGTCAGCAAGAACAGGAAATACAGATGTGGTTGGCGACCAAAGGTTGAGAAGAGCTTACTTGGCCCTCTAGACAATATTATCATTGGTGAATTTGTCTCCCTTATTATTCCTTTATTAAATGAGATTCCCTTTAACAGAATCCCAGATGAGTTGGTCTATGGCTAGTAAGTAGATCGTTTTTTTATAGGATACAAGTATATTGGACTGAACTGATCATTTTTATTTAATATGCTCATGTGCAATATGGAGATTTCTTCATTAATCATTAATCAAGTTTTTTAAAATAAATAAATAAATCTGAGCCAGTGAACCTCCAGCACTAGATTATGCTGGTTGTCCATTGAATTCCATCCTTTTTCCTGAAACTGAGATGGACCCTAATAATAAACTGCATCAAGTCAAGCTCTGACAGTCTTTTCTTTCTTGGAACAACAACAACAGAGTTCTCAGGTTACCTTGTCTAGACCAAAGGATATGCCTGGAGGTAAAGGCTCACATGATGGAATGGTCCTCCTCATTTTTTTTAAAGACAATCTTCCATTATAGGGAGAATCACTATATCATGTGAGATTCCATGTTCTGTTGTAGTAAAGCCAAATGTTGGGGAGCTGTCTTACTTACCATAAGAGAAATGAGGGAAGAGCCATCTACAAGGATACCTGGACCTTTTGAAGCGGTAGGAATGAGGGTGGATATAGGTGCACTTTATTTTATTTTTAATCATGGTGGATTAGACTAATTTCAAATGAAAAAGCAGATGAATCACAGGGCACAAAAGTATCTAATTTGTAGGAAGAAATTAGGAGAAAAATGATAAAGATGTAATAAGGATCTTTTAAAGGGAAAATTTGTTATGTGCCTTCAAGTTAATTATGACTTACAGCGACCCTATGAATCAGCAACCTCCAATAACATCTGTCACGAACCACCCTGTTCAGAAATTGTAAGTTCAGGTCTGTGGCTTCCTTTATGGAATCGATCCATCTCCTGTTTTGTCTTCCACTTTTTCTACTCCCTTCTGTTTTTCCCAGCATTATTGTCTTTTCTAGCGAATCGTCTTCCCATTATGAAATATTACATACTAAAGTCAATTGTGTGCATGGTAGCTCAAGAGATATCTGACCACATGCCAATCTCATTGCAGCACAGTGCCTAAAAACTACCACCAAGTCCTTGCCTTTTTGTTTGCCATTTATGAGATTAATAAGAAAACCCAGCTCTTACCCAACCACACATTGGAATACTTGATCTCTCAAAATGCTTACAACAAAATGGGAACCTCGTATGCAACCATGGATCTCCTTTTTACAAGACACGGGAGTTCTCTTAACTACATCTGTAACAAGAAATGCAAGCTAGTGACTGTCATTGGTGGGCTCACCTCTCATAACTCTAAGCTGATGCCACACATTTTAAATATCTACAAGATGCCACAAGTGAGTATATATATATATATATATATATATGTAGGCAACAAGTATGAGATTTGGAAAGCAGACATATCTCCTACATCCTTGAAAAATGGTAAGGCTCAAAGGCCCTCCTCTACCCAATTAGTTCAGCACAGATCTTGTCCAATACTTACTAGCAGCAAATGCATCCATTAGATACTTACCTGCAATCCAAATTTATTCTCAGAAATAAGCTCCACTGAGTTCAAGGGGTTTTCTATTCCAAATGGTCTCCTCTCCCAGTAGTTAAGAAATTTGTTTGAATGGGATGAAGGGGGAAACTTATGGGAGGAGGAGATATGGACTAAAATAAATGTGGGAAGGGAAAGAGTTAAGATAAACATACCATTCTGCTTCATTCTTCTTCTACTTCAATTTCAACTCCTCCTATACCTAATTAAAAAGGGGGAGCTCTAATATGTGGGTTTTCCTCTAAATGTAGATATACCCTCTATAATCCTACCCAAAGCACCAAAGACTTGGCAGTATTTCCTGGAGGATCAGATAGCATGACCTCAAATAAATACAATGTGCATAAGCTCTATCCTGTCTGATATTTGAAGAAAATAGTTTCAATCTGGGAATAATGAAAGTTTGTATAAACCTTTGGAATATCCTTTTGATATTTGTTGAAGGGTCAGATTAAATGATCTCAACCTTCTATCCTGCCAGGTATTTGAAGGAAGCAATTTAAATTCAGGAATAATGAGAGCTCTAAAAGGTTAATTGTCCTTCTCTTTAGCTCAGTTATGACTCCTTTGACCCTGCACTGGGTGATAAAACACAGTTCCCTTCTGTCTATCGGATGATCCCCAGTGAAAGTCTACAGTATGTTGGGATTGCTCAACTGCTTCAGCATTTTGGATGGACGTGGATTGGCCTTATTGTTTCAGATGATGACAGTGCAGAAATGCTATTGAGGACCCTCATTCCTTGGCTACTCCAGAGCCATATTTGCATTGCTTTTAAGGAAATTATTCCATCGCTGAAGGATCACTGGGAAGGCTACTGGGGAGAAACCAAAAAAATTAATCATAATTTGGAAAGAATACATTCCGTGCTCTCATTGACCACAACCAATGTGATTCTTGTTCATGGGGATTTACGGGCAATGGAGGGCTTACGAAAGGTTCTAGTGATACAGGAATTTGATGAAAAGAAGCCAATAGAGAAGGTTTGGATCATTACTGCTCAGTGGGATTTTGCATCTGTAATGTTTAGTGGTGTATTTACACCTAAATCTTTCAATGGCACCTTGTCCTTTGCACTCCACACTAATGATGTAGCAGGATATGAAGATAGCCTTGAGACATTAAATCCTAATCAGTTTAAGTTTTATTTCTTCCATAACTTTTGGTCCAGTGCATTTTTGTGCTCATTGCCAGCATATCACATATACATACCAAAGGCAAAAAACTGTACTGGGGAAGAGAAGTTGAGGAGCCTTCCTGAATCTGTCTTTGAAATGGAGATGCCTGGCCAGAGCTACAGTATCTACAATGCTGTCTATGCTGTTGCACATGCTCTCCATGCCATGTTGTCATCAAATTCGAAGCAGAAAGCAATTGGGGGTGGAAATTTTCTGAAAGTTCAACCATGGCAGGTAGGTACTCTTGGCAGATACTACTGTAATAAATTCACTAACAGACAAATAAAAGTGGTTTAAGAACATACCTATAGCCACCAGATTTTCTAACAAAATATAAAAAGCAGGGAAATTGGGCAGCTATAGTGCAAGCACTAGGAGAGCAGGAAGCGTGACCTTCTCTCTGAGATATTGTACTGCCCTACAAATTTGTAGAGGAGAGGGGAAGAGAAGGAGGAGGGGAGAGACAGTGTAGGTTTGATCATTTGCATGCTTGTTGTAAACTGCCCAGACAGCTTCGGCTATGGGGCGGTATATAAATGCAATAAATAAATAAATAAATATTGAGTTCAGTGGCATTTACTCCTGTGTAATCATGCTGAGGACAGGTGAAATTGACCTGGGGGAGGGAGAGGGGGAGTAATAAATTCACTAACAGACAAATAAAAGTGGTTCAAGAACGTACCTATAGCCACCAGATTTTCTAACAAAGTACAAAAAGCAGAGAGCGTCGGCTATGGGGCAGTATATAAATGCAAAAAATAAATAAATATTGAGTTCAATGGAAGTGTCATGGCCCCGTCAGAGGACTCCTCAGATGAGGACGACTCGGGAGTAACAGCAGCAGACCCAGGAGCAGCAGGAGACATGGAGGAGCCTCCTGAGAATCCAGCTCCTTCTGCCCCTCAGCTGCAGAGCACCCCAGGGACAGCAGAGGCCCTGCAGCCAGACATAGACAGTGAACAGGATACTCCCCCCTCACCTGCAGAACGTAGACAGCAGAAGGTCAGGCAGAAGAGAGGCAGGCCTGTCTCCTTAAGGCCCAAACGCTGAGGGCTCACACCTGCTGTCCATCCTGCTCTTTATAAGGCACACCTTGGCTGCAGCTTGTTGCTGACTGCAACGTCAGGTGTGGCTTTGTGTAGACCTAGTTTCCCTGCAGCATCTCTTTGACTGACCTCCTTGGCAATTGATCCCGGAGATCCACTGACCTCGCTTCTGGACTTCTGACTTGGCAAGTACGCTTCGGATAGGCCTGGCAGATTTACAACCCGACTGCTGGCTAAGGACTTTCCTTTCCTGCCAACCACCCAGGAATTTTCAGCCCCCCCCTGACACTGCTGATGCAGTGTAGAGCTGACAGGAATTTACTCCTGTGTGATCATGCTTAGGAGTGAGGAGAGGAGGAAGGGAGGAAATTGGGTGGGTAATCGGGATTGAATCCTCTCCTTTTTATGTTTTATTTTTAAGTGTAGCCTCCTAGTGGTCATTAACAATTCAATTCCTCCCCCACATCTTTTCATTTTTCCGACGTCTGATTTTTATTATTATTATTATTTTGCTTTTCATAGAGTTATTGATATAATTGCTATTTATTCACAAGTCTCCACTGGTATCAAACTTTATTCTGAACTCTAATTATTGCTCGTTAACATGCCTTTTCAATTGCAGATATAGGCAGATAATCAAGTCAGTGTCTTCCCCCCTGCTGCTTATAATCAACACCTGATTCCTCCCTGCTGTTTACAATCAATAACTCATTCCCCCTGCTGCTTTCTGTCTGTCAGTTACAATCAACATTTCATTGACATCTGTGAAAGGGAATACGCATTTGAAGAACTCACAAAGAATGTAGATGGGTAAAGGTATCACTCACACAGTTGATGATTTCAAAGCAAATCTTTAAAAAATGAACTGGAAAAAAGAAGAAAGAATTGGAAACCAGTAGTGGAGAGTTGCTACTTCAAAATTATCTCTGCAAAGTTGGAGAATATCACAAATAATAACAAATCAGATGGGAAATTCAATTATTGCAGAAATGGAACTCATCACTAGTGGGTAGTCACTGGACAGATGGAAAGCCCCTTTCCTTTCCTTTCCTTTCCTTTCCTTTCTTTCCAAAAGGAAAACATTGTTAACAGCATCATTATTTTTCAGGGTTTTTCCCACCTTTTTTATTCTACAGCAGGGACCAGTAGTCTCCCACTTTAATTTAAACCAGAACACACTCTGATTAGCCAAGCGAAATAGCTGTGCCAGTCTGGCTTTTAGAACACTGACAGTTGGTCCTTACTGAGCATGCCTGCACTATTATACACTGGGATGTTAAATTTCTTTAATTAAAAATCACCCATGCTTTTTTTTAACTTTTAAAGTTCAGAAGAGGGAGGTCAGGGTATGGGGCCAAGTCAGGTACTCTGTGAACATGGCTGGTTTTTAATTAATTTCAAGAAATTATGAGGCCACTGGCAGAAAAAAAAATCCAACAGGTGTCTGTATTTTTCCCTTTTGTTTTACACTTCGAACTCTCGATTCACTCTGACTGTTTTGTTTATTGCCGTGAAAACTTAGAGGGTTGTTAAACAAGTGTTTCTGAGTTCAGGACTATAGGTTTTGTAAGGTTTTGTTTTGAAATGTGCTTATGGGAAGCAGCAGAATGGCAGAGTTTTTTTTCAATTTAACATTGCGGAATGCGAAAATCCATGTTGGCTATAGTGTACTGCCACTCTTGTGGATGTTTAAATAGAAGATGCTGTGGGCAATGATGCCTTTCTGTTGGATGGATTCAGGATTCTTTTTCTAGTGTAGCAGGTTTTGGAATCCAATAGGAGCCAGGAAAAATTTATTGTTACATTCACCCCAATTTCCATGTTATGAGGGTTTTCAGGGGTCCAAGGCTTGGTTTCCTTGGAATAACTGTCACTGGAGAGTTATGGCATGTTTTCACTGACATGTATTGCTGATGGAGCATATGAATCACAGTATTAACACTCCAGAATGACCTGCTCCACCACTAGGCTTCTAGGAGAGCGCCCCGCATCATAGCCTTGGATTCATCACAGAAAGCAAGTCTTTTGTGTCTTTCAGTCCACTTCCAAGACTGATTGTCTTTTGTTCTCCTTCACACACAGGCTGCAAACACACCATTATGATGATGATGATGATTTGACTTTATATCTTGCCCTTTCTTTCAAAGGAATCCAGAGTGGCAAGTATAAACAACACATATCACCCTTGCTATTGCCTGGAATAAGCTAAATCTTTCAATTTATCTTTATCCAATGTGGCAACAAAGCTACTGGTCTGTGTCTGCAACAAGTGCTCCCAGACTAGGCTTGCCAGGTCTCCGGTTTTCTGCCGGAGTTTCAGGGAAAAGGGGACCGTCTCCGGCCTCCGGCCATAATTCCTTTGAAGAGGCTAATCTCCGGCTTTTGAGCGTGCCGCTCAGCCACGCATGCGTGATTGACATACGCATGCGTGAAGGCTGTGGCTGGCCGCCTTCCTGCCCTTTGTAATTGAGGGAGGGACTGGAGAGAGAGAGGAGGAGGAGTTGAGTCGCCGCCGCGGGCCCCCCCCCTGTGCAGCAGAGCCTAGCTGCTCCCGCCGGCCACAGAAGTACAGGTGAGGGGGTGGTGAGTGGAGGCTGTAGCTGCGTGGTGCCGATGGGCAGGAGCGGCCGTGATGGGGCTGAGGATTCTGTGCGTGTGGTCGTTCCGAATCCGGTTGGGGGAAGAAGGCCGCTGGTGGAAGGAGCCGGTTTGAGGCCGGGTCGTTTGTAGGCCGTCGCGCAGAGGGAGAGAGAGAGGGGGGGAGAGAGAGAGAGAGAGAGAGAGAGAGAGATTTGTCTTGAGTCTGCTGTATTTAGTGAAGCGGCCGGCCATCCTTTCCGGAGCAGGGGAACCGGCTGAGGCTGGCAGGCCGCTCACTAAATACAGCAGACTCAAGCTTCACTAAATACAGCAGACTCAAGACAAATCTCTCTCTCCCTCTCTCTCTCTCTCTCCCTCTGTGCGACGGCCTACGAACGACCCGGCCTCAAACCGGTCCTTCTTCCCCCAACCGGATTCGGAACGACTGCACGCACAGACTCCTCAGCCCCATCGCGGCCGCTCCTGCCCATCGGCGCCACGCTGCTCCTTTCCGGAGGCCTGGCAGCCTCAGAGCCAGTTCCCCTGCTATGATAAATGAAGGTAAAAATGAATTGGACATTGTACTGATTTTAACTTAATAAGCTCACGCTGAAACGCGTTGGGTTTTGAACTTCTAAGAGCATCTTGTAATATAATTTCTAGCTTTTGCAATTACTTTTCAAAAAAAATTTTTTGCAAATACTTTTCCAATATATTTTTAATAGTACCTTTGTACAGAACAATAAATATCTTTTCAGCATTCTGGTTTTTTACCTCTTTTTCTTACAGATAAGCCTGGCCACAGTAGGAGATGACAGTTTTTTTCATGCCCCTCGAAATCTCTTAATTCCTGTCATTTTTTCTCCCCTCCTACAAAATCTCATTCTTGCAGGGGAAAAGACTTCATGCTGTAACTTGCTTAGCAAGTTCAGTTAATATCCATGGCACTAAGAGAGTATTTGGATTAAAGGACTACAGCATACAGACGTTAGCAGAATTTTCCCACAGACTTAGGCTTTTAAATACCCCTTCCATCTCAGTATCTGTCCAAATTGATTAGGCTGTGGATTGAATCGTGGTATAGAATGAATGAATTTTTTTTTTGTAGTCTGTGGATCTTAATGCAAGATTCGGAGCTTACACTTCTGGATCTAATGATCTTCTGAAATGCAGATTACAAGTGAGAACACCCACCTGCCTTCTAAACAGCTAAAGGGGTTATTGGAGACACCAATATGGGGAGCAGTAACATGGGTGCAGTGTGCAGTCCTGGTGCATTATTTGTTTGTAGTAACTTAATGCTACTGTAAAATTGGCACATTGATGCCTTTTGTGTAGGCATCTGCCACTTAACAATAGCAATGAGCAACCTATTAATATAGTTGTCCCCTCCCAAGGCTGGAACTGATCTGGAATGTAGTGGGGGCACTTTCTAAGGTGGAGGGCTCCTGGACTATAGTGCTTTCATGGGAGTCTCTTATGGGCTAGCAGATTAAAGCATGTATGTAGCAGCAGACATGGTTTGAATTGTGCCTTTTATTTGGGATAGTTGGTGCCATAAAACAGCTCTCTCATCCCTACAAACGTTACTTTTAGATAGTGCAGGCAAGAAGGCGTTGTTATGTGCCTTCAAGTTGATTACGACTTATGGCGACCCTATGAATCAGCGACCTCCAAGAGCATCTGTCATGAACCACCCTGTTCAGATCTTGTAAGCTCAGGTCTGTGGCTTCCTTTATGGAATCAATCCGTCTCTTGTTTGGTCTTCCTCTTTTTCTACTCCCTTCTGTTTTTCCCAGCATTGTTGTCTTTTCTAGTGAATCACGTCTTCTCATGATGTGCCCAAAGTATGATAACCTCAGTTTCAGCATTTTAGCTTCTAGTGATAGTTCTGGTTTAATTTGTTTAACATGGCTGCAACCATATCTACTCAGAAGTAAGTCCTATTGAGTTCTATGGGGCTTAGTTCCTTAATAAGCATGTTTACAGTTGCTGCCTTCAGGGGCATCCATCTGTGCTCCCATCTAACATCTCTGCAACACTAAACTCCTTTCTTCCAATAATGGCCTGGCCTGACGGCACGTAAACCCTTCTTGCCAGAAGCAAGTAAGCTAGATTAAATGTTCCCTAAAGGTGTTGAACTGTGACCTGGCAGACCAGGGTTTGAATCTCCACACAGCCATGAAGCTCACTGGGTGACCTTGGGCCAGTCACTGCCTTTCAGACTCAGAGGAAGGCAATAGTAAACCACCTCTGTCTGAATACTGCTTACCATGAAGACCCTATTTGGGATCAACTTGAAGGCAGTCCATTTCCATTTTGCATCACCCTAAGCTTGTGAGAAAGAATGACCTTGTCACTTCAGATTGACCTAGGAACACCCTATTTTAGGTAAGATTTCTATTTTAATCTCCAATCAGAGAATTTTTTTTTGAATGGTATGCTCCAAGCAACCGTGGTTGATACAATGTATAATGTTTAATGACGTCACTAGGGCCCGCCCCGTGACGTCACTAGGGCCCGCCCCGTGACGTCACTAGGGCCCGCCCCGTGACGTCACTAGGGCCCGCCCCGTGACGTCACTAGGGCCCGCCCCGTGACGTCACTAGGGCCCGCCCCGTGACGTCACTAGGGCCCGCCCCGTGACGTCACTAGGGCCCGCCCCGTGACGTCACTAGGGCCCGCCCCGTGACGTCACTAGGGCCCGCCCCGTGACGTCACTAGGGCCCGCCCCGTGACGTCACTAGGGCCCGCCCCGTGACGTCACTAGGGCCCGCCCCGTGACGTCACTAGGGCCCGCCCCCATTTTCTCAGGTTTTTGGATGGTTCCGACCTGGCAACCCTATCCCAGACCATAACAGCATCTAGGCTTGAAGTATGCTTTGCAGAAGGAGTCCAATGAATATGCTGCAGACCTTGAAACAATTAGTTGTACCTCTCTGATAATGTTTGGACAGTGTTTTGCTTATACATAAACATTTAAAAAGTATAATCGGAGTAAAAGCAGCCAATCAACGGTGTTGTCCAAATGACCGGGGGGAAGGAGTCTTTGCCTAACAGCAAAATGACAAAGTTGGTGCCAGGTGGGCAGCCTGGGGTGATTATTTCATAGATTGAGAACTATTATAGAAAAGGCCTGTTCTCTCAGAAGCAATGTATGGACTTCCCTCAGAGGTGGGATGCTGAAAAGGGCCACAGATGACTATATCAAGATCTATACAGGATCACATGAGGAAAAGCGTCCCTCTAACATAGAATGCAAATGTCTGAATACTTAATGTGAAAAAATAGTGGTTCACAATCATTTTTCAAAATGTGTGGAGTATTATACTGAAAAATACTGCAGTGTCACTGGGAACCACACCCAGCTCTGCAAAGATTGATCTTAGCACCCCTGGAAGATGGCAAACATTTTGCTCTATTGTACTTAGAACTGATGTATGTGTGTGTGTTGTTAGAGTGACCAGAAATTGCATGTCCACAGGACAAGACAATAACATTTCGAGGGGAATTTCAGTAACTTGTTTCCCGCCACTAGACTCAGGTCATATTTATTCCTTCTCCAATCTAGCTTCACTCCTTTTTGAAACATATCCGCTTCAACAATAGTGCTGGGGAAGAAATATTTTTTGATGAAAATGGAGAGTTGGCAACTGGATATGATGTTATCAACACAATCACATTCCCTAATCAGTCAATCCATAGAGTCTGTGTAGGAAGGATCAACCCTCAGGCAACGGCAGGACAAGATTTCATCGTTAATGCAAGTGCCATTGTGTGGAATCAAAAGTTTAGCCAGGTAAGAACAACTATTTTTTAAAAAATAAATCTCTTAATTAAAAAACAGGGAAATGGTGTGGGTCAGAGCTACTTGAACAGAGGATAACTCAGAAGTCACTCAACTGTAGACTTATGAGATGGCTGGCTTTATACAGACAATTGTGCAGCAGAGTGTCCCAGGGCTAAATGATGAGAAGAACTGACAAGCAAGAGAAATCAAGTGAAGAAGGAATAAGATCTATCACCATTATGAACATGAAAGGATTGTAGGAAAGGAGCCAGGGATTACTCGTCATTGTATCATTTTGAAAAATACATAGAATTCAACATTGTAGTCATAAGGGGAAAGCAGTTGGCAGCGTTTAGTGATGAATGAGTTACCCCTGCGACCCAGTATGTTAGCACGTTTGCCAAATAGATCCACGCACAGTTCTTGTAAGAGTCTTTTACTGACAGAATACAGAATACAGATACACTTTCCTCTACTTTCCTAACACCATTACACCCCCATACCTTGTAGTTTCTGTTTCAAGGTTTTTATAGACAGGGTAAGCATTGTGCCACCTGCAAGGCTCTGTCCTTGAGCTTCTGTACACTCTTAACCCCTTATTGTCTTTCTGCACAGTCTTTCTGGAAAACTAGACTATCCAGCAGCCTACAGTCTACACACTAAATCCTTTCTTCTTGGGTATTAATAGACCCTACCCCAATCCAGCTGCGTTGAGAGATGCCATCCTGGACACAGCAAGATTGTTCGTCGGGGGCAACAGATTTGTTGTTACGATTGTCCTCATTGCTCTGAAGGAATGATTTCAAGCCAGATGGGTAAATAGAGATTGCAAAGCCATATGGGGAAAATATTCCAGGGTTGTTGCCCCCCCCCAATAAATAAATAAATAAATAAATAAATAAATAAATGTGCTCAAAGGGCTGGCTCACATGTTCAGTGAAATCCAGCTTTGCTTTCCTGCTTGTAGAATTACGTTTGAGCCAGTGGAGCCATTTGCTAATATAAGACAAGGGAGAATATTTTCTCTGAGGCCCCATTCCACCTCCAATCTCCCTTTGCCACCTTATGTACCATTCTGGAGGGTCCCTTAATGCACTGGGGCTGATTTTCAGAGGATAGTGAAAAAGGGCTGCAGTGGAAAGGGTGATCTGAGAAAAAGTGTCTCCCTTTCTCTTAAATTAGCAGATGCTTCTGCTGGATCAAAAACCATCCCACAAACAGAATAGCAAGGCAAGATATCAAATTATGATGTCATTGTGGAAATGGGACTCCGTCCCTACACACACACAGAGGGCTGTGCATGATCACCCCTATCTGATCCAGGTCCTGATACAACAGATTGGCGGCTATCTCGCCTGGAATGATTCAGAGCTGACCCAACCCAGATCTGAATAGATTTGGGGGCTAGCCCTAGTTTTTAATTTAGGTTTTAAATGCTAATTAACTACACAGTCAGGAGGTTAGTAGGGGAAGAAGTGTTGCCTCCTTTCTTCCTCCAGACAGCATGTTTCATCAGAATTTTAAAGCTTAATTAAACATGTGGTCAGGAGTGAGTGAGGAAAGAATGAGGTGATGCCTTCATTCCTGCTGGGTGCTGATTTGTGAAAACATTCCCTGTGGGGAATGTGCTGAAGAAACAGACCCTTGCAGAGAGCAGGACTGAACCCTTTGCTCACTAGGGCTGGTGAGAGTTTCCATTCAGTCCTCATTTCAAGCAGAATTTATTAAATTCGCAACTTCTGAAACAATATGAGAACTGAAACACAACCATCGTTCAAATTTGTGTTTATTAGAAGTTTGGGATGCAGTTCACCAACTAAACAACATTTACAAAGATGCATATATTAGGGGAAAGTGTGCATAAAAATGAATACATGAGTGAAAATAACATGACCCAAAGGCATGAAATGATGAGACATGGCTTGCAAATATGTGTATCTTTGTCAAAACTGCCTACAAAAATGTGTTTATTTGGAGAAATTTGCACTAAAATGCTGGAGAATTTTAATGAGAATTTTTTAAAACAAAAATGCAGATCACTGTAGAAATGCAGAGAATTGAATTTAACATTGCAAAAAATGAGAAACTGGGAGAACCAAAACAGACAGATCCTTCCATCCCTACTTCTCACTAACTGAGGAGCAGAGAGTCCAGTCCCGCTCAGTGCTTCTATTTTGAAATAAATAAATAAATAGAGCATGACCAACCAACCCCAAAAGAATGGGGGAATTTGCTTGGTGGTTGGAATGGCAAACATTTGAATGGGTGTGAAATCCTTCATTAATTATATTAAGGCAGATTGTAGATTTGTGCAATATGAGATATGTTTTTGATGCCAACCTAGTGTTCTCAAGGTAGTTTGGACATTTCTCATGAGCCCAAGTCAACACAGCCATGCCGGCCATGTGTGTGCAAGACTTCTCTTCAATATGCACAATGTTTTATTTCATGCCAAAATTCTGAGAGATTGGTGCCATCTAGGACACGGGTTGCTAAGCTGTGGTCCGTGTACAACCAGTGACCCATGAGCTTCATTTAGGTGGTCCTAGGCATGTCCACATTAAAGATTCACATTGATTTTTAATTGTACTTTTATTGCTTCTTTTATGCCTTATGTTGGATTTTATGCAGTAAAAATTGAATTCTATGACATACAAATTGCCATACATTATAATACAATATAAGAAATAAAAGAAGCAATTAAAATACAATTCAAGATTACACAGCATCTAGCACAGTGCAAAATAATTGCTACAACTGGCAGAAAAATTAAGTGGACTATCAGGTGGACGATCAAGTGGACTTTTCATGTGGTCCAAAGGAAAAACAGTGTAGGAACCAATTACCTAGGATAAAAGCATAGGGGTACATTTGTTGGCCTATTGAGACTTCCTTATTACTTTCAGATGCAAAATATTGCAGCAAGTGTCCTGAGGATCAGCACCCAAACAAAAACCAGGATTGGTGTATCCCCAAATATATAACCTATTTGTCTTATGATGATCCATTGGGAATCATTTTGATTTTCTCTGCTCTTGTCTTCACCCTGATCACAGTTGTGGTGATGTGGAGTTTCATTCAGCACAAGAACACCCCCATAATCAAAGCCAATAACTGGAACATCACATGCACCCTGCTCATTTCTCTGTTGCTTTGCTTTCTGTGCTCTTTCTTATTCATTGGACGGTCTGAGAAAGTAACCTGCCTTCTCCGTCAAACTGTCTTTGGAATCATCTTCTCCCTTGCTGTTTCTTGTGTGTTGGCTAAAACCACCACTGTGGTTCTGGCCTTCATGGCCACCAAGCCAGGAAAAAGGATGAGGAAGTGGGTAGGGAAGAGGCTGGCAACGTCAGTCATCATCATCTGTACTCTGATTCAAACTGGCATCTGTGCAGTGTGGCTGGCAACATCTCCTCCCTTCCCAGAGTTTGACATGCACTCCCATATTAGCCAGATCATTGTGCAATGCAATGAAGGATCAACCCTCATGTTTTATACTGTCCTGGGCTACATGGGGCTTCTGGCCATTATCAGCTTCACTGTGGCTTTCTTTGCCAGGAGGTTGCCTGATTCTTTTAATGAAGCCAAGCTCATTACCTTCAGCATGTTGATTTTCTGCAGTGTTTGGTTATCCTTTGTCCCAACCTACCTTAGCACCAAAGGGAAATACATGGTGGCTGTGGAGATCTTTTCCATCTTGGCTTCTAGTGGTGGATTGCTGGCTTGCATCTTCCTCCCTAAATTTTACATTATTGTACTGAGGCCTGAACTGAATACCAGGGATCAGCTTGTAAGGAAAAAGGATCATGGTGTCTAGTTGATATCCCATTTCTTCTCTTTGCCTTTCTTTACTTGCCTTTCTTTATTTTCTTGTGTTTTTTTAAAAAGAATGTCAGTCCACAGATGAGGTTATGTCTACATTTCTGTTTGTAAAGCTCTTAGTGGGGTGTAAAATTATAGTGCTGGATTTCTGGATAGCATCTTCCTCCCCAAATTTTGCATTATTGTATTGAGGCTTGAGCTGAACATTAGACACCGATTAGTAAGGAAGAAAGAATAATTCCACTGACTGATTTGTTCCTTTTTTTCTTGGCTTGTTTTTTAATTGGTTTTTTTTAAAGTAATTTTTACAATCCATACATTTACATGAATAAACTCCTATCAATCTGTAAAGGCGGACTGTGTTGATTCCAGTCATTTACAAAACACACCCACCAATTGGCATATATAGTATTATATGGAGGAGGAGGCATAGAGGGGAAATAGGTGAAGTTGAAATAACCTGGTTCAAAGCATCTCATGGAGATCTAGCTGCATACTGGACTCCAGAGGATCTGGGCAGATGGAACAAGCATGTAACAGCCTGAGTTGGGAGAGACTGAACTGCAAGACAGTCCAGGTGCAAAGGGCAGAACAAAAATGGAGTCTTCAGAACAAATAGAGACTGTGCTTCTGGAAGGGAGTCTGAACTAGTGTGAGGTAAAAGGTGAGGGTGAGACAAATAGTGAACTAGGGGAGACTGAAGCTGGATGGAAGGGATGCTTCAAACAGGGTCAATTTGCTGAGTTCCTCCAGGTGACACTAAGAAAATGTGAATAGCTCTTGATGTCGTGCCCCAGGCTGGGAGGGGAGGATTTGACAAGTCAACCTCGGACATTGATGACTGTGACGATGAACTGGGGGAGGGGGAAGCAGTTGGGAAAGACCCCAGAGCACACAACTCCCAGTCTCTGACACCTTGGCTTTCCCTGATACTGGCCCCCCTGTCAAAGCAAAACTAGAACTGCCTGTGACTGCCCCTTTGAAGCCTGACCTTCCTGGCATCCCAGCCCCCCCTGTCTCTGCAGAGGAGGCGCCATCTGTTTCACCTCAGCTTTCCCAGCCTGGCACCCCTCAAGTTCCTATGGCTGAGCCAACTGACTGCCGATCACTCTCAGAGGGGGAAGTGGCAACCCAGCCCCTTTCACCCTGCATGCGTCAGAGGCAGGAGTGGGAGATTCAACAGTCATTAAGGAGGACGCAAAGACTTCAAGCGGCAGCCAAACCTTCTTTCGGGGATGCAAAGGGGGTGTTGTAGAGTCAACGTCTGTAGCTGCGAAGAGATGCTTTGTCGGAGTTAGACAGGGCAAAAGTTCCTATAAAGTGTAGTTAGGTTGATGAGTCATAAAGTATTTGATATATCTATCACTTAATAAAAAGAGAAAAACTCACAGAACTGTTTAAGTCTGAGTTCTTCAGCTTTCCCATGGGACAGACCAGTAGGGTCAGTTTTGTTCTTGCCAAGACTAATAAGATAGAAGAGAGGCATGTGCATGTTTTTGCAGTGGACAAGTGCTGGGGTATAAGTATTGGCATTCACACCCACTCCTCAGTCCCATGCATACACACAGTCTCTGTGTTCAGGAGAGTAGCTTCTGCCAAAGTTCACTTCTTCTGTTGTGGTTACTAAGAGTCCCTTATGCATTTAACATTTATGAAGCTAAATAAGTCCAGTAGTTCCCAGGCATGTACAGAGTGCCTGTTGAACCAAGCGCCTTGGTAGAATACCATCATTTTTTTGTGATCTGCCCATTTAAGGAAATGAATTTATTTATTTATTTTAGATTTATATCCCACCCTTTCCCCCAGTAGGACCCCTCACAATGATGCTTGCACAATGTAGAAAATAGTGCTGACCTTCTGATTTGAATAGAAGTACACAGAAGGCAGGAGAGAAAAGTATTATAAAGGAACAAATGCCAGTTATTCCTGAGGACAGCAGAGAAAAGGGAGAATGCCTCTCTCTCTCTCTCTGCCCCCCCCCAGGTGCAGGCCTGGTTCCCCTACACCTTCAAGTCAGGCATATCTCACAAGATGCATTCTTTATTAATTTCAAAAAAAAATTGCTCTGTATGGAGCATAAGGTGTAACATATGCAAGATTGGGACCCTGCCCAAAGGAACATACATTTTAGATTTTAAATGTGTGGGAGACAAGAAAGGGAGGAGGACAAAAGTACCAACCCACAAAGGGAGTGGGGTGAGAAATGGAAGAGGAGCCGTAAATGAATATGAGCAATTATCCCAGAATGTCCATCTTATAAGAGTTCAAGACACAAGCAAAACTATTATCTTAATTACCAGTGGTGTCTGGGGGCCATGGGGGCCAGTAGAACAGAAGGCAGGGAGACCGACCGTAGGCAGGCAAAGCCAACTAAGTCTGCTTTTACTCCTATCTTGTTCCCTGCTGTCACAAAGGGCAACACTAAGACTAAGGAGGGTAAGGTGACAGGTAGTGCTATTCCCTGCACTGTGTACAAGTAAGCAGTCAGGTAAGTGAGGGCTACCTGAGGGCAGATTTAGGTTGTTGTTGTTAATGTTGCTGCTGTTGTTACTATTTTAATTAAATTTATGTCTTGACCTTCCTCCCAAATGGACCAGTCTCCACTGTTAACTATTTATTTATTTTTATTTATTATTTAATTTGTATCCGGCCCTTCCTCCCAGCAGGAGCCCAGGGCGGCAAACAAAGCGCTAAAAACACTTAAAAACATCATAAAAATAGATCTTAAAATACATTAAAACAAAACAGCATTAAAAACATTTTAAAACAACAACTACTATCTAACCTTCTCCACTGTCAACTACTGACTTTACAACATTGACATATGCAAGAGAGACAACAGCAGGAGGGGGAAGGTCATTTCATCATTATGCAGGGCTTACCACCAAGTGTTAATTCAATTCCTCTCAGTTTTATATATATAGTACATATAGTACAGTATACAACCTAAATACATCATCTGTGAAATGGACAAGAGTCGCATTATCCAAGGCATACAGAATTGCAACTGAACCAGGAAAAATAAGTAGATGGGATACAGGTGAAGTTGGCAGAATACAGCACACATTTATTAAATATTTATTTATTTATTTATTAGATTTCTATACCGCCCCATAGCCGAAGCTCTCTGGGCGGTTCACAACAGAATAAAACATCAATATACAATTTAAAACCACATATAAAATTAAAACACTCAAAAAAATACAACAATAAAATATTAATATACTAAAATGCTATAAGTATGACGTGTAAATACAAGGTGTTATAATGTAGAAAAATTAACTGATTAAAAAGATTAACGTAATTAAAATGCCTGGGAGAAGAGGAACGTTTTAACCTGGCGCCGAAAAGATATTAACGTTGGCGCCAGGGGTATTTCAAGGGGGAGATCGTTCCATAACTCGGGGGTCACCACTGAGAAGGCCCTTTTTCTTGTTGCTACCCTCCGAGCTTCTCTCTGAGTAGGCGACCGGAGGAGGGCCTTCGATGTTGACCGAAGTGTACGGGTAGGTTCATATTGGGAGAGGCGTTCCAGCAGGTATTGTGGTCCCATGCCATGTAAGCTTTTATAGGTTAAAACCAGCACCTTGAATTGGGCCTGGAAACATATAGGCAGCCAGTGCAAGCGGACCAGAATCTGCAGGTGACAATATTCAAGAATCTGCAGGTGACAATATCACCAGGAAGAAAAGTTTAATTAAACGTTGATAATTCAGGTGATCCAGCCCTTAACATGGGAGAGAGGAAGAATTTGCACAACCCCAGCCTTTCAGTTGAGTAGGGAAGACTTCCTAATTTACCTCTTCTTGCGGCCTCAGAACTCTGGGCAGATGATACAAATTAACCCCAAAGGGGATCCTTATTCTGGCAATAGGACCCACCGCACAGAAGGCAGGTCCTGAGACTCACTTTTTACTCTAAAAGGTATCTAAGGGTGCTCACCTAACCTTGATTACATTTTATTCCCACACTTTCCTGACCTCATGCAACCAAATCAACCTATTAAATGGCTGTCATTACTACTGTAATGGGAACACCAGTGGAACAGTGTAGAGTAGGTGTAAAAATGGACAGCTGTGCCAATTTGCTGACAAGCAATAATAATAATAATAATAAAAATAAAAATAAATACCCTACTGGTCTGCAGGAGCAACTGGCTTTAATCCTGCACTACACCAAGAGATGGAGGGTAGAAGAAGAGATCAGAGAGTCTACTGGATGCGTTGATGTAGTCCTTTTGACAGTCTCTGCTGACACTCATGCAGCATGTGGATGTATGAAATTGGAGATCTATCCCCCATTAGCACTTAGATGGGAACAGAATATAGGAAAGAGTTTAACTATGATAATATCCACTAATGGAATGGTTGAAGAGGACAGGAAAATATGAAGTAAGGTTTTATGTTTTCCTTATTAAATTCTCTCTGGTATTTAGGTCTGGCTATGATGAAGTAGCACTTTGGGAGAAAGATGCAACCTAATAAGCCAGCACTAGAAGCTAAGATGGAGATGATCTCCACAGCCACCATGTATTTCCCATTGGTGCTGATGTAGGTGGGAACAAGTGACACAAGAACAATAGAGTTAAAATCTACCTTAACATATATACACCGTTGCTCCAAAAAGTTTAGGTGTAAGCATGAAGAATAATATATAATTTTTAAAAAATACAAACAAATATGTTGACAAATCAAGACAATCATGAAAGTGCATATACAATAGTGCACATAGCAATTCAAAAAGACCAAAGAACAAATTCTATATAGGCCTCATGTCCATGTAAAATTGAGGATAAGAAAATCAAAACAGTGTCAATCTGTAATCCTATATTAGCTATATATCCTATATATTGAACAGAATGGCGATCATCTGGGGAAGTGAGCTAGACTTGAAATGAATGAGACTTTCACAAGGAGGAATGGAGCAAACCATCCTTTTTTTGCTCAAGTTCAGCTATTGTGGTCACCTCCAGACTATCAGTATTTTGCAGGAGGGGGGGAATTCAAGTACATTCCAGAAATGTAGCATTGCACAATTAAAATGGATTAAGGTACCCTGGCACAACAAATCCATTTAAACAGCCACCACCACCACCAGGCTTTTTGCAGTTAGGAAAGTGATAGGGAAATGCATTGAAAAGTTTGGGATGAACAAATGATTAACAGGTAGACAACAATTAAACAACGAGGCAAGCAAATCAGGATGAATGCTCACTGCAGTTGAATGTCCCTGCAGACAAATCAGACCAGATATAGTCTAACAATAGCATAAGCTTTGTGCAAGCAAATAAGAATGAATAAACAAGCCAGAGTTCCCTGGGAAGAGCAATTGATTTTTAAATTACATTGGAAATTGTAGCTCTAATTGTACATGGGTGTCACACTTTCCACACAATTTTTAAAATTATGGCAATCACCAAATCACATCCCTGGGGTAAATATTTCACATATGGAAAAAATTGGGAAAACTCGTTATTATGGGCTTAGGAATCATAAGATTGGAAAACAGATTTAATTTTGACTTCTTGATGCCTTATTTTTGAAACTTAGGAATCATTTTGATATTACCCTTCCTAAAAACCTTTTAACACTATAAGGCCTAGAATTTTTTCTTTTTAGCCAATGAAATCTGAGATTGTTAAAAGGCTCACAGCTTTTAAGCCACACCCATTAAAGTCGGGCTTACAGCCATACTACCCTGACCACACCTGATCTCATCTGACCTCGGAAGCTAAGCTTCACCTCAAATGCAAATGTCTGTTGCATTTTAGATTTTAAACAGTGGAATGACGTTCCATGTAAGAAACGAAATGCCTACATCTACAAGCACGAACTCTAGAGAGGACTGTAGTCCCCAGCTGAGCCTGCTGGGATGTGACCGGACTGGACTTGATGGAAGCCTTTCTGGTGTGATTTCCTTCTCTTCTGAAAGCAAAAGGCCACTCTTTGCCACTTTTCAAAGTATCGACTCTGAAGATCTGTCTTTTGGGTCTCTTTCCTGTTCTGATCCTTTTCATGGCTGTAGTGCAGCGTAAGGTTAACAAACTCTTTCTGATGAACATAATTTTAGTGTGTTTCAGTCACTCTAGAAGGCTCTTGTTCCATCTAGCATGTCCAGATGTGAAGAAGGACGGCAAAGCTTGTCCTGCGTCTTCAACATTTGTGCAGAAGGGAGAATTTCAGCAAGTGCATCTTCTCTCAACCCTGAATGACAAGCTTCTCTTGCCCAGTTTCCCCCTCCTTCATAGCTTTTAAAGGCATAGGAACCCTGCCTTTGAATCTAGCAGTCACGCTAAATCCCCCTTTCTAATAGGGATGGGGAGAAATTTGATTCAGTTTGCTTCTGAGGCTGAATTGATCAAATCCTCACTTTCTGAAACAATATGAGAAGCGAAACACAGCTGTCCTTCAAAGTTCACACTTACCCAGTTTTTGTGATGCAATTCTGCAGCCAAACAAGAGTGACAAAAATGCATGAAAATGTGCATAAAATGAACATATGAGTGAAAATAACATACATACAAAAATGCATTATATTAGGAGAAATTGTGTGCAAAAAGTCAAAACTGCATACAAAAATGTATTAGGAGAAATTCACAGTAAACAGGGTGAAGACTTTTCATGAGGATTAAAAAAATCCCCAAATTGCTGAAGAACTGAATTTAAGATTGGAAAAAATGAGAAACGGAAAGAACCGAAACTGACAGATCTTCCCATCCCTACTTCCTAAAGGGTCATTTTATTGCAGGATGAATGTTTACTAATGTGGTTCACACAACCTTCTTCCCAGATAGCTATCATCAGTGTGTGCTGCCAGGCCCATTGCTACTGATTCTGGGTAGGCTGGGCTCACTCCTTTTCCAAAGTGTTTGCCCCACACCTGGTCAGAGATTTTTCTACAGTTCTAGGAAAGGTTGCTATAACAGGGTGAGCTGCAACTTGACTGGACACATGCTTACCAATGACAAATTTTATAGGGGAAGGGGCCATAGTTCAGTGACAGAGCATCTGCCTTGCATGCAGAAGGTCTCAGGTTCAACCTGTGGCATCTTCAGGTAGGGCTGGGAGAGACTCTTGCCTAAAACCCTGGAGAGCTGCTGCCAGTCAGTGTAGACAATACTGAGCTGGATGAACCAGTGGGTGTGACTCGGTATAATGCAGCTTCCTATGGCCCTATGTTTAAAGTGCCATCTCTAAAATCTCACTTAAAAAGAAAATACCGACAAAATGAGATGATACTGTCCCTGGGAGAACTGGAGAATGTTGGTTGGTTGATTGAAGAAATTTGATACCATATCCTGTTGGTATAATTACAGTAATAGTGAACGCTGTTCTCTGAGAGCAAGTCCTTATGTAGCCAAAATGACACCTCAGTCAGGGGAAGTCTTGAGTGAGCAAACTGTTGGGGCTCCTCTGAATGAGGCTTTTCTTGTGCACTCGCCCTGGCTTTTTCACTGAACTTTTTAGAGGGTCCTATTCTTCAGTTGCTCTAATTCTTCAAGCAAGCTGTCATTCTTTAAATGTAGGCTGCCATTGTCTGTCAGGTCAGGTCACAAATTAAAAGACTCCCTCAAAGATCACCCCCAAGTCCTAGGGGAGGTGGGAAGCACAGCTCGGGGGGGGCAGTGTACCCATTTGCCCCACAGGGCTGTGTTAGGGGCTAGAGTTTGTATAGTAAAAATCCAAAAGCAAAGAAACAGCACCTTTCTGGTGAGAGAATGCATTTGCCAGGGGAAGTCTCCATTAGGGTTTTTCATCCTAACTATTAGTTTCCCTGGCTGAAACGTGTCCTTGAATCCTGATAATGCTTCTTATTGTACAGCCACGAGAGCGGCTGTATGTGTTTTGTAGGAAGCTTTATATGGAGTTATAGCTGGAGACATTTTCCTTGTCACCAAATGAGTGGGATGTTTTTTCGCCTGGCTACAACAACTTAATTGTTAATTGGAGTTCAACAGAAAAGAATATGGCTGCATATTCACCATACTTTTAAAGCACATTATATCTCCCTCCAAGAATCCTGAGAGCTGTAGTTTGTTAACGCTGCTGGGGAATTGTAGCTCTGTGAGGGGCAAACTACACTTTCCAGGACTCTTTGGGTGAAGGCGGGTGCTTTAAATGAATAGTGTGTATGTGGGCCTATTTCTCCCGAAGTACCAAAAGTTAACCACACATAAACTTGAAAAAATATGCTGTGTAGTTGAAAAGGACTTTCACCAGTATTCTGTTGCTAAGAGCATTGTATACGTTCTCTTGCATGTTTCGTTATCAACCACTGCAGGTGTCAGTTCATTATATTGGAGAGAATAATGCAAGTGTTGTGATTGGGTCTTATATTTCTGGTTGTTATTGTTCTAGTGAAGCAGCACTTGATGAAATTCTCCCTTATGCATAGATGTTGAAAGTTGCTAAAGAAGGCCCTTGGGACCCCCCCCCTTTGGATAAGGACCATAGCTTAGTGGTACAGTAACTGCTTCGCATGGAGAAGTCCCAGGTTCAACCTCTAGCAATTTCATAGAGGGTTGGGAATGTCCCCTGTTTAAATAACCCTGGAGAGCCACTGCCGATATGTGTGGACAACGCTGAGCTAAATGGGCCAGTGGTGTGACTCCTATGTACTTCCTAGGATGGGTGGACAAAAGAAACACACCAAGGAATATATGTGCAAGAGGTAGTTTATTAATATCACAATGTGCGACAGCCACAAGAGAAATTCAAAGAGAAGAGGGAGACCAGAGGAAGCTCTTCAGAGATGGCATTTTCAAAAAGTGATAAACGAGAGCTGGTCTTTCACAGTGAGGGATGGGAGAGGAGGGAATGAGTTCAGAGAGAAATCCAGCATCGCAGCAGGCACAATTGGGAACTACAGTCTTCTTTAGAGTTCATGTTTGCAGATGTAGGTGTTGAGTTTCTTGCACTGAGCATCATTCCACTCCTTAAAACCTAAAGTGCAAAAAGACAAAAAGCTACTATTTCTTGCCCCAACGGGTGTGGTCTAGAGGATGTTATTAACTCTTAGGATCTCAGCTTTCACTTATTAAAAAGAAAAGCTTCTAGTCCTCATGATTGTAAATTGCCTTGTGTACCGCCCAGAGAGCTTCGGCTATGGGGCGGTATAGAAATTTAATAAAATAAATAAATAAATAAATAAAGAGGAAAAAATGATAGAAATCAGGCTAAGGTTCAGAAGTTAGGAGATACATAAAGTCGTAGCACAGATTAAATATTTTTTTAATTATTCCTACATCCCATCATCCAGACTTCCCCCATTTTCCCCACATCTGATCCTAACAATATGTTATAGGAACACAGCAGAAAAAAAGATGATGTGATCCAGATTTAGTAACCACTGTTTTCAGAAGAAAAGAGACGTAGATTGTGGTGATCATATACAACTTAACCATGCAGACTGGCTCCTGGTATATTGCAGGAACAACCAATGTAGTAACTTCCAGATGTTGTTGGACTACAACTCCCATCATCCCTGGCTATGCTGGCTGGGGCTGATGGAAGTCGGAATCCAGTAGCGGGAGGACCAATATACCAGGGTTAACTAAAGTGCACTACTGGTCTGGTATACATAGAGATTGACTCGTGTGAACCTGGCTTAAAAACAAAGCAACCCGGCTGTATTCAAATAATAATAAAATTGTCCTTCATTGACAATTTTAATGCTTGTTTTACTTTTTGTAAACCACTTAAGGTTCTGTTTACCATCAAGGTGGCATATATATTTTGTAAATAAAAATACTCAGAGCAATCCCATCAGATTGAAATCAATGGACGGTGATGAATAGCTTAAATCCATTGATGCAATGGGTCTGACATCTATAACCCAGAGAAAAGCTGGAAAATGATGGCAAACCAGATGTTAATGGTTAAACCCAATATTTTAATGCCTTTTTGCCAGACCCTGTGAATGGTTTGTTTACCTGTGGAACGTCTCAGCTCCACGCAGTGCTCAGAGTTGCGGAAGTTGTCTGGCTGGTGGGTCATCCAGGCCTTGTAGTTGTAGGTTGATTCGTCAGCCCACCTCCATCTCCTGGTCTGCAGGAACAGGACAGAACAGATGATTTGATTATGGAAGTGTGAGGAACTTGGTGCGAAGCTCAGTGGGAGAGATTGGCCAGTAGGTAGCTACTGCTGGCTATGATGAAGAAGGACTCCTGTGGGAAATAAAATAGTGTGTATGGGATTCAGTCTGGGAGCTTATTGGGATAAGGACGGGATGGCATTCCTATGGAGCCACCTCTAAGTGATGATGACAACTAGGAATGGAACACATGGAAGAAGCTCACCTGCCGGACATCATGGAGCCCGATCCAGACATCACTAATCTCTTGCTGGTAAGTGGAGATGTGCTCGGCCACTAAGAGGGTCTCTGCCTTAGTGAGGACAGAGGCAAGGTGGGCCCCACGGCCGTAGCTCTGGCACTCAATCTATGAATGGAAATAAGGTTTTTCTTTTTACCCCATTATCATATTCTATCAGCAGGACAGATGATGTAGAGCTGAAGCCTTCCACATTTGAAATTAGTTTTCTTGCATCATAGAACAGTAGAGTTGGAAGGGGCCTATGAGGCCATCCAGTCCAACCCCCTGCTCAATACAGGAATCAAAATTAAAGCATACCTGACAGGTGGCTGTCCAGCTGCCTCTTGAAGGCCTCCAGGGTTGGAGAGCCCATCACCTCCCTAGGTAATTGGTTCCATTGTTGAACTGCTCTAACAGTTAGGAAGTTTTTCCTGATGTTCAGCCAAAATCTGGCTTCCTGTAACTTGAGCCATTACTCTCTGTCCTGCACTCTGAGACAATCGAAAAGAGATCCTGGCCCTCTTCTGTGTGACAACCTTCAAAGTACTTGAAAAGTGTTATCATATCTCCTCTCAGTCCTCTTTTCAAGGCTAAACATGCCCAGTTCTTTCAGTCTCTGCTCATAGGGCTTTGTTTCCACTCCCCTGATCATCCTTGTTGCCCTCCTCTGAACCTGTTCCAGTTTGTCTGCATCCTTCTTAAAGTGCAGTGTCAAAAACTGGACACAGTATTCAAGATGAGGCCTAACCAGTGCTGAATAGAGGGGAACTAGTATTTCACATGATTTGGAAACTATACTTCTGTTAATGCAGCTGAAAATAGCATTTGCTTTTTTCTCCAGCCACATTGCACTGTTGGCTCATATTCAGCTTGTGATCAACTATAATCCCAAGATCCTTCTCGCATGTAGTATTGCTAAGCCAAGTATCCCCCATCTTATAACTGTGCCTTTGGTTTCTTTTTCCTAGATGTAGAACTTTGCACTTATCCCTGTTAAATGTCATTCTGCTGTTTTCAGCACAATGCTCTAGCCTATCAAGATCACTTTCAATTTTGTTTCTGTCCTCCTAAAACAAAATTTTGTATCCCTTCCAATTTTGTATCATCTGCAAAATTGATAAGCATTCCTTGAGCCTCCTCATCCAAGTCATTCATAAAAATGAATTTCAAACATTTTCATTTTAATCATCATCAACATCACCATCGAACTTGAGGCATACTTCTAAGAAGCACAGGTTTTAACTGAGGATTTTAAGGTAATATTGTTATGTATCAAGTTGCCATACTCAACATTTCTACACTAACACACATCCTAAGCATGTTTGCATTGTCTTCTGCCGACTCAGACCATGGTCCATCTAGCTCAGTATTTCATACACTGACTGGCAGTAGCTCTCCATGGTTTTAGGAAGGGGTCTGTCCCGGTCCAATCTGGGGATGCTGGGATTGTACCTGGGACCTTCTGCATGCAAAAGCAAGTGCTCTGCCGCTGATCCATGCCCTGCCATCTTGTCTTGGCTAGAAAAGGGGAATCCAGATGGACCATGCCTACTGTCCATCACTCAGCCTTCTTAGAGTCCAAGGAGACAGATCACCAGATACAACATCTTTTTCTTGAGCCTGAGAGGTTCACCAGACACTTCTGTAGGACAATGCCGACGGATAGCCTAACAATATATTATATCAAGCCCAATTTGGTGACAAATACTGCTTACCTCAGCCTCTTGCCATGACAATTTATTATCGAAATATGCATAGCAGTTCCCCTGGTTTTGCAGCCACTCCCTGGCACAGGTGTCTGCCTCAGCTGTAGGGAGACAGCAGGATAAGGAGTGGTTGTGGGAGAAGACCCAAGGTGATAGAATGGTAAGAAGAAAGTTTTTAATATGCTCTCTGAAAACCCATTTTATCTGCACCATTAAACTCTGCAAAATTCCCTCTGGGGAAAGCTATGTGAATCCTTGGGGGCCCAGATTCTGAGTGATGTTTAAATTTGCAATGAGGGAAGCAAATGTGCCCCTGGTCACACCAGCTAGTGATCCCAGGTGCCTAGCTGGTTGATTTTTTGCCTTGGCATGGCTATTGCCACTGCTCTAAAGCTATTTCCTCACCTGCAGGTGAGGGATGTTTTTGGGGTGGGGCCCATGGGGCCCAAGCCTCAGCTCTGCCTTTTCATCCCCCATATACATATTTATTTTGTTTACAGCATGGCTGGATGCACTGCAAAGTGAAGTGTAAGTGAGACTTCAGCCACTTGGTCAGCTGCCTTATGTCAGGCGATTGGTCCATCTAGCCCAGTATTGTCTACACTGACTGTCAGCAGCTCTCCAGAATTGCAGACTGGGGTTTCTCCCAGCTCTACCTGGAGATGCCGAGGACTGAACTCGGAACCTTCTGCATTTAAAGCGGATGCTCTACCACTAGGGATGCAAGAAGAGAATGATTTCCGTTATGACCTGTTCGTTGCTATTAGTGCTGTTTCCGTTCTGCTACGGTTTCACTTCTGTTAAAACCTACATTATTCCTCTCTCTGTCTGCTCTGACTGAAATGAATGTAATTAATTATGTAATTAATTCATAATTAACTTCAGTGCATTGCAGTAGAAGGGAAACATCAAAAACAGTCCAAAAATAGGATAATATTTCTGTAATGTTCACAGACTAGCAATAGTGGAACACCACTCATTTTCGCTTGCATGATTTCCACTCTTGACTTTGGGTGAATATGTGATCTGTGGCAATTTCAGCTCCCATTTCCATTTCTGATGGAATTCTCCAACAGCCTTATCTACCACTGAGCCACAGCGCTTCCCCAGAGGCAACTTTGTGTCATGGGACTATGTCCCAAGTATACAGTGATGGCTCTGCAGTAGGCCTCCTGCACTGCAACTAGGGATGGTCCAATCTGTCAATTTTGGTTTATCTCAGTTTCTGATTTTTAAAATCTTAGTTCAGTTCTCCACATTTCCACATCACTTTGCATTTAAGCCCTAGGGAAATTCATCAGCATTTTAGTGGAAACTTCTCCGAATATATACAGTTTTGTATGCAATTTTGCTTAATATAAATGTTTTTGCAAAGCAATTTCCCCTAATATAATGCATTTTTCGATGTCATTTTCACTAATACTGTATATACATTTTTGTACACATTACTTGGCTGGAGAAATGCATTGCAAAATTCAGAGAAGTGTGAAGTTTGCAGGGTGGTGGTGTTTCGGTTCTATTGTTTGGGAAGTGCAAATTATTGAGATTCATCTTTAAATGCAAACAGGATCAAATTTCTCTCTCTCTCTCTCACCCCCCCCCAATTGCAACTGCTTCTTGTTGGCTGAAAAGTAAGTGGGTTATCATCACTTTTCATCTAACAGGTACTTTGTTTTAATTACTGCTAAACCTTGTTGAAGATTTTTGGGTAACACTCAGATGTTTGTTAAAATGCTCACCTCGTTGGAAAGAACTGGAGATCAAGATTCCAAGAAGGCAAAGACTGAAGTAGGTGGTGAATCCCATCTTTTGGTTGACCT
This sequence comes from Rhineura floridana, assembly GCF_030035675.1. Lineage (NCBI taxonomy): Eukaryota > Metazoa > Chordata > Lepidosauria > Squamata > Rhineuridae > Rhineura > Rhineura floridana. The sequence continues at coordinate 13,354,682 of NC_084490.1, forward strand.
TTCAAGGAGGAAGGAAATGTGTTTCTCCTCTTACAATCACAAATCAGGGGTGCCAACAGTATTTTTGGGCCCATAAGATTGTATGTGGATTGTGCCCTGTGACCCACGCATGAAAGTCGACACAGATTTGCATAAAATGTGCATATACTTTCTGTCATATGCAACATTTGTGTCCTCTTTTGCAGGTGGAGGTGAGGGCCCCAAAATAAATCAGTGGCCTCACATTTATTAAAACATTTGACAGACAGAATGTGAATAGGTGAATCTTTCCCCATAATTGTATTTCCATACTAGAAAAGGCTTAACCTGGTGAATTTCTGCCTGCTACACAGCTGTTTAGAAGCACAGGAACCCCACACTTTCCCAATACAAAACCTAAACTAAGCCTAGACTACAATCTTGTACTCACTTACCTGGAAGTAAACTGCATTAATCACAAAGAAACATGCCTAAGTCTCTTTGCAAAGTTTTCACATTGGGCATTTGCCTTTTTTGGGGAGGAAGAATCTTTAACATCTATCTGTGCTTATTGCATAGTAGTATTTGAAGAAAATAACTTCTAGGGAGTACCTGATCGCAGACAAACCCACCACAGGAAAGATGCATCTTGGTTGCTAGGAGGAAAGGAAGGGCAAACTAGGGAGATTCCAATGACTAGAAAATGAGACAGAAGCAGGAAAAGTGCAGTAAAGGAGAGGATGAAACAGTAGCTCTTTAAGACTTCACGAATTCCTATTGCTTGGTGTTCAAACAATTGACATGTCAGTCAGAGTTCAAACTTCACTCATTGGTTAAAAACAATGGAAGGCAGGAGCAGCCAGGCCGGTTCATTTCACAAGAGTCTGAGACCCTGTTTGGCTGTGGGGTCCGATACATCAGTGCCTCCTGTACCCACCTCTCGGCAGTCCTAATCTCAGTTCTTGTTTATTTGAACTTCTAAGACTGGAAAGATTAGAGAAAGAACCTAAAACATAAAGTTCACCAGTGTTGTATTAGGCTGAGCTGTAAAGGGTACTTTTACATTGATTTAAAGTGAGCATCATTTGTGTCAGTTAGAAACATGGAAAGAGTTGCAAGAGACCTTGGTGGTCATCTAGGCACCCTGTCCTTGGCAGATGGCTGTCTAGCATCTGCTTAAATATTTTCAGAGAAAGAGAGTCCACCCCTTTCCCAGGCAGTCTGTTCTGCTGTCATTCCTACCTCAAGGAAGTTTCTCCTAATGTTTTGCTAAAAATTTGCTCCCCTGAAATTCCTGCCCTCTGAAAGAACAGAGAACAAGTTGATTCCATCTTCTTTACGACAGCCCTTCAGGTGTTGGAAGGCTGCAGTTATTCCTCCTCTTAATAGGCCAACACTTACCTTGCAACGCTGTTCTCCTGAGTGGACAGTTGTGGTTGACAGCTGAGCCAGGATCCTCTCTGATGGTCTCACCTTTTCTGGGTGACTGTTATATAGACCCAGTGTGGATATGGTGCAATCTGAAGATGAGCTAAATGCTTCAAGGAAATCCTGGTCTGCTCTTTTCAGTTTTGCATAACTTAGGGCCAGACCAGTGGAATGTAACTTGTTTCACCAGCTGTGAGCACTGCAGAAAGAGCTATCCTTTTTTGGGGGTGAAGAAAGGCATATTTCTTGGGAAAGGGGGAAAAGTACAGAGATGATCCTGTCTCTGGTATTCATCAATCTAACCAGTTGACCAGACAGCAGGGCATTGGATGCCAATGTAAAGCTTGGACAAGTACATATGGGTATGGACTATATAACGGTGGTGGGGAATCCGTAGCCCTCCAGATGTTGTTGGCCAATGGTCAGGAGTGATAGAAGCCATAGTCTAGCAACATCTGGATGATTTCAGGCTCCCTACTACTGCTATATACAAATGCCTCCTCATATACAGCTGTGAGTAAGTGTTATAAAACAAACCAGACTGAATTCAGTGTGTGGTGGTTGACATGTGCACAACTGGTCAGCTTTGTGAGTATATAGCCGGAGCTCCAGAAACTAAACAATATGGCTGCCACAGGCACAAAGGTTTGTATGAACTGGCCTGAAGGGTGTCTTGAAAGAACATTTGTGGCACAGAGCCCAATTAAAAAGTAAAAAACAAACAAACCAAGGGCACATTCACACCCTACATTTATTAAACTATTATTCCACTTTAAACAGTCATGGCTTTCACTAAAGAATCCTGTGAAGTCTAGTGTGTGAAGGACGCTGAGAGTTGTTAGGAGAGCCTTATTTCCCTCACAGAGCTATAATTCCCAGAATTCTCTGGGAAGAGGGACTGAATGGCACTCTGATAATCATAACTCTATGAGGAGAAGTCTCCTAACAGCTCTTAGAGCCGTTCGGAAACGGTACTTCCTAGGATTCCTTGGGGAAGCCATGACTGTTTAAAGTGGAATAATTGTGGAATAAATGTATGGTGTGAATGTGGCCCAAGTCATGTGAGAAATCAGTTCTCCAAAGTCCCCTCAGTAAGGAAGTCATTGCTATGCTTCAATACTTTCTCTTCCCCAGCAACCTTGGATGCGTCATAACAATCACCCCATGATGTGACCAGAGGCTAGAAGCACAAATATTCACACACAACTACTCCACGTTGAGAAACAATTGTGCAGACAATATCAGCTCCTGAGTGACAGTTTGTGAAACCTCTCTCCTCCAGCAGCATCAGTGGAGTGCCCTGAGACTTAAAGATTTCCTTAAGGTCTGAAAAGGACACCGATAAAGGATATGTTTGGGTATGGGGAAAAGGATATTTCCGTTCAAGAACAAGGTTTGCATATATACATATTATTATTTTGACAGTTCAACTTTAAGACAGTCTGCCTGGCTTGCTAAAACTCACATACTTCTGACTTGATTCATTCACTGTATGGTGAGATCAGTAATCTGACTGATGACTGGCACGAGTGATGATGTCAGTTGCAAATCAAAATGAACAGGAGAGCCCCCCAAACACAGCAGGGCTAGAATACTACATTTTGAAGTCAACCATCCATCCAAAGAGGAACATCCCTGTAGTACCAGTAATTCCTGAGTCTCAAAGTTACAAGTTACACCACTGATCTACCCCCCCTCCACCCCCAATGTGCCATTTGAAGCAGATCATTTAGATCTGATGCATGGCAGGGCTAACCCTGGTTCAGAATCCCCAGGATTCTTGGGGGGGGGGACCATGATTGCTAAAGTGCTCTAAAATAGTTTGTAATATAGACATGTCCTTTTGCACCCTAACCTTTCTCCAAAGATTGCTCTGATTTAAAACAACTCCCATTCATGACCTAAAATCAGTGGTGTAGCCATCAAGGGTCTCAGGGGGTCTTAGACCCCTTACTTTTTTGGGAGCAGGGTCCCAGCAGGCTCCCTATGTCTCCAGCATCCTATGAGCCAATCAACATGAAAGGGAAGTGTGTTAGCCACTGAGAAGAGTCTTCTAACATGATTCCTTGTCCTTTCCTGCTGATTGGAGCCAATCAGAGTGAAAGGAGGTGAGTCAGCCACTGAGAAGGCTCTTCTCAGTAGCTAACCCTCTCCTCTTTCATTTCTTATTGGCTCCTAGGGACGTCTGTTGTTGTGGGAGAAGACATTGACAAGGATTTCATTCTCAACCCAGCAGCAAAAAAAGAGGGAGGGACGTCGCTGTAACTATCATGAAGGGACCCTGCACTTCTGAATTTGCCACTACATTACTGCCTACAACATGCAAAGAAGATGCTCTACTATTGAGTTATTACTGTTCCCAGTTATAAACTGGGATGGTAAATTAGTGGCTTAGGGGTTTGGTTAAATTTAAGCCCCCTCTGCATGTCAATGCTATCTTTTCTGTGACCCATGTTTGATAATCCTGCCATTGCATCAGCAAATTGGTTGGGTCTTTGCTTGTTTTCTGGGGATATATCATTTTTTTTATATTCCTGCCCACGTATTAAATGTAAATGGCAACTGCTCGGCACTCCTTGAAATGCAAAGAGCCTCACTGTCAAGCAGGAGGAGAGCACTGCGCAATACATGGCAGATGCACAAGAGAACCTCCTGGAGAATTGTGCCCCCACTGAATCACATCTCTGTCTCGCACTCAGTGGCCCTTAGCAGCACTCAGCCTTGCCTCACATCTGCTTTGGTGGGAAAAATGGATGTTATTGATGGATTCAAACCAGCCTACCCAAACCTGGGGCCCACCAAATGTTTTGGACAACAACTCCCATCAGCCCCAGCCAGCATGGACAATGGTCAGGGATAATAGGAGTTATTGTCCAAACTAATTGGGGAAGGCTGATTTAGGATGCAGGCTTAACTCTACTTACCTGGGAGTAAGGCCCAATGAATTCAAGAGGACTTACATCTGAGTAGACATGGTTAGGATTGCAGCCTTAGAAATCATTTGCGATTAAAAAAAAAGTACATTTAGCCTAGGTGGATCCCTGCCTCCATGTGGAGAGCTAGTTCTGCCTTTCACCCTATTCCTGTGACTTTAATTTGTTTTAACTGTTTTTAATACTGAAATTTAAATTGTTGTAATCTGCCCTGGGACCTGCTAGTGAAAGGTGAGTAAAACATTTAACAACAACAGCAGAAGTAATTTGTATGTGGGGGGGGGAGCATGCTTCAAAATGAGCTATCCATATAACCCTAGTGAGTAATCTGTGACAGAGGTCCGCACCTTTGGGCTTGTGATAAAGATCTCCTGGCTGCGCTACTTGTTGTGTAATGTTCCCATTTCCTTCAAACCTGCTACCTGTGGTGTTTCATCAGATCCATATGAAGCCTATATAATGGCGTCCTATGGTGTAGGAAAGACCATCAAAGAAGATCCAAACTAGCCACAGCTCATCAGAAGAGAACGAGCGGAAGGATTCAGGTGAGCACTTGAGCTTTCCAAGTTTTTTCTGTTATTTCTAATGCTGTTTCAAGATGCTATTGTTATACATTTAACCAAAATGGAGACAATAGTCAAGAAATCAGAAGAAGGCTAAGACTGGGGAGGGCAGCTAGGAGAGAACTAGAAAAGATCCACAAATGCAAAGATGTATCACTGAACACTAAAGTCAGGATCATTCAGACCATGGTATTCCTGATCGCTATGTATGGATGTGAAAGTTGGACAGTGAAAACAGTGGATAAGAGAAAAATCAGCTCATCTGAAATGTGGTGTTGGAGAGCTTTGTGCATACCATGGACTGCAAAGAAGACAGATAATTGGGTGTTCTATTAATGTTAATGTGTTCTATTAAAACAGAACTATCATTAGAAGCTAAAATGATGAAACTGAGGTTATCATACTTTGGACACATCATGAGAAGACATGATTCATTAGAAAAGACAATAATGCTGGGAAAAACAGGAGGGAGTAGAAAAAGAGGAAGGCCAAACAAGAGATGGATTGATTCCATAAAGGAAGCCACAGACCTGAGCTTACAAGATCTGAACAGGGTGGTTCATGACAGGTGCTCTTGGAGGTCACTGATTCATAGGGTCGCCATAAGTCATGATCGACTTGGAGGCACATAACAACAACAACAAATTATTATATATTACTGTTACTGGTTTTTGGTTGTTGCTAAAAATCTGCTGAATGGCATTTTATTGTTTACTTTTTAACATTTGTGCACTACAAATGGGGATGGGATGGCTTCTGGTTGAAAAGGAGGAGTATTCTTGCAATCTGCATGCTGCATGAGACTTCTGGGTTGCCAAGGCTTGGTTTAAATGTTAAAAATCTGTCCTGTCTTTGCCTAGTCACTTATTTGCATCTTGTAAGCCTCACCCCAGCAAATAGCCATAGGGACCCATAGTTGGAAAATATACACTGTGACCCTGAACTTGTACATGGGTACTCCAGCCTGATGATTCTTATGCTCTACTAGTCCAATGTCATTTTAGGTGAACCAAGACAAAAAATGGGGTCTATCGCTTACCTAAGTGTCTTCCTGGCCAGTTTCCTGGTTTCCAGCCCCTTTGTGGGAGGTAAGTTTCTTCTGAGTCCTTCAGTGCTAACAGAGCTGGTGTTGTGGCAGTTCTCTTGTGTCGCAGAGTTAAAAAATATTTATTTATTCATTTTTTAATCCTGATTTTCTGACAACCCCCCACCCCCACAAAACTAATTCCCATTACAGACCCATTAAAAAGAAAGAAAAAAGACTATCTAGAAGGCATGGCACAAAAGGAAAAGGGACAAGGGAGAGAAGATAATATTTGACTTTCCTTGGGTTTGCACATAAAAGCAAAGAATTGTATCAGACTATGTGTGTGGGTGTGTGCAAATTTTCCTCCAAAGCATTTTTTTTTCAGGAATGGTGTGTGTGTGTGTGTGTGTGTGTGTGTGTGTGACTTCTGCAAAGTAAGTTTCCATTGAGGAGCAGCCATTGGAACCTTATGGTGTATTTCAACAATCTTTGCAAATGTAGAGGTTGAGCTGGCATTGCAGGGGCATGGAAGTAAGAACATGGGAAGGTAGTACTAGGAAGACAGGATCATAGGAAGTTGCCTTGATCTGAGTCAGAGTACTGTTCCATCTAGCTCAGTATTGTCTACACTGAATGGCAGTGGCTTGCCAGGTTTCAGGCACAGGCATCTCCCGACCTTTTCTGGAGAGTCTGGGACTTGAACCTGGGACCTTCTGCGTGCAAAGCAGATGCTCTGCCACTGAGCTACAGCCCTTCCCCATGCTCGTCTCAAAGCATTGCCAAGTCATTCCTCCCCCAAATCCAAATGGCTGCATTCCAGCATTCCTCCTCTTGAGATTGGGCAAACAGTTATGACAATCTACAGTCCAAGCTGGCTTCAGAGCTGTCAAATAGCCTTATTGGTCAAAAAGCCATATTAGTGTCATTGTGGGGGAGGGGGCACTTGTAAAAATGCGACAACATGGTTATTACAATAAAACCAAATTTTGTGGCAATAATTCTCACTCTTGCTCTATATTTTCTGATTCATTGGGAGATCCGTGGGAGAATTTAGAATAAATTACAATGCTCTGGCACAGAGGTGGGGAAACGCCAGCCTGTGGGCATAATTAGCCTTGGGATGGGTCCCAATTTGGCCCACAAGGCCATTTCCCCCAATCAATGCCCAGCTACCTTACACCTGATATCCTATGTGACATCAGGTATGGGACTTTTAGGACATAGCGCCAAAGGAACAATTGGAAGCTTGAAGAGAGTTCCCAATTGCTCGATTGCAAGCTGGGCTCACTGAGTGCAAATTAGCTGATCAAAGCTGACTGTGAGCTCCACTGGGAACAGTTGCACTAGAGAGTTCCCCGTCGAGAACATCCTAGTGCAGCCGAGGAATCGCAGGACATCGCAAGTGAGCACTGTGACGCCCCTTCCCTGGCTCTCCCTGTCAGGTTACTACCTGCTCGTGGCTACTGCCTGTCACTAGGCACCACCAGGGACTCCACTGTTGGTTTGTGTGCGTTGTTGTGTGAAACAGCATACATTACGTTGGAGTTAAGTTGAGCAAGAAAACGTCTTCAGAGCATGTTAAGAGTCTTTATTGAAAGACATTAAGGCCAGAGGCTTAAGAGTAAATACATGTAGAGATTCTTCAGTCACCCCCCTTCTGGTACATCTCTCTCCATAGATAAACACAAAAGACAGCCTCTCAGCTCAGACGCATAATTCAGAAGAGCAACAACTCACATAGACTCTGTTACAACTTTCCCAGCTGTTATCAGATGGCTACCATAGCAACGACCCTGGCAGTCCGTTCCCAGACAGAACATAGACATAACTCCCCCTTAACCACAGTTACGTCTTCACACTTGCAGGCTTCATGGAAAACTACTAGAGACAGTAATGCCTACTGGTCACCAGCCCAACAGTCTCCCTTTTTTCCATTAAGACTGCAAAATACACATGAAATACATCTCCATAATACATAGTCATACAGTCATACATTTTCAGTTCAGTACAGTTCAAAATTACATCTCAGTACAGTTCAAAACTTTATTCACTCAAACTTTGGTTCATTCCAAGCCTTGTCACCAGTTTGCCAAATTTCTCCTCACACAAAGGCTTGGTCATTATGTCAGCCACCATGTTGTTAGTGTCACAAAATTTTAGGTTAACAAACCCCTGCTGCACACAATCCCTTACGTGAAAGTATCTGACACTAATATGTTTTGTTCTCTTGGTATGAGCTTCTGATGTGGCTATCTTAATGCAGGTCTGATTGTCTTCATATACAGTAATCGGAAATTGCATATCAATGCCTATCTCCTGCATGAGCATTGCGAACCATTGTAGCTCATTACAGGCCTGTGATAGGGCCACATACTCGGCTTCTGCACTTGATGTTGCAACCACATTTTGTTTCTTGCTGCTCCAGTCAATGCATGACCCGTGCCACATCACAACTATGCCAGAGGTTGACTTACGACTGCTCAGCTCCCCTGCATGATCTGCATCCACAAAACATTCGAGACCTCCTGTCTTTGCTCCTGACAAAACCAGACTCTTTGTCTTCGTGCCTTTCAGATAACGCACTATCCTTTTAATCTCTTGCCAGTCAGCCTCTGAAGGATGCTCTACCTTCCGGCTTAAAATACTGACTGCATTACATATGTCTGGGCGAGACACCTTCACCAAATATTGCAATTTCCCTATTATGCGCCTGTACTTCTCAGGATCTGTACAAGGCATCTCCTGCACATTCTGTTGGAAAGCCACAACCATTGGAGTCTTCACAACATTGCATTCTGTCATGTTGCATTCTTCTATGATCTGATTTATTTTACTTTCCTGACTCAATGTTATGCTTCCGTCTTCTGCACGCACAATATCCATGCCTAAATAGTGTGTGACAGGCCCCAAATTCTTTGTGTCCACCTGCCTGCCCAGTTGCTCATTAAATTCTTGTTCCTCTTGCTGCTCATGATAAAAATACATGATGTCATCAACGTAAACTGCACAGAACGTGGTTTTCATCCCCTGTCTCTTTATATACACACATGGATCTGCCTTGCATCTTTGGAATCCCATTCCATGCAACACTCTGTCCAATTTCTCATTCCAGCAGCGTGCACTTTGCCGCAGTCCATATATTGATTTATGCAGTTTACACACGAACCCTTCCTTTGACACAGAACCTGGAGGCAGTTCCATATATATCTCCTCTCTTAAATCACCATGTAGGAATGCCGTCCCTATATCGTAGTGATTTACACTCATGTTCTGCATCGCTGCCAGCTTCAGCAGCACACGAATGGACTCATGTTTCACAACCGGGGCGAAAACAGCATCATAATCTGTCCCATGCTGGGTGAATCCCTTGGCAACCAAACGTGCCCTGTACCTCTGTACTTCCCCGGAACTTGCTTTCTTCTTCTTAAACACCCATCTGCAACCTATGGCCTTTTTACCCATGGGTAACTTTACTAATGTCCATGTGCCATTCTTTTGCATGGCTTGTAATTCTTCTTGCATGGCCTGCTGCCATTTGTGCTGCTCTGCCTCAGGCATCCGCCTGATTGCTTGAAATGATGCTGGCTCTTCTAGTTCTCTGTGAACTTCCTCCATCTGGGCAGTGAATACTGACGGCATGCCTTTTACGGCTGTCTGTTTACAGCCCTGACCGTCATTCCCTTTCCGCCCCATTGAACTCAAGGCATCAGCACACTTCACACCCATGGACATTTTAAACTGTGAATCATTAAGGCTTCCCTGCAAACACACTTGATCTCCCCTCATTATAAAACATTGGTCTTTGTGGAACAAGATTGAATAATTACAACTCACCAGTTTGCTAACTGATAAAATATTATGAGCCAATTCCAGAACAAACAAACAGTCTGTCATTAGTCCAAGCTTGTCAAACTTAATCAGACCTTTAGCTTTTACAGATTTCCGTGATCCATCAGCAAGTAAAACAAAGTCTTTCACTTCTTCTGAAATGTAAAACAAACGTCTGTCTTTAATTAATATATGGCTTGCTCCGCTGTCGACAATAAAGTTAATTTGTTCCAAGTCTTTAGACTTCTGTTTACAAACAAAGTTCACACGTCCCTGCTTCAAGCCTCCGTCCCTGGAGTTTCGCTTGATTGCACAATCTTTACGGAGATGCCCACGGGCCCCACAGGCAAAACAAGACTTCAGCCGCTGCTGCTCCCACTTGTTTTCCTGTCTGCTTTCGGCAGCCTGCTCTGGTTTGGCACATTTCTCCTCCTTGTTTCTGACAGCTTCCACCGGCTGGGCTCTCTGCGCCTCCTGCCTCCGCTGCCATTCCTGGGGCAATTCCTGCAACGCGTCCCACATCTTTTTAGCCGACGGCTCATCTCTCACAAACATCAGTTGAGAATCCAATAGAGCCAAGATTATAAACGCCTGCACCCTCTGGTCTCGACGCTTCCAGGCCGCGGTCGGTACCGCCGGGGTTTTTTCCTCAATCACGTCCCATAAATCCTCTGTTATCAGCAAAGCCCTCATCCTCGGCTTCCAGCTGGCAAAATTCTTTTCATTAAGTTGTTCCATCGGCAAGCCTCCCCCAGACAGGTTTACAACCATGTTGCTCACCTCCGTCTGGTTCAATCAATCAAGCTGCCCTCTCTGGAACTCCGTCTGCCGTTCAGACCAGCAACTTACTCCGGTGTAATGCACTGTGGAGCGTAACCATCCTCTGCTACCACTGTTGGTTTGTGTGCGTTGTTGTGTGAAACAGCATACATTACGTTGGAGTTAAGTTGAGCAAGAAAACGTCTTCAGAGCATGTTAAGAGTCTTTATTGAAAGACATTAAGGCCAGAGGCTTAAGAGTAAATACATGTAGAGATTCTTCAGTCACCCCCCTTCTGGTACATCTCTCTCCATAGATAAACACAAAAGACAGCCTCTCAGCTCAGACGCATAATTCAGAAGAGCAACAACTCACATAGACTCTGTTACAACTTTCCCAGCTGTTATCAGATGGCTACCATAGCAACGACCCTGGCAGTCCGTTCCCAGACAGAACATAGACATAACTCCCCCTTAACCACAGTTACGTCTTCACACTTGCAGGCTTCATGGAAAACTACTAGAGACAGTAATGCCTACTGGTCACCAGCCCAACATCCACCAGTCCGGACCGTCCTTTTTTATGGTTTTTCTCCCCGCTCTAGCACAGATCTCAACAGATCCCCCTGCTAGGCAGCACCACCAGTCACATCCTATAACCAGTATTCCCAGAGACTCTGCCTGAGTCTCTCTATCAGGTTACCTCTGTGACTGAGTGCTTAAGCTGTCCCACTCCCTTTGTATCAATGCAGATAATTCTGGTTTGCTCTGAATACTTGTGGTGTTATTCTTCCCTTCCCCGCTGCCACCATTTGTCACTCTTCGGCCTTGATATTTACCTTACCCTCCCTTCTGGTCTGTGAAACCCCAGCCAAGGATCAGGCCTTTGGTAAACCAAATATATTTATTAAATAACAAAGATAACAAGATTACTTTAAAATGCACTTAAGCATATGGTTTCATCTATTCCTGAGGTACTGGTCTTAGTATTAATCCGAACTCCACACTCTCCTCTCATAAACCCACCAAAACAACCCACTAACATCCACCTCACATCCACCTTCCACCTCACATCCACCCAGATTTACCTGACATCCTTCCATTTATACTGTCAGCCATTTTAAACATTCAGCCAATCATCCAGCATTCTACTGCCCATTCACTCCCCCCTCCTCTTTCATTCCACTTACCATGTATCTCCTATACAAACAGCACTTACCATATATACACTAATAGAGGAACATCACAAGGACGATCACAGTGGTGTTTGCAAGGTCGCCAGGCTTTGCAAGCACTGACAATCACCTGATCAGTACCACTTGATTTCAAACTGTGTGGGCAAAAGAAAACACTTTGTCTGACATCATCACAGTGATGTCAGGTGACTGACAAATGAATGGCCCCACCCATCTGTCAAAATGGCCTGGCAGGGGTTGGGGGGTCAGGATCCAGCCCACTGGCTGGCTCCAGTTCCCTACCCTGCCCTGGGTTAGAGTGTTGGAATAGGACCTGGGAGATCAGGGTTCAAATCCCCACTCAGCTGAGAAGCTCACTAGGTGATCTTGGGCTCGTTGCCATTCCTTACCATAACCTACCTCACAGGGTTGTTGTTAGGATAATGTGGGGGAACGGAGCGAACCATGCATGCTTTCTTGAGCTTATTGGAGCAAAGGATGTGAATGTAAGAATATAAAACAAGAAAACTTCTCCTTCCTTATCCTAGTCTTATTCTCCCTTCTTTCTGTTTATCTGTCTCTCTCTACTGAGCAGTGAAGGCTGACACCTGTGCCAGGGAGTGGCTGCAATACCAGGGCAACTGCTATGGATATTTTGAGAGTAAGATGACATGGGAAGAAGCTGAGGTAAGAGACTGGAGGGAGGTGAGGCCTTGTGTTAGGTAGACGTAACCAGTAATGTAGTGGCAAATTCAGAGGTTCAGGGTCCCTTCATGATAGTCAAAGCCACACACCCTTTTTTGTTGCTGGGTTGAGAATGAGATCCTTGTTAAGGCCTTGTCCCACAACAACAGATGTCCCTAGGAACCAATAAGCATGAAGGATGAGAGTGTTAGCTACTGAAAGGAGTCTTCTCAGTGGCTGACTCGCCTCCTTTCACTCTGATGGCTCCAATCAGCAGAAAAGGACAAGGAAGCCTTTCAGAAGGCTCTTCTCAGTGGCTAACATGCTTCCCTTTCATGCTGATTGGCTCATAGGATGCTGGGGACATTGGGACTCTGCTCCCCCAAAAGTAAGGATTCTAAGACCCCCCTGAGACCCCGGACTACACACCTAGACATAACAGAGATCACTGTTGGGTAAAAACCTCAAAGACGTTTGATGCTCCCCTGCCCCATTTGTCTTTCTCTCCCTCCCATCAGGGTTGGCAACCTGAAGACAGTGGTGGCTGATTTTTTAGGACAAATGGGGCACTGCCCCACCAAGCTCAGTCAACCCTCAGCCAGCCCCAGCTTGCCTATCTCTTTACTCATAAACAGTCCAGGGGGAGGCTTCCTCCTTCTTGTCAAGGATTATTTTATTTTATTGAAGGCATTCATATATGCCACTTAATCATTCACATTTCTAAGTGGTGTCCATAAAAATAAGCCCTACAGAGAATTAAAACAATAAATTTTATTATTATTATTATTATTATTATTAAAAACAACAACAACGACAACAACAATATATCCCGCCTTTTCCACAGAACTGGGACTCAATGTGGCTCACAAAAATTAAAACAAAAACAGTTTAAACATAGAGAAATAAAACTGGATTAGAATTAAAATGTAATTATACTATTTAAAACATAGCGATTAAAAAAAAAACACACAAAATGATAATCAGTAAAACAACACCCTGTGAATCGGCCCTTGCAGTCAGTTCCCAAAAGCCTGTCAGAATAGAAAAGTCTTCACCAGTTGATGCAAGGAGAACATGGAGGGAGCCATCATAAATCAAACACTACCTTGAAATGCCTGCTGGAACAGGAAAGTCTGAGTTGTGCACCTGAAGTTCAGCAAAGAGGGTGCCTGTCTAATCACAGCTGGGAGGGAATTCCATAGACTTTGGGCCCACGACATTGAATGCACAGTGTCTAGTAGTTATGAGCCATGCATCTGAGCCATGCATCTCCTAATTTTATCATCACAAGAACCCTATGAGGTAGGATAGGCTAAGAGATAGTGGCTGCTGCAAAGTCATCCGCTAGGCTTTATGTCTGAGTGGGAATTTGAACCCTGGTCTCCTGGGCCCTAGTCTAGCACTCTAACCACTATGCAACACTGTCTTTGGAAGGGAACAGTGGTATTAGAAGCCTTTCCCACCTTTGTCCTTGCCCAGATTGAATGCCAAAGCTACCACCGCGGGGCACACCTTGCCTCTATTCTCACCCTTGCGGAGACTCTTGTGGTGGCCGATCACATCTTTGCTTACCAGACTGAACCCAGCAATGTGTGGATTGGACTGCATGATGTCCGGCATGTAAGTATCTGGAATCTGCTACGTTTCTGCTCAGCCAGTGTGTCTAGGTATATAGCAATGCACATTTCTGTGCATTAATGTGCAGTGTGTTATGTGATGCAGAACTGGATCGTGAGAGTCTCAGGATTCATTCCTGAAGCAATAGGGAACCAGCAGATCAGGATTGGCCTAAGACATTTGCTCCCTGAGGTAGTGTTCAAGGCTGGCCAAGTTATTTCGGTAAGAAAATTTGCACAGCTCCTGGAAAAACCCAGAATGAGTTCAACTGCCCCACTGACATGGAACCACCAGCCTCACTGCCTTGGAGTAACAATACAACAACAATGCTAAATTAAATTAACTACATTGGAAGCTGCCTTGTACTGAGTCAGGCCATTGGTCTATCTAGCTCAATACTATCTAAGCTGACTGGCCGGTGATCTCCAGGATTTCAGAAGAGGGACATTTCCAGCCCTACCTGGAGATGCTGTGGATTGATTCTGACACATTCGGCAAGCAAAGCAGTTGTTTTCCCCTGAACTATGGCCTGCCTTCAATTTGCTGCCCTTTTACAACACCCAACATCTGCTGCCTGAGGTGGCCGCTTCACTCTGCCTATTGGTAGGACCTGCCTTGCAACAGATCCACAATCAAGGCTTTTCTTTTATCTCCACAATGCTTATCTCTGTGTTCCTTTCCCTCGTCACCCTGCAGAATGGAAAGTGGAGGTGGTCGGACGAGTCGACCTACAACTACAAAGCGTGGATGCTGGGGGCACCCAAGAAGCTGGGGAAAAATGAGTATTGCGTTGAGCTGCTGCGTTCCGTGAGTGGGGCGGCCATTCCTGATGCTGATGAACCTCAGCAGCTGGAAGAAAGAGTCCTCATTAAGCGTTCAGGTGAACAGTCTGGGGGGGGGGCTGCCAGGAGGGAAGCCATCCTATTTGAAGCATCCCCATATACCCTACACTGTGGTACAGGCAGAGCTTAGAAAAGTTACTTTTTAAAACTACAACTCCCATCAGCCCCAGCCAGCATGGCCACGGGATTGGGCTGATGGGACTTGTAGTTCAAAAAAGTAACTTTTCCAAGCTCTGGCATGGCACCTGTGTTCACCGTACCCCCAATGACACCTGTGAATAAACACAGTAAATAAACCCTCAAAATCCCAGAATACATGAACGACTGTTTACCCTTCCTGCTCAGCTCCTGTTTGCCTTGGCTGAGCCTCTCCTATGTTGAACACAGCTCCTTAAACATGCTTACATTTCTTTGGATGCCAAGATTGGACCCCCCATCCTCTATTCTGTTCTGAACAGAGGAGAGGTGTAAAGCACTTCTCTCTGTGAGCGAGTGCGGCGGTGGCTGATATAGGTGCCTTTTCCTCATTAATGGAGCAGCTGATGGGGGGACATGCCTGCACCTTTTGTGTTCCTGTCTCTTTTTCTGCTCTTTTAGATGTGGCAGCCATTTTGAGTTATACCAGGGCCTACGGCAGCCATTTTGTCTTATGATACTTTCCCCCCATGGCAGTCATTTTGTGACTGGAGCCCACAGCACTTTCTCAAAAATTCCTTTATCAAAATGTGTCCCCTGGCCCAAGGATGTTGGTGACCCCTGCTGTAGTAGATGTACAACAAACAGCACCGCTTCCTGTCATAACTCTGACCCTGATGACCAGCCAGGACATAGATGGTGAGGAACTGCCTTGACTGGGAAGGCCAAATGTGCAAGACAGAGAGGTACTGAACTGAGACCCTAACACCAAGCTTAAGCTGGAGCTTCACAGCCAGGAATAACTGAGGTTGGAGCCCCCTCAACTGGGGTCTCTGGAGGCAGCCCAATTTCTGCTTGAACCAGTTTCCCCTGAGGAGCTGAACCCCATTACACTAGGCATTTCACATTCCCAATGCCTGCGCACCAGCATAATCACTGCACATAGTCAGAAAGCTAGGTTCTAGGCACAGGCTCTCTACTCTTTAGGAAAGGGGGAAAGCCTAGGAGGTGGTGTTGTTGTTGTTATGTGCGTTCAAGTTGATTATGACTAATGGTGACCCTATGAATCAGTGACCTCCAAGAGCATCTGTCATGAACCACCCTGTTCAGATCTTGTAAGTTTAGCTCTGTGGCTTCCTTTATGGAATCAATCCATCTCTTGTTTGGCCTTCCTCTTTTTCTACTCCCTTCTGTTTTTCCCAGCATTATGGTCTTTTCTAGTGAATCATGTCTTCTCATGATGTGTCCAAAGCATGATAACCTCAGTTTCATCATTTTAGCTTCTAGTGACAGTTCTTGTTTAATATGTTCTAACACCCAATTATTTGTCCTTTTCGCAGTCCATGGTATGTGCAAAGCTCTCCTCTAACACCACATTTCAAATGAGTTGATTTTTCTCTTATCTGCTTTTTCCACTGTCCAGCTTTCACATCCATACATAGGGAGGTGTAGTATGGCCTTAGAGATCTGAAAAGCCTCAAATGAACACCAGACAAGCTTGGAGCTAGTTGTCTGCTTGGAGTTGTCCAAGGTCCTGAGATTCCAGCGTGACTTTACATTCTGTCCGCTTCATTAAATCACCCTAGAGCAGCCTTTCCCAACCAGTGTGCCTCCAGATGTTACTACTGTACTGTACTGCCTTCAAGTAGATTTCCGACTTAGGGCAACCCTATGAATAGGGTTTTCATGGTAAGTGGTATTCAGAGGTGGTTTACCATTGCCTTCCTCTGAGGCTGAGAGGCAGTGACTGGCCCAAGGTCACCCAGTGAGTTTCATGGCTGTGTGGGGATTTGAACCCTGGTCTCCCAGGTTGTAGTCCAGCACCTTAAACACTACGCCACATTGCTGGACTACAATTCCCATCTTTCCTGACCATTGGCAATGTTGGCTGAGGCTGATGAGAGTTGTGGTCCAGCAACATCTGGAGGCACACTTGTTGGGAAAGGCTGCCCTAGAGTGTCTGTCGGAGCCCATGAGTCCCTGCTCAAGTAGGGACAGGACACTCCTATCCATTTTACTTTTTCACACAACACATAGTTAAACTATGAAATTCATTCCCATAAACGGCAATGACGGCCACCAACTTGGATGGCTTTAAAAGGGGATTAGCTAAACTCATGGAGGATAAGGCTATTTTCTGTCTCCATTGTAGGAGGCAGTTTGTCTTTGAATACCAGTTGTTAGGAATCACTAGTGGGGAGAGCACTGTTGTATTCAGGCCCTGCTTTCAGCTTCCCAGAGACATTTGGCTGGCCACAGTGGGAACAGAATGCTGGACTGGGTTGGCCTTTGGCCTGATCCAGTAGGGCTTTTCTTATATTTTTCTGTTCTTATGCCTTGCTTTCGTACCTGTTCACTTGCTTTACACAGAGAAAAAGTGTGGTCCCCAGATGGAAAAATCCACTGATTGGATTTGGGTGGCAGAATAATTTTATATTTTGAACTAGGGGGTAGAGCTACCTGTTGTTTAGGGTGGGCCTCTTGTCTCTTTTTGAATGTACCCGCCTTGTTTAGTTCTGCTCCCAAAGCTGTTCCAGTTCCATAAACAGGTGCTTGTTTCTTCCCATAGATTTCACAAAATGGAATGATGCAGCATGCCACAAACAAAACGCCTACATCTGTAAGCACGAACTGTAGAGAGGGCATTGGCTCAACCATTCCTGCAAGGCACATGGAATTCAAGTGAACAGGACTCTTCTGCAACTCCAGCACATCTTGGATGCTTGCCTTTGTAAAATGGAAGGCTCACTGAAACAACCTACACAGACCTCACTAAACCCTAATGACACTCTCCCATTTCAAAACAGCTACTGGGCATGTATCTACATTAGAGGCTTAAAATGGTTTAACAATAATTCCCTGTCCTGACAGGAACCCTAAGTCCTGTAGTTCTTTGCGAGAGAAGAGACTAGGGCTACCTAATACCTCCTGCTGGGAGGAAGGGCGGGATATAAATTAAATAAATAAATAAATAAACTACAGCTATAAATCATCAAACTACAGCTCTCAAGATTCTTTGGGGACAGCAGTGACAGTGGGAGTGGAATAAAACCTGTATAAGTTCTTAATGCTGATATGCCCTCTGAAGTTAAGCCTTACATTTTGTCCACACAAACTTCAGTAGATGTAGCACCAATAAATGCTAATAAAATCTTTCTTAAATGCATGAACATTGTACTGTAGTGTGCTATTTCGTAATTCATGGTTCACTAAGGGCCCCTTCTTGGTGTTGCCCCTGCCGTCCTCTCTACAGAATTTGTCACCCAGTTTGAGGAGCATGTGCTATGCATTGTGTGGCCTCCCCTGTTTGTCCCGACTCAGGTGAGAGACAAAACCAGGAGGTTTGTTGAGACCTTGTTGACATGGGCATCAGCAGGAATTTTTCCAGGGGGAGGGGGTGCAAAATAAATACTCCAAATAAACAACTAAATGCACATAACTAGCATCAGAGAATGCCTGGGTACTCAAACTGTTTATTATGGGGCAGCAATCACTTCTGCACCAGGGAAGACCATCAGGAAAGGCTTAAAAACAAAGCAAGAATCTAGAGCTACATCCTTACTATACACTATACAAAGAATCCTGGGAACTGTTGTTTGTTAAAGATGCTGGGACAATTCCCAGAGTTCCCTGGGAAGAGGAACTACCCTGAAAATGGTAGCTCTGTAAGGGGACTGTGATGTTCCTATATTAATGTATATATGGTAAGTGTTGGTTGTTTAGAAGATACATGGTAAGTGGAGTGAAAGAGGGGGAGTGAATGGGCAGTAGAATGCGAGATGATTGGCTGAGTGTTTAAAATGGCTGAATGTATAAAAGGAAGAGTGAGAGTGGAATCAGGGGGGGAGAAGAGAACTGAGTGGGTTGCTTGGTGGGGTTTAGAGAGTTGTTTACCAGGAGGGAGGTGGAGTTCGGATTAGTATTGAGTAAAACCATATGCTTATGTGCCTTAAGAAGAAATCTTGTTAATCTTGTTAGCTTTGTTATCTGTAATAAATACTTAATTTGGTTTACCAAAGGCCTGATCCTTGGCTGGGGTTTCACAGACCAGAAGGGAGGGTAAGGTAATGACCAAGACTGAAGGGGAACTGTAACGAATGGTGGCAGCGGTGAAGAGAATAACAATACCAGTATTCAGAGTCTCTGGGAATACTAGTATTGGGACGTTACTGGTGGTTGCCTAGCAGGGGGATCTGTTGAGATCTGTGCTAGAGCGGGGAGAGAAACAATAAAAAAGGACAGTCCGGACTGGTGGAGTCCCTGGTGGTGCCTAGTGACAGGCAGTAGCCACGCGCAGGTAGGAACCTGACAGGGAGAGCCAGGGAAGGACGCATCACAGGGACCTCCTAACAACTCTCGGTATGTTTAAGAAATCACAGTTTCCAGGATTCTCTAGGGTTACGCCATGCCTGTTTAAAGTAGCATAGTAGTGCTTTTTAATGTATGATGGTGGACGTGGCCTTGACAAGAGGTGTTTTGCTCTAGCCTTCTCTTTGTTTAATTGGCTAGATTAGCTTTCCTAAATGTCAGTCGTTGTTATCACTTCATTTGTTGCTTAAAAACACTGGAGGAGAGGTGGAGGCTAGTGTCTCCCCCCCAAAAGAAGGAAAATAAGGTCTGAACATTTTTGCCTCATATCAAAGGTTCTATAAATGCTAGAAACTGACTTTAAAAAAATGAAAGCTGGGAATCGGGGGATTATAGTTCATGGGGGGGGGCTGTTCTCACTTGTCCACCTGAAGATGCTCATGCCTGATGCACCACCATTTTATAGTTGATGGGCTGCATTTGGTCTGTTAGGCTGCAAGTTATGGAGGACTGTCAGAGCCCTAGTGTGATTTTATGAAATTGCCCTTCATGAGAGAGGAAATACTCCTGTACATAAATCCAGGGTGGATAGGTGAGAAGCAAGGCACACCCTTTCTGAAAAACCTTGGCAGACCTGCCTCATGGAGTTTGCTGTTACTCATTTGAATCTACCTGCACCTCTGCACTTTGTTATCTGTGGTGAGGAGTGCAAAGGGAAAAAATGTGATTCTATTTGCTTTCATAGTTAGAGAAATTAATTTGTAAAATCTGAGGGGGAGTGTCTGAATGCCATGAATCAAGCAATTTCTTGAAATTCAAGTGTGGTGTAGTGGTTAGAGTGCTGGACTAGGACCTGGGAGAGCAGGGTTCGAATCCTCACTTAGCCATGAAGCTCACTGGATGACCTTGGGTCAGTCACTACCTCTCAGCCTAACTACCTTGCAGGGTGGTTGTGGGGGAGAGAATCATGTACACCACCTTGAGCTCCTTGGAGAAAAAGTAGGCAATAAATAAAATAAATAATAAAATAAATATTCATAATAAATATTGATCACTGCTCTAGCTGATTCCTTAACCAACTTGTTAGAGGCGCAATTTGCAGTTCAATCCTTAGTTCTTGCTGCCACCTAGTGACAAAGAAGCATTATACCTATGCCTTTTCTTGCTTTCCAAGGCCCTGCGACCGGCTTTTTAGTATTAAATCAACTCTATCCTCTCTGTTGGACCAAAAGCATGAGGCTTTGCGTTGAAAAGTGTTTCCTGGAAAGCAACACTTGACTCATTCTTTGTTTCTGATGCTTTCTCAAGGCAGGTCCGACAGCACAAGAAACTTGCCAGAGCCATGTCTCTAGCAGCACAGATTGCAGGGTGTGATGTAACAGCCACATCCCAAAATCTTTTAGAGTACTTGCAATGGATGTCAGAGTGCAACTTTGGAGGTGTAGTGCTCCAGTTGTTGCAGCGTAGTGTCCTCCATGGCAATTGGAGGGATCTTCTTCTGTATATACAGCACCTGCGCATAATGTATGTACATGTACCTTAACAAAAAACATGCATAGCACTTTACACTAGAAAGAACATAAGGACATAACAGAAGAAGAAGAGCCTGCTGGATCAGGCCAGTGGCCCATTTAGTCCAGCATCCTGTTCTCACGGTGGCCAACCAGATGGCCATGGGAAGCCCAAAAGCAGGACCTGAGTGCAAGAACACTCTACCCTCCTGTGGCTTCCAGCAACTGACTATGGTGGCAGAGCACAGCCACCAGGGTCAGTAGCCATTGATAGCCTTCTCCTCCATGAATTTCTCTAATTCTCCTTTAAAGCCATCCAAGTCGTTGGCCATCACTCCCTCTTACTGGACCAACAAGCAACAGACCAAGAGCAAGAAGGCACATCTCTCACGATTAAAGTCAGGGTGGAGAAAGGCTGGATGCCGCTCTCCAGGTTTTTCTATAAAGCCGGCAAGACTCTTCCCAGGCCACACCCCTCCCTCGCCAAACTCCTCCCTCCCAGACCACTTGAAAATCGCCAAGGATCTTGGCAGACCACTTTAATAGTTTAATGCATCCATTGTAACTCCATAGAATTCAAACTGTAACACAGTAAAATACAAAGAAAAGAAGTAAAAATACAATTAAATATCATAATCAGTGTCTAATCCAATGGAAGTGCTATCTCCCATCTTCAGCCACAAATCCGCAGACATACGATGGACCTCCTGAATGAGGTTTGTGGACCACTGGTGGTCCACAGACAACGATTTGGGAGCCCCTGGTCTACTGTATGTACAAAGGTAAGAGTCTCCTCTGCTGCTCCACCCACTTTTGCTTCTGGCCCTGCCCACCAATGGCACACCCCTCCCCCTGGAATGTTGCCCATGTGGGAATGCAGCCTTTACACTGGGAAAGGTTCCCCACCCCTGCCTTCTCCAACATGAGCCCACCCTTCCACTCAGATCTGCAGGGCAGGCTCTGCTGTGCAGCCCAGGAACAGAAGTACACTTGGCCACGAGAAGAGAGCCATCTCAGTGGTTGTACCCAGACTGTGGAATTCCATACCTACAGAAACAAATTGGGCCCCTGCTTGATGGCTCTTCAACACCTCCGGGAGCACATTTTATTCTGGCAGGCCTTTAACCTTTGGGGCTTTTTTTTTTTTAGGGTTTTGTAAAAATTTAGTGGCTTTTTGCTTGCTGTTTCTGTTTACTAATAGCAAACTCATTTTCCCAGTGGTGATTCTCATATAGCCCAATAGTACCATCTGCTGCCAAAAGAGAGCATCACCAGACTTGGGGGAAAGCCAAGATTTGCAGAAGTACAAAAAATAAAAGTCAGAAAATACCACCCAGGAGAAGACAACCCCCACCCCCTTAAAAAAAAACTAGCCCGAGGAGGACTAAGCATATTTAGTGAGCACAGAGTGCGAATTAATTGGGGTGTGTGGGGGTGGTGGAAAACAAGGGGCAGGGAAGGGAATAGAATAGAGAGCATGGCTGCCTGCCTGGGATCGTGAACCAGAACATTCCACGTTGCAACGTTGTGTTGCAGGTCCCACTCATTTTAATTCTTTTTTTAAAATGGTCTTTACTGTTTTCTTGATTTGAATTGTTTTTCACTTCATCAAGGGTGTAAGCCATCGTGAATGTCTCTTTCAGGACAGAAAAGGCAGAGTACAAATAAATAATAAAGCAAAGGCTGAAGCTTATCAGTGTTTTATTTATTTAATTAATTTATATCCAGCCTTTCCTCCCAAAGGAGCCCAAGACGGCATTGAAATGAAATATGGCCCCACAACAAAATAAATAAATTCATCCTCATGTCATAAGGAAGATTTTATTAGCATTTCTTTTGTATGCCACAGCTATTGAAATAGGTGCAGAGAAAATGTGTGGACAACAAGGTTTGATTTCAAAGGGTATGCCCATGTTTCACTGCCATGATTTCCCCCCTCAAAGGATCTTGGGAATTGTAGCTCGGTGAAGGTATGGAGAGACAGAGAGACAACTGTTTATATAAAGTCTGACTCTTCTGACATGAGACAGTGACCTTGGATTGAGTGGGTGAGATCTGTGCTGGTTTGTCCTCAGCAAGCCTGCATCTTTAAAAAAGGCAAACCCCACAAGGTGCACTTGAGATCCATCAGGGTCTCCCATTCATTTGGACCCCAAGTACTTCATAATCACTTTTGCGTCAAGCCTCTCACTACAGTTCATGCTTGCACAGGTAGGCATTCAGTTTGTGGCACTTTGCATCATTCCACTGGGTGAATTCTGAGGAAGAAAAGAGAAGTCCGACAGGTGACAGATTCCTTCCTCTCTCCTTCCCCAAACAGTAACATCTGTCCTCCAGACTGTGCCGAGGACTGCTTATATTCTGGTTTCACTGGGTAAAGGCTCCTCCAGTTGTCCTTTTTATTATGCACTGATGATTATTTGTGCTTACGATGATATTGGGATGGTTATATACCATCCCACTTTCAATATTGTTTGCACTTACAATAATTTCAGGGTAGGCAGGCTACTTCATTGGTGCATCTCCCATAGCTTTCTGCTAAAATTCTGTAACTTTTTATACCACAAATATTGGGGGTAGTGATGGGGAGGGAGTTTGTCCCGCTTTGGTCGTGCTATACTGCCTCTCCAGACAGTAATAATGTGGGCAGCATTGGGGCAGCATTGGAAAACAGCTAAGGAAATGGAATGATGTGTGGATGGTCCTGTACTAATGTACTAATGTACTATTATTGTGTCAGTGACATGTTGCGCAATACTCCTGTGAAGAACCCACCAGTTTAGAGGAGCCCTGCCATGAAGCTCACTGGGTAACCTTGGGCCAGTCACTGCCTCTCAGCCTCAGAGGAAGGGAATGGTAAACCACCTCTGAATACCACATACCATGAAAACCCTATTCACAGGGTCACCATAAGTCAGGATCAACTTGAAGGCAGTCCATTCCATTGCACTATTATTGTTTTAGTGACATATTGCACAATACTCCTGAGAAGAACCCACCAGTTTAGAGGAGCCCTGTGTAAGTGAAGAATATGGTACCTAGAAGGGGGGGCAGCCAGCATGGTGCCCTCCAGATATTGCTGAACTAATGCGTACATCATTCCTGACCATTTGCCATGCTGGTTGAGGCTGATGGGACTTGGAGTCTAACAACATCTGGAGGATACCATGTTGGTTAGCCCTATAGTATGCAAATAAACATCCTACAAATTCCAGCCTTTTTTTTTCTAAAAAAAGATAAGGGTTCTATCCTATATTTGCCCTATTCAGAATAAGAACATAAGAGGAGCCCATTGGATCAGGCCAAGGGCCCATCTACTTCAACATCCTATTCTCACAGTGGCAAATCAGATGCCCATGGGAAGCCCCCAAACAGAACCTGAATGCAACAGCAGCTCTCCCTACCTGTGATTCCCAGTACCTGGTTTTAGAGGCATAAGGCCTTCCACGGTGGAGGAACAGCCAAGAGTTCAGAGAGTACAAGGTCGTGTTAGCGGGCTCAGCAGCATGTTTAAGCATGAACACAAGGGCATGAATTAGATCCACAAAGTTCACATTTCAGGCTGCATTTATCAAACGCGGACTTTCCAAAACAATATGACAACTGCAACACAGTCATCTTTCAAAACTTGCAGGTATTTGAATTTTGCAATTCAGTTCGTCAACCAAAAATATTTAGAAACGTGCATATATTAGGGGCAAGTGTGCATACCAATGAATATATTAGTGACAATTGCTTGCAAAAAGGTGTATATTGGACAAAAATGTCTAAAAATGTGTGTATTAGGAGAAAATAAAATGCTGGAGAATTTTCATTAGGATTTTTTTTAAAAAAACCTCTAATTGCTGCAGAGACGTGGAGAACTGAGTTTAAGATTGGAAAAAAGGAGAAACTGAGAGAACTGAAGCAAACAGATATTTCCACCCCTACAGGCCAGCAAATAACCAGGGGATTGAATTTCACAGAAGAACATGGGGTTGTGCTTGGAACAGCCCAATTCTAATAGGAAGGATCACTTAATGAGCCTTTCCTTTACCATGGAGAGCCAGTGTGGTGTAGTGGTTAAGGTGTTGTACTACAACCTAGCAGACCAGGGTTCGAATCTCCAGACAGCCCTGAAGCTCACTGGGTGACCTTGGGCCAGTCACTGCCTCTCAGCCACAGAGGAAGATTGTACTACTGAGCAAAGGATCCTGGCCCTTTAAAAAACAACTACCAATGCATGGTTTATTTAGTTTCACCCTTGGCAAACTTTAGTGGGACTTTCTTTATCGTCTTCCATAGAAATCTCTGCTCAATTTCCAAAGAAATACAGTCTGGAAAAACAGTCAAGAGTTCAGAGAGTACAAGGTCGTCTTAGCGGGCTCAGCAGCATGTTTAAGCATGAACACAAGGGCATGAAATAGATCCAGACAAAGCCTTCTGTTGTTGACATCCTTATCCTCCATGAATTTGGAGCAGCAGTACTACAATTAATTAATGGAGGGAGAGAGGGAATTTTGTTGTTGTTGTTATGTGACTTCAAGTTGATTATGACTTATGGCGACCGTATGAATCAGTGACCTCCAAGAGCATCTGTCATGAACCACCCTGTTCAGATCTTGTAAGTTCAGCTCTGTGGCTTCCTTTATGGAATCAATCCATCTCTTGTTTGGCCTTCCTCTTTTTCTACTCCCTTCTGTTTGTCCCCAGCATTATTGTCTTTTCTAGTGAATCATGTCTTCTCATTATGTGTCCAAAGTATGATAACCTCAGTTTCATCATTTTAGCTTCTAGTGACAGTTCTGGTTTAATTTGTTCTAACACCCAATTATTTGTCTTTTTTGCGGTCCATGGTATCCGCAAAGCTCTCCTCCGACACCACATTTCAAATGAGATGATTTTTCTCTTATCCGCTTTTTTCACTGTCCAACTTTCACATCCATACATAGAAATCGGGAATACCATGGTCTCAATGATCCTGACTTTACTGTTCAGTGATACATCTTTGCATTTGAGGACCTTTTCTAGTTGTCTCACAGCTGCCCTCCCCAGTCCTGGTCTTCTTCTGATTTCTTGACTATTGTCTCCATTTGGTTAATGATTGTGCCAAGGTATTGATAATCCTTGACAAGTTCAATGTCCTCATTGTCAACTGTAAAGTTACATAAATCTTCTGTTGTTATTACTTTAGTCTTGTTGACATTCAGCTGTAGTTCTGCTTTTGTGCTTTCCTCTTTAACTTTCATCAGCATTCATTTCAAATCATTACTGGTTTCTGCTAGTAGTATGGTATTGTCCGCTTATCTTAAATTATTGATATTTCTCCCTCCAATTTTCACACCTCCTTCATCTTGGTCCAGTCCCGCTTTCCGTATGATATGTTGTGTACAGATCAAACAAATAGGGGAGGGAGTGAATAGAGGCTGAGAAAGAACTGTGGGCTTCGCAGCGGCATGTTAAAGATTGTGACTTTTTTTTACAATCAGGGGCTTGTTTGGGAAGATGTTGTCCGGATGCAAGGACTACCTATAGATGGCCTTTGATCTATTTATCTGTACTCCATATATGGGCATTCCTTTCTCCTTTTTCCTGTCCCTGACCTAACCCAGCTCTCTATATTAATGTCACCAACTGCTAGGGAGACAGACTTGCCTGCACAGAAAGCAATATCCATCACCCAGCAGGACTGAACTTGGGTAAGTTGGGTGTGGCCACCTCACTTCTCAGACTGTGGCCGCTGCTTGAACTTTGAGGAAACTGAAATTAGATTCTCCACACGTACGGTAGCATAACGTTTTGAGGCAACTGGACCCAGTCCGTATTCTTGAGAGGGTAGAGATTATTGGAATTTGCCTTGTGCAAAGGTCGTCAAAACCACACAGCTGTTGACATCATCAAGTTGGCCAGGCCAGCAGGAGCCAAACATTTTGTCTTGAGGGTATCCCAAGGATACACTGCAGAGGAAGGAAATCAGAGCAGAACTGCCAGAATCGAAATCTAGGGAGACTAAGTTCTCTAGAGTTATTAAAAGGGCAAGCCCATGTGTGCCACCTCAGATCAGACGAAAGCCTCATTGAGTCCTCCCAGGCAAGAGTGTATATGATTGCAGACTGAATCACCTTTACAGTGCAATTTTAAATTTATTATTATTTCATTTATTTATTACATTTATATTCTGCCCTTCCTCCCAGTAGGAGCCCTGGGCAGTTTGTCTGTGCATGTGTGCAAAGTGGCAGGTCGTCTGTGCTACATACAAACTCCTGCAAGTTGGCAATGTCCAGGGTGCAAGGTGTTTATGGGAGAGGTGACATACCTCTTTCCTCCTCTACGTAGATGGTCTTTTCCTTTATTTCCCATCTTAGGTTTCAATGAGGAAGGGAAAATGAGTTATTCCATCTCTAGGTGGAGTAACCCATTGATCCTGAGGATTCCTCCCACAACACTCTGCTTTGCGTAGGCCTGCACTCAGTAGCTATCTATCCCTTCTGACAGCAAAGCTCTTATTGTTTCCTCTCCTTCTTAACCTCCTTCAGAAAGCCGGCAGATCTTAGCATTACTCTGCTCGTAAAATAAAAGAGGAGAAAGAGCTGACATGTTAATAGCCAAATGGCTTTCCGTTTGACCAGGTAGCCCTGGTTCAGTCCAGAAGAGCCACTGTCAACGCCAGGCTGATCTGCACACTTCAGGCAACCTTAGAGAGGAAGATATTGGGGCATTCCTTAAAGATGAAATTTTATACACACTTACCGAGGGGGGTGGTGGTAAATCTCATTGAACTCAATGGGGCTTGCTTCTGACAGGTAAAGGATTGCTTAAGGACAGAGCATAATGCATATTTTAAGGCACCAATAGCTATGGAAGGAGTTTAGGATGGCATGAAGAAATGGAAAAGTAACAAGATACAAGGTCAAGATGGATTCTTTGGGGAGTTCTATTAAATGACTGGAGAATTAATGATCAGCCCATTCACAGCTTTTAGTGGATACCAGAGAGAAGCATGCTGAGATATTAATGTCTCTCCTGGATGAGAGAGATAACAACATTGTTGGCCAGAACTAAGGCTGTGCCCTGTATCAGGCCAATTTGGGTGGATCCAGCTTTGGCTAGCCTGGGCTGAGATAGCTCCGGATTGAATCAGCCCACTTGAAGCATTCCAAGGCTGTCAAATGGTGGCGCGGTTGAGTGGCATGGGGAAGCAAGACAGGCAGGCTGCCTCTGCAGGGTCTGCTTCAGAACATGCGGGTGAAGCAGCACCCAGCAGGTTTGAACCCTCCGCGCACCAGCTGGTGAGGATTCAGTCCTCCTCTCTGCAGGGGTCTGTTCCACACAGCATTTCCCAGCAGGATAGAACTCTCCACTTACAGCTGGTGAGCAGAAGGTTCAATTCTGTACTCTGCAGTGTAGTTGGATGGTGGTGGTGATGTGGAGGAGATTCAGGGCTCATCTATATGGTGGTTAACTGTGTGTTGGGTGCTACTCACATCTCCTTTAAATTCACATGGTTCATGTGACGTTACTGGAAAACAGAAGCTATCACACAGTTTCCCCTCTGTAAATCCATATTAACCCAATCTGCTGATAACACGAAAAGGGAAAGCAAAAATGTCTTCACTCCCTTCTCTGGTGCTTGCAGACGTTTGCTCTGATGCTTTTAGGTGGGTGAGTCAATCTTTCCCCTCTCCACTCCCACTCCCTCCTTCTCCCTTTCATTTCCTGGGGGCTGACAAGCAACGCCGGGCTGCTCTCCCCCACTCTGCTGGCCTTTTTTTATGCTTCTGCGAATGGTGCCTTATTTTTCTTTTCCCCCTAACTTGTGCACAAAAGCAAAGATTTGCATTTCATCTGTATTGTACCAGTGAAAATCCAAATAACCACACTTCTAGGGTTTTTTTTTACTGGGAGAACAAACTAAGCATACTTGGTTGTCAAGTAATCAAAGGGAGTGGAAATGTTAAATTAGATTGTGTGGTCATTAGGAAACTGATTGATCCTTTCCCTCAGTTTGAATAGAAAACACCATGTTTGCAGCTGGCATTGAGCCCTTAATGTGGACGGAGCAAATAGAAAATGCAGGTAAAAACAGTGTCTTTAGTACAAAGGTATGCTCCTGTGTGGATAAGCCCACCGTGTCTCCTTCTTCTGCCCACTTCCTGAGTGTATGTTTAATTAAGAGGTTTAAAACTCTGAGTAAAGGTTGGAAGAACCCTGATTAAATATGCAGTGGCGGCAGGGCGGGAGGGAGGGAAAGAAAATGCAGTGTCTCCTCTTTCCCGCCTCCCTCCCTAATGCATGTTTAATTGGCCCCAAATCAGTGTGTGTATGTGTGTGTGTGTGCACAGCCCTAGACAGAACCAGAAGGCCATCACCCCAGGCATGCAAATACCTGGAGAACTGTAAGCTTCTCCCATTTAATATCCAGTATTTGATATCAGACAGTATATGTTTACATAAGTTTTGATATTTGACCTCTGATATGGATGTGCTCAGCATCTGATACTATTAGCCCCAGTTCCTCACCCATTAACCCCTTGTTGTAGAGGGTACTATGATGGGATCTGCAAACTGCAGTGGGATGGTGCGAGGGAGTGCTACGGCATGATTTTGCCATCCCACCTAGGGATGGGGGAGAATTTCGATTCGGTTTTCATTTGAAACCAAATCTATCAAATGTGCACTTTCAAAAACAGTATGAGACCTGAAACACAGCCATCCTTCAGCATTCGCACTTATTTGAATTTTGTGATGCAGTTAGACAAAGAAACAATGTTTACCAAACTGCATATGTTAGGGGAAAGTGTGCATAAAAATGGATACATGAGTGAAAATAGCATGCAGAAAGGCATGAAATGATAAGAAATAGCCTCCCAGCAGGAGCCCAGACCAGCATTCTTCTCATCTTAATTTTGATTCTCCACATTTCTGCAGAAATTTGCGATTTTGTTTACGTCCTCATGAAAATTACCCAGCATTTTAGTGCAAATTTCTCCTAATAAACACATTTTAGGCAGTATGTACATACTGTGTTTATTAGGAGAAATTTTCACTAAAATGCTGGGTAATTTTCATGAGGACGTAAACAAAATCGCAGATTGCTGCAGAAATGTGGAGAATCAAAATTAAGATGAGAAAAATGCTGCCCTGGGCTCCTGCTGGGAGGAAGGGTGGGATATAAATCTAATAATAATAATAAATAAATAAAATAAATAAATAAAAATGAGGAACTAACAGAACTAAGATCCTCCGTGGTGCAGAGTGGTAAGCGGCGGTAACGCAGCTGAAGCTCTGCTCACGGCCGGAGTTCGATTCCAACGGAAGGAGGAAGTCGAATCTCTGGTAAAAGGGGTTGAGGTCCACTCAGCCTTCCATCCAATATGCTGGGGGGTAAAGAAAGGCCGGGGAAGGAACTGGCAATCCCACCCCATAGATACGGTCTGCCTAGTAAACGTCGCAAGACGTCACCCTAAGAGTCGGAAACGACTCGCACTACAAGTGCAGGGACACCTTTACCTTTTAAGAGAACTAAAATTGACAGGTCTTTCCATCCAATCATCGCTCTCCATTCCTGAAAGGGTGGTAGGAGAAAAAGCAGTGGGAAACTTAATACAATGTTGGGGGCAAGATGGTAACTAAGATCAGCATACAACTGAAGGGAAGTTTCTAAACAACAAAACAGGAAAGAATGTGGAGTCCATAACTGAGTTATTCACAGGTGAAGAATACCTCCCTTACCTTCCTCTGGTGGCTACACACCCTTGGGCTGAAATTTTATTTAGTTATTTATTATTATATTTATATCCTACTTTTCCTCCAAGGAGCTGAAGGTGGGATGGACGCATGCTTCTCCCCCTTCCAATTTTATCCTCCCAACAACCCTGTCAGGTATGTTAGGCTGAGAGACAGTGACTGGCCCAAGGTTACCCACTGAGCTTCTTGGATGAGCAGAGATGTGAACCCTGGTCTCCCAGATCCCCACGCTGGCTCTGAAAAGAGGCTGTGGGCCTCAGTCTCTGACACTCCCTGGCTGCAGAGCTGTTGCTGGATGAGCACTGCTGCAGAAGCACGGCTGATGCCAGCACCTGCCAGTCTTCAAGTGCCTG
This sequence comes from Rhineura floridana, assembly GCF_030035675.1. NCBI lineage: Eukaryota > Metazoa > Chordata > Lepidosauria > Squamata > Rhineuridae > Rhineura > Rhineura floridana. Next base: position 13,385,528 of record NC_084490.1, read on the forward strand.
GCAGGGCATATTACCAATTTGGGCCTTAGCATCCCTCCAATACTTTCCTGACCTGGCACTCTAAGCAGCACCAGGCAGTGGCATCTTGACCCCCTTTACATTCATTCATTCATTCATTCATTCATTCATTTATACCCTGCCCTTCCTCCCAGCAGAAGCCCAGGGCGACAAACAGAAACACTGAAAACACTTTAAAACATCATAAAAAGACCTTAAAATGCATTAAAACAAAACAACATTAAAAACATTAAAAAAAACTTTAAAAACAACTTTAAAAAAGGGTTAAAATATTAAGAGACATATTAAAAGCAATTCTAACACAGACACAGGCTGGGATAGATCTCAACTTAAAAGGCTTGTTGGAAGAGGAAAGTCTTCAAAAGGCGCCAAAAAGATAGCAGAGATGGTGCCTGTTTAATTTTTAAGGGGAGGGAATTCCACAGGGTAGGTGCCGCCACACTGAAGGTCCATTTCCTATATTGTACAGAACGAACCTCCTGATAAGATGGTATCTGCAGGAGGCCCTTACCTGCAGAGCGCAGTGATCGACTGGGAATATGAGGGGTAAGACGGTCTTTCAGGTATCCTGGTCCTGAGCTGTATAGGGCTTTGTACACCAAAACAAGAACCTTGATCTTGGCCTGTTAGCTCAGTGCCCCTGAGCTGGCATCATTCCCAGGAATTGCAGGATTAAATTAAATGGGCGGCTTGATGCAGCTGCCCAGTGTGCCATCCCAGCAGCCCAGTAACCTACTCATGCTGACTGATGGAGGAGGGGTTCCAGCACAAGCCACTTTGTCTACAAGGCTGCTGCTAATACCATCCCCTCTATATTTTCTTCTATGGGACGTTCTGTGTAAACCTGAAGCTCGCACAGAGATTGGGCGCAATGCTGTCACTTGATGGCAGTGCAGCCACTTTGGTCTAATGGATCCCAGGTTGGCTCAACCCCTCCCCCCTGAATGCCCCATTTCAAGCCTTTCTACTGGACTTATCTCAGTTTCTCATTTCCCCCCCAATCTTAAATCAGGTTCCCTATGTTTTTGCAGCATTTGTGATTTTTATTTTTTTAAAAAAATACTCATGAAAATTCAGTCTGGGGTTTGGCTGTCCCCTCGTTACAGACGTTACATGGAGAGGCTGCCCCACATTCTTTTTAAAAGGGAAAAAAAGTGGGGTCTTTGGATGTGCAATGAGCATGCAGGGTTCCATCTCAAACAGAAACTGCAAATGGGCTCCAGAGAGACGGAGTGAGTGATCTGATTAATGATTATGTGTGTGTCAGAGTCAGAGATAGTGTGGCCTCTGGCTGGGCTTGAGCAGGGATGTGGTAGATTCCTGCTTTAAACAGATGATGTGCAAGGTCCCTTCCAAGTCTATGATGGTGATTCCACAACAATGACAAACTTTAAGCTTCAGGCTTTATCTTCTTGTAGGGTTCTTCCCAATTCTTACAGGTTAAAATAAGGGAAAACTGCAATTGTTAAGTGGAGAAAGCAAATGTTCTTCCTTCCTTCCATCTATCACCACATTGGATGAATGGCAATCAATGAAGGCCCCTCTTGAATTCACTGTACATTCCCCTTCCCCCAAAGGTCAACCAGAAGATGGGATCTGTCACCTTCTTCGGCCTTTGCCTTCTTGGAATCCTGGTCTCCAATCCTTTCATGGGAGGTGAGCATTTTAATAAATATCTTGGAATTACCCAGAAATGTTCATTGGGACTCAACAGTCATTAAAACAACAATACTTTTTGGATTTTGAAGGAGTAGTAGCCCAGCTAAGTCTTTTAGAATAAAGGAATAGGATGGTTTAAATTAGGCCATTATTGATTGGTTTTAAAATAATCTGTGCTTTTCCAATGGAGCCATATTTCACAACTGCCCCAGAGGCAGAGCTGTGAATAAATTCACTTCTAAAGGGTCTTTTAGTGTGCCTGCTTTTCTTGCAGAAAGCCCTAGGTTAAATCTCTGCTTCTGGCTAGGGACACCAGGTTGATATTTGAAAGCAGCGGTTCCTATCCTTTGTACGCACAAGTCAGTGCCTGATACTCACCTTTTGTGCACCTAGCAGTCAAGCAACCACTTTCCTTGACACATTTGTTAGGTCTGTGTCCCCCCCCCCCCACATGTACATAAGCCAGAGCCTGAAACCTGTCTGAAATTATACATGGACTTCACCAGCTATTCCCAAGGATACCCAGGGAGAGATGCCTGAGAAAATGGCTGGTAGGATAACAAGCAAGCTAATTATTTTCCCTGAGGAAATGTCTACTGAAGAGAAAACTTGGACTGGAATCCACCTAGACTGACATCAAATTCAGTCTCCTCGTGCACACTGAATGCATAGCACAGTAGGGCTGCTTTCAGACATGGCGCTTATTGTGTTCGTTTAATGGATTAATACGGTAGCATTTCTGTCCCAATTTCTAAAATTCCTTTCACACTGCAGTACCTGTTGCGTTAAGGGACAGTAGATTTTTCAGCCAATATACCGGCATTGCATACAACTGTCTTTCATACGGCTGTAATGAACAATATCTTGTTTTCGTCCCAGTTCCCCACCTTGTAGGAGGTCTAATATCTGATCCTGTCACCATGCAACCCCTTTCTCTTTAGCATCTGACTTTTTTTAAAAAGTTGTATAGACACAAGGGTGTGTGTGGGAAATGCTGCTGCTACCTTCACCTACTCCGGAATACCGGTACCATTTTCATCAAAACAAAACAAAATCTGCACCTAAAGGCTGGAAATGCACTGCATGCTGGAATGCCTATCACATGAGCAGCTGCAGCTAGCGAAAAACTCCTGCGATGTTCCAGGTTCCCAAGCTAGCAAACAGATTATTTCTGGTATTTTTTATCGCAAAAATTAGCACTAAACTTGCACTATATTCCACGAGAATTCCAGAACTAGTTTGTATGTCATAAGAAAAATCCAGAGCTTGTAAAAATTACTTTTTTAAACTACAACTCCCATCAGCCCCAGCCAGCATGGCCGCTGGATTGGGCTGATGGGAGTTGTAGCTCAAAAAAGTAACTTTTCCAAGCTCTGGAAAAATCAAATATAATGCGCAAATTGCCAGGTAAGAAATCGTCAGAATAATGGAATACAGTGCAGTGTGAAAGCAGCCTAGATCAAGAAGCAGCTGAAATACAGAAAGCCTGCAGGTGAGGAAAGAGCTTCAGAGCAGCAACTAAGGCAGGCCAAACAATGCAGTTGAAGATGACAGGTCAATGAGCCTGTCACCTGGAATCGCTGGAGCAAAGCCCTTCCCAGGCTGCAGATATAATCATCTCTCAGAATCTGGGCCCAAGGATAATCACAACTTTCCCAGAGGGAATTTTACAGAGTTTAAAGCCCATTCTGGCATTGGCAGAGGTAAAGTGGGATTCCAGAGAGTACCAGTGGCAGTTGGTGGATACATGCTAGTGGGGCTGTAGAATCCGCTCCAGGTTTTAAGGTTCACACTAAAACCCAGAGCAGATCCCACCATCCCGTTGACATGGAACCAGCAGCCATCACTGGAAAGCATAACAAGAACAACCTTCTTACTGCTTTGTCCTCTTTTTTCTTTTCTTCCTTCTCCATTTAGCCAAGGCCAGCCCCTGTCCCACTGACTGGCAGCAAATCCATGGTATCTGCTATGGATATTTTGATGATAAGAAGCCATGGTATGAGGCTGAGGTAAGAAGCATTTCTCATCAACCGAGGTATCATGTACTGTACGGCTGTGAGTTTCCTATCAGATTTCTTTGGGAAGGGCTACAAGTGTAGGTTGAGCTGAGACAATACTTGATCTGCATTGCAGCTTTAAAAAAAGAAGAGTCGATCATTCATTATGCTCCAGTGATGTGTTTCCATGGAAGCTAAGAAGGGTAATTGGCAGTTAGGAGAGAAAGCCTACCCAGATCCCCTCATCCCCCCATTGGTGGGAGGAAACAATGGAACTGTGCATGGTGAAAAAAAACAGCAGCCTGCAGTTTTGAGAAAGAAAGAGTGAGAATTTTAGCGCTGTAAACATGTCAGGGCACTGGCTATTTCCCTACAGATCTCATGTGGGAGGTGCAGACTTTGGCTGTCTACTGGAGTGTTTGATTTGATTCTCCACCTACTCTCAGCCTGTATATTTGTAAATAAATCCAGATATTATAAAATACCAATAATCCTCCAGTGATTGGCAAACTCAGGGAAGTGCTGCACCTGTGCATCATCTCACAGGTCAGGGGACAGGGGAGAGGATGGTTTACAAGTTTACTGTCTGGTCTGCAGTGCCAGAAGTATTAATAAAGCAACTTTGATGGAACTCTAATCATCTGGGTTGCAGAGCTCGAGCTGAAATGAATTGGCCATTCAGATCCCTCAACCTCAAATTCCCCTGCATATATTTAAATATACATACTGTTATAGGATTGTGGGGGTGGATTTGGATATTTGTGAGACCCCTTCTAGCTTAAAATTGTGTGGCTGTAAGAGATGCAACCTACAAAGGAAGAAACCTGTGCCACTGGTCACACTAGTTTCCTTTGTTAATCTAATAATGTAGCCAAGTCAGCCTCTGAGTTAATAGGCTTTTTGAGTGGTCAGTCTGCATATCCAAAGGGATGTGGCCAAGAGAGACTGTTGCTATTGGAACTCTTTTCAGGGGAGAAGCCCTCCTCTCCCCATCCTGGAGCCAAAGGCAGGCCTGTGTTTTTCAGTCTAGTCTGGAGAAGCTGGGGACTAGGAGGACACACAGAGAGGCCTGCTGTCTGCACCATCGCTTTGGGGTGCCTCTCTACAAGGATGATGGAAAAGCAAGATCTGTTGGACTGGTAATACTGTGAACCCCTACATCTTAAGCTCAAGTTGTACATATGTATAAACGAACTAGGGTTGCCAGCTTCAATCTCTGAGACTGATCCTGTATCTTTAGGAGAAGAGAAAGTCAGCCAAGTGCAGGTGTTCTTGCAACGCTGTAATGAGAAAAACCACAAGGTGGAATTCTTTCTTCCCGCTACACAACTTTTAAAGATACAGAAGTCCTCTTGGTTGCCAGGCCCGGCCTCCAAGAGGTCTTCTGTATTTAAAAGTTGCGCAGGGAGAATTCCACCTTGTGGTTTTTCCCATCACAGAGTTGCAAGAACACCTGCACTTGGCTGACTTTCTCTTCTCCTAAAGATACAGGATCAGTCTCAGGCCATGAACCTAGCAACCCTGAAATGAACTGTATGTCATAAAGACACCACAGTCTTCACTGACCTTCTTTCCAAGGAAACCAAACCCTGGATAAAGCTCAGAAACCCCTGGGAGTCTCACACCACTCAGAGATTGGGGTGATGCACCACTATAAATAATATTCTCCTTTTGTGAAACACTTTCAACATTCCAAATAAAAATCCTACTGAATTTGGGGTTGTAAGAAGGCAAAAATAGTATAGAAACATTTTTTTATCAAGTTGGCATCCAACACTTGTGCTTGTGGGTAAGACTTGTGCTTCTTAGAAGTATTCCTCAAAGTAAATTATTGTAATTTTTAAAAAAAGATTGAAATTCCACAAAGTTGAACACATATTTGGAAAGTTCCAACTCTGCACCAATCCTCTTGTTATTATGATAACAGTGGTAAAATGTCTTTAATTGCTTCTCAGTATGACTGCCAGACCTATGGCCATGGGAGCCATCTTGCCTCTATCCTCGATGAGCAGCAGACATACTTGTTGGCCAGTTACATCAATGCAAAACAGAATGACTTAAGTGATGTCTGGATCGGGCTGCATGTGAAGAATCAGGTTAGCTCTTTCCTGTAGTTCATTCCTGGTTGTCACGAGGGAGCAATGGCTCCTTGCCATTCCATTCTAAATTAAGTAATTTCCCAGAGTGAAACCTACATACATCTTATTTGTCTCTAAGTGCCTTTGACACCTGAGATGCATATTTTAGGGCTTACCCCATTCACTTAATTGTAATCTGTCTTAACGTTTTAATATTATATTTTAAATGGTTGTAGCTAGCACGGGGGCCTTATGGAGAAGGGTGGGTAAGAAATCTAAAAAACAACAATTAAATAAATGTAGGCCCTCCTCTAATCACAGCAGGCAGTAGCTTCCTACTGGTCAAACTTACCAGATGATCTTTGCACTGGGCTCCTTACGTCCTTCATCACACCATTTCTTCTGTCACATTCTTGCAGAAAGATCACTGGAGGTGGTCTGATAGATCACTCTACAGTTACAGCGGCTGGAGCAAACGCCAGCCAGAGAAGAACTGTGATGAGGATTGTGTGGAGCTGAAACTATACACAGGTAAGCAAACCATTTGCAGGAGCTGATAAAAAAAATATTAACGGTTTCCAACTTTTGTCTGGGTTGTATCTGTCTAAGTCATACTGAAAATAGACACTATCAAATCAAGCTAGTCATCACTAAAGTGCTTTACTTTCAGTGGGTCTACTTGGAGTATGACTTAGTTGGATACAAGCATCATTCAAGTTTCTGTAGTCAGGTTCACAACTTAATTACTCCATAGTACAGACCAGTAGTGGTTCTACTTATTCAGTAGTTAGGGTCACTTCCCAGTATACCATGGGCCAGAAGGCTTAGGCTATAGCCAATCTGCATAGTTAGTTGCATGTGATTACCATAATTGATGGTTAGGCCCAGATATGGAAAATGGGTAAAGTTGACTAAGGAATGTAGGAATCATAAGGTCAGATAACAGAATTAATCTGGACTATTTCCCTTTCACAAGCCTCCTGACACCACAACCTTATCATGATTTCTGTAATTTTTGTGTTTTTTAAAAAATGTACAGACATGAGGACTAGAAGCTTTTATTTTTAATAAATGAAAGCTGAGATCTAAACAAGTTGCCAATGTCCTCTAGATTAGAACATCCAGCATGCAGGTGTCAGATGTAGTCCATCCAGGCTGTTTGGGGCAAACCTCACCCCCCTTATGGCCTGATGCCATATGATTTCAGGTACAGGAAAGTTCAAAGAAGAATATGCTTTGGCAGCTTTGGCTTGAATTCAAGCTGTGGCTGCAACTATCGGCAAAACATGCACACAAAAACATTTTGGCAGCCTTAATAAGCATAAAGAAACCACCCTGAGCATGTGCAGTTTCACATTTTAAACTCACTGCTCATTCTTTTTGCTCAATTCCTAACTTGAGGCAGCTGCCTGACCTACCTCACATAGCTGTTGTGAAGATTTTGAAGGAGATATAAAATGATTGCAGATGGAGACTTCAGGCTTGTGTCATAGGCATCAGATTTTGTTTCCTTTAACAAGGGTAATGTATCTTTGTACTATAAAGCGCCATGTTTTTCTGAGTGCCCCGCCTCTGCAAATTAGTACAACTCCAAGGCTTCAGCCATCCTGGGCTCCATGGGGAGGAAGGTGTTCTGTCACCCCCTTGCATATGGGGGGGGGAGATATGTTCTTTTATGATGAAGTCAGATATGCAATATTTATTTATTTATTTGATTGATTTACATCCCTCCCTTCCTCCCAGCAGGAGCCCAGGGCGGCAATAAGGTTTGACACCAGCTGTGCTAATTAATGTGGCTTTTATTCAGATACCGGACTATTAGCAGTTTTAATTTTTGTGTACATGTTTTTATATTGAATGTTTTTGTATTTTTTGTACGTCACCCAGTGGCATGTTAATTCCTGCCAAATGGGCGTCTAATAAATAAATAAATAAATAAATAAATAAATAAATAAATAAATAAATAAATAAATATTAAGACTCTTCATAGTACATAATACATTGCCCATTTCAGATATTGGGGAGAGCAGAGCCTCCCCTGGTAGGAAGGGTGGCCTTGGGTGAGCCAGTCTAGCTGCCCTTCCTAGGCCTTCAAAGGGTCTATACTACTCATGTGTGTTGGTTGATGTCTGTAGATCTCTGGACCTGTGGATCCTTGTCTCTGTTTCTGTGCTGTGTCTTTATAGCTAGCAAGCAATGGATAGGTCAGCTGACCTCTCTCTGTCATGACCTAGACACAACATCCTGCGTACTTCAAACGATACCTCTCACATGATTCATCTCTAGCCTTGTGGGAAATAACCTAATAGGGAAAGGATGTGTGACCTCCTGTGAGACAGGTCACAACTTCATAGTCTTAAGCTAACTAGCTCTTTACTATGGCAAATTATAAGCTTCAAGAGGGCATTGGAGGAATAATTGTTGGATTTCTATACACTTCCAGGACATAATGTCTTTGATAATAGAGAATTGTGGGATAGAATTTGAGGTGGTGTGGTATAGTGGTTAGAGTTGGACTAGGACCTAGGAGACTAGAATTCAGATCCTCACTTGGTCACTGGGTGACCTTGGGCCATTCACTGTCTTTCAGCCTAATGTACCTCACTGGGTGGTTATGAGGATAAAATTGGTGGGGGAGAGCCGTGTTTGTACGTCACCTTGAGCTCCTTGGAGGAAAGGTAGGGTATACATGTAACAAATAAATAAATAAAATAAAAATAAAATTGAATAATAATAACCAATCTTAATCTAGCCTGGTGGTTGCACGTTTTACCAATGCTAAGTCCTACTTTTGTTCAATTTCACAGAGAATTGATTCCTAAGAGGAGTCATCTTAGGCATGCAGCCACAGAGGGTGGGGGACTGTGGAAAGCAAGATGACATACTTTTTTTAAAACCTTTTTACTATTTTCATTTAAAATACTAATTGCCCAATAAAATACTAATTGCTCCGTAACAACAACAAAAACCTCTTCCCACTTTCCAGTCTTCTGGCTCAACAACAAACCCACTGAGATAACTAGCAGGATTTTAAAAAATATTATAGAACACTATTCTTCAACTTTGGATCCTTAAGATGATTTTGGACTACAACTCCCACCATCCTTGACAATTGGCTAAATTGGCTGTGGTTGATGGGAATTTTAGTCTGATAACATCTGGGGACCCAAGGTTGAGAAACACTGTAACAGAATACCTTTTGTTTTATTAATAATAATTTAATTATGTTAAAATGACTGTTGATTTTATGTTTTGCGTTGATACTGATTTCTTCATAATAAAGGCTGCAATCCATCCCCCACTTACCTGGGAGTATCACCCATTAAACACACAGAGATTTGTTTCTGAATAGCCATATATGCTTCTGCAGTGGTTCCCAAACATTTTCCCCATGTGCCACTTGAAAATTGCTGATGGTCTTGGTGGACCACTTGATAATGATGATCCCCCCAGCCTATTGTAGCAATTGTAATGTGCTGTGCTAGATGCTGTATGATCTTACATTTTTATTGCTTCTTTTATATCTTATGTTGTATTTTATTGTGTAACAATGTGCATTCCATAGAGTTCAAACTGAAATACAATATAATATAAGAAATAAAAGAAGCAATAAAATGTAATTAAAAATCAATATAAATATTGAATGTGGGCATGTCACAGACCACCTGAATTACGCTCATGGACTGCTGGCAATCGCTGTAGTATTGTAAGTGAAAATACTGTGAATTTGTAATGAGTGTGTGGACTTCAGCTACTTATTGTATCATAACATTTGCAGAAACTAACTTGTTGGGAGTACCTAGAATCTAGAAAATGAAACAAGCCATGAAGAAAAGTGCACAAAAGGGGACGGAAGACAGAAGCGCTTTAGGACCCCAAGGTCTTTCAGGTGGAGCCATAGTTGGCTACAGAATCCTACTCACAGAATGCTTATCAATGGTTCCTTTTCAAAGTGGGGGGAGGTAAAGAGAAGGATACCGCAGGGCTCAGTCCTTGGCTCAGTGCTCTTTGTTTTATTAATGACTTGGATGAAGAGGTGCAGGGAATGCTTATCAAATCTGAGATGAAACAAAATTGGGGTGGATACCGTGGAGGGCAGAAACAAAATTCAAAGGGATCTTGATAGGCTGAAAACAACAGAATGAAATTTAATAGGTATAAATGCAAAGTTCTACACTTAGGAAAAAGAAACAAACGGCCCAGTTATATGATGGGGGATACTTGGCTCAGCAATACTACAGGCGAGAAGGATCTTGGGATTGTTGTTGATCACAAGCTGAATATGAGCCAACAGTGTGATGTGGCTACAAAAAAGGCAAATGCTATTTTTGGCTGCGTTAATAGAAGTAAAGTTTCCAAATTTTGTGAAGTACTAGTTCCTGTCTGTTTGGCACTACTTAGGCCTCATCTTGAGTATTGCATCTAGTTCTGGATACCACGCTGAAACAAGGATGCAGACAAACTGGAATAGGTTCAGAGGAGGGCAAGAAGGATGATCTGGGGACCAGAAACAAAGCCCTATGAGGAGAGACTGAACTAACTGGGCATATTTAGCCTTGAGAAGAGACGATATGATAGCACTCTTCAAATACTTGAAAGGTTGGCACACAGAGGAGGGCTAAGATCTCTTCTTGATCATCCCAGAGTGCAAGACACAGAATAATGGGCTCAAGTTACAGGAAGCCAGATTTCAACTGAACATCAGGAAAAATCTCCTAACTGTAAGAGTGGTATGAACCAATTACCTAGAGAGGTGGTGGGCTGTCCTGAGGCATTCAGGAGGCAGATGGACAGCCATTTGTCAAGTATGCTTTAGGTTTAATTCCTGCATTGAGCAGTGGGTTGGACTCAATGGCCTTATAGGCCCCTTCCATCTCTACTATTCTATTGATTCTATGAATCCTGAGAATTGTAGTTTGTTAAGGCAGCTGAGAATTGATAGGAGACCCCTCCTCGAGCTACACTGTTGGAGTGGTTTAACAGTCAATCCATCTTCCCAAGAAACCCTAGGAATTGTGGCTCTGTGAATAGGAGTTTCCTAACAGCTCTCAGCACCCTTAACAAACTACAGTTCCCAGAACTCTGATGACTGTTCAAAGTGACACAATAGTGCTTTAAATGTATGCTGTGAACGTACCCTTAGAGGTTGACATCAAGTGATTGCCTAAGTAGATTCCACCTACCAAAGCAGTCTGTGGATGGTTGGCCAGTGCTGGATCCAGCTTTCCAGCTGGATCCAATTCCCCACCTCAGTATGGCAAGAACTAATGGGTAACAAGAAGTAACGTTTGCCATGTCTCTTGAATTGTAGGTTTTGAGAAATGGTATAACGTGAAGTGTAGCAAAGCCAACGCCTACATCTGTGAAAAACCAGTCTAAAGAAGACTGCAGTTCCCAACTGTGCCTGCTGAGATGTTTGCTTGCTAGACATCTTCTGATCTCATTCCCTCCTCTCCCATCCCTCAGAGTTGAAAGATTCACCATTGTTTTCAAAAATACCATCTGTGAAGAGCTGTCAGATTTCCAGCACAGTGTACCCTCAATAAACTCCCTCTTAAGCCTATATTTCCCAGTGTGTTTCTGGCCTACTCAGACCACCCATCCTGCTCTAGGGTAACCAGACAGGAAGCACATAGGAAGCTGCCTTATACCAAGTCAGGCCATTGGTCCATCTAGGTCAGTGTTGTCCATGGCGATTGGCGGTGGCTCTCCAGATTTATTCAGACAGCGGACTTTCCTGGAGATGCCTAGGATTGGACTTGGTACTCTCTGCATGCAAAGCAGATTCTTCACTACTGATCTATGCTCCTTATGCAAAGGGGGATCACAAGGGCCATGTCCTGCACCTTTAGGAAAGGCACATAATTTCGTCAGATGGAGCGTCACTAGAAGCAACCCTCACAAATCCTGTTTTCCTTTGCATCTTGAAATCACCATAAGACCTCTAAGGCTGCTTCCATTACCGTGGAAAAGTCAGGCTTTCCTCATTCACTTTTTACAAGGCACCCACATGACATCATAAACAAAACACACCTTTTCTCTATTTGCATGTTTACCCTACAGAGCTCAGAAAGTCCAATGTTCTTTAACTCAGTGGAAGAGCTGTACAGGTGCCAACAGCATATTGTTCTCTTTTTCTGGGTGTTTGGATTATACTAGACATTTCCTAGCTTGTTCTATCCATTTTCCTCTTTACCAATCTGCTCCTCTCTAGGAATCCGCTGTATCACATTAATGCTCCCCTTGTAAAAAGCACTGCTTTTATACTGTATCTGTTTTTTTCCTCTTACCCTAACTTAAAGTGTGTGTATGTGTGGGAGTGTCATGATCAGGAGTGCAGTAGTGTGGGGATGGAGTGTTTAACCCTTTCCCTACACACAGTGGTCCCACAGAGAATAGTCCTCACAGCTAGAGTGTATTAGACGGTGTAGGGGCAAATAAATCCACAAGACATCTAGATGTAACACCGAGCAGGCTTAGTACGGCATGCCCCATCCCCCCTGTCCCATAGTTCTTGTCTCATACCCCTGATCTATAGGGTGTTTATTGCTTGCTCGGGCTGCTTGCATAGTACGGGAGTCTGAGAAAGCTCTGTTCAAGAATTTGCAGGCTTTCTGACCCTGTGTTGGAAAAAAAACTGGGAAGAGGCTTTTTTCACTCTGCCCATGATGAAAACAGAAGCCGGGACAAGGCAATTTAATTAGTCAAAACAAACAGCATGAGCTCATCAGGGAGAATACTTTCACATACACTGATGGGGTGGGGGAAGGCTGTGTTCTCATCATTAGCTTGTAACAACTCCAAGGCCACTGTAAGATAGACAAAAGTCAGAAGTGTGAGATCTAAAGACACTGAGCCCTGGGAAAGATAAAAATCTCACAGGTACAGGTGCCACCTGTCCCCCTCCCAGAGGGTCTTTTTGGGTATAAATAAAGGGCCCTCAATCTGGGAAGAGAAGCTTCAACACCAGCCTGAAGGGAAGAGAGGCACAGTGTAAATCTAAGAGAGGCCATAAAGAGATCTCTCTGCCTGTTGCTGTCTGGGGACTTCCAATAGCCAAAACAGGGAACATGAGTTAAGATCTGTGCTCATCAGTTAGCTGCTGTAAGTGTAAGTGCCTGCCAAATCCAACAACCTTTGAAAGTCAATAAAGCACTGAACTTTCTTTCCTTACCGGTGTGTTTCACGGTCCTTCAGATTCCGACCTTTCTTGCCTCAGGAAAAAGAAAAATCCTTTGGCAAAACAGAAGGCTGGACGCAGAGTTGCTCTTCCACTTCTAGCTTTAAAGTAGAATGTCTGAGAGCACCAATTGTTTTGACTGACAATATTATTGCATGATAAATGTGCTTTAGAGGGACACCCACAATTCCCTTCTAAACCCTTCTTAGCTCTGCAATCAGCAATCTCCTTATCTCTAGTCATGCTTGCTGTGTCACTACATCACTTCCTCTTTCTCCCTTTTTATCCGTCCCTTTCTCTGTCTCTGCTCCATCCCATCTCTAAGGATAGAGACACACTTACTGTTGTGCCGGTTCCAGTACATCTCTACCTCTCTTTTTTCAAAATGGGGGCACATGACACTAGTCAGACTCCACCCTTTTTTCTGTTTAAAACCTCATCAGATCAGCTCCAGTGCATTTTTTTAAAAAAAAGAATTCAGCTTCGGGGAGGTTTCGCAAATGATTGGTAGATCAACCCCTTTGTCTTCCAGGTGCAGCCAATGGAAATGTTGCAGACTCTCTGTAGGCTCAGGCAGAGACAGCGATTAGCCCAACACTTTGCTGTAGGTGGTCCTGAATGGTCTGAAGGCAGCAGTGGGGAAGGGAGGTGTGACCAGCAGAAGGTAGTGTTGCTTCAAAACGCAGCCAGAATGTTTTTGAAGTGATAGATGTGCCCACAGCCTAAGCGTTTCCCCTCACATTTTCTCCAACTGTTTTTTCCTTGATTCCCTCCTCCTCTCTTTCTGTGCAATCTGTTCCATCTTCTTGCACATCTTCTCTTCCATCTCTTTCTTTCTCACCTAGTCACTGCCAAGGACATTCACTCACCCCAGATCATCCTGCTCCCTAACACATACAACAGAGGGAGCCAATGTGGTACCCTCCAGATGTTGTTGGACTCCAACTCCCATCAGACCCAGCCAATATAGCCAATAGTCAGGGATGATGGGTGCTGTAGTCCAACCGCTGGGGGAGACCTGCATGTTTCCCAACGTTGGCACAAAAAGTATGTGGCAGGTTGAAAAGATGTGTGGTTTGAGGGTACCTTTTGTAATCCTCACACAACTAGCAGGAAAGATTGGTAAACAGTACAAAAACCTGCAGGCCTGTCTGTCTTCCATAGGAATCAGATGAACACTACCCTTTCCAAATAGTGTTGCCTTTATATCTGTTAATTTTTTTCTCTTTAACCATCCAAAAGTGGATCAGGAGTGTAGTGGTGGGGGAATGGAATATTTAACCATTCCCTATAGATTGTGGTCCCAAGGAAAATTGTCTTCCCATCAGGTTCATGGTGCACATCATAAATACATCTTGATGCGAACCTGATTTTTTGTTGTTGTAAAAAAGTATCTCAGAAGCAAATGCTATCAGTGATGTCTTATGGGGGGGCAGGGGGGTGAGGTGGTATTGAGATTGTGGGGACCCTGGGTTGGCTTTCCCAGTACAGAAACTGGGAAGGGGATTTCCTTCACTAAATCTTCCCCCTTTAAATAAATAAAAATAAACTCGGCACATAATATGTTTCCTGGCTTTGGGGGTTATTTATAGGGAGTATTATTCAATCATGTCGCATCCTCCCGCAACTGAAGTGATGCAGACCACACACACTTTTGTCAGCTTATCAACTATTTGTGAGAATTTGGTCAAAGTCTATTGCTTGCCCCTTGAAATGAAAGTTAGGATTACGGTTGCCCGGTCCATTTCTCAGAAGGACTCCTGGACATCTTAGAGTCAGGCAGACAAAAATGGAAAATCCATCTTAAAAAAGAGAGAGAGAGAATACATGGGCCTCCACACAGGCTGTTGGCTTAAACACAGCTAGGTCATGCTTTTTCTCAATTTGGATTGAACACTTCAAAACACAGTATTTCATAAGAAACAACAAGATGGATACAAAACAGCAGAGTCAGCAGGAGCGTGTGCATGTACAGCCTTAGAATGCCAGGAAGAATACTAGTCTGTGTGCTCTCCCACATAACACAATTTACTATGTTCATCACCTCTGGTCATGGAGGTTTTTGTGCACTTGGGCTAGAGTTTTCTGAGTAACTAAGGTCAAAACACAATGTCATGATTGATAAAGGAAAAGATCTATTTTATCAAAGTTGGAAGGCACTTAAAATCAGACATGGAAAAAATGAAATCACAAACTGAACCTAGCTAATCACAATTTCACTAAAAGCTAGCTGACTAAAGAGCCTCAGAGGGAGTATTAGGGATTTGGCCAAGTGGAGAGTTCCCTTCACTGTGCCCTTCAAACATATGTGAGCCATGAAACTAACCACGAGATGTTGCAGGTTTGTTAGCACACACCTTTTTCAGGAGCTGTCTGGCCTTAAACTGCAGTCCTAACTCTCCTTACCTGGGAGTAAGCCCTATTGAATTCAGCAGGGTTTACTTCTCAGTGGACATAGGACTGCAGCCTTAACAGTCAGGGGTGTGTGTGTGTGTGTGGTTTCAAAAGCAGGTCAGAGCATTCCAGGTATGCTTATATAAAACACACAGGAGAGGGCCCATGAAACCAGCAAAGTGTTGACAGGCAAGTGTTAAGAATGGTATTGCAAAAAGCAGCCTGTTTCCACAGTAGGAAACATCACAAGAGATGAGATCAGGCCACAGATATATGCAAGAAGAGTCTAAAGATGTGAGGTGGGCAGCAGGAGCTAAAGTGGAAATGTTGCCCTCAAGACAGAATCAGGTTGAGCTATGTACTGCCTTCAAGTCGATTCTGACTTATGGCGACCCTATGAATAGGGTTTTCATGAGGGTGAGAGGCAGTGGCTGGCCCAAGGTCACCCAGTGAGCCTCATGGCTGTGTGGGGATTCCACCTCTGGTCTCCCAGGTTGTAGTCCGGCACCTTAACCACTACACCACACTGGCTCTAGGTTGAGTTAAGTCATTACAAAACTATGTAGAATTCCAGATCTGGTACTGCATGTTTTGACTCCAAACCTAATATAAGGAAGCCTTTAGCTATGGCTTCTTGTTCTCTCTTACCCCTACCTGTCATAAGTTCAACTGGCTTTCCATCCTGACAGTAAAGTACAATTTTACTCTCCTGGCTAAAACCATAGTATCTCTCGTCAGTTCTGAAACATGAAGTCTTTGAAAGGAGGAATTGGTTTGCCAGTTGACCAGTATATGGTGTCCCATGAACAGTGCATACGGCTTTAAGCTGATCATTAGAGTCATGAATAAAAATATTGTTGCGCAGATAAGTCAGACGTCTGTTCTTCATCATATTGCTGCAGTAGATGTCATCATCCAGGGCTGTACTCTCTCGAAAAGCAACGTTATGGTGTTTGAAGGATTCAAAACTCCAAACTCCTTCAGCTTCTGCTGTCATCCAGGCAAATACCAAATACTTTGCAGCCATCGCTTGCTGTGTCCCTTGGGATTTATCTCTGAAGAAGAAATGAAGAGGAAAAAAACAGAATGGGAATGTTAAAGGGAGTATTTGCAACTTTGCCTCTCCCCTAGTGCAATAGTGGGGTGGGATCCTATGCAGAGATTGCTGAATCTTTCAGTGCATCATTCTTATAATCTTAAATTCAGTTCCCCACACTTCCACATCAGTTTTTGACCTCATGAAAATTTATCAGCACTTTATGTATTACATGCATCAGCAGGAAATAGCAGCTACCACACAATTTCCCTGTATCAAACCAATCCAATTCTAATCAGAAAAGAGAAGGAAAAAACATCTCTGCTTTATATCTCTAGGGCTTGTAGATGCTTTGTTCCAATGCTTTTAGGTAGGTGTGTCAATCCTTCCCCTCTCCACGCCCACTCCCTCCTCCTCTCTTTGTTCATGTCATTTCCTGATGGCTCCCATTCTGCAAGCCTGCTGCAAACGGTGCTTTATTTTTCTTTCCCCCCTAACTTGTGCAAAAAAGTATAACACTGTTCGAACAAATATTTGTATCTCCGCTGGATTCTGAAAATACAAAAAATCGTAGTTTTATGAAACTTACTCTGGAACAAACTGAGCATACTCAGTTGCCAAGGTAACCAGAGGAAGTAAAATTTTGACGTTAAGAGGACATGATCATTAGGAAGCTGTGTGATTGATCCTTTCCCTTCAGTATGTATGGAAAACAGCAGATTGGAGAGTAGGAATGTGAACCTTGCAAATTTATCACGATGGGAAAAGCTGCTTCTTTAATCTGAAGTTTAGCTCCCGTGTGAGCCAGCCCAGAATCAGGTTGAGCTAAGGCATTACAGAACAATGTAGAATTCCTGATTTGGTACTGCATGTTTTGACTCAGAACCTAATATAAGGAAGCCTTGCTCCATTTAGCTGTGGCTTCTTGTTCTCTCTCACCACTATCTATCATAAGTTCAACTGGCTTTCCATCCCGACATGAAACTGTAATTGTACTCTCGTGGCTAAAACTGTAGTATCTCTCATCAGTTCTGAAACATGAAGTGTTTGAAAGGAGGAATCGGCTTGCCAGTTGACCAGTATATGGTGTCCCATGAACAGTGTGATGGCTTTAAGCTGATCATTAGAGGCATGTAAAAATATTGTTGCACAGATAAGTCAGATGTCTGTTCTTCATCATATTGCTACAGTAGATGTCATCGTCCATGTACTCTCTGAAAAAGCAACGTTAGGGTGTTTGAAGGATTCAAAACTCTGAGCTCCTTCAGCTTCTGCTGCTATCCAGGCAAATACCAAATTCTTTGCAGCCATTGCTCGCTGTGTCCCTTGGGATTTGTCTCTGAAGAAGACATGAAGAGGAAAAATCAGATTGGGAATGTTAAAGGGAGCATTTTCAACTTTGCCTCTCCCCTAGTGCAACAGTGGGGTGGGATCCCATTTAGAAATGGCTGAACCTGTCAGCGTATCATTTTTATAATCTTAAATTCAGTACCCCACATTTCCACATCAGTTTTTGACTCATGAAAATTTATCGGCACTTTATGCTTGGTTCTGCATTATATGCACAGACTTTCACTTTAGCACATTCTTGAAGCGATGTGGTTTATGCTACTATGTGGCTGAACAGGAAATGTCCAAACACACTGGGAGAGTAGTATAAGAGCCCTTCCAGAGAATCAGTTTATTGGGCATTCATCCTGTTTTGCTTACTCAGAGGTTAGATTATATCCTATCTTTATTGTGTTTGCAGGTTTTTTAAAAAAAGTTATGCACCGCTTTTATGAGTGAGGTAACACTTTTATGGGCTTGGTAGCATCCCTGCATGTGTAGATAGTTACTGTTTTAACAGCTGTATGTGGCTTAGGGGATTAGTTGTATCTGGGTTAGGCTTATAGACACAGAGGGACACATGCTGTCAGAGAAAATCTGATGCTTCCTTGTTGAAATATTTGGAATCTAAAGGTCAGGACCCTTGGCACACTGTGGGCTTGACGGTTGAAGAAAGCATTGGAACCTTTTGAGATCTTCCTCTAACCTAATATGGACTAGGATCACGTCAACCACTAAACTAATGGAAAACAGTTTCTGGAGCTGTTTGACAGTTTGCCAATATAGAATTGAATTTTCAGCGGAAAAAAGTGGCAAGCTGTGAAAGAAAAGGATAAATCTGAAGGCAGAACATTTGGGGCATCAAGTGGGGTCAAAAAGAGGCTACCCCTTAGTGCTAGAGCTGATTCTTCTTTGCTTCATTTTATATATGCCTCACTCCAAGCTTTCCTAACAGACGTTTGCTTGTTCCAAGGCCTTTGGAGCCTAGTTTGCCTCCCCCCCCCATTTGGATACTTCTGGATGCTGCCCATAGGGTTTTGTATTCATCTCTTAGCTCTTCCGTGAGCCACAGAAACCGTGCTTGAATCCGCGCTTGGATGGGCAGCTATCATGTTCTTGCTTTTCTCTTTTCTCAGGGTTGTAGCTTCAATGCATCTACTCCGAGTAGGACTAGCATTAAATACCACCCTTAATATTTAGGATAAGTCGCTATGTAGTTTTGAACTGGTTGGACTGGTGGAAGTCTTAGCGGCAAATGAAAGTGTAGTTGAATAATAGTTAATATTTGTAGCTTTGCATGCCATACATTTAGAAGTTAAGTTGCAAATTTGTATTTTACCATCCTATGCAATCAATACTTGCATATATTGTTCCTATATTTTCCCCTGCCATAAGATTCATTTATGTTTAATGTGCTCTTGATTTTTCTTTATATCTTATCTGTCTGCTATACATTTTATCTGTTCTCTATGCATTTGGACACCTATGAAGATATTTTTTTGCCAAATTTAGCACATCAGACTGTTCCTGAAATGCAGATGTGGGTTTTCATCTATGTTTGGATACTGTTACAAACTGCACTGATTCAGACACCTCTGAAGATATCATCATCACCCAACCGGGCATGACAGTTCTCAAGATTAAGGAGTGGGTTTTGGTCTAGGAAACCATGGGATGTCATTTTAAATCAAGATGGTGTGCCGAACCGTTCCAAACTGCACCGCTTTGGACATCTCTGAAGATATTGTCACCCAATTCAGGATAACGGTTTCTGAGACTGAGGAGCAGATTTTGGTCTATGTTTGGATACCATCAGATGCCATTTTCAATCAAACCTGCAGACTAAATCTATCAAAACTACACTGCTTTGGACGCCTCTTAAGATATCATTACCAAATTTGGTATGATGGTTCCTGAGATGAAGGATCAGGTGTTGCTCTATATTGGTGTACAACTGGACACCATTTTGAATGAAGAAGGCAAGCCGAGCCTTTCCAAACTGCACTGATTTGGATACCTCTGAAGATACCATCACCAAATTTGGTGTGATAGTTCCTGATATTGAGGAGCGGGTTTTGATCTATGTTTGGATGCCATCAGGTGCCATTTTGAATCAAGATGGTGGATGTAACCTTTCAAAACTTCACTGATTTGTACATCTCTTAAAATAGTGTAACTGCCATATGCCTGCTGGAGGAATCCTATTCAGAGGAGGACCTGGCACTCCCCAAAGCAAGCATTATAGAAAATCAGGCTGGGGCAGTGGATAGGGAGACAGAGCAGCTGGATCTGGGGCTTTCAAAAGTCATGGCATTCCAATCTCCTCTGCAAGAGCGCCCTCAGTAGTGTCTTAGGGGGTGCAAGGTCTATAAATTGTTACTACACATCAATGACAACTAGGATTGCCAGGTCAGAAACATCCCAAACCCTGAGATTTCACAGGCAGATCCTAGTGATATCATAGTGGTGTGTGCCCTGGTGATGTCATAGGGGTGTGTCCTAGTGATGTCATAAGAGCAGACCCTAGTGATGTCATTAATCATGATACATTAAGCAGCAACCACACTTGCTTGCAGCATACCACTCAACATCTCTGATTGGAAATTAAGCTAGGAACCTTAACTAAATCAGGGTGTTTCCAGGTCCAGCTGAAGTGACGGGGTCATACTTTCTTACCTGCTTAGAGATCCTGGGAAAGGAACATTTAATCTAGCCTAGTTGCTTCTAGCAAGAGGGGTTTAAGTACCCTCAGGCCAGGCCAGTCACCCGAAGGACATTGCAGGAAGAAAGCCTAGTGTAGAGATGTTAGGGATCACTCAGGAGTAAAAATGGGTGCCCTTGAAGGCTGCAATTCAAAACACACTTACTAAGGGATTAAGCCCCATAGAACTCAACTGGACTTTCTGTGTATATATTGTTAGGATTGTGCTGTTGGTAGGGCTAGACTAGGGATCCTCTGCAACGATATCCATATCAAAGCATGGTTGGCAACCCCCTGCCTGGCATGCCCTGCCTGACTTTTAACATGGCTGCTCCAAACTTCTTTACAGACTTAACTCTTCACTGCTGAGAGAGGTTTGAGAAATGAGGAAGATTTAAGAAGATTCTCTACTCTTTCTTGCCTACTCTGTGGGCTGCTATAAATTCACTTTGATAACCAACCAATTCCAGTGAGTAATAACTGACAGAGAGAAAACACACATGGTTTGGTCTACTTTCACAGGCTGTAACTTGGGAACAACAGCAGTTGAAGCCACATTTCCCAGTATGTGAATTCTGTTTTTACTGCTATTGGGGAAGAAACAAAATATGATGCAGATAGCAAGGTGCATCAGCAGTGGGTTTAAGGGGGTTGAGCTGACCACATGGAACTACTGTTGTTGCTTCTATGGATGTAAGGGAGTAAGGTCAAAGGTAAATGAAATGCAAATAGAAAAACAAAAACAAAAGACAGTGATGATTTCCTAAATGCAATACCATACCAACCACAACAAGATTCCTATGAGTAAGATAGAAAACTCAGTATCCCACAAGCAGGCAGCCAAAATTTAAAAAAATCCTGGCAGCCAATCAGCCAAGGTCACAGAAATCTCCATGCAGCACAACCTGACCTGGGGGCTGCAGTTACAGCAGAATGCTGCGGCACGATTGCTGATATGATTGAGACCCTGTCAGCACAAGTTCAAGGTGTGTTTTCCATGTTACGGGTCCCACATAGTACTCTTTCTGCTCTTGTAAAAAATCGATCCTTTAGTGTGGCAGTACCTACTCTTTGGAAGTCCCTGCCTATTGACATTAGGCAGACACCTTCATTGTACTCATTTTGGCACCTGCTAAAAACATTTTTGTTTAGGCAACCCTACCCAGGCATGTAGAATCTATTATGTTTTTTTATGTTTTTAACTCATTGCTGGTTTTATTATTTTGAATGTTTTTAAATACCTGTTTTAAGTGTTTTTGCCAATAATTTTATTGTTTCTATAAACCACATTGAGGTTTTTTACAATAAAGCAGTATATAAATATTGTAAATAAAATATGTAAATAAATTTCTGAGTCGCTGCAGCCCTTGGGTCTCTTTCCTTTTTTATTCCGAGTCAGGCTATTTGGTACCATCTAGCTCAGTACTGCTGACATGGACTAGCAATGGCTCTCCAGGATTCCAGGCAACAGTCTCTTTCAGAGATTGAATTTTGGACCTTTGCATGCAAAGCACGTACCCTACCACTGAGCTACAGCCCTGTTTTAAAAAGTATCTTTTAAAATTGTTCTTTTCATTTCACTAATAAATGCACAGCAAACTAGGGCCCTGCCTAACTGCCTTAAAAAAGGATCAGAGGGGAAGAGAAAGATTTCTAAGACAATCTTCTATGTTCTATGTTCAATCAAAAGTCCCATAGATTTTTAGCACAATCCTAACCATGTCTACTCAAAAGTAAGTCCTACTGAATTCAGAGGGGTTAGCTCCCAGGTATGTGGAATTAGCATTGCAGTTTTACTCCCAAAAAAGCTTCATATTGGGAAGGTTTTCAAAACAGGTTATGAATAAGGCAAATAAACTGCTCTTTTCCAGTAAAATTTAAACTTGTTTGACTCCTTAATTAGAAAAGTATAACACTACAGCATATACACTTTTTCAAACTTATGTTCAAAAATTATTTGAAAGATAAAATGTACAATATGCCATTTTTGCAAGTAATTAAAAAACCCTGCATGTACACTGTTATGCCTTGCCTACCAAGATCCTGCTGGGATCTTCTGTGGTAGTGCAATCCTGTGCGTGTTTACTCAGAAGCAAGTCCCAATCCTGTGCAGAGAAAGTACTCTTCATGCTGCTGAAAGCTATATATTTACTGAATTCCTGATGTGAAACAAACAGGGAAAGGAAACTGTGAGTTTAGCTATCTTGGGGTCAACAAATCTTGTCAATCACAACCCTGACTTCACCGATTGGCTAAAAACCTGCAAAGGCAGGGATTAGAGCAGCCGGTAGTAACAGAAGTTGGGGTGCTGGTGGTAGCTGACATTTTGGTTTATATCTTTTGAACCAGACCACCTAGAAAATTAATTTTGAAAGCTAAGAGTCCAGAGATTAAGGTGAGTCACCCAGAGAGGACCCCCCAAAACTGAAGTCTCTGGGCAAAAACCGAACACCTTGCAACCCTACTGGCAACCCACTCCACCCACCATTACATTTAGAATCCCAGGAGCTGCAAATGTCCCTTTGCCCCCTGTGCAGACACCTTTGGTCCTCTGTGAGACATAGAGCGACTAGGGTTGCCAGGTTCTTGGCATGAGACTGATTCTGTATCTTTAGGAGAAGAGAAAGTCAGCCAAGTGCAGGTGTTCTTGCAACACTGTAATGGGAAAAACCACAAGGTGGAATTCTCCCTCCCCCCAGCACAAATTTAAAGATACAGAAGACCTCTTGGTTGCCAGGCTACACCACAGTGGCTCAGGATGGCTTTGCTTCAGTTCTTGTATTGTTTTGGAAACTGTGAATTTGACAGATTCATTTTTAAATGCGAACTGAATCTCCAGTTCACCTCTTGGTGAAGGGGCTTTTGTGTTTCCACTATGGAGTGCTTGCCTCTTATGTTGCCCCTGTGTTTTCACTCTGTACAGTAACCAGACCTTGGGTTTTGGATTGTCCCTGTGAGTGGACTTGGGACATGGTGGTTCCTCAGATGGTTTTTCTTCTCTGTGTGGATACCATTGGATACCAGTTAGAATTAAGATGGCAGACTGAACTTTTCAAAACTGCACTGATTTTAACCTACCGTGAAACTAACAAATTGCAATATCAATTTATAAATCACAGTCTTGTTTTGTGTTTTGTTTTGTGTCTTAGAGTTCCTGAGCAATGCTGGGTACTGGCTGTGAATATTTAATAGGGATACTAATTCCCACCCCCCTTTTTTGTTACAACAAAAATGTACTTTTATCTTTGTTACCCTTGTTAACACTTGGGGTGCCAAATTTTTCAGTGAGTGCAGGCCTCCATGCCACAAGATCCTAAAAGGGATGTCAGGGCTGATGTGATAACTGAAGGCTTGTGTGAAAGTCAGCTTTTCCTGCGGCAGGGGGTCTTGCCTAACAATTAGTCCAGCATCCCAGGACCTGGCGCCAGAGCTTGGAAAAGTTACTTTTTTGAACTACAACTCCCATCAGCCCCAGCCAGCATGGCCACTGGATTGGGCTGATGGGAGCTGTAGTTCAAAAAAGTAACTTTTCCAAGCTCTGCCTGGCGCTAGTCACCTAAGGTGAGGTCCTCTTACAATTTTCCTCCTTTTGTGGCTTCTGAAATTCTAATATTAGTATCAATCTCACCAAGGTTTTTTGGAATGAGAATTTATAGCTACATTTCGGTTTGAGTGCCCATGGACTGTAAGCAGTAGTGCGAGGTTGGGCCTCGAGGGTAGAGTGCTCTGCCTTCCCTGGAACTCCATTACAAGGTGTGTGTGTGTGTGTGTTACGTGCCTTCAAGTGAATTACGACTTATGGCGACCCTATGAATCAGCGACCTCCAAGAGCATCTGTCGTGAACCACCTTGTTGAGATCTTGTAAGTTAAAGTCTGTGGCTTCCTTTATGGAATTAATCCATCTCTTGTTTGGTCTTCCTCTTTTTCTACTCCCTTCTGTTTTTCCCAGCATTATTGTCTTTTCTAGTGAATCATGTCTTCTCATTATGTATCCAAAGTATGATAACCTCAGTTTCATCATTTTAGCATCTAGTGACAGTTCTGGTTTAGTTTGATCCAACACCCAATTATTTATCTTTTTCGTGGTCCATGGTATGCGCAAAGCTCTCCTCCAACACCACATTTCCAATGAGTTGATTTTTCTCTTATCCGCTTTTTTCACTGTCCAACTTTCACATCCATACATAGAGATCGGGAATACCATAGTCTGAATAATTCTAACTTTGGTGTTCAGTGATACATCTTTGCATTTGAGGACCTTTTCTAGTTCTCTCATAGCTGCCCTCCCCAGTCATAGCCTTCTTCTGATTTCTTGACTGTTGTCTTTATTTTGGTTAATAACTGTGCCACAGTATTGATAATCCTCGACAAGTTCAATTTCCTTGCTGTCAACATTAAAGTAAAGTTCTGTTCATAAATCTTCTGCTCATAAATTCATAAATCTTCTGTCATCTTCTTGACGTTCAGCTGTAATCCTGCTTTTGTGTTTTCTTCTTTAACTTTTATCAGCATTCGTTTCAAATCATTGCCGGCAAATCATGACAGGTAGAAAGAGAGCCTTAATGGCAGCTGCTATTGTCTCTGCTGCTTTGTCAGTTGCAAACTTTCAAACTCCAACCCACTTCCTGTCTCACAAATCTTGTTTCTGTAATTTGGGCTCATTGCAGGTGTTGCCAAGCAGTCAGCATATGCTCAGAGGCACACGTTGCCAAATTCTTCCAAGCTACAAGGAAGTGCATTGGACTATGAAAGACCAACTTAAATTGTGTTTGCATTTTTATAAAATCATAGAGCATACAACGTCTCAGAAAGGAACTCTGGCCTTTGCTCAACTGGCACATTCACTATAGGTAGCCCACGTCCCTGCTTTGTAGAGTTTGGTAGGAAAATATGCACCTATAGCAACCTTCTTAAACTGGAGGTTCAGCTGCAAATATCTATAAAAACTGATAAGCTGCTCACAGGCTGCAGTGGCTAGCACAACAGCACCACAGGCTTAGAACAGAAAGAACCAGCCCCTCTGGGAGAGATGGGGCAGCCATCTTCTTTCCCCCCCGCACAACTCTGTCTGAGAGGGATGGAATGTCATGAAGACCCAACGCTGTTAGAGACACTTGCATTTTTTTATTCTAAGCATCCAGCCTGCCTGTGAGAGGCTGGATGACTTAAATTTTAGAAGATTATTGTTATTATTATTTAAAGGCAAGCAGTGCTGAGCTCTTGGACCGCCTCATAAGGGCTTTTAAAAAAATACATTTGAATCTTTGCATAGATTTTAAAGGATTTTAAAATTCACATAGAAAGAGAATGTGGAAAACTGCTACGGACTGGACCCTAATGGGTCCATCCACTCCTACTTGGTAGTGAGGAAATGCACTCTGCACATGCTCAGAGCACCCATGATGGAAAGGCAGAGTCAGAGCACTGTGAAATTGACTGTCTGGAACTTCTTTGGAGGTTCCTGAGACAGATGCTTTTATGGCTTACACCTCTTTCTCACTTCCTAATAAGACTCTTGGAGACAAATTTCCACCTGATCACAGGAACACTTACCTCATGTTTCCGAAAGAACATAGATTTAGGGTGCAATCCAAAGAGACTTAACACAGAATTCTGTGATGCTCCATAGTGAACACTGTAGGGCAGCAGTGAGCAACATATGTAAAAGGATCAGCTGCAAATAAACCTTCTTTCAAAGTCAAAGCAATCTTTTGAAAATTGACCTTTGCACTGTGATAATTGTAGAGAGACAAATGTATCAAATTAAAGGACAGGACATAGCAGATAATATGGATGCCGACATAGCATTTATTTATTGTAAATATACCCCACATCTGGCTTCAGCTGATAGCAGTGAGGCCTTCCTAGCCTATTGGCTCAGCAATGGAATGTTTATGAAAATTCCAGCTCCTCAGATTTTTTTTTTAATCTTGTCAGCTCTAAAGGCAGAAAGACACATTGGGCTGTTGGTAGGAAGGGAGTTCAAGGAAAGGGAGGCAACACTATCTTTACATAACTATTCGACTGAGTGGAGTGAATAGGCTGGTGTGCATGGGAGTGCGGTATGTTAATGGGGAATAGGTGGATGTGCATAACGATGAGTGCAGAATCTACACAGAGAATGCATTACAAGTAAAAAAACAGCTGTGAATTTTTGTTGGTCTCCACTTGAGACCATTAATGTTCAATTGCACCACAGAAAATGAGGGTTATAGAAAGATTCTGCTTTTTGTGTAAGAGGCACCATAATAAGTAAATAATCAATCAGGTGTATAGAGATCAGCGACTTCATTCAGGTCCTGCTGTCTGCTTGTGTTAGATAATAATCCATATGTGGCCTGTTCCCCTTAGAGGAATCTCCAAAACTATGAGAAAAAGAGCTTCATTCACACGTAGACAGAGTCTGGAGGCAGTTAGACATGTTTGATCACTCAGAACTTATTATTATTTTATAATACTTGCATTATGCCTTTCATTTAAACAATCCAAGGCAGAGCGCACTTGGCACGTGCTCAAAGGAAAGTCTTCATAGGAACACGGGAAGGTGCCTGATACGGAGTTTGATCCATCTAGCTCAGTACTATCTATTCTGACTGGCAGCAGTACTCCAGAGTTTTGGCAGAGAACTTTCCCAGCCCTATCTGGAAATCCTGGGGATTGAACCTGGGACTTTTTGCATGCAGCGCAGATGCTCTGCTACTGAGCTACGGCCCTCCCCTCTCACATATCCAATGAACATGTGAGGTTAGAGTGGCATGGTGTCGGAGACTAGTGGTATCCACAGGATGCCTGAATGCCCGGGGGGGGTTCCTAGTAGATAGAGCAGGTGACCCTGTTGAAGCCCTTGTCATGCTGTAGAACAGCGAGGCATGTTGGGCTCTTGACACGTTTGCCCCCGAGCGCCCTCTCTGGCATTGTGGAGCCTGGGTTGCACCTTGGTACACCAGTGAGCTAAGGGCAATGGAACAGGCTGGATGACGGCTAGAGCGCAAGTGCAGAAAGACGTGCTCTGAGGCTGATTGGGCATGAGTAAAACATCATAACTGTGCCTACTGTGTGGCAGTGAGGGCGGTGAAGAAGGCTCACTTCTCTGCCATCATCACATCCTCAAGTAGCCATCCAGGGGAGCTTTTCTGTATTGTCAGGGGTCTGTTGACATCAACTCCAGGAAATGGAGTTTTAGACCCTTCGGAGTCCCACTATGAATTGTTTGCAAGGCACTTCGAGGGTAAAGTTGCTTGCCTCCATAGCAGTCTTGATGCCCCATCCACATCTACTGTAATCTCCAATGAGGTGTCCAGTGCAACATCTGCTGCAACTTCTTGGGAACAGTTTCAGGTGCTTGCGATGATGCAGCCAGCAATGTGTCCTTTCGACCCTTGCCCTTCTTGGCTTATTAAAGCTTGTCAAGGGGGGTTGACCAAGTGGATCCAGGGTGTGGTCAATGAATCATTGTAGGAGGGCGTGGTTCCAGCCGCCCTGAAAGAGGCATTGATCCAACCGCTCCAGAAAAAGCCTACCCTGGACCTATTGGTCTGCGACAATTACGGACCGGTTGGAAATACCCCCTTCTTAGGGAAGGTGATTGAGAGAGTTGTGGTGCAGCAATTGCAAGTACTCTTGGATGAAGCAGATTATCTTGACCCATTCCAGTCTGGGTTCACGCCTGGTTATGGGACTGAATCGGCCTTGGTCGCCCTGATGGATGACCTTTATCAGGAGAAGGACTGGGGAAGTGTGACCCTGTTACTCTTATTTGATCTGGACTTGGTGGTGGGCTGGATGCGGGCCAATAAACTGAGTCTGAATCCTAGCAAGATGGAGGCGCTGTGGGTTGAGATTCCTGAGTTCAGATAATTGGTCAGTTGCCTGCTTTGGATGGAGTTGTATTCCCTCTAAAAGGGCAGGTCTGTAGTCTGGGGGTGCTCCTTGATCCATCTTTGTCGCTAGAAGCCCAGGTGACCTCTGTGGCTAGGAGTGCCTTTTATCAGCTTTGGCTGGTAAGACAGCTGTGGCCATTTCTGGACCGGGATAGCCTGACCACTGTTGTCCACACACTGGTAACCTCCAGGCTCAATTACTGTAATGCACTCTATGTTGAGGTTGATCCAGAAGCTGCAGCTGGTGCAAAATGTGGCAGCAAGACTGCTCACTGGGGCAGGGTATCACCAACATGTCACTCCACTGCTGAAAGAATTGCACTGGCTGCCTGTTTGCTACCGGGCCAAGTTCAAGATGCTAGTCTTGATGTACAAAGCCCTATACAGCTTGGGACCAGGATACCTGAAAGACCATCTTATCCCTTATATACCCAGTCGATCACTGTGCTGTGCAGGTGAGGACCTCCTGCAGATACCATCTTGTCAGGAGGTCCGTTCAGCACAACTTAGGAAATGGACCTTTAGTGTGGCGGCACCTACCCTGTAAAATTCCCTGCCCTTAAAAGATTAGACAGAGTTGAGAATGAGATCTTTGTAAATGCCTTTTCCCACAGCAACCGACACTCCTAGGAGCCAATCAGCAGGAGAGAGGAGAGTGTTAGCTACTGAGAAGAGTCTTCTCAGTGGCTGACTCGCCTCCTTTCACTCTGGCTCCAATCAGCAGGAAAAAAATAAGGAAGCATGTGAAAAGACTCTTCTCAGTGGCTAACATGCTGATTTTCATGCTGATTGGCTCATAGCATGCTGAAGATATAGGGACCCTGCTTGGACCCTGCTCCTAAAAAAGTAAAGGGTCCAAGACCCCCTGAGCCCCAGATGACTACACCCCTGCAGACACTGTACAAGCATATATGAAGCAGGCCTTTCCTGTATGATGTGACACCCTTGAAAAGCATTGTGACTGATGAACATTTGTGTGTGAACCAGTCCTGGGTTTCTCAGGCTCTAGGTGAGGCACAACTAATGATGGGCAAATCTGTTGATTTCAGTTTCTCACTGTCTCAGGCTTAAGTTCAGTTCTTCACATTTCCACACCAGTGTGTGGATTTTTAGAACTGCCAGTGTTTTAGCACAGGTTTTTCCTCATGTACACAGTTGTTTCCCCCAACGCATTCTCCTATGTTACTTTCACAAACAGGTGCATTTTAATGCACACATCCCCTTAGCATTCCCATTTTTGCAAGCATCACTTGACTGAAGAACTGCATTGCAAAATTCAGAGAAGCGTCATTTTCAAAGGATAGCTGTGTTTGGGTTTGCACAGTGCATCAGAAAATGTGAATTAGGCAGTTTCGCATTCGAATGTGAACCAAACTGAATTGCTCCCCCATCTCCTAGACACAAAAACATGGCATATTCTGCTGCTTAGACATTTGATGTAGCTGGGCGAAGATGATGAAGAGCCCATGCAGCAGGTGATGAGTTATGCCCATACTTTTATTATAATGGATGGAAAGAGACCATGGAGGGGTCAGAGCTTGGAAGTAATTCGTTACAAGTAATGAAGTACTTGTAATTCATTACTTTTTTGAGTAATGAGTGGGTAATTCCTTTACATTTTGACTGTAACAGAACTAGGAGTAATTTTATTACTTTTGTGGAGTAATTGCAATGTTTCTAGCATTACTTTGGGGCATTATTTGTGGAGGGGGAGGGAAGCAGGGGAAGTCTTCCACTCCTCTGATTTGTGGATGAAAACCATGTGCCTCAAACTGGGCTTCTGTGCAACGTCACTCTTCCCTTCTGCTCTGTGGGTGTTTAGGAGGTGACGAGGGAGGAGGTGAAGAGTGAGACAGGGTGGAGTGGAGAAAACAATTGTTTTAAAAAATGGACTCTGGTGGAGAAGAATGGAGTTGAGGAAGAAAGGAGCTGGAGGGCAAGAACATGGATAAAGGAGGAGAAGGAGGCAGCAGCAGAATGGAGATAAAGAACTGTGGAGGTGAAAGATGACAACGTGTGTGTGTGTGTGTGTGTGTGTGTGTGTGAATACTATGTTTGTGCTTGGCACACAAAGTGGCCTCCACCACCCTCTCTGGCTACTGTGTTGCATTTGCAGTATTTCAACTTTTTTGCATCGCAGGGGAAAATGTTTGCTTGGGTGAGTGTCCCTTAGTTGGTGGTAGGGCAGGGTCCGGGAGGTGGTTAAGTGAGAGAGATTATGCTGGCTGGCTGAGTGGGGGGGGATTGCACTTGGTTTGATGTGCAAAGATCTGAGTAGTGGGCTCAGCCTCCCTCCCCACCTCCCTTACCAGTGGAGAGACCACCACTGCTATCCTATGGATACAAAGAACACCTCTGTGTGTGGGGGGTTAATTTTTAATGTTTTTTAGGCTACTTAGATGTGCAGCAGCCAAGGCCAGCACCTTGTAGGCGTTTTTTTAAAGTAACTGAAATGTAATTGTAGTGATTACTTTTGAGTAAAAGCAAAGTAATAAATTACTTTCAGAGCAATTGCAACTGTAACGGTAATTACTACTTTTTGGGCCATGTAATTGTAACTGTAATTTATTACTTTTTAAAAGTAATCTTCCAATCTCTGGGAGAGGTGAAGGGAAGAAACCCACAGAAACCCAAAGGAAGAGGGAAAATCAAACGTGATTCAGAGATATTTCCCACAGCCACTCCTTGAAGAACTACAATTCCCAAGGCTCCCTGGGAAAGCAAATAACTCTCAAACCAGTAAAAGCCTGAATTGTGGATATGTTGCCGAGATGCCCTGAAGAGAAAGCACAAAGAAAAACAGGACGGGATTGTGGCCAACATGTCTCTAGATGTCAATGGCGAATTGTGTTACTCTTTGCCTAAAGCATTTGAGTCACATAGTGAGTCGGGTAAATGCCGGTGCAGGTCACACGGATGCGTAAGCGTGCTGGTACGGCACTGTACTTGCAATTATAAGGAGCCCGGCCGCTTACATATGTGCAGACGATCATATCAAAGGAGTCCGTGCTGTCATAGAAATATCCATTGGGAGTGCCTCTGCCTCGGCACACTTGCACGACATTTACGGGGAAGTCGTTGATGAAGGTATTTTTGTCTTTGCAAACATATTGAGTCAGTCCTCTCTGTCTCATCATCAGGTCGCAGTAGGTGTTGGGGTAGGAGGTCGAGTAGCTTTTTGGATGATCAGTGTGCTTCCATTCAAAAGCTTCCCACGACTGCCCTTTACAAGACTGTACCAGCAGAACCCCAAGAAGGACGGGCAAATGAACCAACAAAGAGCAAGAGACCTTGGAGGCCAGCATGGTGCGGCCTTGGAATCTGCCTAGAGTAAGAGGAGGAAGGATAAGAAGGGAAATGTTAAAAGCGGTGCCTATTTCTTTAGGTGGAAAACAAGAACTGAATTTGATTGGGAAAAATGAGGAACAAAGAGAACTGAAATTGGCAGCTCTTTCTATTAGCAAGCAATATTGCTTACCTTCACCTGCTGCCTTCTGCAAGTAGTGTTGCTGTTAAAAGGCACAAGAGAAAATAGGGATTTATGGGAATTAAAGACATTAAAGAGGAATTTATGGAAATTATGGGTGCTAAGCACAGACTCGGAGCAAGTTACAGATCAGAATGATTTCCTACTTACCCTCTAAATAAGAAAAAAATGAAGAGTGACAGCAATAAGGGTAGCCTTTTGGATGGGAATTTACTTTCTCCTGGTGTCCTCTGATTACTTTAGCTTAGAGAGATCCCATTTATGTTCTGGAAGTTGCCCAGTCTCCTTTCAGAACACTCCCTCTCAGTGCTCTTGTGACTCTTCCCCTTTCTTTTTTTTTCTTTACAAAAAATTGATCTCTTCCAGTACCATTAGGCCCTGTCCCAGCTCTGAATTGGGAAATCTTTTATTTTTAACCACAGACATGGGTCAAGGGACTGTTGTGTATATATCCACCTAATCTTTACCCCACCTCCTGTAGATATCAGAAGCTTATCACAGCTAAAGAAGGGCCAATGGGGGACAAATAATAGCTGGCGTGCCACTAGGGATGGGTGTGTGTGAAATTTGATTCAGTTTGCATTTAAATTCATCAGATTCACACTTTCTGAAATAATATGATTCTGAAATAACATGACATAGCCATCCTTTGAAATTTGCAAGCATCCGAATTTTGTGATGCAGTTCTCCAACCAATGTTTACAAAAATGCATACGTTTGGGTGTACTCCTGCTTGAGTGTACTCCTGGATTCAGCCCTGAGCCTACCTGCTCAGGTTTCAGCGGTGGCCAGGAGTGCATTTGCACAGTTAAAACTAGTGTGCCAACTGTGCCCATTCCTGGAGATGTCTGATCTGGCCACGGTGACACATGCCTCTGTCCCATCCCGTTGGGATTACTGTAACTCACTCTATGTGGAGCTGTTTTTGGAGAATGTTTGGAAACTTCAGCTGGTCCAAAGAGCTGCAGCCAGATTATTAACTGGAGCTGGTTACAGGGAGCACACGACTCCCTTGTTGCTCCAGTGCTAATGGTTTGTTTCTGAGCACAATTCAAAGTGCTGGTTATGACCTATAAAAGCCTATATGACTTGGGTTCAGGCTATCTGAAAAACCATATCTTCCCATATGAGCCTGTCGGAAGCCTGAGATCATCGCAGGGGACCCTTCTCTTGGTCCTGCCACCCTCACAGGCATGTCTGGTGGGAACCAGGGAAAGACCCTTCTCCATGGCTGCTCCCAGGCTCTGGAACTCCCCTCTTAGGGAGGTTAGACACTGGTTCGCTCCCTGCTGTTCTTCCGTCAGCAGGTGAAGACTTTCCTGTTCTGACAGGCTTTTGGAAACTGACAGCAAGGGCTATTAAATAGTGTGCTGTTTTTACCGATTTGTATTTTGTGTTTTCTTAATTGCTATGTTGTAATTGCTTTTAATTTTATAATTTATTTATTATTTGATTTGTATCCCGCCCTTCCTCCCAGCAGGTAGTTAGTTTAGATACGTTTTAATTATCTTCTGTGTGTTTTATTTATATGTTTGAAACTGCATTTGTTTTAATTTTTGTAAGCCACCTTCAGTTCCACTGGGAAAAAAGCAAGATATAAATGAATAATAATATAGGGGGAATGTGTGTAAAAATGAATATATTGTTGAAAATAACATAAAATGCATTATATTAGGAGAAACTGCATGCAGAAATGTGTATAGTACTCAAACCTGCATCCAGAATATGTTTCGTAGGAGAAATTCACACTAAAATGTTGAAGAATTTTCATGAGGATATATAAAATCACATATTGCTGCAGACACCTGGAGTACTGAATTTAAGATTAGAAAAAGTGAGAAACTGAGAGAACCACAACTAACAGGTAATTCCATCCCTACTTGCCACAATCATTGAGCTCCGAAATGTAGAACAGGAGTGGATGTTGTTAATATAAGAACATCTGCTGGGTCAGACCAAAGGCCTATCATAGCCGGGATAATGGTAGTTGCAGTTTGGGAACATCTTGGAGGCCAAGAGTTCCCCACAACTGCTCTAAAAGCATGGAATGAATAGATTATACACAGATTATATATCCAGGTTTTGATTAAGTTTGTAATGGATCAAAGAGAATTTATTATCATAGGTGAGTACTTTTTTGGTGTGTTGGTTAGTGAAAAGTGACCAAGTAACGGTCTAATTGGGAATGGTAGCTGTGTTAGGCTTTTGCCTAACAGGCTTTTGCCTAACAGGATATTGGGGGGGCTGCTAATCTGGACCCTGATAGGCCTGCAGAACCAGTAACTACAGTGTGTTTAAAGCACACTGTACAGCAGTAATAATTGATTAAAATGGATGTGAAAGTTGCTTGGAACATTGTGCTAGATTTCACTGTTTGCTAAGACCTTTGCCTCCTGAAGGATGATAAGAGTAGCAGAAAAACAACGATGAAGCCAAAACTAAAGTGAACGTACAACATGTTTTGGTCAGCCAGTGCTGGAGCATGTCAAAGTGCAGTGTGCGGAAAACAGCTGATGGTCAACGTTATGTGGGACCACTCACATAAGTAATGAAATTAATGCAAATGATGGAAGTCTGTCCTCTTAGTCTAGTTCCTGATCAATGTAAAATGTGTATTTTGTGAACCATTATGTGACATTGGTTGGTTCATTTTGAAGGGGTGTATGTGTGGCAGTAGTATAGTGGCAAATTTAGAAGTGCAAGGTCCCTTCATGTTAGCCATAGCCCCTCCTTTCTCCCTTTTTTGCTGCAGGGTTGAGAATGAGATCCTTGTTAATGTCTTCTCTCACAATAGACATCCCTAGGAGCCATTAAGCATGAAAGGGAGAGTATTAGCTACTGAGAAGACTCTTCTCAGTGGCTGACTCACCTCCTTTTACTTTGATTGGTTCCAGTCAGCAGGAAAGGTCAAAGAATCATGTTAGAACTCTTCTCAGTGGCTGACATTCCCCTTTCATGCTGATTGTCTCACAGGATGCTGGAGGCACAGGGATCCTGCTGGGACCCTGCTCCCAAAAAAGTAAAGGGTCTAGCCCCTGCCCCCCCGAGACCCTGGAAGACTACAGTCCTAGTGTGTGTGTTTTCTTTTTCTGTCTTGCTGCCCAATTGTCTCCACATGCTTCACTCAGTTGGGTGAAGGCCTCAAGATCCTGGCATACTGCCTTGGATTGGTAACTATGAATGTTATTATAACCTGATATGCTAGGGAGCTTAGAACGTGTGTTTTACAAACAGATGGGCAGGAGGAAGTTAAAGGGAGACTCTGTTAACAATGTTAGCTACTCTGACTGACTGATTTGTCAATGAAATTATTAGTTAATGCCATCATTATACCATGAATCAGTTTATGCAATTTATATCACATTATGTTATGTTGCTTTATTTTAATAAATTTCATGTTATGTAAATTGTTTTATTTTCTATACGCTGCTTTATTTTCTTCACATTTCACAGCACCATTAAGCTTTGTACACCAATAAACCAATGGATTCACTTAAGTCACAATCTTGAGTCTGTGGTTATCTGAGCAAGTTGGAACCCTGATTGCAGGGCCCAGTTAATGCTGGTGGATTAACTAGGACTTGGCACGGTATGCACTAGCCTCGATTGGATCCCCAAATTAGCAATTTAATAGGGAGAAATGTTGAACAACAGGGATAGCCTTTCGTTTCTAGCCCAGGGGAGCCTAGACCTCTTAAGTCTCAGAGGTCATTCTGGAAAGACTCCTTAGTTTAAATCTGGATGGATATGGCATGTGCATAAGCCCACATTTACAGTTGTTACTTGTATGAATGTAAAAGAGATAGGTAATTGAACAGGGAATGATTTAGAAATTAGCTTGAAATATTATATGCACTCTGTGACACCTGCTTCTGTTTAATGGTTTATTCGCTGTTTGTGAGAATGGAAGATGAAAGGAAGAAAGGAAAAGAAATCCAGGTACAGCTGGGGAGGATGTAAGTGCCTTTAGGTAATAACTAGGTCCTCATTCACACCTCATATTTGAAGTAGTATCATACCACTTTAAACAGTCATAGACTTCCCCCAAAGAATCCTGGGAATTGTAGTTTGTTAATGGCGTGGAGAGTTGTTAGGAGACCCCTATTTCCCTCACAAAGCTACAATTCACAGAGCGGTTAAACAGTCAATCTCTTTCTTTCTCCAGGAAATTCCATGGGATGGAGATGTCTACAGCAGGGAAAAAGTAGATCTATCCACAACAGATTCATGCGGTTTGAATCCTGACAGATGGTTCTCCTGAATTTCACCAGTTTTCATTTTTTTAAAAAACCAAATGTTTATGAAACACATGCCACAAATGGAATATCAGGAAACAAACTTGAGAACTGTTAATTTGTTTAGATAGAGTGTTTCATTAGATACTAGTTTAAGGTAAATTAATTTTAAAACTTTTCTGAATGTAGGTTTCTTTTTGTTTGTTTAAAAAAAGAAAAAAACATTTATTTTTTGTTTTACATGTGCAATCAAAAACATTCTAGCACATCATCGCTCATTTCTAAAAGGTGAAATGATAAACCTATTGTGTTGGATCCAGTCTTAGTTATATTTACAATAGACCCATTGAAATGAATGGGACTTAAGTGATGAGTCACTGGAGTCCCATTCATTTTAGTAGATTTGCTCTATGTGTGACTAAGATGGAATCAAAGCCACTGTTTGCAATAGTGATGATGATGATGATGATGATGATGATATTAAATGGCCAGCTGCCTTCATACCCAATGATGATATATGTGGGCAATGCCCCCGAGGATTTAATTCATTATATGTTAGTTTGTCCCTTGTTTGATGGCCCTAGAAAAAGATTTCTGGATCCGCTGATTCAAAAGAATAAAGATCTAAATGAAACTCAGATAGTAGTATTTCTTTAATCCACAGACCAACCTTACATAATGATGTCTACCGCTAATTTTGCTCTGGCGGCAAAGAATCTTAGAGCCAGGCATATTAAAGCTTCCAATTAATTTAGGCGCTAAGTTTATAGAATTTTTTAAACTAAATATGCGTGTATAGTACTACTAAATGTTTTTTGTATTTTATTGATGTTTTTTAACGACTGTATTCCTTCTGTAACAGCCAATGGCTATGCACAGATTTGATAAACTACTAATATGTGGGCAATGTGTTCTCCTTGCATTAATTATTTGCATTAGAGAAGGAAAATTCTGTCAATTTTAGTTTTCTCTGTTTCTCATTTTTCCAG
The DNA here is from genome assembly GCF_030035675.1 of Rhineura floridana. Lineage (NCBI taxonomy): Eukaryota > Metazoa > Chordata > Lepidosauria > Squamata > Rhineuridae > Rhineura > Rhineura floridana. Next base: position 13,422,512 of record NC_084490.1, read on the forward strand.
TCTTAAATTTAGTTCTTCATTTTGTGCAGCGATAGGTGATTTTTCTAAAAAAAATCCTCATGAAAATTCTTCAGCATTTTAGTGTGAATTTATCCTAACACACACATTTTTGTATGCAGTTTCGACTAATGCACACCTTTTTGCAGGCAATTTCACCTAATATAATGCATTTTGGTATGTTATTTTCCTTCATATATTCATTTTTATGCACACATTCCCATAACATAATGCAATTTTATAAACATTTTTGGTTGGTGAAGTACACTGCAAAATTCAGATAAGTGTGAATTTTGAAAAATGGCTGTGTTTCAGTTCTCATATTGTTTTGGAGTGTGCAAATTTCATAGATTCGGCTTGAAATGCAAACTGAATTGATTTTCTCGACTATACCTAATTTGCATTAATGTCAGTGGGTCTATCCTGAGCAGAACTTAGATGGATATGAGCTCCATAACTGAGCTTGTGCTACTGAGAAGGCCTTCTCTGCCAATCTTTACACTTGACAGAGTCTGTATGGAAGGAGGAGGGCTTTCAGATATCTGGGGCATCTGTCATTTGGTGCTTTAAATACTAATGCATGAGGCAAGCAAACAGGAAGGGTGTGATGTTCCATAGTGAACAATGGAGGGCAGCAAAGGCAACAGATAGGAATGTTGCAGCTGCCTAAGGGAAGTGAAAGCAAGCTTTGGATAACTGATCTGGGTACAGTGGTGGTTGTAGAGAGACAAATGAGGTAGTGAATTAAAGCAGTGAACAGAGACAGACATGCCCACCAAAATAGCACTTACATCAGATAAACCTGATAAGATCCTCATGAAAAGTAGGCAGCAATGCTGAAAATCCTGGTTCTTGTTAGCTGTGATTGCAATCAGGTGAAGCCAGAGCAATCAGCCCTCTCTAGCAGGTGACTCAGCTGCCCGGATGCTATAGGATGTTTTTGAAGATTCCAGATCCTCATACTTTAAAAACAAAAATGCTTTCAGCTAATGAGGGTGAAGGACAGATGACTCTTGATAGTAAGAATTTACACATTCCCTCGAGAACAATGATTTGCAAGGTTCATTTTCAGCTGCCAGAGTAATGATACATAGAGAAATCAAGCAATGTGCATGCTTTAAGTGACCAGGTCTTTATTGTATATCATGAAAACTTGCAGGGCCACAGCACCCATCATCTCTGATCATTGGTCATGCTGGCTAGAGCTGATGGGAGTTGGAATCCAACATCTAGAGGGCCACACATTCCCTACCCATGACATAAACCTGGCTTCAGCGTATGAACTAACTCCTTTAAAATGCATTGTGATTTTCAGGGTCCAACAATGTTGCAAACACATAGTGGCATCATGCTGGGAACTATAGTTTGATGAGGGTGTTGAGGAAATGATGCTGGGGGAGGGGGATGAAGATGTGATATTATTATGAGGCATATCAGGAGGAATGCTCCTAGGTTTCCAAGATGGAAGAGAGGGCAAGTCTCCTACAACTTTAATTTGCAGTGGATTTTGGCAGGTATAGCTTGCATGATGAGCTAGGCCTCCTGAAATGATTCCCTCTTCTACAAAATTATTAATGGTACAGGAGCCCTGCCTGTCCTCTTTCACATTTGCCCACCCAAGGGGACACCCTGAAAAACTAAAAGAAAACAACTGAAGGAGTAAGGATTCAGTCAGTCAGTCAGTCTAAAAGCTGTGATCTCAAAGTTGCCTGGAACAGGGTCTTTCAGCAGTCACCTGCAAGTCCTATCATCTCTGGCCATTGGCCATGCTGGCTGGGGCTCATAGGAGTTGTCGTTCAGCAACATCCGGATGGCCAAAGATTTCCCTACATGTGCCCTATATATTCAAAACAGATCAAAAGCACACACCTCTCCCAATAATCCTGGAAACTGTCGTTTGTTAAGGGTGGTGGGAACTGCAGCTCAGTGAGGGGTAAACTACAGTTCAGAGGATTCTTTGGGGGAAAATATGCTTTTGATGTGATTTAAATGTGTGGTGCACCCACAGCCCAAGTAATATTGATTACAGAAATGTGTGTGTTTGTGTGTGCAGAGGCGTGCATGCGCTTGGGAAAAAAATCCAGAATTCTGGAGGCTCTCCTCTGCGGTAAATTTTGCATGGGATTTCACCAAATCACAATGTTGAGGTGAATGTGGAGGATTTCTTATCAAAACTCCATTTGATAAGACTAGCAACATCTTTCAGGGAAATTAATTCTTCATATCCCTGACAGAGTAATCCAAACCCTCTTTGTGGGGTGGGGTTGGACAGAGGTGTCACTCCACTGACATGGAGCCTCCCTTCTGCCTGCTGAGTGTGTAGGCAGGCAGAAGAGCAACCGGCAAGATCCCTTCCACAGGGAGCCAGTGGCAACTCCCTCCTGATGGAACTTTCTCAGAGGGGATGAAGCTGAGGCACCATTACTGTTGTTGCATGATGGCAATGGAGACTGGTGGCTCCCATGTCAGTGGGACAGTGAATCCACTCTGGGTTTCAGTCTGAACTTTCAAGGGGCTGTCCAGACAGCCACTGCATAAAGGTATCGAGTCTGATCTGGTCCCAATCCCTGCACCATCTACCTGCCCCTGCCTTCCACCCTGATCACCATGCATGGCAGGACTGTGGAAACCGTGGTGTCCTCGCCACTCCATAAAGCCCGGGCTGGGTGGGTGGGAGTCCAGATTGCTCCCTAAGTTAGCACTGATAGTAGCTAGTTTTATGATTTAAGGCAAGCATAGGGGGAGCTGTGGCCCTCCAAATGTTTATTATTTCTTAGTGTATTTGTATGCCACTTTTCATCACCAGGTGACCTCAAAGAGGCTTCCATAGCAAGAACAAAATAACATGATAAAAACAATTCAGAACATAATCATAATAAAAACTACCAGTAGTATCAATAAATAACACCACAAAATATTATGGAAGGTTGAAATCTCAAATCAATCTAGTCTGCAAAATCTAGAGAAAATAAATAAATAAATAAATATGAGAGAGAGAGAGAGAGAGGAAACAAATATACAGCAGAGTCCCACCATTGTATATCCTTCAAAGAAGGCTGTAACAGATTCCTTTCTGGCAGTGTCTCCCCCCAGAGTCCAGATAGGCTTGCTTCCATCTCCACGTCCTTGGGCTCACTCAGCTACCACTCCCTGGGCTTCTGCTGCTTAGGATGGCTTCACACCTTAATTGTCCACTCATAGACCACGTTCACACCAAAAGAGGACCACATGTTGCTGGACGACACCTCCCATTACCTCTGGCAACATCTGGAGGGCTCTAGGTTTGATTTAAACCATAATTGTCTGCACTGACCCAGTGGTGTTTGTCAAATCGAGTATGAAGTACCAGAGTGGTGTGGTGGTTGGAGATTGGTTTATGACTGGGGAAGTTGAAATCCTCACTCAGCTGTGAAGTTCAGTGGGTGAGGCTGGGCCAGTCGTGCCAGCTGTCAGTCTACCTGTTAGAGCAGCCTTTCCCAACCTTTGTGCCCCCAGATGCTGCTGGACTACAATTCCCATCATTCCTGACCATTGGCCATGCTGGATGGGGCTGATGGGAATTGTGGTTCATCAACATCTGGGGGCACAAAGGTTGGGAAAGGCTGTGCTGGAGGATAAAGTGTATGTTTGTGTGACAGGATGTATGCCATCCTCAGCTCCTTGGAGGAAGGGCTGGATAGAAATGAAATGTGTTAGTTAATTTCAGTCACCCCAACCTGGTATCATCCAGGTGCTGTTGGACTACAAATCCCATCAGTCCCAGCCAGCATGGCCGATGGTCAAGGATGATGGGAATGGTAGTCCAGGCGAGGAAAAACTGATTTAATTCAAGGATTAATAACCCGCCTTTCACAAAGGGGCCTACATAAAGCAGGCATTATTTATTTATTACATTTTTATCCTGCCCTTCCTCCCAGAAGGAGCCCAGGGCGACATCAGGAACCTTTGACCCTCCAGACGTGATTGGACCCCATCATCCTTGAACATTGGCCTTGCTGGCTGGGGCATATGGGAGGTGGAGTATGGCAACATCTGGAGGGCGGCAGGCTTCTCACCCCTGACATTTTAAGACACATATAGAAATAAAAACGATGGCAAGAAAGCCATTAACTAAAAATAACTTAAAAACAGAAGCAGCTAAAATTCTTCAAGCGCAGGACAATAAGTGATTATACACAGATAATAATAATGATGGTAACAATAATATCTCCAGTAATCCAGTAATGGGGGGGGGCATATGTATTTCCTTGAGGAAAGAGCACCAAAGGTGTGGGGTTATCACTAAACAGGCTCTGTGCCTGGTGCCTGCCGCATTTTAGGTATCCTTGGTGGGATTTCATTTTAGGTATCCTTGGTGGGATTCTATTCTTACTGGGTTTGTACTAGGGTTACTAGACCTCCATTTTTCATCTGGAGACTCCATTTTTGGGGGTCCCCTCCGGCTCTCCAGGTGACTCATCTTAATCTCCAGGCTTTCAGCTTTCATTTTAAAAAAACACAACAGTTTCTAGGTGGTCTGGTTCCAGAGATACACACCAAAATGTCAGCCCCCCCCAACTTCTTAGTTGCTCTAAGTTCTGCTCTAATCCCTGCCCTTTCAGGTTTTTAGCCAATAAGAAATCAGGTTGTGATTGACAAGGAATTTTAGAGCCAAAAAGGTAGAGTCAAATTGAATTGTCTGCCTTCAAGTCGATCCCGACTTATAGCGACCCTATGAACAGCATTTCTGTGGTAAGAGATATTCAGAGGGGGTTTACCATTGCCTCCCTCTGAGGCTGAGAGGCAGTGCCTGGCCCAAGGCTCAGAAATGTGCTTTTCCCCTGCTTTTCTGAACATCTCACAGATTGAATAAGTAAGCTTTCAGTTTTTTTCTCTCTTGCAGAAAAGGGCCTCAGATGCTGCTTGTACAGATGCAGGCTGTTCTTCAGAGAACCACCTCCCCAAACATCAGTGTGCATGGAGTTGCGTCACTTTGTTTTTATGACAACCCTGTGAGGTGGGTGAACTTGAGTGAAGGGAGCATTCTCCAGATCACACACCTGTTGGGGGTTCCGGAGCCTGAACCAGGAGCCTCACTGGACTGGCACCTACTCTAGTGTGTTACCAGACCAAGAACGGAATAATACAACTGGGTGGGGAAACTTTTCCAGCCCAAGATCAGCATTTCCTTTTGGGCCCCTTTCCAGGAGTCACATGCCTGTGATGGGCAGGACCAGAGGCAAAAGTGGGTGGATCATTGAATGTAAATAGTACCTTTGTAGAGTTGGCTTGTTCCCACAGATATACACCCCTCTCTCTCCTCCATCCAGGCGAGCAAGGAGCTTTATCGGAATTCAAGGACATTTTCCAGCCAGTCAAAAATGTTCAAGCAGGGGTATGTGGTCTGGAGAGAGTCCCCAGATAGGGAGACCTGGAGGGCTGGAGGGCTGCATTTGGCCCTGGCCATTAGGTTCTATACCCTGGAGGTACAGCATCAGCCTCTGCAATTGACAAGTAATATAAAGCCTCAGGATTGGCTAGAGATGGTATAGGGGTGGGACAAAATAGTCACTCCCTTTTCTTTGCCCTTTGCAGGATGACCTTTTGCCTGTTTTGGGGGTTGAGGATGAATTTTGGGAAGGTGGTCAAACTTGCCGGCACTTTATGATGATCACTGAACCGCTACACATCTATTGGCAAGCATCAAAGAGTTTGCAGGAGTGCTGGGAAGCGTTGCTCCTCCAAAAGAAAATCATCCCCCCCTCCCAAAAAGTTGAAGAAGGGAAGAAGTTTCACTGCCCTGAAAGCCCTGACAAAATTCAGGCCAAACACTTGGATTTTCAAAAGTTTGCCCTGCACTAATACAATCAATTACTAGGCGTATGCCCCTGAATACCACTTGCCAGTAGCCATCAGCAGGGTGTTTCAAGCAGGGCAGCATTGATCACTTGTCCTCCTGTGCACAACTGTGCCCACACCACACAAGGGGCAAGGCGGGTGGGCCACACTGCCCTACCTGAGCTGACCACTTCTTCCACTTGCTGGGAATCACAAGTGGGGAGAGTGCTTTGGCACATAGGTCCTGCTTGCGGGCTTCCTATAGTGGGCATCTGGTTGGCCACTGTGGGAACAGGATGCTGGAGTAGATGGACCACTGGCCTGATCTACCAGGGCTTTTTAGGTAAGAGACAGTCCTTCTGCCTTAACAGATCAGTAGCTTCTGCTCGCTGTTCTTCTGTACTTGGGGACCCTGAGCTGGAAAACGCAGATCTAAATGCCTCCCCTGTCCTGGTTTGCTCTAGCCTGGATGCCAACAAACTTCACAACCGAACATGGATTTGTAAACAGATTTACCCACAATATCATGCTGGCTTTCATCAGGAAATGTGGCTCTTGCAGCATGAGGGCCAGAATGTGCATGTGTTTTCATGCATTTGGGCAAGGATAAGTGTGTTGTTTTCAAACCTCGAAATAAAATACATTTTCATTCTTGCAATCAAGACCTCAAGATTCTTCTTTATCCTTCTGCTTCTCATTGATGGCCTCCCCAGAAATAACAATGTCTCAATCCCTCAACTGTTGGTGCCACTAACCACTAATTGCTTTCCCTGCGGCTGCCCCATAGAGTTCTGGGTGGCAGTGGCGAAATAACTTTGGAATCCACTTTTGCAAGGAAATGCTGTTGAGGTGAGGCAACCAAAGGGATGGTGCAAGCATGCAGTTTCACCGATGAGTTTCTGCAATCTCCTCAGGTAAAAACAAACTAGGGGAAATAAAATTGTACCACTGAGTTAGATAGACTAGGAGGCTGACTTCATCCACATTTACCCCACATTTATTTTAATTGTATTACATTATTATTTTTATTGAATTATTATTAATATTATTATTAACTTGTTACCCGAATGTCTCCAAGTGACTTTTAACATTGTTAAAAACAAAAAGAAATATATCATACTATAAAAACAAAATAATAAAACCATGACACCTCAATGCAGCCACAGGAAGCTTTGGCAGCATACTAATAATATATCCCATCTTTTATTCAAGGGAGCCTAAGGCAACACTGTATTTTCATATAATATCCTCCCTTCATTATATTTTCATAAAAATCCTCACTTGGTGAGGTCGATGGTGATTTGAACCTAGTCCTAGTCTCACATCCTAGCCTAACTACTACACAACAGTCTTTTCTTCTCAAGGCTAAACATGCCCAGTTCTTCCCGTCTCTCCTCAGAGAACTGGGCATGTTTAGCCTTGAGAAGAAACCTAGATCAGAAACTGATCTATAAACCATATCTGTAAAAGTACCTGGTTTGTAGCTCTGAAATAGTTGGGCCCAATGCTGCTTTATGTTCTGCCATTTCCATCATTCCAGCTTGAACTCCCCATGACTTAAGATTGCCCGGCCTATTGCTTGAAGGATTCCAGCTTCCTCCACAGGTTATTTCGGAGAAAACAAAACACCTCTGGCGAAAGGGCAGAAATCATGGCTGGGGAGGGGAGAGCTTTTTTCTGCTTGGCTCGAGGCAGTCAGGCTCTGCTCCTTGACCTACTAGGAAGGCCCATAGGTCAGTGGTAGAACCATAAGATAGAAGGGCAGGGGCCCAGAAGGAGCCTTGAAGTTTCTCATCAACATTATTGGACAGAAGGCTGAGCTGGTACACAGGCCACCTGGTCACAATCTTTCCCCCTATGGTGAGATGTACTGTAGTTCTAATTAAATTATAGTAATCATTTCTAAATGAGCACCGAAAACATATAAATTAACATTTGCAACTTTTAAGCAATTTTGGTGATGTGTAAGTGGCCACCCTAGAAATAAGGCAGTTATTTGAGTTTTGTTTTAGTTATACTCTTTGCTACCTGCTCCATCCTTGTGTATCAGTGATGAATGCCGGTGGCTGTAGCAACCATAATTTCCATTTGCATGCTGGAATTTGCTCCCCTTGGTTCAGCCTTCTTAAAATCTCATGTTGTGTTTCACACAACCACTTTTACCCCTTCAGGTGATGTCAATTTGATTTCTTTTCCCAAATGCAGATTTGCATATGGTTGTCATCTTATTCCTATGCATGGTTCATCGTGATTTGTGTATTTATTCACTTGTTATTAATCATATCTACAGTACTCAGGATACTGGGTTGTAGTCAATGTTGTGCAGGCAGATTTCCACTCATGCAGTGGGACTTCCCTTCTGTCCTTTTCCTACGTGTCCCCAAAATCTGCTCCAGAGGGTATCCAAACCCATTGAAGCAGATTTTGCAAATGCACATGGGTCTGCAGGAAAGAGGAGGGAAGAGGAAGGGGAAGCTCCACTGTGCAAGTGGAAGTCTGCTGCGGGAGTGAACCAGCAGCATTAAGTTTCATTTCCACTTCTAGGATTGCAAGCTCCTTATGGTTTGGACCTCTCTTTTTAGTACATGATAATCTGTAAAGAACATGTATGTCAATGGCATAATTCTATTACAGCTACTAGTGCAAGCTAGTAGCAGTAGTAATAGTGATAGGCCAGTGAGCTACCAGGGACTCAGTATATATAGTCCTCATAGCCCTCTAACCAGTGAAGGAAGAGGCATGTGCATCATGGAGCCCTCTGACTAGTAGCCAATATGAAGCCCTGTGACTGGTAGACAGTATGAATCCTCTGTATTAGGGCAGATATAAATACCAAGAACTCGGCCTTCTGTCCTTGCAAGGTTCAAAGGGCTGTGGGGACCTTAGGATGGACAACACGCAGACTGGATTTAGGTATGGCTGCTGCAGACCCCAGCCTGACTCTGACAACAGGAAGGACTTCACTTTGTGCTACTCCTTCAGTCGTTCTGTATCAGCCATGGGTCCATGCCTGGTCTTGAACTGAAGACTCCCAGGCTCATATCTATCCCTGCGTTTATGAGATCACATTGGCTCTGGAGTGATCACATCCTGACAGTCACACCTAAATTCCAGTCACTTGACAAAAATTGTTCAGAGCATGCTGTACTGCAGTCTGGATGCCGATCAAAACATTCACAAGCCTCATCTAACAATATGCAAATCAATTCAAAACATTAGTGACTTGAACCCAGGGGGAGGGGTAAAATGGTTGTGCTTCAGTTCTGAGTCTCTTCCAAATGGACAGGCCGTCCTTTCTTGCAGAGTATGACAATGTGCTTGGGAGCGTTGATTTCCTTGTACGAATGGGACTCCTCCCCTGGCGTGACTCTAAGCTCACAAATAGTCACACCAAAGACGTTCTTGCTTCTGCGATAGGTCCTCTGGCTCTTCTGGTACTCTTCTCCACCATCCCCACACACAGCCCCAATGTCCTCCTTTGGGGCATGGATGAAGGTGCTGCCTTCCCTGTACCTGGGCATGGTGAGCCCTCTCTGCTCCATGATGCTCTCGCAGTATTTCCCTGAAAAGTTGCTCTTGGGAAAGTCATAGTGCTCCCTGTAGAACCTCTTGTTCTGAAGCTTGCTTTGACAAGAGGCTTCAAACACCACGAAGGTCGCCAGAAGAAGCAAGATGAACATGGGGCCCATTCCCTTCAGAGTCCCCATAGCCCTCTTTGAGATTCAGGAGGACCTTCGAAAAGAGCAAAAAATAGAGCTAAAAATAGTGGTGATGTTGAGGGGCACTGAGGGGATCTACTGGGAAACCTCATGCCAGGGAACCATCATCCAAGCAGACACAGCAATAATTTGAATGTGCAGAAAGAATGAGTAATGTGTTCCTTCTTGGGATGCCCCACGTCAGGACACATGTCATTTCAACAGGCTTTTAGACTAAAAGGTGTTTAGGACAGTGTGTTGAGAGGTTGCTGCGTTGTCTATTACTTAGTTGCACTATTTTTTAACCTGTTTTATCCATTTTAAGTGTATGGTAAATGTTTTAATGTTGCTAATGGTTTAATCTTATTTTAATGTAAAATTTTGAATGTTTTAATTATATGTATTTATGTCTGTTGTAAGCCGCCCTGAGATCCAGTTGGAAAAAGGGCAGGGTATAAATAATAATAATAATAATAATAATAATAATAATAATGTGGGGGAGTGGAATGTTTGAATCAGCACTGGGACAAAGTATTTAGCCCAGGCTTTTTGGGTGATCTATGAGGTCTGTGGGGCAAAACTGCAGCCAAATAATGACTTTGGGAAGGGGAGAGAATTTTGTTTGTTTTAACATGGGGTTCTTTCCACTGAGACGTGCTACGGCTCATAACAGACAAGCTGCTGAATACAGATGCAACACCACTTGGCAGAGTTTACTTTGGTGGGGGTGGTGGGGACAAAAGCAAGACAGATATGGATATAACTTGTGGCTGCCATGTGTCCTAATGCTAAGTCTTCCCCAACCACTGAAAATAAGTAGGATTCACTTTTCCCTTATGAAAGTTGGTAGAATTCCCCGCCCCCGCTGCCCCATATACACACACTTTAGGGTATTAACAAATGGCTGTGCAAAACGTGAACTGTGCAAAACTGTGTGAACGTGTGTGTGTGTGTGTGTGAGAGAGAGAGAGAGAGAATTGACCTCATGAAAAAATAAAGTCAAGTCAAATCAGTCCCTCCCCTGACACGGAAAGGCAGCACGTTCAGAAGACCAGATGAAAAAATCCTTCACCCTGACAAGCTAGCTCATTATGGGCTGGGGTTTTGAAAACGAACAAATCTGTGGGAGCATTGAAACGTGCTGTCTTCACCTTCAGTCTGAAGAGATACCATCCCACAATCTCAATTCCACATGCCTTTTCTGCCTCTTTAGCTCTCTGGAAGTGGTGTGGAAGGGATATTAACTCCCAACCCAATATCACTCTCCCAAACAAATTAGCAGCTCCATTGCAACTGCCTTGAAGTTAAAAACATGCATGGGAGCTCTTGATCAAACCTCATTTCACCCCATGGAATGGGGTTCACTTCCCACCCCATATAATCTGGCCTTTCACCTGAGCCACTTCTTGCCTCCTCCAAATTTTACCCCATGCAGATAAAATCACCATAGCGTTGCCCCTGCTTCAGAGTTTAACTTACCTGCCACTGCCTTTGAGACTGCGTCAGAGAAACTGATCACACTCTGCTCAGAAGGCACCAGTTCCCTCTGATTCTCGTTTGTCAAGGGAGCTTGCTGCATGCATCTGGGCAGGGCAAAGAGGAAAAGACCAGGCAGAAATTTACGTAAGAAGCAATTCCTGTTCCAGAGCTTCCCAGAAATTGCTGGCAAGTGGCAGTGGCATATTCAAACTAGTGGGCCAGTGTTGAAATGTGAAATCGCATTTGCACAAGGCTGTGTTTTCCAAAGGAAATCTCATTTTCGAGATATTTGGTGGCCCTGGATTGGTGAATCTGTCAAATTTCGGTTTTCTCAGTTTCTTATCTATCCAATGATCACTTTGATGTGAATTTGAGGGGTCTACAACAGTTCAAGTATTCTGCCTTGAATGGCTTGCTGCTAGATGGTCCCATGTTCTCAGGCAGTGAAAAAAATTCAGATGGAAACTTGTGGGTTGCAACAGCATGAATGCCAAAGGGCACTGCTTCATTGATCTGAACCTCTTTGGAATGCTTGGAGGCAACTCCCCAGTACCAAGAATTCTAACTCTTGGGATGGTTTCCGTGGCTTGTCAGCCTCAGGGAGGACTGCATTCTGGGAACATGATGCAATAAGCCATCTGCCAAGTTTGCAGCATTGCCTTTCCCAAACCAGTGCCCTCCAGATGCTGTTGAAATCCATCTCCCATCAGCCCCAGGCAGCTTCTCCAATGCCCAGGGATCATATAAAAACATAAGAAGAGCCTGCTGGATCAGGCCAATGGCCCTTCTAATCCAGCATCCATTTCTCACCGTGGACAACCAGTTGCCCATGGGACGCCTACAAGCAGCACCTGAGTGCCAAGAGCACTCTCCCCTCCTGCAGTTTCCAGCAAATGGTATTTGACAGCATACCACCTCCACCTATGGAGGCAGAGGATAGCCATCATGGCTAGCAGCTGTTGATAGCCTTTTCCTTCTTGAGTTTGTCCAATACTCTTTTAAATCCATCCAAGTTGGTGGCCATCATAGCCTCCTGTGGGAGCAATTTCCATAGTTTAGCTACGGGCTGTGTGAAGAAGGTCTTTTGGATGTCCATGAGTCCATTTGGATGTCCATGAGTTCCAATATGACAGCAAAAGAAAACTCTCTATCCACTTTCTCCATACCATGCATCATTTTATACAATATATTTCTATCATGCCTTACTCGACTTTTCTCGAAACTAAAAAGCCCCAGATGCTGCAACCTTTCCTCATAGGGGAGTCGCTCGATTCCCCCTGGTTACACTTTTCTGAACCTTTTCCAGCTCTACAATATCCTTTTTGAGGTGAGGCAACCAGAACTGTTCACAGCATTTCAAATCTGGCTGCACCATAGATGTAAATAATGGCATTATGATGTCAGGAGTTTTATTTTCCGTGATGAGAGTTGGGAATCCAGCAACATCTGGAAGAGCACCAAATTGACGAAGGCTGTGGTTGGGCATACCTGAGTACCAAGCCCCACCAAACTCATTAGAAACAAACACATCTGGGGACACCCTAGTCATATTGGCTCCAATCATAGGAATTTTCTTAAAAAGCTGCCTTATCAGACCATTGGTCAGTCTTGCTTGGTACTGCCTACCCTGATTGGGAATGGCTCTCTAGGTCTTCAGAAAGGGAGTCTCTCCCAGTCCGACATGGAGATGCTGGGGATTTTTTTTTAATGATATTTATTAGTCAGTTTTTTTCCAAATATGAACTCAAAGCTACTTACAAAAAAACCCCAACTGCTCAAAGTGACTTACAACAAAAGCAAACAATTACAAAAACAATTTCATAATAAAATAATACAACAACAGTAATAAAACAATAACAAATGTCACAGCAAACACAAAAACCATTTCAATACTATAAATATAACATTACATTCTTTAGCAGGCCACATTACACCTCTTGGCGATATGGCAGAAATAAAAGAAAATTAAGACAGTTTCAGCTTTGCTCCTAGAAGCACCCCACCCATGATGTTACTCGCAGTCTCACTCCTTTTAGCAGCAAAAAGTCCTCTCCTTAAGGCAGAGGCCTCCCGAAAGGACTCTGGGGAGCCCTTCTTCTTGGGCTGGCCCGGCTGGGAGCTTGGAAGGAGCTTGTTAGTTTCCACCAGCCACCCACTGTGACTCTTCCCAGCGGGCCTGGTCTCAAGCAGCAGCGTCGAGGTGACCAAAGGCGCCAGCATGTCTCCGGGAAAGTCCTGCTTGTAAGGATTGAACCTGGGACCTTCAGTGTACAAAGCAGATGCTCTGTCATTTCACTACGGTCCTTCCCGCTGAAAGAAATGGGATATCACAACTAACTTGCTCCTTAGGTTTCAAGTGTAGGGCTTAGGCCTGGTCTACGTATGCAGCAAGATCAGGCAGAACTAGTGGTGACCAAAATTGGCCCTCCTAAATTCACTGACACTGGATGGGGCGGGGGAGCCAATCTATCCCATAATTACCTTTAGAATAATTCTATGTCAAAACTTCATGGAACATTTGGTTGTGTGTGAAATGGTGGCTACCAAGAAAATATCTGCATTGTCTTCACAACAACCCTGTGAGAGAGGGGAGGGGAGGCTGAGAGACAGTGACTGGCCCAAAGTCATCTAATGAGATTCATGGCTGAGTGAGGATTCAACCAGGTCATGGTCCAACACCCAAACCATTACACCCCACTGACTGAAACATATGCCACAAAATGGGATATTAGACACTAATTTAAGGTCAATGAATTTAAATACTTTGCTGAACGCTGGTTTGTTTTGCTTATTTAAAAAAAGAAAAAAAGTTTTCATTTTTTGTTTTGCACATGCAATCAAAAACATTCCAGCACATCATCGTCACTCATTTCTCTAAAATTAAATTATCAACCTGATGGATTAGATCTAGTCTTAGTCATAGTTAGAGTAGACCCAGTGAAATGAATCTACGTATGACTAGATATTGCTGCCCCAGGCTCTTACTGGGAGGAAGCACGGGATATAAATCTAATAAAATAAATAAATATCTGAATCAAAGCCAATATTCTGAGTAGCAACAGTAATTGTCATGATGATGTTGATGATTAATATTATTAATAGTACAGTGATAGGCCAACCACCTTCGCAGCTAATGACAATATATCTGGCCAAGGTATTATCCTTGTACTTACATGAATTAATTAATTAATGCATTAATTACTTGCATTAACTTCAGTGGGTCTTCCCTGAGTAGAACTTAATTGGATACAAGCCCTTATCTCCTGGACAACCCCCCTTGGGAAGCAGAGCTACCAGGAGACCCCCCTCTGCCAATCTTTACTTTCAAAAGATTATGTATGGAAGGATGAAGTCTTTCAGATATTTGGAGCCTGATGTGGGCACCTTGAATGCATAATTACAAACACAAAGGGTGTGATGTTCCATAGAGAACACAGGAGGGCAGCAAAGGCAAGAGGTAGGAATGTTGCAGCCACCGAAGGGAAGTCAAAGCAAGCTTTGGATAACTGACCTCGGTACAGTGATGGTTGAAGACGAATGAGGAAGTCAGTTAAAGCACTGGACATAGATGGACACACCCATTGAAACAGCACATTTGTGAATATATCCAACCTCGGATAAACTTGATAAAAGTTAAAATCCTCATTAAAATAGGCAGTAATGTTGGAAAACTTGGTTCTTGTTGGCTGTGATTGCAATCAGTAGAAGCCAAAGCAATTGCCCCTCTCTAGCAGTTAACTCAGCTGTTGAGGTGTTATGAGATGTTTATGGAGATCCCAAATCCTCACACTTGTTTTAAAAAAATGCTGTCAGCTGATGAGGCTGAAGGACGGATGGTTCTTGGTAGAAAGAACTTCCACATCACCGCAACAACATTGCTCTGCAAGGGTGTGGGTTCACATTTTCAGCTACCACTCAATGTTTGGGAATAATGACATGTAGAAAAATCAAGCAATGTGCATTCTTTTAATGTCCAGGCCTTTATTGTATATTATGAAACCTTGCACGCATACCCGGATATTGCAGAGCCACAATGCCCATCATCTTTGACATTTGAGACCACTGGGGCTGATGGCTACTGGAGTCCAACAGCATTCAGAGGGCCACACATTCCCTACCTCTGCTCCTGTGTATGAATTGTGTTCTTTGAGGTCTGACAATGCTGCAAACACATAGTGGGGTCATGCTGGGAACTATAGTTTGATGAGGGTGCTGAGGAAATAATTGTGGAGGAGGGGGATGAAGATCTGATATTATTATGAGGCAAATGAAGAGGAATGCTCCTAGGGTGCCCAGATGGAAGAGAGATAAAGTCCCCTACACCAGTAACAGTTGTGTAAAAGAGGGGATTTCGGTAGGTATAGCTTGCATGATGAGCTAGGCCTTTTGAAATGATTCCCTTTTCTATTAAAGATACAGGAGCCCTGTCTGTCCTCTTTTACATTTGCCCACCCAAGGGAAACACTGAAACACTCAAACAGAAACAAGTGAAGGAGCAAAGATTTATTTATTTATTTATGCATTCAATTTGTTCCTCTTGAAGCAGCCCAAAGCAGCAAACATCAAAAATAAAACAATAAAAACATTTTAAAAATATGATCTCTGAGTTGCCAGGAATAGGGTCTTTCAGCAGTCATATGCCTGGGTAAAATGCCTTTAAATTTCTCCTTAAAATCCACAATGATGACAGGGACAGTGGAGAAGTGACAACTCCCTGAAATATTTAAGTTCCTTAGCCCCTCCTCTCAGACCTACAGTTCCCAGGGCTCCCTGGGATGAAAGAACAACTGCTAAACTTGTTTTAAGCCTGCACTGTGGATATACAGTTAGAGATACATTGTAGAGAAAGCAATAAGCAAAGACAAAGAATGGAAGGAGTAATATGACACCCAGAAATGTTTAATTTCCCTAACCCTCCTTTCTTAAATATAGTTCCCAGGGCTCCCTGGGATAAAGGAACTATGGCAAAACCAGATTAAGCCTGCACTGTGGATGTGTCATCAAAGAGATTGTAGAAAAAGCAGTAAGCATGATACAGCTCAGTTGTTGCCAAAGTGTCCTCAGACTTCTGGCTTCAATGGATGGAAGGTAGACTGCATCACAGGAGTCTTTCAAAGTGAACGGGACGATTATTGGTGCAGGCCACACGAAGCCGCTTGATCTGCCTCCTGCCAACATAACTGCATCTAGGGAATCTTCCTGTATTGCGGCAGACGACCACACTGAAGCGCCTCCTGCTGTCAAATAAATTCCCTTGGAAGCGGGTTCCTCCCGTGCGGCATATTTGCTGGATGCTGCTGGGACTGCTATTGATGAAGGTGTTGGTGGGTTTGCACGTCCGAGCATTCAGCCTCCTCCGTGCCATCATGACGTTGCAGTAGACATTGGGGTTGGGTGCTCTGGTTTTTGGATAATCAATGTGACTGTTTGCAAAATCCTGGTAGCTTGCTCCTTCGCTGGACTGCACCAGCACAACCCCAAGAAGGATGGCCAAACGCAGCAGGAGCCAGCAGGAGTCTTTGGTGGTGATCATGGTGGAGCCTTGGAATCTACAGAGAAGGAGGAGGAAGAGGAGGACATTTTAAAACAAAATTTCTTAAGGATGAAAATGAGAGCCTTTCCACTAGGGATGCTTCTCATTTTATCTATCTTAAGCTGATTTAAAAAAAAGATCATCAGCATTGTTAGTGTGAATTTCTCCTAATCTGCACATCTTTGTGTCTTTTCCCAACCCTGCCTGGAGATACTGGTGACTAAACCTGTGACCTTTTGCATGCAAAGCAGATGCTCTACCACAGCCCTTTGAAATATCAGATATCACATAACAAATGTGTCACATGTCATAAACGTGTCAATCCAGTCAGAGTCGCAAGAAGACTGTCACACACTAAATACCACTGCATGCCCATCACCTATTAAACACTGTACTGCCAAATAGCAAATACAAATAAAATACTGAGATGATGAGAACTGTCTATGCAGTGGGAGGGCTTTTCTATTGCAAAGGCATATCGACTTGGAAAGGGCATGAGCTGCAACCTCTCCAGAGTCCCTCCTAGGGATGGTGGGGCCACCCATTGGATCAGGGAGTGGGTTAAATGGCAATTGCTGACTTCACTGCAGCAGTGTTTCCAAGAGCAGTCCTTTATTTTTCCCTCTATAAGTCAATGATAAACATGGGAGAAAGTAAATTGTGAATTCAGAGGCATCTCTAGGAGGGATGAAAGGATCTGTCCACTTCGGTTCTGTCAGTTTCTCATCTTTCCAATCTTACATTCAGTGTTACAGGTTTCTGCAGCAATTTGCAAATCAACTTCTCACAGTAAAAGGCATTTTTCACAAATATATTCATTTTTATACACATTTCCTCCTAATGTTTGAAAACATGGGTTGGCTGGAGAACTGCATGGCAAACTCCAGATAAGTGCAAATTTTGTAGGCTGGCCATGTTTCATTTTTCATATTGGTTTAGAAAGTGCAAATTTGGGATATTTGGCTTTAAACGCTAGCTGAATCAAATTTCCCCTCCATACCTAATCACTACCAGTTAAACTCGATCCTTGATCCTGGTAATGCTCCAGTGATTGATCTATCTATACATACGTCCATTAAGACAGAGATGAAATAACAACATGGGATTTCAAATACATTTAATTTGCCACATTTGTCAACCCCATATCCGCAGGGGTTGTCCACCCAAATCTTCAAGGTCTCTTCCCTTAATTCTTAGCTGAAAGCATAGGGGAAATTATGGTTCTTTTAAATTTAGGCAAATTCTTCAGTAAGAAGAAACTCAGTTTTTCCCAGTTTTCTGGTGCATGAGTGCAGAGGCACTGGGATATCTGACAGCCGCTGGGCCCCTTTTTAGGAAATTGTCATATAATACACTTCATTTCATTAAGATGCCTTAACTGGCTTTACAGATATTAAGCTACCTGTGTTTAGGTTCTGGCTGTTTGCATTGATACCTCCTCCCAGAGTATTTAGGCCCGTCCCCACAAAGTATCTAGCTATGAAGTCAACCGGATGGTGTCACCATGGACGCAATATTGTTTTTAAGTCTACATTTAGTTGTTGTTGTTGCTTACTTTTTAAAAACTATTTTTAGCTTTTTTATGCCATTGTTGTAAATCACCTTGAGACGCACGCAGAAGGCGGCCCGCAAATTCATAAAATAAATATGATGAGGTAAATATCTTATTTTGTATTTATTAACTATATTGTATTTTCACTGGAAGTTGTAATCACTGCTTTTTAAAGATGTTATTTGCTATCTGATCTTTGCAAATTGTATTGTTTTTAATTGATGTATCTCTATATTTGTGGGTTTTTTGGAAGCTGCCTTGAGGGCCTTTTGGCCAAAAAGTCGGGGTAGAAATATAGTAATAATAATAATAATAATAATAATAATAATGATGATGATGATGATGATGAATGATTTGGAGGGAACGTAAATGCCTTCCAGCTCCACCCTCTGAAGAAAGGGGAGCGGCTCCTGTCTGGCTGTGCTTCCTTATGTGAGGGTTAACCTCATCTCAGCTTCTTCAAGGTGTAAACCAGTAGGCCCAGTCTCAGAACTGCGGACGTGGCCGCTTCCAACTTACCCAAACTCAGTCGCGCCTCGAGGTGATGGATGCTTCTTTCTGCAGAGGCAAGCCTGTGTTGCCAGTTGCTGCCTGGCTTATTATATAGAGCTCAGTCAGGCCCGGAGGAGGGGAAAAGAGGAAGAACAAGTCAAGCTGCAGTTCAAGCTCTTGCCACGTGCATAACATAAGAACATAACATAAGAAGAGCCTGCTGGATCAGGCCAGTGGCCCATCTAGTCCAGCATCCTGTTCTCACAGTGGCCAACCAGGTGCCTGGGGGAAGCCCGCAAGCAGGACCCGAGTGCAAGAACACTCTCCCCTCCTGAGGCTTCCGGCAACTGGTTTTCAGAAGCATGCTGCCTCTGACTAGGGTGGCAGAGCACAGCCATCATGGCTAGTAGCCATTGATAGCCCTGTCCTCCATGAATTTGTCTAATCTTATTTATTTATTTATTTATTTATTTATTTATTTATTTATTTTATTACATTTTTAGACCGCCCTATAGCAATAAGCTCCCAGGGCAGTGTACAGCATAATAAAACAGGTTAAAATACAAAAACACAATAAAACATAATTAAAAATTTTCAATTTTAAATTCAAATTTTAAAATTTTTAAAATTCTTAAAATGCCTGGGCGAAGAGGTAGGTCTTTACCTGGCGCCGAAAAGATAGCAAAGAAGGCGCCAGGCGTATCTCATCAGGGAGGGCGTTCCATAGTTCGGGGGCCACCACCGAGAAGGCCCTAGCTCTAGTTATCGTTCTCCGTGCCTCCCTATGCGTTGGGACATGGAGAAGGGCCTTCGACGTCGAGCGCAGCGACCGGGTAGGTACATAGCGGGAGAGGCGTTCCGCCAGGTATTGCGGAATCTTCTTTTAAAGCCGTCCAAGCTGGTGGCCATTACTGCGTCTTGTGGGAGCAAATTCCATAGTTTAACTATGCACTGAGTAAAGAAGTACTTCCTTTTGTCTGTCCTGAATCTTCCAACATTCAGCTTCTTTGAAGGTCCACAAGTTCTAGTATTATGAGAGAGGGAGAAGAACTTTTCTCTATCCACTTTCTCAATGCCATGCATAATTTTATACACTTCTATCATGTCTCCTCTGACCCGCCTTTTCTGCAGAATGCAGATAGATGGAGAAAGGGGGGTTCAACTGAAAATTACACCATTGGCTGTGTGATCCTAAAGCCCTCAGTGAACAAAGAATATTGATGACAGAAGTGTGTGTGTGTGTGTGTGTGTAAAATCCCAGAATTTGGGTGACTCTGCTTCCCTGCAGTAGAGTTATCATGGAATTTCAGCTAAAGCAAAGTGGGTGTGGAGGATTTCTTTCTAATGGGAAGAAAAACCCTATTTGATAAGACTAGTGAAATCTCTCAGGAGAATTAATTTCTATTTTCCCCTGACAGTGCGATCCTAAACCTCTTGGTGGCAAGCTGGGGTGCGGGCTGGATTGGGGGTAGGTGGCATGGAGTTCCCCCTTCCACCCTCTGTGGATGTGGCATTGGCTCTGCCACTCTATAAAGCCCTGCTGAGCTGGTTGGGCTGTACGAATAGGAGTTAGGATTGGTCCCTGCCATGGATTTGCTCCCAAAGGTACCACTGATACTGGCTCCATGACTTAAGGCAGACATGGGGGATCCTGTGGACCTCCAAATGTTGCTGGACTACATTTCCCATGATCTCTGACAACAGCTGGAGGACTACAAGTTCCCCGGCTTCTGATTTAAGACTGTTTGGGAATTGTTTTTAAGATGTTTTAAAAGATTTTTCAAAAGGTGTTTTGAAGATGTTTTAAGATGTTTTTAGTGTTTTGCTCTTTGTTTGCCACCATGGTAAGTGCTGGTGTAGCAGTTAGAGATTGGTTTAGGACTGGGAAGTTAACAGCCTCACCCAGCTCATGCAGTTCAGTGGGTGAGGTTGGGCCAGTCACACTAGCTGTCAGTCACACTTACCTGACAGGAGTGAAGATAAAGAGTGTGCGTGTGTGACAGGATGCGTGCCATCCAGCTCCTTGGAGGAAGGGATGGATAAACATGAAATGTGTTAGCTAGCTAATTTTACTCACAGCCAGCATGGCCAATGGTCAAAGACGATGGGAGCTGTAGTTCAGGTGAGGAAAAAGTGATTTAATTCAAGGATTGATAACCTGCCTTCCATAAGGTAGCCTACATAAAGCAGGCATGGAGTACTTTTGACCTTCCAGATGTTACTAGACTTCAGTTCCCATCATCCCTGACCATTGGCCCTGCTGACTGGGACACCACCCTTTGCATAACGTTTTAAAACACATATGAAAAATAAAAATAATGACAAGAGAGCCATCATCATCATCAACAACAATGATAATCTAGAAGCAGTTATAATTCTTCAAGCACAGCACAATAACTGATTACATGGAAGGGTAGGATATAAATCAAATAACTAAACGGAGACGGTTTTTTTTAAAAAAAATCTGGATATTTTTCTTAAAAATGAATAATTATAGGTTCATCCATATTTCGCTGGGGAGGGAGTTCCAGAGATGAGGGGCCACTACTGAAAAAGCTCTGACCAATCTAACAACTCTTATCAGTAGAGCAGGGAATATTTATTTATTAGATTTTTATCCTGCCCTTTCTCTCAGTAGGAGCCCTGGGTGGCATAGGGAATGGGGGGAATGGGGCCTCAGATGCTGCTCGTACTGGTTCAGGCTGTTCTTCAGTCCCCAACATGGAGTTTCATCACTTTATTTTGATGACCACCCTGTGAGGTGGGCTAATCTGAGAGAGGGTCCTTTCTCAAGATCACACAACTGTTGGGGATTCTGGAACCTGAACCAGGAACCTCCCTAGGCTGATGCCTACTTTAGTGTGCTGCCGGATACCTATTCTAGTGTACTACCAGGTCAAGAATGTAATGATGATATCCAACAGGAAGAGGAAACCTTTTTGAGCCTGAGGGCCACATTCCCTTCCAGGAGTCATATCCCATTAATGGGCAGGGGCAGGGGCAAAAGTGGGTGGAGCAATGAATACAAATTTCTCCTTTGTACAGTAGGCTAGTTTCTATACCACCCCCTCTCAATACTCCATCCAGGCTAGGAAGGCACATTGTCAGAGTTCAAGGACACCTTCCAGCCAGGAGAAAGCACTCAGGGAGGGTGTGAAGCAAGGCTGGGGAAGGGTGTGGCCTGGAATGAGTGCCAAGGACCAGATAGAAAGGCCTGGAGAGCCATATTTGGCCCTGGGCCTGAGTTTCTATATCCCAGGGGTACCACATAAGCCCCTGCAATTGACAAGTGGTATAAAGCCTCAGGATTCACTAGGGATGATTTAGGGCTAGGCTAAAATGGCCACTCTATTTTCAAGGCTCTTTGCAGGGGGAAATTTTGGATATTTTTCATGAGGGAATGAATTTGGGACATGTGGTCAAACTGTAGTCTGGTGGCCTCTCTGCTGACCACAATCACCGAATCGCTACGCAACTCTTTGCAAGCATCATGAGTCAGAGGGTGTGTTGGGTAGTGTTGCTTCTCCAAAAAATGAGCATCTCCTCCCCACTTCCAAAAGGTGGGAGTAGATAAGAAGGTTCACTGCCCTGAAAGCCTCACAAAATTCAGGATTGATTTTGGATTTTCCAAAGTTTGGCCCAGCACTAATATAATTAGTTACTGGACCACTGAGTAGTAGTTTCTGGGGATTGCAAATAGGGTGAGCCGTCTTACGCTCAGGTCCTGCTTGCAAGCTTCCCATAAGCATCTGTCTCGCCGCTGTGAGCATCGGATGTTGAACCAGGTGGGCCTTTGGCCTGAACCAACAGGTCCTTCAAATGTTCTTGACAGCCAATCCTTCTGTCTTTACCTGGTAAACAGGGTAATACCTTCTGCTTCAGATTCTTTTGTACTTGGGGACCGAGCTGTAAAACACAGACTTATTTATTTATTACATTTATACCCCTCCTTTCTTTTGCTATGGAACCCAAGGCATCATACATGTGGTTCCCAGGCGGTCTCGCATCCAAACACTGACCAGACCCAGACCTGCTTAGCTTCAGCAAAGTGGTGGCCTCATGTGCCTTCATACCATAGTCTGGGACCTTCAGAACTCGATGTCTTTCCTTGTCCTAGTTTGCTCTGGCCTGGATGCCTATAAGCTCCTGAACATTTGAAAACAGATTCATCCACAATATTGTGCTGTCTTTCATCAAGAAAGGTGGCTTTTGCTGCATAAGACGTGTATGTGTTTGTTTGCATTAGTGCAAGGATAAGAGTGTTCTTTTCAATCCTTGAAATAAAACAAAGCTTCAGCTTTGCAATCCAGACCTCAAGATTCTTCTCCAGCTTTCTCCTGCCTCCCTTTGATGGCCTCCTCAGAAATGATGATGTCCTAATCCCTCAACTGTTAGTGGTTTAACCACCAGCTGCTTTCCCCACATCTGCCCCCCACAGAGTTCTGGGCAATGGTGGAGAAACAACTTTGGGATGCACTTTTGCAAGGCAAGTCCTCTTTGGATGCAACAACTGAAAGCACGAGGCAAGCATGCAGTTTCACAGATGGTAATATCCAACCTATGCTTATTTTAAAAAATTATTAAATATATATCCCATATTTTCCTTCAGGAAGCCCAAGGCAAGATTGATGCCCGCCCCCACTCCATTATATTTTCAGAACAATCATATTAGGCTCACCAGGTGTGGTCTGTGTTGATTTGAACCTGGGTCTCCACGGACCTAGACCACATTCACACCATACATTTATTCCATTATTATTCCACTTGAAACAGCCATGCCTTCCCCCAAGGAATCCTGGGAAGCGTAGTGAAAAGTGGTGAGAGTTGTTAGGAGATTCTATTCTTACATGGCTACAATTCCCAGAGTGGTTTAATGGTCAGTCCCTCTTCCAAGAGAATTGTGAAAGGTGCTGAGACGCAGAGCTTGGAAAAGTTACTTTTTTGAACTACAACTCCCACCAGCCCAATCCAGTGGCCATGCTGGCTGGGGGTGATGGGAGTCGTAGTTTAAAAAAGTAACTTTTCCAAGCTCTGTTAATAGGAGAGTCATATTCCTATACAGCTATAATTCTCAGAGTGGTTTAATTGTCAGTCCCTCTTCCCAGAGAACTCTAGAAATTGTAGGTCTATCAGGGGAATTTCCATGGTAGGGAAAAAGGAGGTCTACTCATAGCAGATTCTGGTGGTTGGAATCCTGGCACATGCTTCTCACCAATTTTCAATTTTTTAAAAAACCCAAATGTGTATTTATTTACTACATTTATATCCCACCTTTCCTCAAAGGAGCTCAAAGTGGTGTACATGGATTTCCCTCTCTCCATTTTATCCTCACAACAAACTTGTGAGGGAGGGTAGACTGGGAGACAGTGATTGGCCCGAAGTCACCTAGTGAGATTCTTGTGGATGAGTGAGGATTCGAACCCTGGTCTCCTAGGTCATAGTCCAACATCCTAACCTTTACACCACACTGACTGAAACACATGCCATGAATGGAATATTAGGAAACAAACATGAGAGTCTTTAATTTGTTTCCATACAATGTTTCATTAGACGCTAATTTAAGGTCAATGTTTTTAAATACTTTTCTGACTGCTGGTTTGTTTTGCTTATTTAAAAAAAGTTTAATTCTTTTGGTTTGCACGTGCAATCAAAACATTCCAGCACATCATCATCACTCATTTCTCTAAAACGAAATTATTGACTAACAGGCAAAAAACCTTGTGGTTTAAGAATGTACCTATAGCCCACAGATATTTCTATGAAACTTTAAAAAGCAGGGAAATTGGGCACCTATAGTCACCAGGGGAACAGGAGACCTGACCTCATCTTTGAGATATTGTACTGCCCTACAAATTTGTCAGAATGCAAACACAATTTGGGTTGGTCTTTCAGAGTCCAATCCACTTCCTGTGTAGCTTGGAAGAATTTGGTAACGTGCCTTTGAGCATATGGTGAGTGGTGGCAACACCTGCCATCTCCAAAGATGGAAAATTACATTTTTGTATGTTTGTTGGTGTTCTTACTTCGCTTCTTTCCTTTGTTACTACTGTTTCTACAGAGAATCCAATCTAGAAAGTTTTATTTCCCTCATTATTCATCTTAGAAACCTGTATCAAATTTATTTTTATTAATTTCAAAGCCTTTTTAATAGTTGTTTAAAAAAAGATTAAATGTATATCCCATTTTTTCCTTCAGGAAGCTCAAGGTAAGATAGATGCCCCCCCACTCCATTATATTTTCAAAATGATCATATTAGGCTCACCAGGTGAGGTCTGTGTTGATTTGAACCTGGGTCTCCACAGACCTAGACCACATTCACACCATACGTTTATTCCATTATTATTCCACTTGAAACAGCCATGGCTTCCCCCAAAGAATCCTGGGAAGCGTAGTTTGTGAAAAGTGGTGAGAGTTGTTAGGAGATTCTATTCTTACACAGCTACAATTCCCAGAGTGGTTTAATGGTCAGTCCCTCTTCCAAGAGAATTTTGGTAATTGTAGCTCTGTCAAGGTAATTTCCATGGTAGGGAAAAAGGAGGTCTACTCATAGCAGATTCTGGTGGCTATAATCCTGACCAATGCTTCTGAATTTCACCAGGTTTCATTTTTTAAAAACTAAATGTATATGAAACATATGCCACAAGATGAAATATTAGGAAACAAACCTGAGAGCCTTTAATTTACAGAGAGAACCAAAATATACAGTATTTAATTAAATACTAATTTATGGTCAGTGAATGTAAAAAAGTTCTTTTCTTAATGCTGGTTTATTATTTTTTTAAAAGAAAAACAAGTCTTTATTTTTATTTTCACATGTGCAATCAAATACATTCCAGCACAGTGTCATCATTCATTTCTGAAACACAAAATTATAAACATGCCGGGTTGGACCCAGTCTTGGTCATATTTACAGCACACTCATTGACCTCTGTGAGATTTAGGTTATGACTCACTGAAGTCCCATGAATTTTAGTGAACTCTATGTATGACTAAGTCTGAATCCAAGCCACTGTTTGTAGCAATTGTAGCTATTATTAATACTACTAATTATTAATACAGTGCTATCAATGTACACAGCACTTTACAAAGCTATAAGTATTATAGAAGAGTCCTTGCCCCAGGGAGCTTACAATCTCTATGGGGATGGGGGAAGATCAAAGCCATTTCCTGTACTTAGGCTGCAATCCAATACACACTTACCTGGGAGTAGGTCCCATTGAACCCAAAGGAGTTTACGTCTGATCAGACTTGTATTGGACTGCAGCCTTAGTCTGTGTTTTGACTAGGTTATTTGGAGACCACGTTTGATGACGAGCCCTTAAAAGGGGGAGCAATGCCTTCAGATCAAACACTAGGGATGAAAGGATCTGTCAATTTTGGTTCTCTCAGTTTGTCAGTTTTCCAATCTTAAATTCAGTTCTCCATATTTCTGCAGCAATTTGTGTTTTTATTTTAACAAATTCTCATGAAAATTCTTCATTTGTGCGAATTCTCCTAAATTTTTTTTTGTATTCAGCTTCAACTAATATACATGTTTTTGCAAGCAGTGTCTCCTAACATAATGCATTTTTGTAAGCTATTTTCACTACTGTATTCATTTTTATGCACACATTTCCCTAATCTATGCATTTTTAGAAACACTGTTTGGACAGAGAACTCCATTGCAAAATTCAGATACTGTACGTGCGGATTTTGGTTATCATATTGTTTCAGAATTTGCGGACTGGAGAGATCCAGCTTTGAATGAGAACTGAATTGAATTTCTCATTCATCTCTATCAAATGGTGACATTTCTCTCCACTTGGCATCAGACAGATGTCACTATCTGGCTTTCATCGTAGTGCACAGGCCAACCACCTTCGCAGCCAATGATGATGTACCTGGGCGAGGTGTTCTCCTTGTACTCGCACGGTGGGCGGGTTGAGCCACCCCTGAGGGTGCAGGTGGTGACCCTGAAGTGCTGCCGGCTCTGCCGCAGCTCCCCAAAGGGAACCCCTCCTCCGTCGGTGCACACTGCTCGGATCTGCCTTTTGGTGCTGTGGATAAAGGTGTTCACCTCCTTGCACTCCGGTCTGGTCAGGCCACGGCTGGTCATGAGGGTGTTGCAATACCGGCCATGGAAGCTGCTCCTTGGCTCATCCCGGTGCTGGTTCAGGAACTTCTCGTAGTGTGGGTTGTTGCCACAGAATGACCCCGGCAGCAAATCAGCCACCAGCAACACAAGCAGAAGGTAGCAGGATCCTTTGGATGGGCTCATTCTGTCCAGTGCCTATGAGGGAAGAAAAGGTTTCCAGAAAGAGGTGGCCCAGTTAGTCTGTTGCAGCAAAAACAATGAAGAGTTTGTGCTACCATAAAGACTAAAGCCACATTCACACCATACTATTATTCCACTTTAAACAGCAATGGCTTCACCCAAAGAATCCTGGGAAGTGCAGTTTGTGAAAAGTGCTGAAATTTGTTAGTAGATCCCTATTCCCCTCACAGAGCTACAATATTCAGAGTGGTTTAACAATCAATCCCTCTTTCCAGGGAACTGCGTTTGTAGTTTTGACCTGTATTTGTGGTTCATTGTTTATTTTTTAAATAATTTATATTAAAAGAACACCTCTGTGTCCTGCTTCAGCCCATAGGTGATAACACTGAACCTCTCAATGAACTGTAATTCAACAGTTTCACACTGCACTCTCCATTTGACATCCTTTTACTCCACAATGGCCACTTTAAGGTCATTTATAGAAGGCTCTTCTAGATGATCTGTTCTTTGAGCATCCATCCTGATTTGCTTGCAAAAAGCTTACATGGCTGTCCAGTCTTTACTGAGCATTCATTCTGATTTGTTTGTGGGGAAGTTGAATGACAATGAGCATTCAGCCTGATTTCTCCCTGATTTGCTAGTGCGGTGGTTATGTGTCTTCCCATCAGTTGTTTATGCCACACTTTTTAGTGCATTTTTACTTTCCTAACCTCAAAAAATCCCCCCCCCTTTTAAAAAAAGTAAATCTGTTCCAGCAGAACAGCAGAACATTTTCAATCACTTCAGTTATGCAAACCTAAATTCCTGGTATGTGGTTGAATTCTTCTCCAAAAATACAGTCTGGAGGCAACCAGTGTGCCCTGGGAGATTGAAACACCCCCCCACAACTTTCTGAATGTTGCCCTTTCTGATGTCTGATTTGTGTCCATTTATCCTTCTGCACAGAGACTGTCCTGTTTGTCCTGTGTAGAACGCAGAAGGGCCATTGCTGGCAGGCAATGGCACAAATTACATCAGATGATGAGGGGAAGGGGAGGGCGGGAGTGAATAGCATGCCCTTATTTTGCCACAAGAGGGTAGTGTTGTGCTGGAAGTGCTAACCAGGCATTTGCACAGTGAACAAAATCTCCCCTTCCGTGCCAGAACAGATGTGACATGGAAACTCCTTGATCAGATCTCCCAGCTTTTAAAAACCATTGATTTAAAGCAGCCATGGAGAGACTGGGGTGGTGGTGGACAATGATTTGATCAGATCAAACATGTTGGGGCACTGGGTGTTTAACCCTTTCTTCCTTTACTATGTGTCTGATCGAAATCACTCCTCTTCCTAAAACTACTGTGTGGTGGGACCAAGAAATGATAGGAGAACAAATCTTCATGCAGTAAGGCTGTAGATGCTTCAGAATGGGGAGGCAAATGATGCAGGAGGAAAAAGACCTACCTATTGAGCATCCACCTTGATTTGCTTGCACAAATCTTACATGGAGGCTAGACTATGGCTGCATTCAGACATGGAGTATATTGCATTTGTTAACGGGCTATCATGGTAGCATTTCTGTGCCAATATCTAACACTCCTTTCACACTGCAGGACCTGTTGCATTATGGAACTGTGACTTTTTATACTGCTATGTTGCACCTGGTTGGCCACTGTGAGAACAGGATGCTGGACTAGATGGGCCACTGGCCTGATCCAGCAGGCTCTTCTTATGTTCTTAAATTTCATTCACCCCAGTGGGCATGGTGTGACAGGACAAGGAACGTCAATGGACATGTTGCTATTCTCCCTCTCCTTCTGCACAAGTGCACTTCTGTTCCCTCATGAAAATGGCAAGAAAGCACTGCATGCCAGTATACCGCCCCAAATTTTGTCACTTTACTCCCATGATTTTGGCGTTGCATACAGATTCCCCCCCCCCCGGAAACAATACACAAAAATGCACACTAAACATCCATCATATTCCACTAGATTTCCAGAAATGGCTTTTACATTGTGTGAAAGACATAATAAAATGTGGGAATTATCAAATAAGGAAATGTCAGGGAAAATGCAATAAACTGCTGACTGAATGACACCTATATCTGGTATTTACTGAACATTCATAGTGATTTGTTTTAAGGGTTAACAGGTTAAGGGAGAACAGGATGCTGGATTAGATGGGCCATTGGCCTGATCCACTAGGCTCTTCTATTCTAAATGAGCATTCATCTTGATTTGCTTACAAACTTAAATCTCTGGCATGCACTCAAATCCTTTCTGAAAAATATTTATAGCTTGGAGGTGGCTAGCTGACATTGTTTTGGATCTCAGATGAGCTCTGATGCACACACTCAAGTAGGATTGATAATTTTATATGGGGAGGGGCAGGAATGGATTGAACTGCTCTTATGCCATTGAAACAAAAGCCAAAATCTTCACGTGAAGTGCTTTTAAAGCATGGAGAGAAACAGTTCACGTACAAACGTCTGCAGAACAAAGCTTCTGTTACAGGCACAGTGACAGCGGCCAGTTGAGAACTTGGCAGCCCTACAGCCAACCTGGTTGCTTCATGCCTCACCCGCACCCATTTCTGCATGGCAGGAATGTAAGGTTGGAATACATTCTAGATCTGGCCTGGAAAAACAGTGGCAGCAATTGTGGTGCTCTTGTTACATAACGTGTTTATATCAAATCACATAGTTTTCATGGTGCCAGAGGACTTAGAAGTTACTTTCTTCATGGTGCTCAAACCCTTGCCTCCTCTTGCAATGGAATCTATAAATCTATTTTCTTTTTCACCCTTTAGGAAGAACAACAACAGCAACAGCTGGGTGTGGCAGGAGAGGGGACTCCGAGAACGGCTCCACTTAAGAAGGGAAGAAAGATTCAGAGAAGGGTCCTACAGACAGTCAGGAAAAGCAACAGAAGCAGAGGGGCAAAGTCAAGGGGAAGGGTTGGAGGAACTCACCTCTTCTAGGGGAACAGTGTGCGCTTAGGCTCCCTGCGGCTCAGGCAGCTAATTTACAATTCTCTTGAGCTTTTGAGCCAATGAAAAATTCACAGAGAGTTTCATCATTATTTGTCAGGCAGAAATCCATGATTGTCCCAGACTGGATATTATATATTGCAAATCTCTCTCTCTCTCTCTCTCTCCCTCCAAAATATGCTTTTACTCTGTGTTACCTGATACCGGCATGGACAACTTTGAAGTAGTATCTGAATTCAGGACCAAACCTGAGTACTGTGTAACTAAAAAGCTTGCACACCGCAGGGAGGATTTTTTCCTCTACCCCATCATCCATGTTTGGGAGCCCATTTGGAATGGGATGAGCTTCTTCTTTTTGCTGCCTGCCTGGTACTGGGACAGACAGGATGATTGTTAAGTGCTGCATGCACATGGCTGGTAGTCTGTGGTGGTGCTTAGCATAGCGGATTCACAAATTGTGCAACCTTGACAAAAATACAAGGGTACTGCAAGAAAACAGAAGATGAGGTACTTGAATTGGTTCTGAGAGCAAGCTTCAACTCTAGGATTCTGGTTAACCACTGCAGGGACTAGGATGCTGGACTAGATAGACCTGTGATCACATCCAGTGTGGTTTTTGATATGTTCTTCTCCCTAAAGAAGAAAGCAGAAGAAGGCCTGCCAGCTGGAATCAGCTCCTCACCCCTGCCTTACATAGTCAACAGCAGATTTGGCAGAGCTTGGAAAGGTTACTTTTTTTGAACTACAACTCCCATCAGCCCCAGCCAGCATGGCCACTGGATTGGGCTGATGGGAGTTGTAGTTCAAAAAAGTAACCTTTCCAAGCTCTGTTTGGTGTGTGTAGGGGGAGATTTTTGACAAAATTATGATGGCAAGGGTTAACTTCCCCCAACCCTCCCCCCAACATGGTCCAGACCCTGATTGGGCCCTCCCACAGCAGCTACTTAAAGTTTGTTTGTTTGTTTTAGGAAGCTCACATCACCAAACTACTCATGAAACATACCCCAGATAGTTGGGCCCTTGAGTGGGTGGCCTTGCACTGCATTATAGCCTTGCATGCATAACGATGTTTGAGGATGCTTGTTTTCCAGCTGTTTCTCTTTATGGTTAGGCTAGCTTTTTCAACTTTTGCAGTTTCCATTTTTCTTTGTAAAACACCTCAAGTTTGGTTTTGTTGCTGGTGGCCCAGGAGGCCTCGGCAGCTGGGAGCACCCTTTCACTAGCTTTGACTGGTATGACACTTCCGGCCATTCCCGGATCGGGACATCTTGGCCACAATGGCGAGGCACTGGCAATTTCAAGTCGGGATTATTGCACTGTACTTGATGTGGGTCTGAACACTTGGTGCAAGACCTGCAACTGGTGCAGAAGGCTGCGCAATACACACCAAGCAACTGAACATCAGAAATGAAAATGCTGTAACCAAAAAAGGAGGGGCATGAGGGGAGAGGGAGGGAATAAGGGATTGTACTGTTTTATTGTAATAATGTGAAAACACTAATAAACTATAGAAAACCCCAATAAACTATAGATACAAAACAAGTAGCATCAGATCAGACAGGCTCAAAAGTGTCACATTTCTTTTATCCTTTTTGACGCCTGCTCAAAACCTTTTTTTGTTGAGGCAGGCCTGCCCCAGCATGTGATTCTATTGTGCATATGTCTTCTTAAACCCTGTTGGTTATATCTATGTTTTGGTCATTTTCTTAGGTCTGCTAGTTTTCAACAAACAAAGTCTGTTGACTTTATTGGTATTGATAAGAAAATGCCAACATTGATAGACTCCTTCATCAGACATCAAATCAAATCTTTTTTTTAAAAAATGAAGTGTTTTTTTAAATTTGTTAAGATAAAATAAAATAAATAAATTTAATTGGAGAAAAGTGGAATAGAAAGGCTCAAATAACTATAAAACGGAGTCTCTGGCCTGTTCATGAAATGCCGTTGGTGAAACCTTTCGTGCACAATACCAGAGGCCCCCTCTGGTGCTCTGCCTTCATGTCTCAATCCAAGTCAGTTGGTGGTTTGGATATACAAGCAGGAGATGGTTATGACACCATTGTGGGTCCCAAGAGGCCTTGGCCACTTGCCCAACAGGAAAGATCGGGAAACTGAGAGGAGGCCACCTACACAGGTTGAGACATCTCCTTTTTTAGAAGCTGGTTCCAATGAAAGACTCGATCTGCTGCTTGGCTTGTAAGAAAGCCCAACTGTCCTTTTTGTTTGTTTGTTTTGCATTTAATGACACTGAATTAGATTAGATTCCAGGCACACTCTAGCCAGCTCCCGGTGGCATATTTCCAAAACCAAAGGAAATCAATCTACACTACTGGCCAATACTAAGTGATGCAAATCTCTCCTGTGACAATAATAGCTGCTGGTGTTTCAAAAATTTGTGACTGGAAGAAATTCAGCTGGGGAAGCTTTAGGGAGATGAAAGGATGAAGAAAGCACAACTGAATTAATTTCCACAGCTTGTAAGGACACCCAAAGAGCCTGCTAGATCAGGCCAGCGGCCCATCTAGTCCAGCAGCCTGTTCTCATAGTGGCCAACCAGATGCCTGTGGGAAGCCCACAAGCAGAACCTGAGTGTAAGAAAACTCTCCCCGCCTGTGGTTTCCAGTAACTGGTATTTGGAAGCATGCCGCCTCTGACGGTGGAGGCAGAGCATAGCCATCATGGCTAGTAGCCATTGATAGCCTTGTCCTTCATGAATTTATCCAATCCTTTTTTTAAAGCCATCCAAGTTGGTGACCATCACTACCTCTTGTGGGAGAAATAGTTGAGCTATTCACTGTGTGAAGAAGTACTCTCTTTTGTCTGTTCTGGATCGTCCAACATTCATCTTCTCTGGATGTCCACGAGTTCTAGTGTTAGGAGAGAGAGAGAAAAACATTTGTTTCTCCATGTTTTCCATGCCACACATAATTGTATACACCTCTATCATGTGTCCTCTTACGTGCCTTTTCTCTAAACTCAAGAGCCTCAAATGCTGTAATCTTTCCTCATAGGGGAGTCGCTGCATCCCCTTGACCATCTTGGTTGCCTTTTTCTGAACCTTTTCCAACTCCTCCTCACCTCCACCATTGTCTGAGCCAAAATGAGAGGTGGGGGAAAAAACCCCAAAGCAGACTGCAATGGTGAAGAGAAGGATCAAGCCCAGAGGTCTCTTGTCAGTGGGCCCCAGATGGTGCATGTTCCCTTGACCATACTGACCGTTGACGTTGGCCCCGATTTCAATGGGAGACGTTTGGAATTGGGAGAATATGACAGATACAGCCTGTCTTTCCTTGCTCCCAAACTGCTACCTGTCTTATTTTGCTACATTTGTAATAGGGTGAGTTGAAAGAGCTCGACATGCGGTGATGTACAGAAAGGGATGAATGTAGGAGAGTGATGCACTTCTGTGAGTTTGGGTTTTTCCCCTCAGAGCAGGAGCAATTACGTTGTCTGCTGCAGCACCAGGGTAATTGATAAACCTGCTTTGCTCTGGCAAATGCATGAATGGATAATGAGCCTTTCAGGTCCTTTTCTTTGATGGGGTTTCTCCTCTGCTTCTAGGAGTTTAAGTGGCTGCATTTCTTTGAAAGATTGCTTGCACTTCTCATTCAAAGCTTAAGGTTACATTCTGTTTAGCTGAGGGTCCTTTGTTAAAGCTCAACATGTTTTGCAAGCTGAACCCATGTGGTCAAAAGTAAGCCTCACTGAATCCAATGGATCTTACTCCCCCCTAACTATGCATAGGATTGCAGTCATGCTACACACACACACACACACACACACACACACACCTATATTTATGATGTCACAGGACTTCATCTGGAAAAGCTAGCCATTCCTCTTCTATTCTCCTTGGGGACATGGTTATGAGTTTGGACTTTTGGCATGTAGGGTTTAGTATGACAAGCTCCTGCACTTCAGAATTTATCACTACACCACTGTCAACAAGTAGCTATTCTTCACAGTCAATTGGTCTGGTTCAAGGATGTTACCGCTGCCTCTTCTAATAGGCCATGTGTATGTGTGTTGGATTGTGGTCTAGGTAGCACATCCCAACAGGCAGCAATTTCCGACAGTCTATCCAAACATGTTACCTGCCTGATGTCCTCCCAGAAAGTGGCCCAGGGGATAGTTTTTGATAAGTAAACTTTCTCCACAATCGGTCTGATGCCAACATAAGAAGGGCCTTGCTGGATCAGGCCAATGGCCCACCTAGTTCAACATCCTGTTCTCACAGTGGCCAATCAGATGCCTAACATCTAGCTCTTCTGCTCTAGGAAGAAAGAAGACAGTGGTCCAAATAGTGGATCTTGACAGGTAGCAATTTCAAACAGCCAGTGTGTCCCCAAATGCTATGTATCTATATATCTTATTATCCCTCAGACAACAAAGAGAACCGAAATAAAGACTGGGGGGGTGCAATCATGACCTGTGGGGCTACAGAGTGCACACTTAATGATACATATCTTATTTTGCTCTCCTTGGACAGAGGAAAGCAGTTGGTGGCCTGCATGAAAGATTTTGATTAAAGCTTGCAGTTCCCATGAAAATAGGTCCTGGGGATAAGCCCTGGGAAGTTTTTCCTCAAGTCAGGCCCTGATCATCGTGAAGAAGAGCTGACAAAATTATTTATTTCAAAAGGGTGGTGGTGGAGTTTGTCCACCTAATTTCATATTATATAGCTCAGCAACCTTCTACCAGAAAGTTGCTACATGCAGGGTTTCTAAAATAGGGAACTCACAGGACACTCAAAACTTCTTCATACAACCACAGGCTTGCCACTGAACACAAGCAAGCTGTATATAATGGGAACCCTGAAAGGAGAAAGGCTGGTCTGCAGGAACCCTCAGCACTGTTGAGATCAGCTTCCATTCTTCCAAAAGAAAGCCAAAAAGGGAAATATCAAAAGGACTGGGTGAGTTTAGAGTTATGGATCATGGTCACTTTTCCCAGAAGGCAACACCATTAGGACTTAAAGAGTTTATGAATGGATTGGGTGAGTCTGTGTGACTGAGACAATCCTTTAGATTTGGATTTACACGTGTACTGGTGGCAGGCAGAATTCCTAGGTCAGGGGTGGCGAACTTTTGGCACTCCAGATATTGCTGAACTGCAATTTCCATCATCCTCAGTAAACATGCCCCATGGGCAGGGATGATGGGAGTTGTGGTTCAGCAACATCTGGAGTGCCAAAAGTTTGCCACCCTTGTCCTAGGTTCTTCCCATGAATAATGCTCAAAGGTGGCTGATGCAACTGGAGATGCCATAGAGACTTGCATCTTCTTGCTTGAAACATGAGCCATAATTGTCATTTCAAATGGAAGATCAGCATTATGACCCCCAACTTCTTCTGCGGCTCAGATTTTAATTCAAGGTGGAGAAGAAATCCATTCCTTTTCCCTTCTTTGCTCAGCCAGCTCCAGTCCCTTCCCATCTACCTGGCCAGCTAACTCACGTGGAGGGAGGCAAGATGGGAGGGTGGCCTTGCCCCTCCCCATTCCACCACCTGCCATGCAGCACTACAGTGTATCAAGCACACCAGGGAAAAATAGCAGTGCCAAGGGGCAACTGACATCTGCAGTAGCCCTTGGGAAAACTATGTTTCCCAGGTCTACTTGTGCCTAGCATGCTTCCTGGCTTTACTCCCTCCCATTTGCTGCTGCCACCAGAGGGAAAGTAGCTCATTGGCAGGGCATCTGCTTTGCATGCAGAAGGTCCCAGGTTCGATCCCCAGCATCCCCAAGGATGGCCTCTGCTAGATGGACCAAGGGTCTGTCTCAGTATGGGCAGCTTCCTATGTTCTTCCTAATCAACCAGGTAAGTGGGCGGGACAGAAGGTAGCAAGGGTTGGAGGACCATTGGCGGTGTGTGGGAGGGAAAGAGGGTAAGGACCCTTATGGGAATAAAAGTGGGGGCTTTGATGCTCATAGGAGTGGAGTGCAGTGGAAATCCAGCTACGTTCTGATCAGGTGCATGGTGGGGTCTGCATCGATATGAACTGACTTGTATTAAACCCAGTGATTTCCTGACATTTGTAAAGAAATAAGTCCACTTAATTGTCTCAGCTGCTGTGAACTGAGCCTGAGGAAGCTCACTCGTCTCTAGATACCAATATCGTTTTGAATCCACTAGCCCCAAATATGTAGCACTTCTGGTTCAGGGTGCTCACCTTTAATTCCCGGCATGAGAGCATCAGAAGAGCCTAGTTGCTGGATCAGGCCAATGGCCCATCTAGTCCAGTGTCCTGCTCTCATGGCGGTCACCCAGATGCCAGTGGGAAACCCTCCAAAATCAGGGACCTTCCTGAAACCATGGAGACTTTCTGAACAAAACTGAGGGAGCTGGACCAAGAGTCTGTTTTGCCATAAGGCAGCTTCCTTTTGTGCTGTGCTGGGGAACTAATGTGGCCTTCAGAGTCTCGTTTTCTCCAGTATGAAACTGGATGTGGGGCAGGGAGCTTTAAAATGTACATCCAATTGTTCATTAGCAAGTGGGACATCATGAGACACGTCCAAGTGGCCAGTCTTGGCTGGGGGATATCAGGAGTGTCTTGTTGTTAGCATGAGAGCTGCTTGATAAGTGATGAGTACTTTTATTTATCATTTCTTGCTTTTGCAGATACTCACTGAGCACCAAAGGGCCCACTATGTCTCCCAAGGGCCTTGGCCCTCAGGCCCTCCTTCTCCTGTTTGTCCTCACAGTTGCCACCCTCTGCCCAAACAGCGAAGCCACAACTTACGGAGACTTTCTGAAAAGGCACTTGGACAACCCCAAGTCCGACTTCCAGAATGACAACACCTACTGCAACCTGATGATGAGCCGGAGGAACCTGAACTGCCAGCGAGGCAACACCTTCATCCATGCCAGTGAACAGCAGCTCATCTCCATCTGCAATTCCAGGGGGAAGGTCCTGGAGGGGAACCAAACCAGCAAGACCCTCTTCCCGATCACCATCTGCACCCTGTCAAAGGGCCCGAGGAGGGTCTTTTGCAGGTATAATGGGAAAAGCAAAATCAGGAAGATCCGGGTCACCTGCGAGAAGGGCCTCCCTGTCCACTATATTACCCATGCTTAAGCCTGGCGGAGATGTGTTGGAAGAGATGTTGCTCCTGATATTGCCCTGCTCTGCCTTGTTGCATCAGTCATGCCCAGAATTGCTGCAATGCTGGGCCGAATGCTCCCTCCTGTATAGAGTGCAACTTATGCTATTTAAGATGTATCTGGTTTCCCATTAGCACAGTTTTTGGTGCTCAATCAGTGATAATACCACTGGTGGTGTCTTCAGACTCCACAGTGTGTCCATGCAAATGCGTTTGCAGCTTCCTCGCTAGTTTCCAATACACATGTATTAGTCACCTTTGTGATGATTTCTTTGTACTCTGTCACCACCTTGTGTCCCTAATGCAGTATAACATTTCTCTCAATAATAATAAAAAATACAGTTGCATTGCAGCACCACGACAGTGGCAATCCAGATGTTTTTGAGATATTTTGAGGTGACACAAAGGGATAGTTGCTTTACACAAAAGAAAAGTGGGGATTGACACCATGTTTTCACTCAACAGGGAAGGGCAGCAAATTACAATTCTTTGATGAGTAGGATGAATATGTTGGTCACATTCACACTTTACACTTGCATTTAAACGTATTTGTAACTTTATACCTTCAAAATGTGCAAAGACTGTAGGGAGATATATCAAAAATTCAAAACCCACAGGGTAATTACAGGAGGGGGAGTTAAGGGCCAAACTGAACATGGCATTAAATGCATTATTGCAGGTATGGGGAACATATTTTAGCTTAAGGGCCACACTCCCTTTGCGGCAACACTCCAGAGGCTACATGCTAATTGTGGACAGACCAACAAATGTAAATTTTACCTTTGTACAGTAGGCAAGTTTCTATGCATACTCACATATTATTATTATTATTATTATTATTATTATTATTATTAGTAGTAGTAGTAGTAGTAGTAGTAGCAGAGCTTGGAAAAGTTACTTTTCTGAACTCAACTCCCATCAGCCCAATCCAGTGGCCATGCTGGCTGGGGCTGATGGAAGTTGTAGTTCAAAAAAGTAACTTTTCCAAGCTCTGATTAGTAGTAGTAGTATTACTACTACTACTACGATTACTACTACTACTACTAATAACAATTTCTCACATTTCCTCTCAAAGGTAGCCCTCTCTATCTTCCATCTAGGCAACCAAGCAACATTATCAGAGTTCAGAACACATTCCAGCTGGCCAAAACACTCAATGAGGGTGTATTGGAGGGCTGGTGAGGGGTGTGGCTTGTGGAGAGGGGGTGTGGCCAGGTGAGTGGGTGTGTGGAGAGTCCTGAAGGCCACAGAGAGAGAGAGAGGCTTGAAGGGATGCATTTGGCCCATGGGCCTAAGGTTCCCTACCTTTGCATTATTACATTTATTCAATCTCTGGCATCTCCAGGTAAGGCTGGAAAAGGCCCTTGCCTGAAACCCTGGAGAGCCACTGCCCAGCAGTGTAGACAACTGAGCTAAATGGACCAGTGGTCTGGCTTGGTATAAGGGAGCTTCCTTTGTTCCTCTGTTCTTCAGGGTAGACTTTAAGCAAAACAAGGGGAGATTCAGGGGAGATATCATGGTGGTCTTCAAATATCTGAAGAATTGAGGATGGAGCAGACTTGTCATCTGTTGCTGCAGAGGAAGGGACTAGAGCCAAGGGGAGCAGATTTCAGCTGAACATCAGGAGAAACGTCCTGACAATAAGAGCTGTTGTAAGAGCAGTGGAACAGACTGCCTTGGGTGAGGCTGAGCTGGATGACCTTAAGCAGAGTGATGGAGCTGCCAGGGTGTGCCTCACACCCTCACCATCAAAGACCAAACTGCAATCATTTGGGTTATCTCTTGTGCAGGGTCTAGCTCTGGCATCATGTTCCCAAGTCACTAGGTTTTTTTCACAGCATTTCTACACCGCAAACTCTCCCACCCCCAGACCGCTTGAAAATGGCTGAGGGTCTTAGCAGACTACTTAAGGATTTTTCTGCCTGTTGTAGCCATTGCAATGTGCTCTGCTAGGCGCACTGCTCTTTTTCATTGTATTTCTATTGCTTTTGTAATACAGTGAAATACAATATAAGAAATGGAAGAAGCAATAAAATATGATTAAAAATCAATGTGAATATTTTATGTGGACATGCCGCAGACCTCCTGAATGAAGCTCAGGGACCACTGGCGGTCCACGCACCACAGTTTGGGAGCCTCTGCTCTACATGAACCATGTTATGATGAAAAAAAGGTGTAATTGTACATTTCAGAGACCAAAGAACTCTGTGAGTTGACATCTACACCACAAACTGGAGTTCATCACGAAATTTAGTCAAGGAATTAACCCACGATGATCCTCTAGCAGGGCTGGCCTACCTATTAGCCAAGGTGAGCTATTTGTCTCAGGTGGCAGATCACACACACCCTGCCCTGCCCTGTCTGCTGCCATTTCACCCACTGGCTTTCATTCCCTCACTTGCTCACTGCTGCCACCCTTGGGCAAATACTGGGAATGCCCAATGAAGCTGAATGTGGAAGATTCAGGCCAAACAAAAGGAAAAGCATCTTTGCACAGTGCATAGTTAAATTTGTTCCCACAAGAGGCAGTGATAGCCAGAAATCTGTTTGGCTTTAAAAAGAGGATCCCACAAATTCATGGAGGATAAAGCCATCATTTGACAGATGCTCTTGGAGGTCGCTGATTCATAGGGTTGCCATAAGTCGTAGTAGCCTTGGAGGCACATAACAACAACACACAGCAAGGATGGATAGCATCTACTACAGCAGAGGGAAAAAAGGGGAACCCCAAGATGCCGAGAAATGTTGCTTGTAAAAGTGTTCCAACTCTGTTTATTAAAATGAAACGAGCCCAACGCATTTCGGCCACATCAAGTTGGCCTTCGTCAGGGGCTAAAAGCCTTTAGGCTCTGAGGCAGGGAAATAGACGACAGCTGTTGAGTGTACATATTTAATTCCATGCTTGTGGTCAGAATTGCTGCATGGGTAATTTCTCATTACAAAGAATTGCTATTAAGATTAATTGGAGCATTGAACTACAAGATAACTTCGAAGCTATACCTTACATTCAGTGTGTGAGTAGTATGGTGGTTGTATTTTCCCCACACCATGTGTTATTGAACTGTATGATAAAAATCAATAAGAATGTTGTACACCGCCCTGAGAGCTTTCTGCTATAGGGCGGTCTAGAAATGTAATTAAATAAATAAATAAATAAATAAATGTATCACTGAATATATATCTGTATGTTTTAACTTTTGGCCCCTGACGAAGGCCAACTTGATGTGGCCAAAACGCGTTGGGCTCGTTTCATTTAATAAACGGATTTGGAACACTTTTACAAGCAACATTTCTCGGCATCTTGGGGTTCCCCCCCTTTTTTCCCTCTGACATAACAACAACAACAAAGGCCATCATTGGCTACTAGTCACGATGCCTACGTTCCTATGCCACGTCTTCCATGGAGCCAGTCCTCTGCTGACAAGAAGGTGTTAAGTTGGGCCTCTGATTACACATCTTCCCTAGAATTTCCCAGACTTTAGATCTCATTGGAGCCAGGCCTCTGCTGATAAGAAGGTGTTAGGTTGGGCCTCTGATTACACATGTTCCTTGAAGCTTCCCAGATTTTAGATCTCATTGGAGCCAGGCCTCTGCTGATAAGAAGGTGTTAAGTTGGGCCTCTGATTACACATCCTCCCTGAAGCTTCCCAGATTTTAGATCTCATTGGAGCCAGGCCTCTGCTGATAAGAAGGTGTTAAGTTGGGCCTCTGATTATACATCCTCCCTGAAGCTTCCCAGATTTTAGATCTCATTGGAGCCAGGCCTCTGCTGATAAGAAGGTGTTAAGTTGGGCGTCTGATTATACATCCTCCCTGAAGCTTCCCAGATTTTAGATCTCATTGGAGCCAGGCCTCTGCTGATAAGAAGGTGTTAAGTTGGGCCTCTGATTACACATGTTCCCTAAAGCTTCCCAGATTTTAGATCTCATTGGAACCAGGCCTCTGCTGATAAGAAGGTGTTAAGTTGGGCGTCTGATTACACATCCTCCGTGAAGCTGGGCAGACAACTGCCACTCATGGCCTCATTGCAAAAACCAAATGTTAACTTGTGAAGATCCCACAATTCCCTGCTATACAACCATCTTGAATGCAGGTTTTCATGACAATTTTGACTAAGATATTCATTCTTATGCAAGCTTCCCCATAATCGATATATTTTTGTAAACATTGGGTGGTTGGAGAACTGCATTCTGCACTAGCTGCAGCCTCTGGACCTTCTTCAAGGGCAGCCCCACATACAATACATTAAAATAGTCCAGACAGGAAGTCATCAGAGCACGGACAACTAAGGCCATGCTATCCCAGTCTAAGAACAGCCATAGCTGGTGAATCAGCTTGAGGTGAGCATAAGCACTCCTAGCCGCTGAAGCCACTTGGGATTCTAGTGGCAAGTTGGAATCCAGGAGTACTCCCAGACTGTGAGCCTGTTCCTTCAAGGAGAGTACAATCCCTCCCAGAACAGGTTGTACACTTAACTCCTGTTAATGGGAACCACCCACCTACAGCACGTCTGTCATATCAGGATTCTGCCTCAGTTTGTTGGCCCCCATCCAGCCCATCACTGCCTCCAGACACCTGTCTAATGCCTTCACAGCCTCTCCTGATTCAGATGGAATGGAGAGACAGGACTGTATGTCATCAGCATACTGATGACACCGTGCTCCAAATCCCCAGATGACTAGTCCCCACAGTTTCATATAGATGATAAATAGTATAAGAGACAGAAAGGACCCTTGCGGGACCATGGCCTTATAGACCCCTTCCAACTCTATGATTCTATGCATTTGCGAATTTTAAAAACAAAATTAGTCATGAAAATTCTTCAGCATTTTGATGTGAATTTCTCCTACTAAACACATTTTTGCTAGCATTTTCTCCTAATATATAATGCATTGTGATATGTTATTTTCACTAGTGTTTTGATTTTTATGCACACCTAATATATGCATTCTTGTAAACATTGTTTGGAGAACTGCCTCGCAAAATTCAGATACGTGGAAATTTCAAAGGATGGCTGTGTTTCAATTCTCTCATTGTTTTGGAAAGAGCAAAGTTGGTAGATTCAGCTTTAAATGCAAACTGAATCAAATGTCTCTCCATTCCCTAGTTAGGACCCTGCTTAGGTGGCTGAACACCTGTAATGCCACAGGGTATTACCCTGCGGCCAGAGTTACTCTCAATTCAATGGTTAGAGGCAGTTAGTTCGAGAATACAAACGAGGCCATTAAAACACTAAAAAATAAGCAGTCTAGTAGTGTTTACCACTGAGCATACACATAGAAATAGGCATAGATATCTCGCGTTCCTTCACAGTGCTTAGAAGGTACCCTGGGGGCAGGTGGTTGCCATCCTTTTATTCCAGGAGAGGGCCCCACTGCTGGCTAGTGCAGGTGGTTTATGTTCTGCTATGTGCCTCTGTGCCTAAATCCTCCTTTCTCTGTCTCTCTCAGTCCTCCCAGCTGCTCCTAGCAGCTCTGAGCTCTGGTCTCTGTTCCGCAGCTCTGAGATCTTAGTCCTTAGCTCTCCTTATAGGCTGCTCCTTATATTATTTATTTATTATATGATCTATATCCCACCCTTCCTCCTGGCAGGAGCTCAGGGAGGCAAACAAAAGCACTAAAAACACTTTAAAACATCATAAAAACAGACTCTAAAATACATTAAAACAAAACATCTTGAAAAATATTTTTTTAATATATTTTTAAAAGCTTTCATTATTTCAATATTTAATTATTTCAATATTTTTTAAAAAAGCTTTCAAGTGCCTGTTTCCCAGAGCCGGAGCTTCTCGACCAGCTCATGCGTTTCACTCCCAATGGAGTTAGCCTTCAGCCAGTCCGGTGGCTCCTGAGCAGGAGGAAGGTCCTGCTGAGCTTTCCACCGGCTCCTCCTCTGCCAGCCCCCCTTCTGCCAGCTCCCCAGCAAATGGGATTACACTGTAAGGCAATGTTCCCTTCCTTCTTCACTATGTTTCTCTGCCTGTCAAGCTCTGAGAGCAATGCTGAGTATACAGTATCTACACCATTCCAGGGGTTCTCAAACCCACCAGGGGTCCCTGAGCTTCATTCAGGTGGTCCACAACATGTTTGTGATGCACACTTCAGTTTGACTTCTATAGAATTCTATGTAATTCAAATGGTAAAACAATAAAATTCAATATGGAAATGGACTGCCTTCAAGTTGATTCCGAGTTATGGCGACCCTATCAATAGGGTTTTTGTGGTAGAAGGTATTCAGACGGGGTTTACCATTGCCTCCCTCTGAGGCTGAGAGGCAGTGACTAGCCCAAGGTCACCCAGCGAGCTTCATGGCTGTGTGGGGATTTGAACCCTGGTCTCCCAGGTATTAGTCCAACCCCTTAACCACTACATCTCACTGGCTCAAAAAGCAATAGAAATGCAATTAAAAATCACACAGTATCTAGCAAAACAAATTACAATTTCTGTAAGAGGCAGAACAAAATCATGAAATGAACTATCAAGACCCACAGATATTTCCAAGTTGTCCATGAGGGAAACGTTTGGGAACCACCGCACTATTCCATTGAAACTCTCTGAAATCAGTGGGTGTGTTCTGCAGCAACAGGACTTTTGACACACTCTAGGGACCAGGTAAATGAATGTGATGTGCGTAGCATAAGTGTTTCTGAGCACCCTTGACTGGAAGCTCTTGGAATGCGTTCTCAGAACACAAATTGGAAATGAACTTCCCTTCAGGGTACATGGTATTGTTTTGTGATTAAAACACATCAATGACTTGGATGGAGTTCTTTAGTTTGGAGGTCCAGCCTTGACCCTTTTTCTGAAGCATCATGATTACTTCTCATTGGTCTTACCTTTCAAGACCACTTTGCAACATAGCTGAGCTCATTTCCAAACTGCACCTAATTTTACTCACCAACAATTCAGGGCTGCACCTTCCAGCAACACTTTAGTTGCATTCTGACAGCACTGTGTCCCAATGTTTCATTACCTGTTTTTTATATATGTGTTTATGTGATCTTTCACATGACATAAAAGC
This sequence comes from Rhineura floridana, assembly GCF_030035675.1. Lineage (NCBI taxonomy): Eukaryota > Metazoa > Chordata > Lepidosauria > Squamata > Rhineuridae > Rhineura > Rhineura floridana. The sequence continues at coordinate 13,466,419 of NC_084490.1, forward strand.
CACTTCTGGAGATCTAGCGGAATCAAGTGGAAGTTCAGTGAGCATTCCCGTGGGAATTGGTTCCAGAAAAAAAATCCATTTGCAACCCCAAGAACCCAGAACACAGTGGGAGTTTGGCATTTTATTTTTCCATGGTGTTCTTAGGATCACATGACCACCACTCATGGTCACAAAATCTCAGGCGGTATTCTTGAATACAGAAGCACATATGTGCATAAATGGGACATGAAGGTGGCAACATGTCCAATCACACCAGCTGTTAATGTGTCACACCACAGTTAGCGTGAATGAAATTTAACTTGACATGGAGGTATATTGTTTAAAAAAATCTTCCTGAGTCACAAACAACCAAAGAGGTCACAAAGAGGCTGTTTCCCAGAATGCTACACAACCAAGACATTTTACCCAAGTCCACTAAATTGAACCAAAGTAAAAGTTAGGTCAAGCAATCTTCCTTACAGGATGGAGACTATGATGTGGATGGTGTAGGCATTTCTGAGCACTCTTGATGCTCTTGAAAAGTGTTCTTCCCAGAAGAGAATGTGCAAATCATCCCTCTTTCAGGTAAATGTTGTTTTGTGATTAATATTCAGCCATAACCTGGATGGAGCTCTCTACTGTTGCAAGTCCAACCTCAAACCTTTTCAGAAATGTTGCAAGTGCTTCTCATCGGCCTTTGCAACATACCTGAGCTCCTTTACACACTGCACTTCTTTGTTCTCCAGAATCTCCACAAGCTGGCAGCAGGTTCTGGCACCATTCAGGCGACTTGGCCTAGAATACAGCCGACACATCATCAGCTTTCTTTGCAACCAGGACCGTCTTTCTTTGCAACTCTGTCACTGTCACCATCATCAGCCTACTTCGCTTTATGCATATATTAGGGAAAGTGTGCAAACAGATCAATATATTCGTGAAAATAACATACCAAAATGCATTATATTAGGAGAAATTGCTTACAAAAATGTGTAGTTTAGTCAAAAGTGCAAACAAAAATGTATTTATTAGGAGAAATTCACACTGAAATGCGGAAGAATTTTCAAGTGGATTTTCACGTTAAAAATTGCTAATTACTGAAGAAGTGTGAGCAACTGAATTTAAGACTGGAAAAATGAGAAACTGAGAGAACCAAAACAGACAACATTCTTCCACCCTGTTCCTAACTATGTGCTTTTTCTGTGCCACCTTTACTCAGAAATGCATAAGGGTTGCTGAGTCATCTTTCTGATGTTATGTCCCAAAGAACAAGTATAATCTGACTTGAACACAGTCTGACCTTCCAAGCTATAATGAAAAGGGGGAACATAATAATGAGTAAATTGTCTCCATACTTGAAAACATCACAGACTGTTATTCTTTCTCTGTGAGACATTGAAATGATGGCTTGGCAACCCATATTGATTTCTGGGCCTTTCAGAGCTGCTAAATGGTCATAAGTCAATGAGGGTCATCTTCCCCAATGAAGCTGCAATTCTTTGCTAAGAGAATTTCTGAATTTCTGCCATTAATTTAGCTATTGAAAGTCCAATGCTTATGTGTGTGACTATTTGCAAAACAAGTTGATAAATGAGCTAGTACAAGCTGGGCTTCCCCAGTGGAGAGTGGAGATACAGGAAGGCTAGACCAATCCTCCTCCTCCAATCAATCAATCAATCTATCAATCATGGACACAGAAAAATTTAAATGGAGAAAGTGTTCTGGCATAGCTTTGAACCTGACAGACTACTTTCCATTTCATTGGAAAATTAGAATGAAGGTGCATTCAGTCATTTTTGTCTGTTTCTGCACTCTGAAGTGATGCAATTAGTTGACATCTCTGCCACCACATCTATTCCCTGCAGATGACCAGCGACGATTGGCTGCAAGTGACATGAACATAAAGATTATGACTGCCAAGCCCAGATCTTGGGAGAAGTCCTGGATGTTTGAGGGCCACACATATATTGAACATTTCATTGGAGAAAAAATAATGATCTTCCCACAGAAAACTAGAATGCCAGGAAGGGCATTGGATGAAGTTTGTTGCTCTACACAGACCCCCCTCCTCCAAACCGGCAAATATTATGTAATTAGGCTGGAGATGTTTGAACAGCCAATGACAAAACACAGTGTTATGCTTAAACAAGGAAAAGTTTATTTTATCAAAGTGTGGAGGCAGAGGAAGAAAATAAATCATGCACTCGACCAAGCTAATCAAAAGCTAATTAAACTCCAGCTGACTGTTAAGCATTGGAGCTGCAAGAAGCAGACTATTTCTCGAGTAAGGAAAATAAGGTGTGTGGAATTTATATCAGACATAAACAAAGAAGATCCCAGAGATGAGCAGATGGGGTTCCAAACGAACCAGGGTGGACATTTTACCTGAAGATAGAATCAGCTTGAGCTAAGACATTAAGCAGAATTACACATCTATTACAACTTGTATCTGTATTCTTCTATGAGTATCAAAGAGAGGAAGCCTTGATTCATTTAGCTCAGACCTCTGCTATTATGGAAATTCCCAAATATTCAACTGGGTATCCCTTCTCACAGTAAACTGAAATTTTGTTATATCCATCAATGCCTACAAAGCCACCAACACCCATCATACACCAAGTGTATGGAAGGGGTGTGGAGCTTACATGTCGACCTGTTTGTGGTTGCCCATCAAAGGTACAGATATCTTCCAGCTGATTATCTGAGGCATGAATAAATGTATTTTCAGATAGGCAGTCCAAGTCTCTGCTCTGCATCATATAGGTGCAATAGATGATATTATTAACAGCTTCAGTCTTCGGAAAATCCACATTCCTTTCTTTGAAGGATTCAAAACTGTTGGCTTCAGTCTCCACCATCATCCAGGCAAACAGGAAAAGCAGCCACTTTGCAGCCATCCCTTACCGTGTCCCTCGTGGTTTTCTATGAAGGCAAAGGAAGAGAAGCAGGAAATATGAACATGTCAGGTGGATGAATTTGGCCTTGCCACCTTGCTGCATTTCTCCTTGCACATTGAAACGATCCCACATCACTCAAAACAATCCCACTCAAATGTTGCCTCTGCCCTGACCTCACAATATGGCCTCAGTCACTCTCCCTTTCTCAGCCTCAATGCAACCATCTGCCATATGGAAATAATTATACTGACTTACCTTACTGGGCTATTTTATCAAAATGAAATAATATACATACATTTCAACTAGGGATGGAAAGATCTGTCAATGTTGGTTCTTTCTGTTTCTCATTTTTCCATTCTTAACACACACATTTTTGTATATGGTTTTAACTAATCTACACATTTTTGCAAGCTATTTCCCACCGTATAATGCATTTTTGTATGTTATTTTTGCTACTATATTCATTATTACTCACAATGTCCCCGTACATATGCATTTTTGTTATATTTTTTGGTTGGTGAACTGCTTTGGAAAATTCCAATAAGTGTGAATTTTGAAGAATGGCCGTGTTTCAGTTCTCACATTGTTTTGGAAAGTGCAAGATGTGAAGTGAATCTAATTTGTCGATCACCCCTCATCTCAACACACACTTTAAAAGTTAAAACCGTGCTTTCTCAACTCCTGTTCCCAAGAGGCCGCTTCTCTACCTGAGATACATTGATGATGTCTTCTTGGACAGGAGGCACTTGTGCAGATCTTCCAGGACTTCAGTAACTTTCTTCCCACCATCAGCCTGAGCCTAGACCATCCTACACACAAAGTGTTAGACTGCAGAACTACACAAGGGAACTGCTGTATGTAGGAAGCCCAGTGACCACTGTACATACTTATAGCAAAAACAACAGACTAACAAGGCCAGATTAGTGCCCAGGAATAATCTATCTCTAGCTCTACACAAAAGAATAAATGTTTTTAAGATGTATCTCTTTTCTCAGAATGCACCTGGCAGCTAAGACTGGATCCTACCTTGTTGGACTTTATGATGCTGTTTTGTACATTTGCATTCCTAGATGTTGTTTTTAGTGGTTTATATTGATGGTTTTATGGTACATTTCATCAGTGTTACTGTACGCTGCTTAGAGGTGTTTTCTATTAAGTGTCCATAGTCCATAAATAAGAGAATACAAATCTAACCCCGGAGATGGCAAACTCCATAATCAGGGTGATGATATTCAAACCTCCCAGGACACTCTGTCATTGATCAGAAGGTGGTAATCTTAGAACAAAGGAACTTCAAAGGAAGTTGAAACAGATGGATTACAATTAATCAAGAATTTGAATGCTTGTGCAACCAAAGGTATGTTCATCACACAACATGTATTGATTCAAGTTGCATCCACATTATACATTTCAAGCAGAATTGCACCAATTTAAGAGTCATGGAGGATCCTGGGAATGATATTTTATGAAGGATGCCGACCTCACAGAGCTACAATTCCTAGCACCCTTAACAACCTTCAGCTCCCAGGATTCTCCATGACTGTTGAAATGGAATAATACTTTTTAAAATGTATCATGTGGATGTTACCTAACTTACCTAACTTTTTCAAGGAGGCATGATGTAGTAGCAATGGGGACTTCAATTACTCTGATATCTGTTGGGAGACAAATTCTGCCAAACATAGCCCCTCCCAAAAAATTCCTGACTTGTGTTGGAGATAACTTTCTCCTACAGAAATCAGGATCAGCTATCCTTGACTTGATTCTAACCAACAGAGATGACTAGGGAGATGAAGTGGCAGTTGCAGGAACTCTGGGGGAAAGTGACCACACTATATATTCTTGATTTTAAAGGAAGCAAAGGCTGGGAGAAGCCATGCATGTACCCTGGACTTCAGGAAAGCCAATTTTAATAAACTCAGAACAATGGTAAGTAAGGTTCTTATATTAACAACTCAATGCAAATACCTAAAGAGTGGGGCCTTGCAATAATCATTCCGATATATAAAAAAGGTTCTCATACTGACCCAGCCAATTATAGACCAATAAGTTTACTGAATATAATTAGTAAACTCTATACGACCCATCTGTATGATAAACTGAACGTCTGGGTGGAGCAAAACAATTTATTGGCCCACGAACAAGCAGGTTTTAGGACCGGACGATCAACTATTGACCAGGCCCTGGTTCTTTACCATCTAATAACTAAATACTCGACCAAGCCAGATACTGCGATGTTTACAGCTTTCATTGATTTAAAATCAGCGTTTGACTCTATCTCCCGAGAGAGACTTTGGGAGAAATTAAGTGCCTTGGATATTGACAAAAGGTTGCTACTATTGATTCGGGGATTATATGTGGGCACATCCCTGCGGGTTAGGTGTAACAACAAGGGCCATTTATCAAATCCCATCCCCACGTTTAAAGGGGTAAAACAGGGATGTATTTTAGCTCCACTACTATTTAACATATATATCAATGGGATAGTAGATTGCTTGGCCACCATCTCCTCCCATGCCCCGATACTAGCTGGCAATCCTAGATCCATACTGTTGTATGCTGACAACATAGTTCTATTGGCAAGAACCCCAATTGGTCTCAGACGCCTTTTAGCAACTTTGGCCGCATTTTGTTCGAAGGAGTTGTTATCAATCAACTATGAGAAAACTAAGGTATTAATATTTTCAAAAAAAAAGACCGAAACATCGCTGGCAAATTAACGGACACTCAATCAAACAAGTAAATATTGTTAAGTATTTAGGCCTAACATTCCAATCGACTGGATCATGACAAATGCAGATAAAGGCAACGGTTTGGAATGCAAAAAAAAAACCGATGAGAGCTCTTTTATCATACTTTTTCAACAAAGGTGGCCAACTTTATATCACAGCAATCAAAGTATTTACCGCAAAAGTAATCCCACAACTACTCTATGGGGCACAAGTTAGTAACATGTAACATGTAATAAACTTTATCGCAAACTTAGCCATAAGCCATGTGCAAAGTACAGACAAACATTTTAAAAAGACATTTCATGAGTCAGATCATCTTGTATTGATTCCGTGTTGGCCGACATCCCTGACACAAAGGACTTTCTCAATTTTTGGGCTGCTGAAGCAAAATTAGCGGTAGCGGTAGTCACTAGGTTTGAGAACCAAGGTTCAGGTTTTGGTGTACAAAGCCCTACGCAGCTTGGGACCAGGATATCTGAAAGATTGTCTTATCCCTTATATACCCAGTCAATCACTGTGCTATGCAGGTGACGGCCTACTGCAGATACCACCTTCTCAGGAGATCCATTCCACACAACATAGGAAGCAAACCTTTAGCACTGTGGCACCCACCCTTTGGATTTCCCTCACCTTAGACCAGCCTTTCCGAACCAGTGTCCCTCCAGATGTTGTTGGACCACAACTCCCATCAGCCTCAGCCAGCATTGCCAATGGTCAGGAAGACGGGAGTTGTGGTCCAACAACATCTGGAGGCACACTGCTTGGGAAAGGCTGCCTTAGACATTAGAACGGCACCTACTGAAGACCTTCCTCTTTCAACAGGCCTGTTGAGTAGAGACCTTATTCTAATCTTTTTTCTGTATTGGAATTGCTTTTTAAGAGGTTTTGTTTGAATATGTTTTAGAAAGTGTTAGTAATTTTGTTAGCTGCCCTGGGTTCCTGCTGGGAGGAAGGGTGGGATATCAATTAAACAAACAAACAAACAAATAATGAGGACAAGGCCAAAGAGGTTTTTGGATTTGTTTTGTTTTTGCTGCAAGATGAGCTAGAGATTTAGGACTGCCAAGTCCAGGTTCTGGAAGTTCTTGTCTATCACTCAGAGTCACCCAGAAAGCAAGCAAGCTGATGTGTGAGGGAGAAAGCAAGGCTAAGCCAATTCTTGCCAACACATTAGTTGTCTACTCACTGAGAGGTTTATTATTGTTGTAATTGTCACTTTAATATGGTTACAGAAACAAGATAAGAAATGTGAGGCTCAGTCCCTTAACTGCCGCCCTCCTGCTGCTGTGATATGCCTTCAAGTCGATTATGACTTATGGCAAACCTATGAATCTTTTTTGGATACATTCATAGGGTTTTCATGGTAACAGGTATTCAGAGGTGGTTTACCATTGCCTTCCTCTTGCCACCCTCCAGCCTATGACAATTTGTGCACACAGGCCAGAGATTTAGAAATAACCAAGCACTCCATGTTATGCTTAAGCAAGGACAAGCTTTATTTTGGCAGAAGATGGACAGAACTATTGAATCAGACATGGGAGAAAAGTCAGAGTAAATGCTGAGTTATGAAGTCACCCCTTTTACTTGAGTTCCATCCAGCCGAGGATGCACATAGTGACGTAAAAGTAAGGAGGGCTCTCAAAAGACAAATAGGACATGTGAGGTATAATTATCTTTTAATCATGAGAGAGAGGGCCAAAGAACCAGAAGTGAAGGAAAAATGATAAAAGAGATAATTAAATTATACATATATGCAAACAGAGGCTGGGGCTTCAAGGAGGGAATGTCAAGGCCTAAAGGTATAAATGTTACTCTCAAGTAGAGATGGTGAGAAACTTCGCCTAAAGTGAGAAGAAAAGCGATCTTTGAGAGAGATTGAATGTTCATGAAGAGGCTAATCTTTTCCCCAACATGCGAGAGCTTGTGAACGGTCTTTGAAACCAAATCTTCTGATAAGCTTTTCACTCCAAACGTCTTGTCACTGTTCCCTCCTTGCCGTCTTTCCGGCGACAAGTAAAGGCTGTTTTATTTCAATGGGCATTTGGGATAGAGAACGGCCAGGATTAAGTGTCATAGGATGGGTGACTACATTATGATCTTATTATTTTAAATTATCTGCTGTTCTTAAACGTACGTTTTATAGTTTTTAATTCTTCTCATAGTTTAATTCTATTTTTAATTGTATACATTTCTATGTTTTAATGGTGTGTTATCTTTTAGCTGTAAGCCACTCTGAGTCCTACTGGAAAAAGTGCGGGGTAGAAATAAAGTTTATTATTATTATTATTTATCACGGGAATTTGCACTAAACTTGCACTACATTCCACTAGAATTCCAGAGCAAGCTTGTATGTTGTGTAAAAGGTCAAAAATAATACACAAATTACCAGGCAAGAAATTTTTATTCATTTTATTTATTTATTAAATTTATTAGTCGCCCATCTGGCTGGTTGTCCAGCCACTCTGGGCGACGTACAAGATAAAAAACAATACATTAAAACGTTAAAATTTAAAACCATAACAGTAAAAACCTAACCCACCCCAAAAGCCTGCCTGAAGAGCCAGGTCTTCAAGGCCTGGCGGAAGCTCATCATAGAAGGGGCATGGCAGAGATCATTTGGGAGAGAGTTCCACAGTGTGGGGGCCACTATTGAAAAAGCCCTTTCTCTAGTCCTCACCAGTGTAGCTGTTTTAATTGGTGGGATCGAGAGAAGGTCTTCTGAGGCTGATCTTGTTGAGCGGCATCCCTGACGATGTTGGGGCGCTCCTTCAGATAGACTGGGCTAAAACCGTGTAGGGTTTTAAAGGTCAAAACCAACACCTTGAATTGGGCCCGGTAAACAACCGGTAGCCAGTGCAACTCCTTCAGCACTGGAGTGATGTGATCTTGCCGGCGGCTGCCTTTAATCAGACAAGCCGCCGAATTCTGTACCAGTTGCAGCTTCCGGACCGTTTTCAAGGGTAACTCCACGTAGAGCGCATTACAGTAGTCTAGGCGAGAGGTGACCAGGGCATGTACCACCGGTGGGAGCAGATGGTTGGGAAGGTAGGGGTGCAGCCTCCTTATCAGATGGAGTTGATACAGCGCCGCCTGGCTCACAGCCAAGACTTGAGCCTGCGGACCTGGTCTTTCAGGGGCAATCGTACCCCATTGAGCACCAGGTCCACATCCCCCAGCCTTCCCTTGTCTCCCACAAACAGTACCTCAGTTTAGTCAGGATTCAGCTTCAGCTTATTCCTTCCAATCCAGCCACTCACTGACTCCAGGCACTTGGACAGGGTTTCTACAGCCAACCTCGGTGAAGATTTAAATGAGAGATAGAGCTGTGTGTCGTCCGCATACTGATGACATTGCAGCCCAAATCTCCTGATGATTGCCCCCAGTGGCTTTATATTAGGGTTGCCAGGTCTCCGGTTTTCTGCCAGAGTCTCCGGCAAAAGGGGGCCGTCTCCGGCCTCCGGCAATACTTTGTTTAAACTGGATGATCTCCGGCTTTTCATTGGCCCCCTCAGCCACGCATGCGTGATTGACACACGCATACGTTGGGCTGTGGCTGGCCGCCTTCCCGCTGTTTCTCATGGAGTCAGGGACCACTGGAGAGACGGGAGGTGTCTGCTCCCGCCCACACATGTAAGAAGGCCCCTGCTTGCTCCCGCCCACACAAGTAAGAAGGCCTTGTTAGAGGCCGGCTTGTCTCGTTGGTAGCTAGGCCCATGCTCCGGGGAGAACAGGCCTGGTAGGCCCTCGCACAGAGAGGGAGAGGGAGAGAGAGAGGAGAGAGAGAGAGAGACGCTAACAGGATGCAAGCAAGAGGGGTTTCGCTGTTAGAGACAACAGAATCCTCTTACATGGAGAGGTTGCTCTTTTTTCTTACACAGAACACAGGTTGGCTATTGCGGGCAGTTATTCAAATTAATTTAAGCATTACTTTAGCCCTATGTCTTTAATGGTGGAGTCCTGAGATTTGTGGAGGGAATCCTTTAGGAGCACTAATGCAGAAGAAACCAGAGGTTTTTAGAAGCTGCTAAGTTAGGATCCACTGCACAGTTAAATCCCCCCAAAGGGGGGAGGGGAAGCCATTTGGGATATTGCAGGGACAGAGAGAGAGGCAGGCAGGCAGGCAGGCGAGAACCCCAGGGAGATGGGCTGAGGAACCCCAGGGAGATGGGCTGAGGAACCCTCAGAGAGGGGCTGAGGAACCCTCAGGGACAGGGCTGCATAAACTCAGAGAGGGGCTGAAGAACCTCAGGGAGAGGGCTGCATAACCTCACAATTAGACTGCAGTCTCCTGAGTGCATTAAGATCTACAGCCTACTGTAACTCCATTAGTCTGTTGAACCACTAGAGTAGCCCTGATTGAAATTACCATTTTGATGCTCTGACCTTCAAATCTATTAATAAAATAGAAAACCACCTATCTAGTTGTCCTCTTTTTCTGTGGCAGTGAAACAATGTGTTGCCAACTGCTAGGGAAAAAATGTTGAGAACTACAGGCAATAAAATATCATGTGCAATAAAATAAAAATACAGTATCTGGCAGAACAGACCCAATTTTCCAGACTCAAATAGGCCAGCATGCAACTTATTCCCTGGTGGTTAGTAGCATTTTCTTAATCAAGGAAAGAGAGTCTACTCTAGCACAACACAAAGGGCATTCATCTTTCCTATGAAATGTAATATAGTTTTAACTGTTTATTATAGCACTGGTAGTGTAATATCTTTACAAGGTTCAAAACAATGCCACAGAGTAGTATTGGTGGCTGGTGCCCATGGGGCTGGTAGGGTGGAAGGCAGGGAGATCACCTCCACCTTTATCTTGCTGTAGATAGCCGGGACGAGGTCCAGAACATTCAAGAAGCACGCACAGCAGAATCTTGGTAGGCATGCCTTTATGGAATCATATGTCTTCCTTTATGGAATCAATCCATGTCTTGTTTGGCCTTCTTATTTTTCTACTCCCTGCTATTTTCCCAAGCATTATAAAAGATTATTCTTATTTTGTATAATCTTTTATAAGACATTTCATCTTGATGCAATTAAAAACCATTCAATTGCTTCAGCAGGCAAAAAAGTCATTAAGCGGTCTGCCAAGACCCTCAGTAATGTTCAAGTAGTGGTGGTGGTGAGTTTGCAAATCCCTGGTCTATCGCCTTGCTGTCTGGTTGTGAGCTTACAGGATGCGTTTGACTGGCCAGGGTTGGATGCTGGGTTTGAAGAACATAAGGACAGCCCTGCTGGATCAGCCAAAGGCCCATTTAGTCCAGTGTCTTGTTTGCACAGTGACCACCTAGATGCCTGTGGGAAGCCCACAAGCAGGACTCGAGTGCAGCACCGCTGTCCCCACTTGTGATTCCCAGCAAATGGTACACAGAGCCATATAGCTTGTGATATGAAGGGCCTTTACTCTGATCCAACAGTGCTCCTCCAGCAGCATTGTGGCATACTTGTGTGCAGGGCTGGATTACCCACTAGGCCCCTGCATTACTGCCTATGAAACTCCTACAGGTCTACAAGAAAGTTTGGGTTCTACAAAATAAGTTAATTAGTGCAAATTATTGTGTGATGTAGCAGTTTAATAGTGAATTAAATGTGTGGTGTGAATGTGGCCTGAGTTTTAGCAAGTGGAGGAAAGCTGAATGACGCAGAGGAAGCCAAGGTTCTGATGGAACGCCTCTCCCGATATGAACCTACCCGTACACTGCGCTCTAGGAGAAGGGAAGGAGCTGGCGTTTTTTAGCTGGAGTTAGCTAAATGAGAAGCAGCCTAGGACTGAAGGGTGGGGTGAGGGCCCCATGCAGTTGCTTTGTGGAATCTGATGCAGGATCCACAGTTTTACTGCTTGGTGAAGGCAACTATGTTGAGTATGAGCTTTAGCAAGGCTGTGATTAATAAGAGGCTGTGAGTCTCATCATAGGTGCCATCTTACAGGAATGCTAAAGGCTCATTATCTTAGGAATATAGGAACACAGGAAGCTGCATTATGACAAGTCTAGATCAATATTGTCTACACTGACTGGCAGTGGCTCTCCAAGGTTTTCAGACAGGGAGTCTCTCCCAGCCCTACCTGGAAATGCCTGGAATTGAACCCGCACCTTCTGCATGCAGAGCAGATGTTCTCCCACTGAACTACGTCCCTTCCCTTATTTCCCCAGGGTGGGGGGGCTCTCTGTCTCTCTGTCCAAAGTAGGAAAACATTAGCCCCCATTAAAACCTGTCGGTATGTATAAAAGTCAGAAAACTGGGTTGGTTGCTAGATTTTTCTGAGTAAAGCTGGAATGTTATTATTGTCATTTTGAGTAAAGGTCAGCCGCAGCATAAAGGTCAGTGGGGAGGAAGGGCGGCATATACATTTAATAAGTAAATAATAAACAAATATTGGAAGCTGCCTTATACCGAGTCAGACCATTCGTCCATTGAGCTCAGTAATGTCTACAGTGACAGGCAGCGTCTCTCCAGGATTTCAGACAGGGACATTCCCAGCCCTAACTGTAGATGCTGGAGATTGGACCTGGGACCTACCACTGAGCTATCAGCCCATCCCCAGCATTTTCCTTGCTTGAACTGCATAGGCTGGGAGGGGCAAGGGTCATTGAAACCCCAACAATGAGTTCAAACCTAAGACTTCAGCTTACAAGTGTGGGATGCTTCCACAGCCCACACTTCACCTCACATCAGGCTCAGCTTTCCATGTATGTCAGCATCTATAAAAAGAACAGGCAGGACAAAAAGCTTTTGCAATTACCGCCCCCCCTACCTATAAGAGAGCCAGTGTGGTGTAGTGGTTAAGGTGTTGGATTACAACCTGGGAGACCAGGGTTCAAATCCCCACACAGCCATGAAGCTCACTGGGTGACCTTGGACCAGTCACTGCCTCTCAGACTCAGAGGAAGGCAATAGTAAACCACCTCTGTCTGAATACTGCTTACCATGAAGACCCTAACTGGGATCAACCTGAAGGCAGCATTTCCATTTTGCATCACCCTAAGCTTGTGAGAAAGAATGACCTTGTCACTTCAGATGGACCTAGGAACACCCTATTTTAGGTAAGATTTCTATTTTAATCTCCAGAGAATTTTTTTTTGAATGGTATGCTCCAAGCAACTGTGGTTGATACAATGTATCATGTTTAATGATGTCACTAGGGACCGCCCTGTGACATCACTAGGGACCGCCCCATGACATCACTAGGGACCGCCCCGTGACATCACTAGGGACCGCCCCATGACGTCACTAGGGACCACCCCCATTTTCTCAGGTTTTTGAATGGTTCCGACCTGGCAACCCTACTTTATATAGATGTTGAACAGCATTGGGGAGAGGATGGAACCCTGTGACACCCCACAAGTGAGAGGCCAAGGATCCGAGACCTCATCCTCCATTGCCACTCTTTGGTACCTACCAGAGAGGAAGGAATGGAACCACTGTAATACAGTGTCCCCCATGCCCAACCTCTTCAGGCAGTCCAGGAGGATAATGTGGTCAATGGTATCGAAAGCCGCTGAGAGATCAAGGAGGACAAGGAAGGTGCATTCGCCCCTATCCCACACCCTCCTCATATCATCTACCAAGGCGACCAAGGCTGTTTCAGTCCCATGTCCAGGCCTGAAGCCTGATTGAAATGGATCCAGATAATCCGCTTCCTGCAAGTGTGCTTGCAACTGTTTTGCCAGAATAACGGAATAAACTGCAGTGTGAAAGCAGCCAGAGACAATCCTTTATTTCCACTTGGAGGAATATTGTCATAGATAGATACAGTAGACAGAGACCATTAAATACTCTCCATTACACACACACACCTGTTACCCATTCTGTGATTTAATTTTATGCTGAATTGCAAATGTTTTGTATCACTTTGAATGTTTTAAACTCTTCTTTAGAAAAAAACCCTTTTCTTACAGGCAGAGCAACCCAACTCATGGGAAGCTGGCGGAAAGGGGGCTGGCGGAGGGGGAGCTGGCAGGAAGGTCTGCAGCATCCATATCACATTCAGGAGCTGCAGGGCCAGCTGAATGCAGACTTAGCTGGGAGCTGCGCACAGGGACCAGAAAATAAAAGCCCATTCTCACAAACACCTTTACTGGGGAGCAAGCGCTCTCCATAGACCTCCATCACAATTATTTTCTTAGACCGACCTTTTCCCCAATGTAACTTTCGCCTGGATTGGGGCCCGCAGGAGTGCTCCAAATGGGAGTTGGATGTTGCAAATGTCCCCTCCTCCCTCCTCCAACATGCCCTGGAATGCCCCCTTTTAAGGACTTCCATCAACACCCCTTCCCTGGCAGACCTCCGGCTGAGCTGGCAGGGTCCTGGCTCTGCCGCAGCTGAGCTAGGGTGAGGGGCTTCTGCCCATGGGGCCAGCTCAGCCGGGACCCTGTCGGCTCAGCCAGGGGTCCACCATATCCAACTCCCCCCAGCCTGGCACGAATATGAGTTGGTTTGCACCCTAATTGAAAGCACGATGTATCTAGGAAGTGGATGTTTTCTCCAAAAAAGTCAAAGTACAATAAATCGCTTACTTAATTTTATAATCTTTTTAGTATAGAAGTTATATTGTATATTTTTGTATTTGTAAATAAAATGCAAAGGTGCCCTTATGATTCTAACTGTGTCATCCAAATATATTATTTCCTTAAGAAAGCAATTTTAGTAAAATGCTAATTTCATTTCATTTTAAAATAAAATATGTGGAGAAAACTTGCAGCCCAGTGTTGGGGATACTGTTTCCATTCCCAAACACACATCACTGAGCATACTGGCTGTGCTAATGGGACTCGGAATCCCATCTGAAGGGCAACAGGTTTCCCATCTCTCTGCAAGAGTAAACAAAACCAAGCAAAAGCCCTGCTTTTTAAAAAGAAATACTCTGAGCAGGTGCAGTTTCTCATTTGAAAAACTCACTCAAATCATCGCACCATTGTGAATACAAGAATGAAGTGGTATTTGCTTTTCCTACCCTGATTTTATTTATGCATTACATCTATATCCCACCTTTCCTCCAAGGAGCTCAAAGCGATGTACATGTTTCTCCCTTCTCCATTTTATTCTCACAACCACCCTGTGAGGTAGGTTAGGCTACGTCACCCAGTGAGCTTCATGGCTGAGGGGGGATTTGAACTCTGGCCTCCCAGGTTATAGTCCAACACTAACCATTATATCCCACTGGCAAAAGGGCTAAATGTATGTACTTATTTGTGGTGGTAAAATAAGAAATATGAAAAGATGCTGCTTTCTCATTTTTCCAGTATTCACTTGACCACATTTTCACCTGAGCTAGCTTTAAGAAAAAGTCCTCATGAAAATTCATCAGCATTTTAGTGTGAATTTCTCTTAATATATCCATTTTTGTACACAGGTAACCCTAATGTACACTTTTTAGCAAAGTAATTTTCCTAATGCAATGTATTGTGTATGTTATTTTTCTCTAATACGTACATTTTATACACCCTAGTGCATAAAATATGCATTGCTGGATGTATTACTTGGCTGGAGAGCTGCATTGCAAAATTCAGAAAAGTGTGATATTCAAAGGATAGCTATGCTTTAGGTTGTGTATCCAAACCATGGGAAGAGAGTAGGAGGGGGCGGTGGCAGCGGAGCCACTAGAAAAATGTGTGGCATCTACTTTCCTGCGAATACTTCTCCTAGGGAGTAAGCACTCCTCATTGAACACCATGGAAATTATTTTACTCCACCAGCTTATTTCAATTTTTGACATAGATCCTGACAAAGACATTCACGCACCTATTATGTACCTTCCATCCTTCGTAACTAAAACAACATTTTTGCCAAAAAGTAGTATAAAAATGTTGCTACTTTAGATACAGATTTTGCTGCCACAAAATATTCCTTGGGGGAAGTGAAAGACAGGCCATAACTGCATAATTACTGAGCAGAGGTCGGAAAAGTTACTTTATGGAACTACAAATCCCATCAGCCCAATGCTGGCTGGGGCTGATGGGAGTTGTAGTTAAAAAAGTAACTTTTCCAAGCTCTGTTACTGAGTTCCCCATGGTAAGTGACCCCTGCAGAAAAAGAAACTTGACATCAGCCTGATCAGCTAAGTTCCCATTTATTTATTTATTTATTACATTTATATCCCACCTTTCCTCCAAGGAACTCAAAGTGGTGTACATAGTTCTCCTCTATGTTTCTATGGCGGTAACATCAAGCCCTGCTTCACTGGGTTTGTATTTTCCTTATCTAGCATGGCTGGGCACACTAGAAAGGAAAAATGGATTACCTGATGTCAGAGAGATGTCAGGTGACTGACAAGGGGATGGGTCCTGTCTTCCTGTCAAATGGCCCACCATGAGTGGTGGAAGCCAGGATCTGGCCCACCCTGGCTCTCCAACCCTGGCCTATACCATTGGTCACCTCTTCCACAGTGTGACCAGAGAAGATCTGTGTCTCATTTCTGCCTCAAGCTCAGAGGACTGATTAGAGGACTGGCCTCCCCCTTTTCAGAAGGTGTGCTTTGGATTGCCTCCTTCTCCAGCAGCTGTTTTCACTGGTTGCCTTGCAGGCAAAGTATTGTACTTGTGGTATAGTGAAGTAAAATTGGGTTATATCTTCTGATTTCCCCCCTTTTCTAGTTTGGATTTCTGTTCCTCGGTATTTATGAACCCTTCCTCTAATGAACTGAGGAATTCAGTCTTTGCCAATGTGAACATGAATGGTCTTGAAGAGACTGAGTTGAGGGGGGAGAGAATGGATCAGAGTTAAGATCCAACTGATGTAGAAAGATTTCTCTTTTTTAAAAAATGTGACAACTAATGTAAGCTATTTGAAATATTATTTTCCAATGTGTAGGGCTGCGATCCTACACACACTTATCTGAGAGCCATTGAGCCATCGTAAATCCAATGAGAGTTACTCCAGAGCAGTCATGCATAGAATTACTCTGAAACTCTACGGTTTCCTTCTATTTTTCTGGTTATCCAGGTCTCAAAGCAGGGCTTGGGTTAGACACTATTGTATTATGCCCATATTTCCCCCATATCTAAGAACATCACAGCTTGTGTTCAAGTCAGATCTTTCTTGCTCTTAGGGACATCACAATGATGACTTGGCGACCCATATTCATTTCTAGATAAGCACTTTACTTAAGGGTACCTTTCAGAGCTGTAAAATACTCATAACCTAATGAAGTAAATGTTTCCCAAAGAAGCTATTGGGCTTCAGAAGTGGGGGTGGGGAGGCTTGCATGACTTAATCCTCTTCCCAAATTGAAACCAATCCTGCACATAGGAAAAAAATTGTGGAAAGGGTCCTAATCCAGTTTTCAACTTTACAGAACATTTTCTATTCCTTTGGGGTTATTAAGAATGAAGGAGCATTCAATCATCTCAGTATCCTGTGAAGTGATACAGCCAGTCCACCATTTTGCCAACACATCTGCTGTCAGAGAGATTGTGGCCAAAGACAACTGTCTGCAAGTGACATGAAGGCAAATAATATGGCTGCCAGGTCATCACAGAATGATGTTTATCAGCATGCAGAAAACAAATGCCAGGAAGGACATTGGTCTAAGTCTGTTTGACCACACCAGTGTTTCCCAACCATTTTTTATTTTTTTGTTGCTGGACTACAGTTCCCATAATTCCTGACCATTGGCCATGCTGGCTGGGGCTGATGGGAGTTGTAGTCCAGCAACAAAAAAATAAAAAGAGGTTGGGAAACACTGGCCTTCACAGATGTGTTTCCTATTTACACACGCACACACAAATTAAGTCTGGAAAATGTTGTACAGTTGGGCCAAGGATGTCTGACAGCCAATGACAAAACACAGTCTTGTGCTTAAAGGAGGAAAAGATTTATTTTATCAAAGTCTTAAAGGCACTTTAAATCAAGCAGGAAAGAAAGTAAATGAAAAAAACTTAGCTCATGATAAAGTTCATGAAAAAGCTACTGAGAGAGAGTGAGTGATTTGGGCAAGTAGATGCCAATGCTGAATTGTACTTGGGTACTTTTATCCTATCTGTGATCTATTATTCTAAATTCAATTGGTTTTCCATTCTGACAGTAAACCACAGGATATCCAGTGCCTTGAAGACCATAGAAACCATTTCTAGTTTCCCGACAGGAAGTGTATGGGAGACGATTGTTACTTCTAAATTGACCTGTTAGTGGTCGTCCCATGAAAGTGCAGATAGCTTCCAGCTGAGCATCTGAGGCATGGATGAAAAAATTTAGATGTAGGCGGATGTGTCTCCTCTTCATTATATCATTGCAGTAGACTGCCACGTCGTGGACTGTAGGCTCCGGATAATCAACATTCTTCCGTTTGAAAGTTTCAAAAGAATCCGCTTCGATCACTACCACCATCCAGGCAAACACCAAAATCAACCACATTGGAGGGGACCACTTTGCAGCCATTGCTTGCTCTTTGAACTAATGAAGAGAAAAAGGAAAATGTGGAGAGATTAACAAATCATGTCCATTTTTTCTTCTCCCCCAGTGCTCCAAGAGAGGGGGAGTGAGTCCTCTCACTTCTTTTCAGGTGGACTTTGTTGAGTTTGGTCTTCCCATCGTGCTCATTATCCCCTCCCACTTTGAAACCATTCCGCTTCATTCAAATCCATCCCTCTTGAATATTGTCTCCACCATGAACTTGTATGTGGCCTCAGTCAAGCCATGCTCTTGCTCAGCCTCAATGCTCCCATCTGCAATATGGGGAAAAGTATACGGACTTACCTTAGGGAGGATTTTTGAATATAAAAATGAAATAATGCACATGGAGCACTTTGAACACTTGAAGAGTTAGAATGATGCTTTCTCAGCTCCAGCTCCCAAAAGCCTCTTTGTCATATGGGCTCATGGACAGGAGGACTTGAGTAGTTCATAGATGGGGCTTTGGATGCTACTGTAGAACTAGGTAATTCCATTAAAATGTCAAGTTACAGGCCCATTTTTCATTTTCAGATATAGTTAACATGTTCTATATTATGTTTTTCAAAACAGCATTTTACCAATGAATAAACTAACCAGAAGTGTGGCATGCAAGATGATTCAGAATTTCTCCATAGGTTAATAAGTAGATACCTTATCCCAGTCTGCATTTGTATTGGAATTTTTTAAAAGGTGGTTTTACGAAGTCTTGTTTAAGATGTTTTTAAGGCTTTGTCACTTGTTTGCTACCCTGAGCCCCCTTTGGGAGGAACGATGGGATATAAATTGTAACAAGAAAAAGAACAGCTCTTGTGACCAACATAACACCACAATGAGCAACATACATAGCATAAATGTGTTGTCATATCTGTGCTATCAATGGCTATAGTTGATGTTGTCCAATTGCAAGGGCTAATGGAATCATCCCAGCAATGCTGAAAAGGTAATGATGATGATGATGATGATAATCCTACCTTCATTATCCCCTTACATCTGTTTATTATAAGTATTTTTATACTTATTTATTTATTTATTAGATTTATATCCCATCCCTTCTCCCAGCAGGAGCCCAGGGCGGCAAACAAAAGCACGAAAAACTCTTTAACACATCATCAAAGCAAACTTTAAAATATATTAAAACAAAAGAACAGTTAAAAAATATTAACAAAACATATTAACAAAACATCCTCAAAAACGTTTTTAAAAGCTTTAAAAACATCTTTAAAAAAAAGGTTTAAAAACATATTTAAAAGCAATTCCAACACAGACGCGTGCTCTTAATTCGTACAATGAAACCTGGTGGTGCATACGGAAAATGTTGAAGAGTTGGGGAAGAAGAAAAGCACCAGAACGGAGCCCTTTCGGACAATATTGTACAGGAGGGGAATGTTTCAGAAGAGAAGCGGAAACACACAACATGTGTTCCTTTTCTTTCCCAACCTACAGAAACTTCCCCACGTTTACACCCCCGTGAGCACTACAGGAGTCGTCTTCCACACTGGTTGGGACATTTCCATTTCTCAGTGCTGTCGCTCTCTGGACATCTCTTGGACTAGCCCAGCACAGTTGCTTCCATTTCCCACCCTCACATCACTCTCTTTCTCTCTGCCGGATGGAGCACACCTGAGCTCAGGGGAACCTTCTCCTTCTTACCTGATGTAATATAGACCTGTCACTCAAAACGGGAGACCCAAGAGCCGTCTTCCTTCTATACACATCTGAGAGGCTTCTTTGACTATACTCCCTTTATACAGAGATGCCACCCACTCACATGCCATGTGCTAGTCTCAGCCTCTACAAGGAGGCGTCAGCACTTCCAACTGCCTCCAAATAAAAACAGACTCGGGAGCTCCAAAAGTAGTACCACTTTGTGATTCCCGATGAGCAAGGATGATGTGAGCTGAACACAGTCTGTGATTCTCTCAACTGTTTGGAAAGTACAACCCTTTATTAGGTTTCTCCCTATTTCTTGTTGTAGCATCACAGACTTTGTTCAAGTAGCATCATTCATCTTTAGGACAATGATGACGCAAGAACCCTTTTTTATTTCTGGATTAAGATAACAGAGCGGTGGAGGGATGGACTCATAAACTCACCTGCTCTGGTGGCTGAACACCTTGTAGATTTCTACATTCATATAGGCTTTGATAGAATACAGACAAATGCTGCCAAACATGGAGTCCACAGAGAATGAGCCAGACACCCCACTGATTGAGAAACAGGCAGGGTAGCTCTATTCAGCTTTACAGTTCCTGATTTGACTCCCCCCCCTTCTATGTTGTACCTTAACGGAATTTCCTGTGATAGTGACCTAGGGCCAGTAGTGTTATGGCAAATTCAGAAGTAAAGGGTCTCTTGACCATAGTCACAGCCGTACTGCTGCACAGCCATGCCCCCTTCTAAGGTTGTACAACCTTATACAATACAATGAGCTTTCAGGCTCTTGGTTTAGAGAATTTTTGCTTAGTGATACATCAGATTATCAGTGCAGATCTCCATGTGTTGTCCTTCAGCTGGACGTACTATTTTCTGTTCACATACATTGGCAAATGTACTAAGATGCTGTAAGATAGGGAACTTCCTTTGCTGTGTTTCCCTTCTTGGTTGTTAGACTCAGAGACACTGCATTTGGGCAGAGCTTATCAGTTTCAGGA
The DNA here is from genome assembly GCF_030035675.1 of Rhineura floridana. NCBI lineage: Eukaryota > Metazoa > Chordata > Lepidosauria > Squamata > Rhineuridae > Rhineura > Rhineura floridana. Next base: position 13,487,065 of record NC_084490.1, read on the forward strand.
AGAAATTTAAGCATGGAAATTCCTGATCCTAACCCACACCCACCCACACACAAACATATTAAGGCGTATTCATTTGTATTTCATCTTACTATGCATGATAAATAGATAGACAGACAGACAGATATAGACAACATCATTGAAAGCTGAAACACCAGTTTTGTCACCATCTCCGGAAGTTAAACCTCTGTAATTAGGATTTGTCAAAAAGGACTGGCTGTTTTCTGAATGTAAGTTGATCAGAGGTTTCCGACAACAATAAATGTGGGCCATGCAATATATTCTATGCATATCCACTGAGGAGTAAGTCATGCCAAATTCAATGAGATTTTATTCCCAGAAAAGCTTTTATAGATTGACTCCCTCTCCGCTGCTTGGTAAGGGCATTAATATCAACAGATGGAACCCAGATAACTTTGGCCACAGCCTTGTGATTATCAGTTTGTGTTAACATGGCTTCTTCACTGCTGACACCGGTGTAGCCAACATACTGTCCCAGATGCTTATCTAATGCCGCGGGTGGACACTTTAATGGCCAAGCTAAAATGTGTGTACATCTAGGGAAGAAGATTGTGGATCTTCATGCTTTGACTTGGCTGCAATCAATGAGAAGCACCAACCCCATGCTGTAGAGATGGTCCTGGAGTCTACTGGAATGCCAGATGGGCACTGAGTACATGCCAGGAAAGGACAATTTGGTGGCAGACATGTCTCAACAGGTTTAATCAGAAGCAAATGTGACCTGAGTCGAAGCAAAGACTTGCCATTTCCCCCATGGACGCTGCAATCTGATGTTGCGTAAAAGATCAGATCTAACCTTTGTTCAGGGGAGGGGAATTGTGATGTTACTGATATTTAAATGTATGTTGTTTATTGTAAGTAATGTTTGGTTGAGTCCGTCAGGGAGTGAAGTTTTGCATATGAATGGTGATTGGTTGAGAGAGCTGGGGGGGAGGAATGTGATATACAGTGCATAGAGAGAATGTGTGCTGGAGGATTCAGATAGGTCTTGAAAAGAGAGAGGATTTGACTGGAGATAGGGACAGTTAGAGTCTGGGGGCGAGAGGAAGAGAAACTGTGGCTTCTTGTGTTATAATTATCCAATGTATTAGGAAATATCCTTTTGTTTTCATCATCCTATGCCTAATGCTTGGTTAATGACGAGAGGGATAGTCATACAATATAATATTAGCGTTCACACATATCCTCACATCCTGTAGAGCATAAGAATTTGGACTTAAGGTAAAGGTCCTGGTGGCAGCAAAAGGCAGTGTGAGTTAGAAGGTGTTGCCTGTTGTGGTGAAGGCCTGGAAGGACAGGATATTGTTTTTTAAAGTGAGCAGGAACATCACAACAAGGGCTCAGTGCCATGCTTAAACAAGGGAAACTTTTATTTTAACATAGTCAGAAAGCCCTTTACAATTACACATGAAAAAAGAGAATTCAGAACACTTCCCTGCTACCTAATCAAAAGGTAACTGAAAGAGTTGCAGAAGAAGAGTTCTGGATTTGGCTAAGGGTGGAAATGTTACTGTCAAGACTGGTTGGATGAAAGCAAATAATTCATAATTTTAGATTACAGACATAAATCCAGATCTACTATAGCTTGCCATTCCCCCCCCCCTCGAGAACCTAAGACAGGAAGTCCTTGCACCATTTAGCCAGGACTCCTTGTTGGTTATGCAGAATTCAGTGGATATTGAACTGGGATTCCCTCCACACATCAAAATAGAAATGCTAGTCCGCTGCTACGGCCAAATTAGTGATCCTTATCAGGGTGATAACAGAAAGTCAGTGGAAGGGGAAAGAGGCTTATAGCTAAATCTGTGTCAATTTTGAAAATAGTGCATATATCTGTAAGTAGTCTATCCGAGGCATGAATAAAAAATGCTGTGCTCCCTGTTACTCAAGTCTTGACTCTCCATGATGTTTTCACAGTAGACGTTATCATTTGGAGCTTCAGCCTTTGGGAAATCAACACTCCTTTCTTTGAACTGTGCAAACGTCTTGGCTAGATCATCCCCCATTGCCATCCAAGGGAAGAACACTAAAAGCGACAACAGTTGACAGCCCCCCTTTGTAGTCATGCTTTGCTGTGTCTCTTGAGGTTTATCTCTGAGAAACTACAAAGAAAAACAAAAGAAGATGGAACCATCAATGGAGCATTACCATGTTTCCCTGTTGCTCTCCCCAACACATGATACTGTTTCAATGACATTTGTGTTCCTTCTACAGCCTTGCACAGGACAAACAGATTTGGCCCTCCAGATGGTGTTGGACTAGAGCTCCCATCAGCCTTAGCTAGCATGTCCATTGGTCAGGGGTGAGATACAGCTGGCACCCTGTATCAGCACTTTCTGGAAAGAATTGAAGACATTTTTGGTTTGGCAAGCTTTTTCAGCTTGATGAATAGGTCTCTGCCAGAAGCATTTTTAGTTAAAGTAGTAGTAGTAGTAGAAGAAGAAGAAGGAGAAGGAGAAGGAGAAGGAGAAGGAGAAGGAGAAGGAGAAGTAGTAGTAGTAGTAGTAGTAGAAGAAGGAGGAGGAGCAGGAGCAGGAGCAGGAGTAGAAGAAGAAGAAGAAGAAGAAGAAGAGGAAGAAGAAGAAAAAGCACCACCACCACCTTTCTGGGACTGAGATTGACCTGGAAACCTTGCTGCTTTGCCTCAGGGATACATAGGAAAGCCAAGAGTAAACCTGGTGAACAGGAAAAGTACTCTCTATGCATGTTCAGAGAAACTATGGAGGAAGCTCAAGATTTGTTTTCCTTTCACAGTGCTCTTTCTGGGATATTATTAGGTTTCCCTAGGAAAGCTGCCAGGCTTGGTTCCTATTCATTCTAGTCTTCCTCCCTTAGTCTGTTCTAACTCCCATATGAACTAAAATATAGTAAAATGTAATTCTGTTCCATATTTATTGAGCCAAGATTTCTCAAAATATAAATTTCTGAGAATGTTCTTTTGGGGCCTTCTCCCAAAGTGGTGGACAATTCTTCCTCACACTGGAGAATATCCTATGAAATGCCTTCTCATCCCCCAAATACCCAGATTTCATCACCCATAAGTAGGTTGAAGAATTTTGGTGACTATTGTTATTCATCCCTAAAATTCTGGAACTCCCAAGTTTCACCCCAGAGCATCCCACTCTTGGGGGCAGCTTTCTACCCGAGCAAAGCAAGGCATTTTCCTACCTAATGTAATAGAAATTGGTCACCCAAAGAATATATCCAAATATCTTTTTTCAGCAAGAGAAACCTTATATAAAGGTAACTTAGGTACAGTGGGTGGTGCCTTGCGGGACACTGAAGCCAGGAATCCCTTCTTAGTTTACAAAAAAGGGAGTGAGAGGAGACATGCCAGAGGTGTATAAAACTATCTCTGGTGTGGCAAAAGTAGACAGAGAAAACATTTTTTCTTTCTCTCCCATAACTCTAGACGTTGGGGACATTCAATGAAACTAAATGCTGAAAGATTATTTTGTCAAGTCGCTTTGAGACTTTTTTAATTATATAAAGTGACTGATAAATGAAATAAATAAATAATTTGGGACAGACAAAAGAAAGTACTTCTTCACACACCACATATTTAAACTCTGGAATTGTCTCCTAAAGGAGGCGGAGATGGCGGTCAACTTGGATGGCTTTAAAAGAGATTTAGACAAATGCATGGAGGGAAAGGCTATCAATAGCTGCTAACCATCATGGCTACGTTCTGCTTCTGAATGGCAGTAGCTAGAAACTGCAGCAGGGGAGAGGGCTGTTGCCTTCAGGTTCTGATTGCAGGTTTCCCACAGGCATTTGGTTGGCCTCTGCGAGAACTGGGAAGATCCTCTGTCTGAAACCCCAGAGAGCTGCCGTCTGGACAATCTCTCTCTCTCTCTCTCTCTCTCTCTCTCTCTCTCTCGTGCGACCTTACTTCATCTATCATTTGAATAAATATTTTCTGATTTTTTTCAAAATGTGCAGTTGGTTCCCCTCCCGTCCCCCACATGAAGGCTGCCCAAAACTTCTAAGGAAAGGTTCTCTTTCCCCTTTCACTATGTTTCTCTGGCTATCAAGCTCTGAAAGCAATGTTGAGTGTATATACACTATTCCAGGTGTTCCCAAACTGGACCACCAGTGGTCTGCAAGCTTGATTGAGGTGGTCCGCAGCATGTCTGTGATGATTACTTACAGTTTGACTTCTGCAGAATTCTACAGAAGTCAAACTGTAACACAATAAAATACAATATACTGTATAAGAAATCAAAGAAGCAGTTGAAATGCAATTAAAAACCAGACAGCATTTAACACAGCACATTGCAATTGCTGCAACAAGTGATCTAGCAAGACCTTCAGATATTTTCAAGTGCCCCATGGGGCGAGGAGTTTGGGAACCATAGACACTATTCAACTGAATCTTCCTGAAACTGGTATATGTGTTCCGCAGCCAAAAGAGTTTTCACATACCTGGGGGTGGATAAAATGAATGTGATGTGGGTGGCATGGGTGTTTCTGAGCATCCTTGATGGGAAGCTCTTGGAATGAGTTACCAGTACGTCGTGTGTAAATCAACCTCCCTTAAGCATACATGGTGTTGTTTGGTGATTAAAATGCAACAATCACTTGGATAGAGTTCCTTATTTTGGAGGTCCCGCCTCAACCCTTTCCCTGACACATTTTAAATGCTTCTCATCAGCCTTGGCTTTAAAGACCACTTTGCAACATAGCTGAGCACCATTGCAAACTGCACTTCTTTTTAATCCATAATAATCCAGGGCCGTTGTTTCTGGCATCATTTAGGTTGCATTCAGACAGCACTTTATTCCATTTTTTTATATTACTTTACCTATTAATTTTTTATGTTTTATGTGATTTTCAAATGACATAAAAGCCAATTCTGGAAATGTAGCAGAATCAAGTGACAGTTCAGCTGTCATTTCTGTGTGAACTGCTTCCATAAAAAGAATCCATTTGTAACTCCATGCACCCAGAAAATGATTGGCATTTTATATTTCCCACATTTTCTTGGGATCACACTTCCACCTCTCATGTCCCAAAAGCTAGGGGGGTGTAGTGGCATACAAAAGGACACATGCACACATAGGGCGTAATGAGGTGGCAGCAGGTCCAGTTGCATCTGCTGTTATTGTATCACACCACTAGGGTTGCCAGGTCGGAAGCATCCCAAAACCTGTGATTTCAGGGGCAGGCCTTAGTGATGTCATGGGGTGGGCCCAAGTGATGTCATGGGGCGGGCCTTAATGATGTAACAGGGGCAGACCCTAGTCATGTCATTAAGCATGATAAATTAAGCATCAATCACAGTTGCTTGGAGCATACAATTTAAAAAAATCTCTGATTGGAAATTAAGATTAAGCCTGGGTAGGGAACATTTAATCTAGCCTACTTGCTTCTGGCAAGAAGGGTTTAAGTGCCCTCAGGCCAGGCCAGTCACCAGAAGGCCATTGTAGGAGGAAAGGGTCTAGTGTTGTGGAGATGTTAGATGGGATCATTCAGGAGTAAAGATGGATGCCCTTGAAGGCTGCAATTCTAAACACACTTACTAAGGGACTAAGACCCATAGAACTCAATAGGACATACTTCTGAGTAGATATGGTTTGGATTGTGCTATTGGTAAAGCTTGACTGGGGATCCTCTGCAAAGACATCCATATCCAAGCATGGTTGGCAACCCCCTGCCTGGAATACCCTGTCCCTATCTTTTAACATGTCTTCTCGAAACTCTTTAAAGATTTGACCCTTCACTTCAGAAAGTGGTGAGAAATGAGTAAGAGTAAGAAGATTCTCTACCCTTTCTGTGTACCCTGTGGGCTGCTAGAAACTCACTTTGACAGTCACCCCAATTCCAGTGAGTAATAATTGACAGAGAGAATGGACTGCCTTCAAGTCGATCCCAACTTATGGCAACCTTATGAATAGGGTTTTCATGGTAAGCTGCATTTAGAGGGGGTTTACCATTGCCTTCCTCTGAGGCTGAGAGGCAGTGACTGGCCCAAACTCACCCAGTGAACTTCATGGCTGTGTGGGGATTCGAACCCTGGTCTCCCAGGTTGTAGTCCAACACTCAAACCATTATGCCACACTGGCTCTCCTTGACTGTCTTAATGGAGGACAAAGAGAGGTATGTGAGTGTGTGCAAGAACTAACTGGCCATACAAAGGTGAAACCTGCATTTGTTGCTTTGCCCATTGCTGCTAGTGGGCCTGCCCACCACTGGCATGTGGCCCTCTGAAAATTGCCCATATGGGAATGTGGCCCTCTGTCTGGAAAGGGTTCCCTATCCCTGATATATAGGACGGTGCTCTTAAAGACAGTTGGGAGTAAAAATGTAGCTCAATAATACCATTACTACATCAACCACAGGCAAAGAATCATGGTGCAAAACCAGCAACAATAGCACCAAGCCCCATGCGCATGCAATGTTTACTCATAGCTCTTCTTTTTCCCATGCACTCAAGGTGGCAGGTATACATTGGGTACCTAAGCAATCATTATGGCATTGATGAGAGCCACACACGCTTCACTTTAGCATGGTGTGCCTTCAGACTATGCCCTAGAACATATTCCTTGTGGTACTTCCTATTCCACTTTTTGTTCACACGCTATTGTTGCTGTAGAAGCCTCCAGCCCAATGTATTCTCAAGCAAGTTGGACATTTGACCAGACAAAAGATTTGGAAAATTGTCATCAAATATTGGTTGAATAATGATACCTTTAATCAACACGTTTGATAGTTATGAATCATGCATAAACATATCCTCATACTGAATTTGTTTTTAGAAGTTTTTTTCTACAGTGTAATGAACTATTATAAATAATGTTGAGGAAGGTTTCTATAAACGTGAATGATTAACTGAACGGTTATTCTCTTGACTTTTGTATTAGAAACCAGAGTCTGGTTACAGGTACATTTATTTTTGAAAATTAATGTAAAACAATGACCTTTGTCACTGATGACTACTCGCATTCCTTCAGCGATGTCTGTTGTTAAATTAGGTGGCCACAGGAAAAGCTTTGCTATGCTGCTAACAGCCCAACTACACACTTGTTGATAGGTTGAAAAAAAATGAGAGAGAAGGAAGGGGTGATTGTCAGCACTGCAGCACATGGAGGGGAGGTTTAAGTCAGTGAAAACGGACACATACCGTAATCCTGACATGGCAATTAGAATTAGGGGTGAAATTCCTATTGCTTCATTTGCGAGCTTCCTTGTGAAAAATGCTGTATGGGAGAGGCATATTTTCACCGAAATTACAGCTGGGATGGGAAGACTTAACCCCCCTCCATTCTGTAGAGCCTTAGACAAGACCCCACCCTGTGCTGGTTCAGTGCCACAACTGTGTGTGAGAATCTCTGCACGCTTACCTGTGAAGAGAGAACTGATGTGGATTGGGGAGGACAGACAACCGAGTAAACAAAGAAAAAGCTCCACATTTGTGAAACCTGATTTATGCTCAGTATTAAACCTGGAATAAGCTTGGAGATCATTTATGAAGCAAAAATTCACACATATCTATACATCAAATGGAAGGCAGCATCCCTATGACATCTTTCTTACTTGGGAAAATATGACAAAAGTATCAAATCCTGCCTTACTGAATAGTTTTGTATATAGTTTTCCTGACGCTCCCTAAAAAGCTGACTAACCAACTTCAAACTACTTTTCCTTGAGAGCACATGAGGAAGAGAGGAAAATCTGCTTTAAAAAAATGCTCACTATGTTAAAGCAGCCACAGATCATGTTGGCATATCTGTTGCAATGCCTTGGGAGATACGCAAGATATCAAAGAAGATAAACAAAGCTCCTTTGCTATTATTCAACTGTAGAAGAGTGCACCTGATTTGGGGAGATTTACACATATTTTGTGGTAAACCACTCCCTTGGGTGTCTGAAACTACTGTAGAAAAGCCATACAGATGCCGCACTGTGAAGTCCCAGGGATCCAATACTGTCAAAAAGGCAAGCTATTGGCTCAATTAAGACAAGGTGACAAACCATTGTTTGCACGCCCATAGTTTAGAATGCAAACCATGGTTTAAAGCTGCTGTACTTTCATTGTCCATCCACCCAGCACTTCATCACTTCACTTCCATCTCTATGGTCCAGTAGCCTCAGAAAACGGAGTAATAGTCTGTAAACTCAGACATCACTCCAAACATCAGTAAACACAAGTCATGGGCTGTGAAACATTTCAAACCTCAGTTTCTGACTGTGACTTGCAATCAGCTGAGAAACCACGGTTTGTCAATTCACACATCATGCCAAAGAAGTTGAGCTTCCATAACCACAGTTTGGCATCATGTCTGAACTGACCCAGAATGTTTTGTACCTGCTGTACCTCCACAAAAGTGCACTACAGTTGTCCAGTCACATAGAAATATACATGAAAGGTAATTACTCAGATTACTGGACACCAGAAACAGCTCTGTTCTAGATTTATCAGGATCAAATCCTGATTCAAGCAATACACCTAAATTGTCAAAGTATGCTGAGCATTAAACTGACACTCTTCACTTCTCTCTTCTTCACCATTAGCTAACCTTCCCTTACTCTATTTTCACAATGCAAATGCAGGACAGCCAATTAAAAACACCAACTCCTCACTCACCCAACAAAAAGCTTAGGGGACTTTCCCCCATACACATACTGATAATCAACTACTCTTATGTACAAAATGAAAACTTTGAGAGCCTAATTCCACACAAGCAAAACTGCCAAGTTGTTGTGCTTTTATGCAAAGCAACAACAACAACACTAAATATCTGAATGATTGTAACCTTATCTACTTCTAGCACTAGAGAGCTGCACACGTAGTCAAATGAGATGGAGCCGATGGACACCACGCCTGGTTAATCGCAACGTCTTAAAACAAAAATAAAAGAACGACCTGGGGCTGGTGTGCGTGCATGTGTGTAGAAGGCAATACGAAGAAGAATGAGAATCTCTCCATCAGACAACTGCCTGTTACAGAATGGAGAAGCAGTCAGCAAAGCAGGTCGCAAAAAAGCCCCTGGGTTGACTTCGGCTGCAATCCAATACGTCTACTCAGAAGTAAGCTCCATGGGGTTCAATGGGACTCAGTCTCACGGTACACTTCTGGTGTGACAATCAGGCCACAGTCCAAGTAATCAATACACTAACATCCCAGAATTCCAGGGTTATGGCATTGGTTAGGGCCTTCACCCTGCAGTGCCTGGAGATTTCCGCATTAAGAAAATGATGGAGGGGTGGGTGGGGTAGCGCTCCAGGACACAGGATCAGAGGGCACCCATCTCACCAAGTTTACTTAGGGGGATTAGGCAACAGTGGAACAAATTATGCACTTCTCCATATAAGGCTGCATTATTCCATGCGGCTGCATTGACTGCTGACCTGTCAGATCGGGAGCTGCAGTTCAAGGATATTTCGTTCATAGGCCAGGGGGTGCAGCTTCAAGTTCGATGGTCCAAGACAGATCAGAAAAGGAGGGGATCTGTGGTGGCTTTGGGGCCATTTACAGAAGCAGACATATGTCCAGTAAGGGCGCTGGAGATACAGGGCATACAAGGGAGATGCCCCGGGATATCTCTTTTGTCATGAGGATGGCCGGCCACTGACCAAGTATCAATTTTGGGCCGTGACTAAGAACGCCCTGCTGGGCCTGGGCATGAGTCACACTGATTTTGGTACTCAGTCATTTTGGATTGGGGCAGCTTCAACAGCTGCTCAGGCTAGTATGCCAGCGCGTGTCATTCAGAGCATCGGCAGATGGAAGACAGCAGCCTATAAGGCTTATGTGCGGTCCATGAAAGACGGGAAAGCACAGAAGTAATAGACCCAACACTGACGGTTTTGTTCCTTCTCTTGCAGGTGGCTGGGATGGAGGTGAACGCCTTTGGGTTCTCATTGCCGGCCACAGTATGATATTCTGGACCAGTCATAGGGCACGATGCTCTAGGCTGGGGTCCCAGCTGGGATGCAGCCAGATAGCAGTGGTCCAATGGTTGGGCCGGAGAGGATTGACTTGGGACAGGCTTTGCCTCTTCTCTTTCACCAGGGTGAGGTCAGACTAACGCCACAAATACTAATCATGCATGCTGGTGGCAAAGACCGCAGTCTGTTGAAAGGAAAGGCCCTCATTCTGCAGGCGTTGAGGGATCTGGAATTGATAAGGCAAAGATGGCCTGGAGTGGTTATTTTATGGTCAAATATTTTGCCTCAGCAAGTTTGGAGGAGTGATGGGAATTCTAGGGCATTAGATACGGCGGGCAGGAAAGTTAATAGAGAGCTCAGGTTGGCATTGCTGAAAGTGGGTGATGGAACAATTCCTCATCCGGAGATCAAGCAATACAGGGAAGAGCTCTATAGAAATGATGGCGTTCACCTTTCCGACTTAGAGAACAACATTTTCTTAGAAGACCTACATAGGGGATTGAAAGAGGCCATTTGGGCCAGGTGGGAGAAGAAGGACTAAGTTGAGACTTGTCCTGTGGCAGGTGTGTGTGGGAAAGGGAAGAGGGGAATACAAGAGATGAGTACCCTGGGACACTTTTCTGGTGAACAGTTACCCTAGAGACTTGCGCACAGGGCTGTGGGACCTTGTGGGGCAGGGTATGGACACTGTTGAGGTTAATCTGTGTCACTCACCTGCAGTTATGGGGCTTCCGGGGGGCATGAAGCAGGAAGCCCTCCATCCACACCTGAAGGGTGGGGTAGGGGGAAAGAGCTGAAAGCATGGCCAGCTTGACTCCCTGTGGGGTAGGCTGGCCCGGGCGTGACAGGCTTAGAAGCCTGACAGGGATTAATAGATTTCCTGCACATGTTTCAATTCCCTATGCATTTTAGAAGTCAGATGCTTATAAGTTCTTGATAGTTAAGAAAGTGGCCCTAGTTACCCCATACATGTGTCTGGCTTGTTTATTTCCCGCCTCCTCACACAAAATGTGGTGGCACAGATGCTTAATGGGGCAAGGTATCACAAACATGCTACCCCACTGCTGAAAGAATTGTGCTGGCTGCCCATTAGCTACCAGACCAAGTTCAAGGTTCTGGTTTTGGTGTACAAAGCCCTACGCAGCTTGGGTCCAGGATATCTGAAAGATTGTCTTATCCCTTATATACCCAGTCAATCACTGTGCTATGCAGGTGACGGCCTCCTGCAGATACCATCTTCTCAGGAGATCCATTCCACACAACATAGGAAGCAAACCTTTAGCACTGTGGCACCCACCCTTTGGATTTCCCTCACCTTAGACCAGCCTTTCTGAACCAGTGTCCCTCCAGATGTTGGACCACAACTCCCATCAGCCTCAGCCAGCATTGCCAATGGTCAGGAAGATGGGAGTTGTGGTCCAACAACATCTGGAGGCACACTGGTTCGGAAAGGCTGCCTCAGACATTAGAACGGCACCTACTGAAAACCTTCCTCTTTCAACAAGCCTGTTGAGTAGAGACCTTATCCTAATCTGTTTCTGTATTGGAATTGCTTTTTAAGAGGTTTTGTTTGAATATGTTTTAGAAAGTGTTAGTAATTTTGTTAGCTGCCCTGGGTTCCTGCTGGGAGGAAGGGTGGGATATCAATTAAACAAACAAACAAATAATGAGGACAAGGCCAAAGAGGTTTTTGGATTTGTTTTGTTTTTGCTGCAAGATGAGCTAGAGATTTAGGACTGCCAAGTCCAGGTTCTGGAAGTTCTTGTCTATCACTCAGAGTCACCCAGAAAGAAAGAAAGCTGATGTGTGAGGGAGAAAGCAAGGCTAAGCCAATTCTTGCCAACACATTAGTTGTCTACTCGCTGAGAGGTTTATTATTGTTGTAATTGTCATTTTAATATGGTTACAGAAACAAGATAAGAAATATGAGGCTCAGTCCCTTAATTGCCACCCTCGTGCTGCTGTGAAATGCCTTCAAGTCGATTATGACTTATGGCGACCTTATGAATCTTTTTTGGATATATTCACAGGGTTTTCATGGTAACAGGTATTCAGAGGTGGTTTACCATTACCTTCCTCTTGCCGCCCTCCAGCCTATGACAATTTGTGCACACAGGCCAGAGATTTAGAAATAACCAAGCACTCCATGTTATGCTTAAGCAAGGACAAGCTTTATTTTGGCAGAAGATGGACAGAACTATTGAATCAGACATGGGAGAAAGGTCAGAGTAAATGCTGAATTATGAAGACACCCCTTTTACTTGAGTTCCATCCAGCCGAGGATGGACATAGTGATGTAAAAGTAAGGAGGGCTCTCAAAAGACAAATAGGACATGTGAGGTATAATTATCTTTTAATCATGAGAGAGAGGGCCAAAGAACCAGAAGTGAAGGAAAAATGATAAAAGAGATAATTAAATTATACATATATGCAAACAGAGGCTGGGGCTTCAAGGCGGGCATGTCAAGGCCCAAAGGTATAAATGTTACTCTCAAGTAGGGATGGTGACCAACTTCACCTAAAGTGAGAAGAAAAGTGATCTTTGACAGAGATTGAATGTTCGTGAAGAGGCCAATCTTTCCCCCAACATACAAGAGCTTGTGAGCGGTCTTTGACACCAAATCTTCTGATAAGCTTTTCACTCCAAATGTCTTGTCACTGTTCCCGATCTGAAAGCAAAAGCTTGGAACTCTGCTTGGCTTGCTGTCATGGTTTTCTGGAAGTTGGGACTCCTGTGCGTGCTGTGCACTATCTTTGTTTTTTTTTGCAGCTGCCCTCCATGACACGACTGCCAGCGATCAGTACACGCATTGCAAAAAGCAGAAAAGAGAAGATAGAGGCTGCTTTCACACATGGGGCTGATTGCGTTAGTTTAACAGATTTAAAGGGCACCAATTCTATCCTGATTTCTAACATTCCTTTCACACTGCAGTAGCTTTTGCATTAAGGAACAGCAGTTTTTTCCGCTGATATACTGGCATTTGGTGCAACTCTCTTTCACACTACTTGTTTTCGTCCCTCACCCATTACACATGCACACTGTTCCCCACTGTGCAGAAGGTCTAAGATCTTGTCCCATCACCATGTGAGCCCTCTCCCTTTAGGATCTGACTTTTTAAATTGTTTTAGTTGTATAGAGACAGAGGTGTGTGTGGGAAATGCTGCTATTATCTGTGCCAATGCCAGAATTCCAGTACAATTTTGGTCAGGTAAAAAAACCGCACACGACTAATGCGCGGGAACGCACCGCATGCTGGGATGCCTGTCATGTGAGCAGCTGCAGCTAGCAAAACCACCCCACTATTTTCCAGGTTCCCAGCCTTGCTAATAGATTGTTTCTGGTATCATTTCTGGCTGCCAATTTGTTTCTGGTTACAATTCAAAGTGCTGGTTTTAACCTACAAAGCCCTATATGGCTCAGATCCAGGCTATTTGGCAGATCGTATCTCCCTACATGAATCTGCCAGGGACTTGAGATCTTCAGGTGAGGCCCTTCTTGTGCTCCCCACACCTTTGCAAGTACATATGATGGGGACACGAGATAGGGCCTTTTCGGTGGCCGCCCCTAGGCTATGGAACTCTCTTCCGAGTGAAGTGCGATTAGCTCCCTCCTTGCCGTCTTTCCAGTGACAAGTAAAGACTGTTTTATAACAGTGGGCATTTGGGATAGAGAACGGCCAGGATTAAGTGTCATAGGATGGGTGACTACATTATGATCTTATTATTTTAAATTATCTGCTGTTCTTAAACGTACGTTTTATAGTTTTTAATTCTTCTCATAGTTTAATTCTATTGTTAATTGTATACATTTCTATGTTTTAATGGTGTGTTATCTTTTAGCTGTAAGCTAAAAGAATTGAGGCAGCATGCTTCTGAAAACCAGTTGCCGGAAGCCTCAGGAGGGGAGAGTGTTCTTGCACCCGGGTCCTGCTTGCGGGCTTCCCCCAGGCACCTGGTTGGCCACTGTGAGAACAGGATGCTGGACTAGATGGGCCACTGGCCTGATCCAGCAGGCTCTTCTTATGTTCTTATGTTCTTATCTTCTTAAGCCGCTCTGAGTCCTACTGGAAAAAGGGCGGGGTAGAAATAAAGTTTATTATTATTATTATTTATCACGGGAATTTGCACTAAACTTCTACTACTATCCACTAGAATTCCAGAGCAAGCTTGTACGTCATGTAAAAGGTCAAAGATAATGCACAAATTACCAGGTCAGAAATTGTCAGAATAACGGAATAAACTGCAGTGTGAAAGCAGCCAGAGACAATCCTTTATTTCCACTTGGAGGAATATTGTCATTGATAGATAGATACAGCAGACAGAGACCATTAAATACTCTCCATTACACACACACACCTGTTACCCATTCTGTGATTTAATCTTATGCTGAATTGCAAATGTTTTGTATCACTTTGAATGTTTTAAACTCTTCTTTAGAAAAAAACCCCTTTCTTACAGGCAGAGCAATCCAAGTCGTGGGAAGCCGGCGGAAAGGGGGCTGGCGGAGGGGGAGCCGGCAGGAAGGTCTGCAGCATCCATATCACATTCAGGAGCTGCAGGGCAGGCTGAATGCAGACTCAGCTGGGAGCTGCGCACAGGGACCAGAAAATAAAAGCCCATTCTCACAAACACCTTTACTGGGGAGTACGTGCTCTCCATAGACCTCCATTGCAATTATTTTCTTAGACCGACATTTTCCCCAGTGTAACTTTGGCCTGGATTGGGGCCCGCAGGAGTGCTCCAAATGAGAGTTGGATGTTGCAAATGTCCCCTCGTCCCTCCTCCAACATGCCCTGGAATGCCCCCTTTTAAGGACTTCCATCAACACCCCTTCCCTGGCAGACCTCCGGCTGAACTGGCAGGGTCCAGCCTCTGCCGCAGCTGAGCTAGGGTGAGGGGCTTCTGCCCGTGGGGCCCAGCTCAGCCGGGACCCTGTCGGCTCAGCCGGGGATCCACCATATCCAACTCCCCCCAGCCTGGCACGAATATGAGTTGGTTTGCACCCTAACTGAAAGCACGATGTATCTAGGAAGTGGATGTTTTCTCAAAAAAATGTCAAAGTACAATAAATCGCTTACTTAATTTTATAATCTTTTTAGTATAGAAGTTATATTGTATATTTTTGTATTTGTAAATAAAATGCAAAGGTGCCCTTATGATTCTAACTGTGTCATCCAAATATATTATTTCCTTAAGAAAGCAATTTTAGTAAAATGCTAATTTCATTTTATTTTAAAATAAAATATGTGGAGCAAACTTGCAGCCCAGTGTTGGGATACTGTTTCCATTCCCAAACACACATCACTGAGCATACTGGCTGTGCTAATGGGACTCGGAATCCCATCTGAAGGGCAACAGGTTCCCCATCTCTCTGCAAGAGTAAACCAAACCAAGCAAAAGCCCTGCTTTTTAAAAAGAAATACTCTGAGCAGGTGCAGTTTCTCATTTGAAAAACTCACTCAAATCATCGCACCATTGTGAATACAAGAATGAAGTGGTATTTGCTTTTCCTACCCTGATTTTATTTATGCATTACATCTATATCCCTCCTTTCCTCCAAGGAGCTCAAAGCGATGTACATGTTTCTCCCTTCTCCATTTTATTCTCACAACCACCCTGTGAGGTAGGTTAGGCTACGTCACCCAGTGAGCTTCATGGCTGAGGGGGAATTTGAACTCTGGCCTCCCAGGTTATAGTCCAACACTAACCATTACATCCCACTGGCAAAAGGGCTAAATGCATGTACTTATTTGTGGTGGTAAAATAAGAAATATGAAAAGATGCTGTAGCAACCAGAGGAATGGGCAAAACTGTGAATTCCGTTTCTCTCGATTTTTCATTTCTCATTTTTCCAATCTTCCCTTGACCACATTTTCACCTGAGCTAGCTTTAAGAAAAAGTCCTCATGAAAATTCATCAGCATTTTAGTGTGAATTTCTCTTAATATATCCATTTTTGTACACAGGTAACCCTAATGTACACTTTTTAGCAAAGTAATTTTCCTAATGCAATGTATTGTGTATGTTATTTTTCTCTAATACGTATATTTTATACACCCTAGTGCATAAAATATGCATTGCTGGATGACATGTAAGTTCCTCTCCCTGGGTTCCTCCTCTACCAGGCCCTTAAATGCACCATTTTCAGGCGTTTCACCAGCTTCCACCAGGATGAGGGGCTTCTGCAGGAAGCCTGCCAGCTCAGCCAGGGGTCTAGCGCATCAAACTCCCCCCAGCCTGGCACAAATACTAGCTGGATTGCACCCTTAGTTTGCATATTATTTTAAAAAGTGCAAATTTGGTCCGTTTGTCTGTAAATCTGAACTGATTTTAATTGCTCCCACTTCTCTAATAGAGGTTTCAATTTTTGACCTAGATCCTGACAAAGACATTCACGCACCTATTATGTACCTTCCATCCTTCGTAACTAAAACAACATTTTTGCCAAAAAGTAGTATAAAAATGTTGCTACTTTAGATACAGATTTTGCTGCCACAAAATATTCCTTGGGGGAAGTGAAAGACAGGCCATAACTGCATAATTACTGAGCAGAGGTCGGAAAAGTTACTTTTTGGAACTACAACTCCCATCAGCCCAATCCAGTGGCCATGCTGGCTGGGGCTGATGGGAGTTGTAGTTAAAAAAGTAACTTTTCCAAGCTCTGTTACTGAGTTCCCCATGGTAAGTGACCCCTGCAGAAAAAGAAACTTGACATCACCAATTTCTCACCAATTTTCAATTTTTTAAAAAACCCAAATGTGTATTTATTTATTACATTTATATCCCACCTTTCCTCCAAGGAGCTCAAAGTGGCATACATAGTTCTCCTCTATGTTTCTATGGCGGTAACATCAAGCCCTGCTTCACTGGGTTTGTATTTTCCTTTCTAGCATGGCTGGGCACACTAGAAAGGAAAAATGGATCACCTGATGTCAGAGAGATGTCAGGTGACTGACAAGGGGATGGGTCCTGTCCTCCTGTCAAATGGCCCACCACGAGTGGTGGAAGCCAGGATCTGGCCCACCCTGGCTCTCCAACCCTGGCCTATACCATCGGTGACCTCTTCCACAGTGTGACCAGAGAAGATCTGTGCCTCATTTCTGCCTCAAGCTCAGAGGACTGATTAGAGGACTGGCCTCCCCATTTTCAGAAGGTGTGCTTTGGATTGCCTCCTTCTCCAGCAGCTGTTCCATGTTTTCACTGGTTGCCTTGCAGGCAAAGTATTGTACTTGTGGTATAGTGAAGTAAAATTGGGTTATATCTTCTGATTTCCCCCTTTTTTAGATTGGATTTCTGTTCCTCAGTATTTATGAACCCTTCCTCTAACGAACTGAGGAATTCAGTCTTTGCCAATGTGAACATGAATGGCCTTGAAGAGACTAAGTTGAGGGGGGAGAGAATGGATCAGAGTTAAGATCCAACTGATGTAGAAAGATTTCTCTTTTTTAAAAAACGTGACAACTAATGTAAGCTATTTGAAATATTCTTTTCCAATGTGTAAGGCTGCAATCCTACACACACTTATCTGAGAGCCATTGAGCCGTCCTAAATCCAATGAGAGTTACTCCAGAGCAGTCATGCATAGGATTACTCTGAAACTCTACGGTTTCCTTCTATTTTTCTGGTTATCAAGGTCTCATAGCAGGGCTTGGGTTAGACACTATTGTATTATGCTCATATTTCCCCCATATCTAAGAACATCACAGCTTGTGTTCAAGTCAGATCTTTCTTGCTCTTAGGGACATCACAATGATGACTTGGCGACCCATATTCATTTCTAGATAAGCACCTTACTTAAGGGTACCTTTCAGAGCTGTAAAATACTCATAACCTAATGAAGTAAATGTTTCCCAAAGAAGCTATTGGGCTTCAGAAGTGGGGGTGGGGAGGCTTGCATGACTCAATTCTCTTCTAAAACTGAAACCAGTCATGCACATAGGAAAAAATTTGTGGAAAGGGTCCTAATCCAGTTTTCAACTTTACAGAACATTTTCTATTCCTTTGGGGTTATTAAGAATGAAGGAGCATTCAATCATCTCAGACTCCTTTGGTACTGTGAAGTGATACAGCCAGTCCACCATTTTGCCAACACATCTGCTGTCAGAGAGAATGTGGCCAAAGACAACTGTCTGCAAGTGACATGAAGGCAAATAATATGGCTGCCAGGTCATCACAGAATGATGTTTATCAGCATGCAGAAAACAAATGCCAGGAAGGACATTGGTCTAAGTCTGTTTGACCACACCAGTGTTTCCCAACCATTTTTTATTTTTTTGTTGCTGGACTACAGTTCCCATAATTCCTGACCATTGGCCATGCTGGCTGGGGCTGATGGGAGTTGTAGTCCAGCAACAAAAAAATAAAAAGAGGTTGGGAAACACTGGCCTACACAGATGTGTTTCCTATTTACACACGCACACACAAATTAAATCTGGGAAATGTTGTACAGTTGGGCCAGGGATGTTTGACAGCCACTGACAAAACACAGTTTTGTGCTTAAAGGAGGAAAAGATTTATTTTATCAAAGTCTTAAAGGCACTTTAAATCAAGCAGGAAAGAAAGTAAATGAAAAAAACTTAGCTCATGATAAAGTTCATGAAAAAGCTACTGAGAGAGAGTGAGTGATTTGGGCAAGTAGATGCCGATGCTGAATTGTACTTGGGTACTTTTATCCTATCTGTCATCCATTATTCTATATTCAATTGGTTTTCCATCCTGACAGTAAACCACAGGATATCCAGTGCCTTGAAAACCAGAGAAACTATTTCCAGTTTGCCAACAGCAAGTGTATGGGAGAGGATTGTTACTTCTAAATTGACCTGTTAGTGGTTGTCCCATGAAAGTGCAGATAGCTTCCAGCTGAGCATCTGAGGCATGGATGAAATCATTTACATGTAGGTGGACGTGTCTCCTCTTCATTATATCAGTGCAGTAGACCCGCAAATTGTGGACTGTAGGCTCCGGATAATCAACATTCTTCCGTTTGAAAGTTTCAAAAGAATCCGCTTCGATCACTACCACCATCCAGGCAAACACCAAAATCAACCACATTGGAGGGGACCACTTTGCAGCCGTTGCTTGCTCTTTGAACTAATGAAGAGAAAAAGGAAAATGTGGAAAGATTAACAAATCATGTCCATTTTTTCTTCTCCCCCGGTGCTCCAAGAGAAGGGGAGTGAGTCCTCTCACTTCTTTTCAGGTGGACTTTGTTGAGTTTGGTCTTGCCATCGTGCTCATTATCCCCTCCCACTTTGAAACCATTCCGCTTCATTCAAATCCATTCCTCTTGAATGTTGTCTCCACCATGAACTTGTATTGTGGCCTCAGTCAAGCCATGCTCTTGCTCAGCCTCAATACTCCCATCTGCAATATGGGGAAAAGTATACTGACTTACCTTAGGGAGGATTTTTGAATATAAAAATGAAATAATGCACATGGAGCACTTTGAACACTTGAAGAGTTAGAATGATGCTTTCTCAGCTCCAGCTCCCAAAAGCCTCTTTGTCATATGGGCTCATGGACAGGAGGACTTGAGTAGTTCATAGATGGGGCTTTGGATGCTACTGTAGAACTGGGTAATTCCATTAAAATGTCAACTTACAGGCCCATTTTTCATTTTCAGATATAGTTAACATGTTCTATATTATGTTTTTCAAAACAGCATTTTACAAATGAATAAAAAAACCAGAAGTGTGGCATGCAAGATGATTCAGAATTTCTCCATAGGTTAATAAGTAGATACCTTATCCCAGTCTGCATTTGTATTGGAATTTTTTAAAAGGTGGTTTTACGAAGTCTTGTTTAAGATGTTTTTAAGGCTTTGTCACTTGTTTGCTACCCTGAGCCCCCTTTGGGAGGAACGATGGGATATAAATTGTAACAAGAAAGAGAACAGCTCTTGTGACCCACATAACACCATAATGAGCAACATACATAGCATAAATGTGTTGTCATATCTGTGCTATCAATGGCTATTGTTGATGTTGTCCAATTGCAAGTGCTAATGGAATCATCCCAGCAATGCTGAAAAGGTAATGATGATGATGATAATCCTACCTTCATTATCCCCTTACATCTGTTTATTATAAGTATTTTTATACTTATTTATTTATTTATTAGATTTATATCCCATCCCTTCTCCCAGCAGGAGCCCAGGGCGGCAAACAAAAGCACGAAAAACTCTTTAACACATCATCAAAGCAAACTTTAAAATATATTAAAACAAAAGAACAGTTAAAAAATATTAACAAAACATATTAACAAAACATCCTCAAAAACATTTTTAAAAGCTTTAAAAACATCTTTAAAAAAAAGGTTTAAAAACATATTTAAAAGCAATTCCAACACAGACGCGTGCTCTTAATTCGTACAATGTAACCTGGTGGTGCATACGGAAAATGTTGAAGTGTTGGGGAAGAAGAAAAGCACCAGAACGGAGCCCTTTCGGACAATATTGCACAGGAGGGGAATGTTTCAGAAGAGAAGCGGAAACACACAACATGTGTTCCTTTTCTTTTCCAACCCACAGAAACTTCCCCACGTTTACATCCCCTGAGCACTACAGGAGTCGTCTTCCACACTGGTTGGGACATTTCCATTTCTCAGTGCTGTCGCTCTCTGGACATCTCTTGGACTAGCAAAAAGCAAACAACCATTATTGACCAATTGCTGAAAAGGGGTGGATGTAGGGGAACAACCAATGCTAAAGCAATTTAGAGAAAAGAAGCCCACATGTATGGATGCTTGATAATTGGGCCCAGCCTCGAAGAGGTCTTCTGTATCTTTAAAAGTTGTGCAGGGGGGAGGGAGAATTCCACCTTGTGGTTTTTCCCATTACAGGGTTGCAAGAAAACCTGCACTTGGCTGAATTTTCTCTTCTCTTCAAGATACAGACTCATTCTCAGGCCCTGAGCCTAGCAACCCTAGTGAGTTTACTCTAAGAGCAGAGGGAGGGGTAGAGCTGGAAGAGGAGGAAAATGGCTCCCTTCCCCAGCTCTGCTGCTGGTACTTGATGGAGTTTGCTAATCCCTATTGTAAGCTGCTGGTATGCAGGACACACCTCCTTCAGAGAGAAGAAGATGCAAGAAGAGATTGTTTTCGGCTGGACTCCATAGAACTCCCAACACCTGAGAGGAATTCCATGTCATCTGAGACACCAGGCATCTCCCAGCAGTCAAAGATGCTTTCCAAATCAGTCTTGGAGCTGTGAATGCTTCTGCTACTGCCAGACAGAGACAGTCACAGATGTTCATTTGCATCCCTCCCCAAAGCACTGTAATTTGAAACAAAAAGAAGAGCCCGAGTATCATCATTAATTGATTGGCAGATCTAAATCAATTAGGAATCAACAGCTGTTAGAATACCTCTACATCCACATCTCATTGAAGGCTTTTGCACAGGCCTAGGTTATGTTATTCTGGAGATAGGATTTGATTCTGGGTGCCTAAAAGACTGAGCTCTGACTTAGGAAGTCCCCAATTCAAATCATTCCTTGGCCTAGAATTTCCTGTCAGCCACAATCACCCATCTGGCCCATGGGAAATAATCGTGTTGACTTACCTTACAGGGCTGTTCCAAGCACAGACACAAAATAACGCAATAAGGTACATAAAATGTTTGAAAGGGCTATAGAAAAAATAACTACTACTTTGAAGGTCTCCCTTCTAGGATACACACCTTAATGTGGTGAGGGGGTTTGAGAGTGCTGAAGAAGCTGAGAGCAATGCCGTCAGGAGTCTAGACCAGCCTTTCCCAACCAGTGTGCCTCTAGATGTTGTTGGACCACAATTCCCATCTTTCCTGACCATTTGCAATGCTGGCTGAGGCTGATGGGAGTTGTGGTCCAACAACATCTGGAGGCACACTGGTTGGGAAAGGCTGGTCTAGACCAAAAGGCTAGGCTCTTAGCAGGGGCACCCAAGGCAGAATGGTCAAAGCTGAGACATCAGACTAAGATGCATCCAAACTCAGAGGAAGGCAATGGTAAACCACCTCTGAATATCTCTTACCACAAAAACCCTATGAACAGAGTATCCAAAATGCAACAAGAGATAGTGCTGGAAGATGAGACCTCCAGGTCAGTAGGCACTCACCGAGCTACTGGGGAAGAACAAAAGACAAGTACGAGGAGCGCTGTGGCTAATGACGCAGCTGGGTCAATGCCGAAAGGAAGCCCAGAGGCTGATGTGCACAGATGTGAAAGGAGAGTCCGGAGTTGTACGACGCACACAATAGGAATGTGGAATGTGAGAATGTTTTGAGCAACCGAAAAGATAATTGTACAAGTGGACATCACCAAATGGTCAATACAGGAATCAAATTGGTTATATAATTGGTAGCAGAAGATGGAGAAGTTCCATACTTTCTGCGAAAACAAGACCAGGAGCAGACTGCGGTACAGATCATGAACTGGTCGTATCAAAAATCAGAGTAAAGCTAAAGACGAACAACAAAACAATCATAATGCCAAAATACAATTTAAATAACATCCCAGGAGAATTAAAGATCAAATAAGGAACAGGTTTGAAGCTTTAAACTTAGTTGACAGAGAATGAGAAGAACTATGGAATGAAGTCAGAGACGTTATCAGGGAAGAATGCAAAAAGACAATATCACTCGTTAAAAACAGAGGTAGATCTCAATGGATGACTGAAGAAACTCTTTAAATGGTTAATGAGAGAAGGAAAGCAAAAGCAAAAGGAGATAGAAACACAGAAGCCTAAATGCAACGATACAGCAACTAGTACGTAGGGACAAAGAGAACTATTACAATAATTACTGTATAGAAATAGAAGAGGACAACAAAAAGGGTAGAGCAAGAGCCGTGTTCCAAAAGATTCGAGAAATGAAAGGGAAATTTAAACCAAGAGTAGGGATGTTGAATAATCAACAGGAGAACACACTGACTGACTGAGATGAAATAAAAGGAAGATGGAAGCAATATACTGAAGAATTATATAAAAGAGATGCCAGGATGACAGATTCATTCACGGAGGAACCGTATGATGAAGAACCAGAAATTTTAGAATGCGAGGTGAAAGCTGCTCTTAAAATACTTGGAAGAAACAAATCACCAGGAATAGATGGCATACTAATAGAGTTGCTACAAGCTACTAAGTCTGAATCTGTCCAAATTTTGACAAAGATCTGTCAAGAAATATGGAAAAGTAAACAATGGCCCACAGACTGGAAGTATTCCATATACAACCCAGTTCCAAAGAAAGGGGATCCCAGGGAATGCAGTAATTATCGAACTATTGCCTTAATATCCCATACAAGGAAAGTAATGCTCAAGATTCTACAACAAAGGCTCTCACCATATATGGAGCGAGAAATGCCAGACGTCCAAGCTGAATTTAGAAAGGGAAGAGGCACCAGAGATCACATCGCAAATATATGTTAGATAATGGAACGGAGCAAGGAATTTCAGAAGAAAATCACCCTGTGCTTTATAGATTACAGGAAAGCCTTTGACTGTGTAGATCATGAAAAACTAGGGAATGTTTTAAAAGAAATGGGGATGCCATAGCATCTGATTGTCATGATGCGCAACCCAGAGCTTGGAAAAGTTACTTTTTTGAACTACAAGTCTCATCACCCCAACCCAGTAGCCATGCTGTCTGGGGCTAATGGTAGTTGTAGTTCAAAAAAGTAACTTTTCCGAGATCTGGCGCAACCTATACTCTGGACAAGAGGCTACTGTAAGGACAGAATATGGAGAAACCGATTGGTTCCCCATCGGAAAGGGTGTGAGACAAGTTGGAATTTTATCACCCTATTTTATCACCCTATTTATTTAATCTATACGCAGAACATATAATACGGAAAACGGGCTTGGACCAAGATGAAGGAGGTGTGAAAATTGGAGGGAGAAATATCAATAATTTAAGATATGCAGACAATACCATACTACTAGCAGAAACCAGTAATGATTTGAAACGAATGCTGATAAAAGTTAAAGAGCAAAGCACAAAAGCAGGACTACAGCTGACTAAAGCAATGACAACAGAAGCATTATGTAACTTTAAAGCTGACAATGAGAACATTGAACTTGTCAAGGATTATCAATACCTCGTCACAGTTGTTAACCAAAATGGAGACAATAGTCAAGAAATCAGAAGGCTAGGACTGGGGAGGGCAGCTGTGAGAGAACTAGAAAAGGTCCTCAAATGCAAAGATGTATCACTGAACACTAAAGTCAGGATCATTCAGACCATGGTATACCCGATCTCTGTGTATGGATGTGAAAGGTGGACAGTGGAAATCCAGCAGAATCAAGTGACAGTTCAGCATTCATTTCTGTGTGAATTGCTTCCATAAAAATAAGATATGCAGACAATACCATACTACTAGCAGAAACCAGTAATGATTTGAAACGAATGCTGATGAAAGTTAAAGAGGAAAGCACAAAAGCAAAACTACAGCTGAACGTCAAAAAGACTAAAGTAATGACAACAGAAGATTTATGTAACTTTACAGTTGAAAATGACGACATTGAACTTGTCTAGGATTATCAATACCTTGGCACAGTCATTAACCAAAATGGAGACAATAGTCAAGAAATCAGAAGAAGGCTAGGACTGGGGAGGGCAGCTGTGAGAGAACTAGAAAAGGTCCTCAAATGCAAAGATGTATCACTGAACACTAAAGTCAGGATCATTCAGACCATGGTATTCCTGATCTCTATGTATGGATGTGAAAGTTGGACAGTGAAAAAAGCTGATAAGAGAAAAATCAACTCATTTGAAATGTGGTGTTGAAGAGAGCTTTGCGGATACCATGGACTGCAAAAAAGACAAATAATTGGGTGTTAGAACCAATTAAACCAGAACTATCACTAGAAGCTAAAACGCTGAAACTGAGGTTATCATACTTTGGACACATAATGAGAAAACATGATTCATTAGAAAAGATAATAATGCTGGGAAAAACAGAAGGGAGTAGAAAAAGAGGAAGACCAAACAGGAGATGGATTGATTCCATAAAGGAAGCTACAGAGCTGAACTTACAAGAACTGGTTCATGACAGATGCTCTTGGAGGTCGCTGATTCATAAGGTTGCCATAAGTCATAATCGAATTGAAGGCACACAACAACAACAACAACTTTAAAGGTCATAGTTACTGGTTGCAAAACTCCTACCTTCATTCTCCCCTTACATCTGTTTATTATAAGTATTTTTATACTTATTTATTTATTTATTAGATTTATATCCCGCCCCTTCTCCCAGCAGGAGACCAGGGCGGCAAACAAAAGCACAAAAAACACTTTAACACACCATCAAAGCAAACTTTAAAATATATTAAAACAAAACAACAGTTAAAAACATATTAACAAAACATATTAACAAACATCCTCAAAACATTTTAAAAAGCTTTAAAAATCTATTTTTTTTTTTAAAAAAAGGTTTAAAAACATATTTAAAAGCAATTCCAACACAGGCATGTGCTGTTAATACATACAGTGTAACATGGTGGTGCATATGGAAAATGTTGAAGAGTTGGGGAAGAAGAAAAGCACCAGAACGGAGCCCTTTCGGACAATATTGTACAGGAGGGGAATGTTTCAGAAGAGAAGCGGAAACACACAACATGTGTTCCTTTTCTTTCCCAACCTACAGAAACTTCCCCACGTTTACACCCCCGTGAGCACTACAGGAGTCGTCTTCCACACTGGTTGGGACATTTCCATTTCTCAGTGCTGTCGCTCTCTGGACATCTCTTGGACTAGCCCAGCACAGTTGCTTCCATTTCCCACCCTCACATCACTCTCTTTCTCTCTGCCTGATGGAGCACACCTGAGCTCAGGGGAACCTTCTCCTTCTTACCTGATGTAATATAGACCTGTCACTCAAAACGGGAGACCCAAGAGCCGTCTTCCTTCTATACACATCTGAGAGGCTCCTTTGACCATAGCTCCCTTTATATAGAGATGCCACCCACTCACATGCCATGTGCTAGTCTCAGCCTCTACAAGGAGGCGTCAGCACTTCCAACTGCCTCCAAATAAAAACAGACTCAGGAGCTCCAAAAGTAGTACCACTTTGTGATGTCCCGATGAGCAAGGATGATGTGAGCTGAACACAGTCTGTGATTCTCTCAACTGTTTGGAAAGTACAACCCTTTATTAGGTTTCTCCCTATTTCTTGTTGTAGCATCACAGACTTTGTTCAAGTAGCATCATTCATCTTTAGGACAATGATGACGCAAGAACCCTTTTTTATTTCTGGATTAAGATAACAGAGCGGTGGAGGGATGGACTCATAAACTCACCTGCTCTGGTGGCTGAACACCTTGTAGATTTCTACATTCATATAGGCTTTGATAGAATACAGACAAATGCTGCCAAACATGGAGTCCACAGAGAATGAGCCAGACACCCCACTGATTGAGAAACAGGCAGGGTAGCTCTATTCAGCTTTACAGTTCCTGATTTGACTCCCCCCCTTCTATGTTGTACCTTAATGGAATTTCCTGTGATAGTGACCTAGGGCCAGTAGTGTTATGGCAAATTCAGAAGTAAAGGGTCTCTTGACTATAGTCACAGCCATACTCCTGCACAGCCATGCCCCCTTCTAAGGTTGTACAACCTTATACAATACAATGAGCTTTCAGGCTCTTGGTTTAGAGAATTTTTGCTTAGTGATACATAAAATGATCAGTGCAGATCTCCATGTGTTGCCCTTCAGCTCGACGTACTATTTTCTGTTCACATACATTGGCAAATGTACTAAGATGCTGTAAGATAGGGAACTTCCTTTGCTGTGTTTCCCTTCTTGGTTGTTAGACTCAGAGAGACTGCATTTGGGCAGAGCTTATCAGTTTCAGGAAGAAATTTAAGCATGGAAATTCCTGATCCTAACCCACACCCACCCACACACAAACACATTAAGGCGTATTCATTTGTATTTCATCTTACTATGCATGATAAATAGATAGACAGACAGACAGATATAGACAACATCATTGAAAGCTGAAACACCAGTTTTGTCACCATCTCCGGAAGTTAAACCTCTGTAATTAGGATTTGTCAAAAAGGACTGGCTGTTTTCTGAATGTAAGTTGATCAGAGGTTTCCGACAACAATAAACGTGGGCCATGCAATATATTCTATGCATATCCACTGAGGAGTAAGTCATGCCAAATTCAATGAGATTTTATTCCCAGAAAAGCTTTTATAGATTGACTTCCTCTCCGCTGCTTGGTAAGGGCATTAATATCAACAGATGGAACCCAGATAACCTTGGCCACAGCCTTGTGATTATCAGTTTGTGTTAACATGGCTTCTTCACTGCTGACACCGGTGTAGCCAACATACTGTCCCAGATGCTTATCTAATGCCGCGGGTGGACACTTTAATGGCCAAGCTAAAATGTGTGTACATCTAGGGAAGAAGATTGTGGATCTTCATGCTTTGACTTGGCTGCAATCAATGAGAAGCACCAACACCATGCTGTAGAGATGGTCCTGGAGTCTACTGGAATGCCAGATGGGCACTGAGTACATGCCAGGAAAGGACAATTTGGTGGCAGACATGTCTCAACAGGTTTAATCAGAAGCAAATGTGACCTGAGTCGAAGCAAAGACTTGCCATTTCCCCCATGGACGCTGCAATCTGATGTTGCGTAAAAGATCAGACCTAACCTTTGTTCAGGGGAGGGGAATTGTGATGTTACTGATATTTAAATGTATGTTGTTTATTGTAAGTAATGTTTGGTTGAGTCCCTGAGGGAGTGAAGTTTTGCATATGAATGGTGATTGGTTGAGAGAGCTGGGGGGGAGGAATGTGATATACAGTGCATAGAGAGAATGTGTGCTGGAGGATTCAGATAGGTCTTGGAAAGAGAGAGGATTTGACTGGAGATAGGGACAGTTAGAGTCTGGGGGCAAGAGGAAGAGAAACTGTGGCTTCTTGTGTTATAATTATCCAATATATTAGGAAATATCCTTTTGTTTTCATCATCCTATGCCTAATGCTTGGTTAATGAAGAGAGGGATAGTCATACAATATAATATTAGAGTTCACACATATCCTCACATCCTGTAGTGCATAAGAATTTGGACTTAAGGTAAAGGTCCTGGTGGCAGCAAAAGGCAGTGTGAGTTAGAAGGTGTTGCCTGTTGTGGTGAAGGCCTGGAAGGACAGGATATTGTTTTTTAAAGTGAGCAGGAGCATCACAACAAGGGCTCAGTGCCATGCTTAAACAAGGGAAACTTTTATTTTAACATAGTCAGAAAGCCCTTTACAATTACACATGAAAAAAGAGAATTCAGAACACTTCCCTGCTACCTAATCAAAAGGTAACTGAAAGAGTTGCAGAAGAAGAGTTCTGGATTTGGCTAAGGGTGGAAATGTTACCGTCAAGACTGGTTGGATGAAAGCAAATAATTCATAATTTTAGATTACAGACATAAATCCAGATTTACTATAGCTTGCCATTCCCCCCCCCTCGAGAACCTAAGACAGGAAGTCCTTGCACCATTTAGCCAGGACTCCTTGTTGGTTATGCAGAATTCAGTGGATATTGAACTGGGATTCCCTCCACACATCAAAATAGAAATGCTAGTCCGCTGCTACGGCCAAATTAGTGATCCTTATCAGGGTGATAACAGAAAGTCAGTGGAAGGGGAAAGAGGCTTATAGCTAAATCTGTGTCAATTTTGAAAATAGTGCATATATCTGTAAGTAGTCTATCCGAGGCATGAATAAAAAATGCTGTGCTCCCTGTTACTCAAGTCTTGACTCTCCATGATGTTTTCACAGTAGACGTTATCATTTGGAGCTTCAGCCTTTGGGAAATCAACACTCCTTTCTTTGAACTGTGCAAACGTCTTGGCTAGATCATCCCCCATTGCCATCCAAGGGAAGAACACTAAAAGCGACAACAGTTGACAGCCCCCCTTTGTAGTCATGCTTTGCTGTGTCTCTTGAGGTTTATCTCTGAGAAACTACAAAGAAAAACAAAAGAAGATGGAACCATCAATGGAGCATTACCATGTTTCCCTGTTGCTCTCCCCAACACATGATACTGTTTCAATGACATTTGTGTTCCTTCTACAGCCTTGCACAGGACAAACAGATTTGGCCCTCCAGATGGTGTTGGACTAGAGCTCCCATCAGCCTTAGCTAGCATGTCCATTGGTCAGGGGTGAGATACAGCTGGCACCCTGTATCAGCACTTTCTGGAAAGAATTGAAGACATTTTTGGTTTGGCAAGCTTTTTCAGCTTGATGAATAGGTCTCTGCCAGAAGCATTTTTAGTTAAAGTAGTAGTAGTAGTAGTAGTAGTAGTAGTAGAAGAAGAAGAAGAAGGAGAAGGAGAAGGAGAAGGAGAAGTAGTAGTAGTAGTAGTAGTAGAAGGAGGAGGAGGAGGAGGAGGAGGAGCAGGAGCAGGAGCAGGAGCAGGAGTAGAAGAAGAAGAAGAAGAAGAAGAAGAGGAAGAAGAAGAAAAAGCACCACCACCACCTTTCTGGGACTGAGATTGACCTGGAAACCTTGCTGCTTTGCCTCAGGGATACATAGGAAAGCCAAGAGTAAACCTGGTGAACAGGAAAAGTACTCTCTATGCATGTTCAGAGAAACTATGGAGGAAGCTCAAGATTTGTTTTCCTTTCACAGTGCTCTTTCTGGGATATTATTAGGTTTCCCTAGGAAAGCTGCCAGGCTTGGTTCCTATTCATTCTAGTCTTCCTCCCTTAGTCTGTTCTAACTCCCATATGAACTAAAATATAGTAAAATGTAATTCTGTTCCATATTTATTGAGCCAAGATTTCTCAAAATATAAATTTCTGAGAATGTTCTTTTGGGGCCTTCTCCCAAAGTGGTGGACAATTCTTCCTCGCACTGGAGAATATCCTATGAAATGCCTTCTCATCCCCCAAATACCCAGATTTCATCACCCATAAGTAGGTTGAAGAATTTTGGTGACTATTGTTATTCATCCCTAAAATTCTGGAACTCCCAAGTTTCACCCCAGAGCATCCCACTCTTGGGGGCAGCTTTCTACCCGAGCAAAGCAAGGCATTTTCCTACCTAATGTAATAGAAATTGGTCACCCAAAGAATATATCCAAATATCTTTTTTCAGCAAGAGAAACCTTATATAAAGGTAACTTAGGTACAGTGGGTGGTGCCTTGCGGGACACTGAAGCCAGGAATCCCTTCTTAGTTTACAAAAAAGGGAGTGAGAGGAGACATGCCAGAGGTGTATAAAACTATCTCTGGTGTGGCAAAAGTAGACAGAGAAAACGTTTTTTCTTTCTCTCCCATAACTCTAGACGTTGGGGACATTCAATGAAACTAAATGCTGAAAGATTATTTTGTCAAGTCGCTTTGAGACTTTTTTAATTATATAAAGTGACTGATAAATGAAATAAATAAATAATTTGGGACAGACAAAAGAAAGTACTTCTTCACACACCACATATTTAAACTCTGGAATTGTCTCCTAAAGGAGGCGGAGATGGCGGTCAACTTGGATGGCTTTAAAAGAGATTTAGACAAATGCATGGAGGGAAAGGCTATCAATAGCTGCTAACCATCATGGCTACGTTCTGCTTCTGAATGGCAGTAGCTAGAAACTGCAGCAGGGGAGAGGGCTGTTGCCTTCAGGTTCTGATTGCAGGTTTCCCACAGGCATTTGGTTGGCCTCTGCGAGAACTGGGAAGATCCTCTGTCTGAAACCCCAGAGAGCTGCCGTCTGGACAATCTCTCTCTCTCTCTCTCTCTCTCTCTCTCTCTCGTGCGACCTTACTTCATCTATCATTTGAATAAATATTTTCTGATTTTTTTCAAAATGTGCAGTTGGTTCCCCTCCCGTCCCCCACATGAAGGCTGCCCAAAACTTCTAAGGAAAGGTTCTCTTTCCCCTTTCACTATGTTTCTCTGGCTATCAAGCTCTGAAAGCAATGTTGAGTGTATATACACTATTCCAGGTGTTCCCAAACTGGACCACCAGTGGTCTGCAAGCTTGATTGAGGTGGTCCGCAGCATGTCTGTGATGATTACTTACAGTTTGACTTCTGCAGAATTCTACAGAAGTCAAACTGTAACACAATAAAATACAATATACTGTATAAGAAATCAAAGAAGCAGTTGAAATGCAATTAAAAACCAGACAGCATTTAACACAGCACATTGCAATTGCTGCAACAAGTGATCTAGCAAGACCTTCAGATATTTTCAAGTGCCCCATGGGGCGAGGAGTTTGGGAACCATAGACACTATTCAACTGAATCTTCCTGAAACTGGTATATGTGTTCCGCAGCCAAAAGAGTTTTCACATACCTGGGGGTGGATAAAATGAATGTGATGTGGGTGGCATGGGTGTTTCTGAGCATCCTTGATGGGAAGCTCTTGGAATGAGTTACCAGTACGTCGTGTGTAAATCAACCTCCCTTAAGCATACATGGTGTTGTTTGGTGATTAAAATGCAACAATCACTTGGATAGAGTTCCTTATTTTGGAGGTCCTGCCTCAACCCTTTCCCTGACACATTTTAAATGCTTCTCATCAGCCTTGGCTTTAAAGACCACTTTGCAACATAGCTGAGCACCATTGCAAACTGCACTTCTTTTTAATCCATAATAATCCAGGGCCGTTGTTTCTGGCATCATTTAGGTTGCATTCAGACAGCACTTTATTCCATTTTTTTATATTACTTTACCTATTAATTTTTTATGTTTTATGTGATTTTCAAATGACATAAAAGCCAATTCTGGAAATGTAGCAGAATCAAGTGACAGTTCAGCTGTCATTTCTGTGTGAACTGCTTCCATAAAAAGAATCCATTTGTAACTCCATGCACCCAGAAAATGATTGGCATTTTATATTTCCCACATTTTCTTGGGATCACACTTCCACCTCTCATGTCCCAAAAGCTAGGGGGGTGTAGTGGCATACAAAAGGACACATGCACACATAGGGCGTAATGAGGTGGCAGCAGGTCCAGTTGCATCTGCTGTTATTGTATCACACCACTAGGGTTGCCAGGTCGGAAGCATCCCAAAACCTGTGATTTCAGGGGCAGGCCTTAGTGATGTCATGGGGTGGGCCCAAGTGATGTCATGGGGCGGGCCTTAATGATGTAACAGGGGCAGACCCTAGTCATGTCATTAAGCATGATAAATTAAGCATCAATCACAGTTGCTTGGAGCATACAATTTAAAAAAATCTCTGATTGGAAATTAAGATTAAGCCTGGGTAGGGAACATTTAATCTAGCCTACTTGCTTCTGGCAAGAAGGGTTTAAGTGCCCTCAGGCCAGGCCAGTCACCAGAAGGCCATTGTAGGAGGAAAGGGTCTAGTGTTGTGGAGATGTTAGATGGGATCATTCAGGAGTAAAGATGGATGCCCTTGAAGGCTGCAATTCTAAACACACTTACTAAGGGACTAAGACCCATAGAACTCAATAGGACATACTTCTGAGTAGATATGGTTTGGATTGTGCTATTGGTAAAACTTGACTGGGGATCCTCTGCAAAGACATCCATATCCAAGCATGGTTGGCAACCCCCTGCCTGGAATACCCTGTCCCTATCTTTTAACATGTCTTCTCGAAACTCTTTAAAGATTTGACCCTTCACTTCAGAAAGTGGTGAGAAATGAGTAAGAGTAAGAAGATTCTCTACCCTTTCTGTGTACCCTGTGGGCTGCTAGAAACTCACTTTGACAGTCACCCCAATTCCAGTGAGTAATAATTGACAGAGAGAATGGACTGCCTTCAAGTCGATCCCAACTTATGGCAACCTTATGAATAGGGTTTTCATGGTAAGCGGTATTCAGAGGGGGTTTACCATTGCCTTCCTCTGAGGCTGAGAGGCAGTGACTGGCCCAAACTCACCCAGTGAACTTCATGGCTGTGTGGGGATTCGAACCCTGGTCTCCCAGGTTGTAGTCCAACACTCAAACCATTATGCCACACTGGCTCTCCTTGACTGTCTTAATGGAGGACAAAGAGAGGTATGTGAGTGTGTGCAAGAACTAACTGGCCATACAAAGGTGAAACTTGCATTTGTTGCTTTGCCCATTGCTGCTAGTGGGCCTGCCCACCACTGGCATGTGGCCCTCTGAAAATTGCCCATATGGGAATGTGGCCCTCTGTCTGGAAAGGGTTCCCTATCCCTGATATATAGGACGGTGCTCTTAAAGACAGTTGGGAGTAAAAATGTAGCTCAATAATACCATTACTACATCAACCACAGGCAAAGAATCATGGTGCAAAACCAGCAACAATAGCACCAAGCCCCATGCGCATGCAATGTTTACTCATAGCTCTTCTTTTTCCCATGCACTCAAGGTGGCAGGTATACATTGGGTACCTAAGCAATCATTATGGCATTGATGAGAGCCACACACGCTTCACTTTAGCATGGTGTGCCTTCAGACTATGCCCTAGAACATATTCCTTGTGGTACTTCCTATTCCACTTTTTGTTCACACGCTATTGTTGCTGTAGAAGCCTCCAGCCCAATGTATTCTCAAGCAAGTTGGACATTTGACCAGACAAAAGATTTGGAAAATTGTCATCAAATATTGGTTGAATAATGATACCTTTAATCAACACGTTTGATAGTTATGAATCATGCATAAACATATCCTCATACTGAATTTGTTTTTAGAAGTTTTTTTCTACAGTGTAATGAACTATTATAAATAATGTTGAGGAAGGTTTCTATAAACGTGAATGATTAACTGAACGGTTATTCTCTTGACTTTTGTATTAGAAACCAGAGTCTGGTTACAGGTACATTTATTTTTGAAAATTAATGTAAAACAATGACCTTTGTCACTGATGACTACTCGCATTCCTTCAGCGATGTCTGTTGTTAAATTAGGTGGCCACAGGAAAAGCTTTGCTATGCTGCTAACAGCCCAACTACACACTTGTTGATAGGTTGAAAAAAAATGAGAGAGAAGGAAGGGGTGATTGTCAGCACTGCAGCACATGGAGGGGAGGTTTAAGTCAGTGAAAACAGACACATACCGTAATCCTGACATGGCAATTAGAATTAGGGGTGAAATTCCTATTGCTTCATTTGCAAGCTTCCTTGTGAAAAATGCTGCATGGGAGAGGCATATTTTCACCGAAATTACAGCTGGGATGGGAAGACTTAACCCCCCTCCATTGTGTAGAGCCTTAGACAAGACCCCACCCTGTGCTGGTTCAGTGCCACAACTGTGTGTGAGAATCTCTGCACGCTTACCTGTGAAGAGAGAACTGATGTGGATTGGGGAGGACAGACAACCGAGTAAACAAAGAAAAAGCTCCACATTTGTGAAACCTGATTTATGCTCAGTATTAAACCTGGAATAAGCTTGGAGATCATTTATGAAGCAAAAATTCACACATATCTATACATCAAATGGAAGGCAGCATCCCTATGACATCTTTCTTACTTGGGAAAATATGACAAAAGTATCAAATCCTGCCTTACTGAATAGTTTTGTATATAGTTTTCCTGACGCTCCCTAAAAAGCTGACTAACCAACTTCAAACTACTTTTCCTTGAGAGCACATGAGGAAGAGAGGAAAATCTGCTTTAAAAAAATGCTCACTATGTTAAAGCAGCCACAGATCATGTTGGCATATCTGTTGCAATGCCTTGGGAGATACGCAAGATATCAAAGAAGATAAACAAAGCTCCTTTGCTATTATTCAACTGTAGAAGAGTGCACCTGATTTGTGGAGATTTACACATATTTTGTGGTAAACCACTCCCTTGGGTGTCTGAAACTACTGTAGAAAAGCCATACAGATGCCGCACTGTGAAGTCCCAGGGATCCAATACTGTCAAAAAGGCAAGCTATTGGCTCAATTAAGACAAGGTGACAAACCATTGTTTGCACGCCCATAGTTTAGAATGCAAACCATGGTTTAAAGCTGCTGTACTTTCATTGTCCATCCACCCAGCACTTCATCACTTCACTTCCATCTCTATGGTCCAGTAGCCTCAGAAAACGGAGTAATAGTCTGTAAACTCAGACATCACTCCAAACATCAGTAAACACAAGTCATGGGCTGTGAAACATTTCAAACCTCAGTTTCTGACTGTGACTTGCAATCAGCTGAGAAACCACGGTTTGTCAATTCACACATCATGCCAAAAAAGTTGAGCTTCCATAACCACAGTTTGGCATCATGTCTGAACTGACCCAGAATGTTTTGTACCTGCTGTACCTCCACAAAAGTGCACTACAGTTGTCCAGTCACATAGAAATATACATGAAAGGTAATTACTCAGATTACTGGACACCAGAAACAGCTCTGTTCTAGATTTATCAGGATCAAATCCTGATTCAAGCAATACACCTAAATTGTCAAAGTATGCTGAGCATTAAACTGACACTCTTCACTTCTCTCTTCTTCACCATTAGCTAACCTTCCCTTACTCTATTTTCACAATGCAAATGCAGGACAGCCAATTAAAAACACCAACTCCTGGACTTCCGGGAAGTGGTGCTGGCTGGTGGTTGTCTCTGAGGGAGCTCTGCCTCAGAGGAAGCTTTTTTCAGGTTAAAAGCCAGCCAAGAGGAATCTTGGACTGGCTTAAATGTTCTCCAAGGTATAGGAGAACCGATCAGATCTTCCACAAGACTTCGTTGAGCTGTCGGCGGCTGGAATTGATCAGGAAATTCCTGAGATAAGAAGGCAAGCCGATCGGCTGAAGACGGAGTCAGGAATTCCACGCAAGCTGAACTGGAATAAAGCGAAGCGTTTTTTCTTCTCTCAAAAAAAAACGTTCTTAACCAGCGAGCCCACTTCTGCCTAAACCTTATCATTCGGCTTAAATTACTGCAATAAAAGGGATTTGTTTATGAATCAGCAATTGAGAAACCTGGGTGAGTCATACTTTTTCTCTTTTAAATATAATTAAGGAAGAAAGAAAATATAAACAACTTATATACTTTTTTTACGACAAAAAGCTGGCTTGAATTTGGACTTTTAAAGTTTAAAAACGGATGAGAGGTAATTATTATATTTTGGACTATTTTTCTCTTTGGACTATTTCTTGTTGGATGAATCCGCTGCTCGTATATGCTACTAATTGTTTAGTCTTGGCAACCAGAATTGTTTTGCATTCTTGGAAGCAGATAAGGACTGTGTTGTGCTGGCTGGATTTCAATAATAGGCCTGGAATATTAACTCTTCTTTTTGGTGGAGGGAAAAAAAGAAAAGAAATAGACTGCCCTTAGGTTCTGAAACAGTGATTAATATTAGAAATTAAAGGCCTCTTTTTGAAAATGACAACTAAAAAAACAACCAAGGCCCAGGGGCGAAGAGGTTCTATTGATACACAGGAAGAGGATATACCCCCAGAAATGTTTCAAAAAATAATGGAAGGGATTAATGCTATAAAACAGGAAATGAAACAGGAAATGAAAACTGAATTGACAGATATAAAAGACTATATTAAAACACAAGTGGATGAGATTAAAGGGACAATTGGGCAAATAAAGGAAGATGCAAAAAATACTAAAGAAAAGGTACAAACCTTGGAGAATAGAACAGATATACTAAATCTGGAACTAGAAAAAAATTTGGACTATTTAGCTGTGACTGAAATGAGAAATAAAGAGCATTGTTTGAGATTCCGTGCAATCCCTGAGGAAACAGGTGAAGACATTAGAGATAAAATTGTTAATGCTTTAGTAAAATTTCTGGACTTGAATGAAGATAGAATGGAATTTGAAATAGACAAAGTTTATAGAATTAACTCCAGATATGCAACAATGAAAAAAATTCCAAGAGATGTGCTTGTTCATTTCGTAAAGAAGACGACCAGAGATATGGTTTTACAGCAACACTTTAAATATACCTTTAAAATTGATGGTAAGGAAATACTGGTGATGAAGGAAATTCCTATTAGACTTTTACGTAAGAGAAAAGAATATGCTTTCCTTACAGAAAAACTTAAGCAATGCAAAATTCAATTTAGGTGGGACGTTCCAGAAGGAGTGATTTTTACATTCAGACAACAGAAATACAGACTGAATACTGTTCAAAAAGCAAGGGACTTCTTGAGAAAAGCTTCAAAAGATATGGAAGAAGATAAACTCAAAGATATGGATATAGTTCCTGGGAAACAAAGTCAACAAGGATATGCAGAGGAGGGGAAGGAAGATGATGGATCAAAAGGAGCATCAGGCAAATTTTAAAATACACGCTTAATGATGGATTACAAATACCTAACTTGGAATATAAATGGAGCCAACACGGCGCAGAAGAGAAAGAAAGTGTTTCATTATTTGAAAAAATTAAAATTGGATATAATTTGTTTACAAGAAACTCATATTCAGAAGAAAGATTCCAAATATTTGATTTGTAAAAATTTGGGTGAAGAATTTATTTCAGCTGGACCAAAAAAAAAAAAATGGAGTTGTTCTCTATATTAACCCACAATTGCTTCCTAAATTGGTATTATTGGACGATAGTGGTAGATTTGTGGGGGTTGAAATTACTTTACAAGGTACAAACATTTTGATAGTGGGTATTTATGCCCCCAATGAAGATAAAACAAGGTTTTATACAGGACTTATGGAAAAATTGTCAGAGTTTTCATATGAGCATTGGTGTGTCATGGGTGACTGGAATGGGGTAATCTCACCAAAAATTGATAGGCTTTCTGAAAAAAATATCAAAGAGACACAAGGTAAATTACCGAAGATTTGTTTTGAACTCATGGAACATTTAGAATTGGTGGATACCTGGAGATATATAAATGATAATGCAAAGGAATTTACTTATTTTTCAGAAAGACATAAAACATTTTCGAGGATTGATATGATTTGGATGTCAAAAATTTTAGCGAAGGATATTTTTAAAATGGATATATTACCAAAAACTTTTTCGGACCACAATCCTGTGATATTAACTTTAAAAAAAAAAAATCTTGGATTTAGATGGAGACTAAATGAATCTTTATTACAGAATGATAAAGTAGTACAAGAATGTAAGAAGAAATTAAAGGAGTTCTTTGAATATAATTTATATAAAGGAACAAGTGAAAATATTGTTTGGGATACTAGTAAGGCATTTATGAGGGGATACTTTATTAAATGTAATTCTGAATTAAAAAAAAAGAAACAACAGAAAATGCAATTAATTTTGGAAGAAATAAAACAAAAAGAGGAAGAATTGAAAAAGAATCCAGCTAAAGTTTCTATTGTAAATCAAATTAAAATGTTACAGAAGCAAGTATCAATGTTGACAGTTAGAGAAATTGAAAGGAAATTAAATTTTGCTAAACAAAGGACTTTTGAATTTGCAAATAAACCTGGGAAATGGTTAGCATATAAATTAAGAAAAGAACGTCAAAAAAATATTATTTTAAAGATACAAGAAGGAGATGAGACGCTGACAGATAATGTAAAAATCAAAAAGATTTTTCATCAATATTACTCAACATTGTATAAGTGTCAAGAAATTCCATCTGAAAAAATAGAAGAGTATTTATCTAAACAGAATTTGCCGAAAATTACAGATTTTCAGAGACAAGTTATTAATGGCCCTATTACGTCAAGAGAGATATCTGAAGCTATAAATAAAATTAAATTAGGAAAGGCGCCAGGACCAGATGGGCTATCTGCAATGTATTATAAATGTTTGGAGGAAGAACTCTTGCTACCCTTACAGTCTACAATGAATTCTATTTTGCAAGAGGGAAAGATACCGGATAGTTGGAAAAATGCTAATATAACATTAATACCTAAAGAGGAGCAAGATTTAACTAAAACAAAAAATTATCGGCCAATATCTCTACTGAATAATGACTATAAAATTTTTACAATGATTTTGGCTGAAAGATTGAAAATAATATTGCAACAATTTATTCAGGAAGATCAATCAGGGTTTTTACCTAAAAGACAATTACGTGACAACGTCAGGAATGTTTTGAATGTGTTGGAATATTTAGAACAACGAAATGATAAACAAGCAGCTTTGATTTTTTTAGATGCTGAAAAAGCATTTGATAATTTGAATTGGAAATTTATGTTCCAGGTTTTGGAGCAAATGGATTTTGGAGACAACTTTATAAAATGGATCAGATCGATTTATACATCACAGAAGGCCCAGATAATTGTTAATGGAGATTTAACGGATTCATGTGAAATACAAAAGGGTACAAGACAGGGATGTCCATTATCTCCCCTTTTATTTATTCTGGTTTTAGAAGTGCTGCTTAGAGATATAAGGCAAGATAAAAGGATTTCGGGATTAAAAATAAAAAAAGAAGAATATAAATTGAGAGCATTTGCTGATGATTTGATAATTGTACTAGAAAACCCTTTGGAAGGAATTCATATATTGATGGACAAATTAAAAGAATTTGGACCGTTAGCAGGATTTAAGATCAACAATCAAAAAACAAAGATGTTGGTGAAAAATTTAACTTTAAGGGAACAGAAAGAGTTAATGGACAAGACAGATTTTACAATAGAAAAAAAGTTGAAATATCTAGGCATCATCATGACAAATAAAAACTCAAAGCTCTTTCATAATAATTACGAAAAATTATGGACAGAGATTAAGAAAGACTTGCTAAGATGGGATAAACTACAACTGTCATTAATGGGTAGAATATCGGTGATAAAAATGAATGTATTACCGAGAATGATGTTTTTGTTTCAAACAATACCTGTAATATCCTCTGATTTACCTTTTAAACAATGGCAAAAAGATATTTCTAAATTTGTATGGCAAGGAAAAAAACCAAGAGTTAAATTTAAATTACTTCAAGACGCTAAAGAAAGAGGAGGACTGGGATTACCAAATTTGAGACTTTATTTTGCTGCCTGCTGTTTAATCTGGATAAAGGAATGGATCTTATTGAGGAATAAAAGACTATTGGATTTGGAGGGCCACAATCTGAAGTGGGGATGGCATGGATATCTATGGTATGACAAAGTAAAAGTAAACGTAGACTTTAACAATCATTTTATAAGACGTTCTCTGTTGAAAATATGGAATAGATACAAACCAAGGTTTTATTCGAAAATACCATTATGTGTCTCAAGTCAAGAAGCGTTTTATAGAAGAGAAATGTCTGGAAAAGAGAAATGGTTAACTTATCAAGAACTATTAGAAAATGTACATGGAGAATACACAATGAAAGAGAGAGAACAATTGATAAAGGAAGGATATAGTTTTCATTGGTTTGCCTATTTACAATTGTTAGAAAGATATAAAATGGACAAGAAAATGTATGGGTTTGAAATAAGTAAATCTGATTTTGAAATAGGTTTGTATACAAATGATGAAAACAT
This sequence comes from Rhineura floridana, assembly GCF_030035675.1. Lineage (NCBI taxonomy): Eukaryota > Metazoa > Chordata > Lepidosauria > Squamata > Rhineuridae > Rhineura > Rhineura floridana. The sequence continues at coordinate 13,527,235 of NC_084490.1, forward strand.
AATTGCAAAAATGTATAAACTTTTATTGAAAATGGATATGGAGGAAGAACAAGTAAAAGAGTGCATGGTAAAGTGGGCAAAAAATTTTGGTCATAACATACAAATGGATCAATGGGAAAATATGTGGAAAAAAGGCTTGAAATTTACATTATGTTATAATCTTAAAGAAAATTTTTATAAAATGATGTACCGTTGGTACATGACTCCAGAAAAGCTGTCAAAAATGTATAGTAATGTCTCTAATGTTTGTTGGAAATGTAAACAACAAGAAGGATCTTTTTATCATATGTGGTGGTCATGTAAAAAGGCGAAATTATTCTGGGCACAGATAGGTAGGAAGATGCAAAAAATTTTAAAGATAAATATTCAGTCAAAACCAGAATTTTTTTTACTGGGTTTTATGGATAAACAAATAGAAAAGAAATATGGAAGAATATTATTATATATGATTACGGCAGCAAGATTATTATATGCACAAAAGTGGAAAATGGAATCAATACCAACAATGGAAGAATGGCTACTGAAATTAATGGACTTAGTAGAAATGGATAAATTGACGTGTTTACTTAGAGAAAAATCGACAGATACATTCCTTAAGGATTGGAAGCCTCTCTTAGACTTTTTGTCGAAAGATCAAAATAAAATGATGATACTGGGATTTGATGATTAATTAAGACAGCTTATGGAGAAAAGGGATTCTGTATGTACATATTAAGGGACAGGTTTGATGTATATTATATACTTATAGCTGATCTGTGACAAATCGGAAGTCAACCATTTTATTTTTATTTTTTGTTGTAGTATTGTTATGTTTTTTCTTACTTTGTTTTGTTTGTTTTTTGGAAAAATTTGAATAAAAACTATATATAAAAAAAAAAAAAAAAAAAACACCAACTCCTCACTCACCCAACAAAAAGCTTAGGGGACTTTCCCCCATACACATACTGATAATCAACTACTCTTATGTACAAAATGAAAACTTTGAGAGCCTAATTCCACACAAGCAAAACTGCCAAGTTGTTGTGCTTTTATGCAAAGCAACAACAACAACACTAAATATCTGAATGATTGTAACCTTATCTACTTCTAGCACTAGAGAGCTGCACACGTAGTCAAATGAGATGGAGCCGATGGACACCACGCCTGGTTAATCGCAACGTCTTAAAACAAAAATAAAAGAACGACCTGGGGCTGGTGTGCGTGCATGTGTGTAGAAGGCAATACGAAGAAGAATGAGAATCTCTCCATCAGACAACTGCCTGTTACAGAATGGAGAAGCAGTCAGCAAAGCAGGTCTCAAAAAAGCCCGTGGGGTGACTTCGGCTGCAATCCAATACGTCTACTCAGAAGTAAGCTCCATGGGGTTCAATGGGACTCAGTCTCACGGTACACTTCTGGTGTGACAATCAGGCCACAGTCCAAGTAATCAATACACTAACATCCCAGAATTCCAGGGTTATGGCATTGGTTAGGGCCTTCACCCTGCAGTGCCTGGAGATTTCCGCATTAAGAAAATGATGGAGGGGTGGGTGGGGTAGCGCTCCAGGACACAGGATCAGAGGGCACCCATCTCACCAAGTTTACTTAGGGGGATTAGGCAACAGTGGAACAAATTATGCACTTCTCCATATAAGGCTGCATTATTCCATGCGGCTGCATTGACTGCTGACCTGTCAGATCGGGAGCTGCAGTTCAAGGATATTTCGTTCATAGGCCAGGGGGTGCAGCTTCAAGTTCGATGGTCCAAGACAGATCAGAAAAGGAGGGGATCTGTGGTGGCTTTGGGGCCATTTACAGAAGCAGACATATGTCCAGTAAGGGCGCTGGAGATACAGGGCATACAAGGGAGATGCCCCGGGATATCTCTTTTGTCATGAGGATGGCCGGCCACTGACCAAGTATCAATTTTGGGCCGTGACTAAGAACGCCCTGCTGGGCCTGGGCATGAGTCACACTGATTTTGGTACTCAGTCATTTTGGATTGGGGCAGCTTCAACAGCTGCTCAGGCTAGTATGCCAGCGCGTGTCATTCAGAGCATCGGCAGATGGAAGTCAGCAGCCTATAAGGCTTATGTGCGGTCCATGAAAGACGGGAAAGCACAGAAGTAATAGACCCAACACTGACGGTTTTGTTCCTTCTCTTGCAGGTGGCTGGGATGGAGGTGAACGCCTTTGGGTTCTCATTGCCGGCCACAGTATGATATTCTGGACCAGTCATAGGGCACGATGCTCTAGGCTGGGGTCCCAGCTGGGATGCAGCCAGATAGCAGTGGTCCAATGGTTGGGCCGGAGAGGATTAACTTGGGACAGGCTTTGCCTCTTCTCTTTCACCAGGGTGAGGTCAGACTAACGCCACAAATACTAATCATGCATGCTGGTGGCAAAGACCGCAGTCTGTTGAAAGGAAAGGCCCTCATTCTGCAGGCGTTGAGGGATCTGGAATTGATAAGGCAAAGATGGCCTGGAGTGGTTATTTTATGGTCAAATATTTTGCCTCAGCAAGTTTGGAGGAGTGATGGGAATTCTAGGGCATTAGATACGGCGGGCAGGAAAGTTAATAGAGAGCTCAGGTTGGCATTGCTGAAAGTGGGTGATGGAACAATTCCTCATCCGGAGATCAAGCAATACAGGGAAGTGCTCTATAGAAATGATGGCGTTCACCTTTCCGACTTAGAGAACAACATTTTCTTAGAAGACCTACATAGGGGATTGAAAGAGGCCATTTGGGCCAGGTGGGAGAAGAAGGACTAAGTTGAGACTTGTCCTGTGGCAGGTGTGTGTGGGAAAGGGAAGAGGGGAATACAAGAGATGAGTACCCTGGGACACTTTTCTGGTGAACAGTTACCCTAGAGACTTGCGCACAGGGCTGTGGGACCTTGTGGGGCAGGGTATGGACACTGTTGAGGTTAATCTGTGTCACTCACCTGCAGTTATGGGGCTTCCGGGGGGCATGAAGCAGGAAGCCCTCCATCCACACCTGAAGGGTGGGGTAGGGGGAAAGAGCTGAAAGCATGGCCAGCTTGACTCCCTGTGGGGTAGGCTGGCCCGGGCGTGACAGGCTTAGAAGCCTGACAGGGATTAATAGATTTCCTGCACATGTTTCAATTCCCTATGCATTTTAGAAGTCAGATAGTTAAGAAAGTGGCCCTAGTTACCCCATACATGTGTCTGGCTTGTTTATTTCCCGCCTCCTCACACAAAATGTGGTGGCACAGATGCTTAATGGGGCAAGGTATCACAAACATGCTACCCCACTGCTGAAAGAATTGTGCTGGCTGCCCATTAGCTACCAGACCAAGTTCAAGGTTCTGGTTTTGGTGTACAAAGCCCTACGCAGCTTGGGACCAGGATATCTGAAAGATTGTCTTATCCCTTATATACCCAGTCAATCACTGTGCTATGCAGGTGACGGCCTCCTGCAGATACCATCTTCTCAGGAGATCCATTCCACACAACATAGGAAGCAAACCTTTAGCACTGTGGCACCTACCCTTTGGATTTGCCTCCCCTTAGACCAGCCTTTCCGAACCAGTGTCCCTCCAGATGTTGGACCACAACTCCCATCAGCCTCAGCCAGCATTGCCAATGGTCAGGAAGATGGGAGTTGTGGTCCAACAACATCTGGAGGCACACTGGTTCGGAAAGGCTGCCTCAGACATTAGAACGGCACCTACTGAAAACCTTCCTCTTTCAACAAGCCTGTTGAGTAGAGACCTTATCCTAATCTGTTTCTGTATTGGAATTGCTTTTGAAGAGGTTTTGTTTGAATATGTTTTAGAAAGTGTTAGTAATTTTGTTAGCTGCCCTGGGTTCCTGCTGGGAGGAAGGGTGGGATATCAATTAAACAAACAAACAAACAAATAATGAGGACAAGGCCAAAGAGGTTTTTGGATTTGTTTTGTTTTTGCTGCAAGATGAGCTAGAGATTTAGGACTGCCAAGTCCAGGTTCTGGAAGTTCTTGTCTATCACTCAGAGTCACCCAGAAAGAAAGAAAGCTGATGTGTGAGGGAGAAAGCAAGGCTAAGCCAATTCTTGCCAACACATTAGTTGTCTACTCGCTGAGAGGTTTATTATTGTTGTAATTGTCATTTTAATATGGTTACAGAAACAAGATAAGAAATATGAGGCTCAGTCCCTTAATTGCCACCCTCGTGCTGCTGTGAAATGCCTTCAAGTCGATTATGACTTATGGCGACCTTATGAATCTTTTTTGGATATATTCACAGGGTTTTCATGGTAACAGGTATTCAGAGGTGGTTTACCATTACCTTCCTCTTGCCGCCCTCCAGCCTATGACAATTTGTGCACACAGGCCAGAGATTTAGAAATAACCAAACACTCCATGTTATGCTTAAGCAAGGACAAGCTTTATTTTGGCAGAAGATGGACAGAACTATTGAATCAGACATGGGAGAAAAGTCAGAGTAAATGCTGAGTTATGAAGTCACCCCTTTTACTTGAGTTCCATCCAGCCGAGGATGCACATAGTGACGTAAAAGTAAGGAGGGCTCTCAAAAGACAAATAGGACATGTGAGGTATAATTATCTTTTAATCATGAGAGAGAGGGCCAAAGAACCAGAAGTGAAGGAAAAATGATAAAAGAGATAATTAAATTATACATATATGCAAACAGAGGCTGGGGCTTCAAAGCGGGCATGTCAAGGCCCAAAGGTATAAATGTTACTCTCAAGTAGGGATGGTGACCAACTTCGCCTAAAGTGAGAAGAAAAGTGATCTTTGACAGAGATTGAATGTTCGTGAAGAGGCCAATCTTTCCCCCAACATACAAGAGCTTGTGAGCGGTCTTTGACACCAAATCTTCTGATAAGCTTTTCACTCCAAATGTCTTGTCACTGTTCCCGATCTCAAAGCAAAAGCTTGGAACTCTGCTTGGCTTGCTGTCATGGTTTTCTGGAAGTTGGGACTCCTGTGCGTGCTGTGCACTATCTTTGTTTTTTTTTGCAGCTGCCCTCCACGACACGACTGCCAGCGATCAGTGCACGCATTGCAAAAAGCAGAAAAGAGAAGATAGAGGCTGCTTTCACACATGGGGCTGATTGCGTTAGTTTAACAGATTTAAAGGGCACCAATTCTATCCTGATTTCTAACATTCCTTTCACACTGCAGTAGCTTTTGCATTAAGGAACAGCAGTTTTTTCAGCTGATATACTGGCATTTGGTGCAACTCTCTTTCACACTACTTGTTTTCGTCCCTCACCCATTACACATGCACACTGTTCCCCACTGTGTAGAAGGTCTAAGATCTTGTCCCATCACCATGTGAGCCCTCTCCCTTTAGGATCTGACTTTTTAAATTGTTTTAGTTGTATAGAGACAGAGGTGTGTGTGGGAAATGCTGCTATTATCTGTGCCAATGTCAGAATACCAGTACAATTTTGGTCAGGTAAAAAAACCGCACACGACTAATGCGCGGGAACGCACCGCATGCTGGGATGCCTGTCATGTGAGCAGCTGCAGCTAGCAAAACCACCCCACTATTTTCCAGGTTCCCAGCCTTGCTAATAGATTGTTTCTGGTATCATTTCTAGCTGCCAATTTGTTTCTGGTTACAATTCAAAGTGCTGGTTTTAACCTACAAAGCCCTATATGGCTCAGATCCAGGCTATTTGGCAGATCGTATCTCCCTACATGAATCTGCCAGGGATTTGAGATCTTCAGGTGAGGCCCTTCTTGTGCTCCCCACACCTTTGCAAGTACATATGATGGGGACACGAGATAGGGCCTTTTCGGTGGCCGCCCCTAGGCTATGGAACTCTCTTCCGAGTGAAGTGCGATTAGCTCCCTCCTTGCCGTCTTTCCAGCGACAAGTAAAGACTGTTTTATAACAGTGGGCATTTGGGATAGAGAACGGCCAGGATTAAGTGTCATAGGATGGGTGACTACATTATGATCTTATTATTTTAAATTATCTGCTGTTCTTAAACGTACGTTTTATAGTTTTTAATTCTTCTCATAGTTTAATTCTATTTTTAATTGTATACATTTCTATGTTTTAATGGTGTGTTATCTTTTAGCTGTAAGCTAAAAGAATTGAGGCAGCATGCTTCTGAAAACCAGTTGCCGGAAGCCTCAGGAGGGGAGAGTGTTCTTGCACCCGGGTCCTGCTTGCGGGCTTCCCCCAGGCACCTGGTTGGCCACTGTGAGAACAGGATGCTGGACTAGATGGGCCACTGGCCTGATCCAGCAGGCTCTTCTTATGTTCTTATGTTCTTAAGCCGCTCTGAGTCCTACTGGAAAAAGGGCGGGGTAGAAATAAATTTTATTATTATTATTATTTATCACGGGAATTTGCACTAAACTTCTACTACTATCCACTAGAATTCCAGAGCAAGCTTGTATGTTGTGTAAAAGGTCAAAGATAATGCACAAATTACCAGGTCAGAAATTGTCAGAATAACGGAATAAATTGCAGTGTGAAAGCAGCCAGAGACAATCCTTTATTTCCACTTGGAGGAATATTGTCATAGATAGATAGATACAGTAGACAGAGACCATTAAATACTCTCCATTACACACACACACCTGTTACCCATTCTGTGATTTAATCTTATGCTGAATTGCAAATGTTTTGTATCACTTTGAATGTTTTAAACTCTTCTTTAGAAAAAAAACCCTTTCTTACAGGCAGAGCAACCGAACTCATGGGAAGCCGTCGGAAAGGGGGCTGGCGGAGGGGGAGCTGGCAGGAAGGTCTGCAGCATCCATATCGCATTCAGGAGCTGCAGGGCAGGCTGAATGCAGACTCAGCTGGGAGCTGCGCACAGGGACCAGAAAATAAAAGCCCATTCTCACAAACACCTTTACTGGGGAGTAAGCGCTCTCCATAGACCTCCATCGCAATTATTTTCTTAGACCGACCTTTTCCCCAATGTAACTTTCGCCTGGATTGGGGCCCGCAGGAGTGCTCCAAATGGGAGTTGGATGTTGCAAATGTCCCCTCCTCCCTCCTCCAACATGCCCTGGAATGCCCCCTTTTAAGGACTTCCATCAACACCCCTTCCCTGGCAGACCTCCGGCTGAGCTGGGAGGGTCCTGGCTCTGCCGCAGCTGAGCTAGGGTGAGGGGCTTCTGCCCATGGGGCCAGCTCAGCCGGGACCCTGTCGGCTCAGCCAGGGGTCCACCATATCCAACTCCCCCCAGCCTGGCACGAATATGAGTTGGTTTGCACCCTAATTGAAAGCACGATGTATCTAGGAAGTGGATGTTTTCTCCAAAAAAGTCAAAGTACAATAAATCGCTTACTTAATTTTATAATCTTTTTAGTATAGAAGTTATATTGTATATTTTTGTATTTGTAAATAAAATGCAAAGGTGCCCTTATGATTCTAACTGTGTCATCCAAATATATTATTTCCTTAAGAAAGCAATTTTAGTAAAATGCTAATTTCATTTCATTTTAAAATAAAATATGTGGAGCAAACTTGCAGCCCAGTGTTGGGGATACCGTTTCCATTCCCAAACACACATCACTGAGCATACTGGCTGTGCTAATGGGACTCGGAATCCCATCTGAAGGGCAACAGGTTCCCCATCTCTCTGCAAGAGTAAACCAAACCAAGCAAAAGCCCTGCTTTTTAAAAAGAAATACTCTGAGCAGGTGCAGTTTCTCATTTGAAAAACTCACTCAAATCATCGCACCATTGTGAATACAAGAATGAAATGGTATTTGCTTTTCCTACCCTGATTTTATTTATGCATTACATCTATATCCCACCTTTCCTCCAAGGAGCTCAAAGTGATGTACATGTTTCTCCCTTCTCCATTTTATTCTCACAACCACCCTGTGAGGTAGGTTAGGCTACATCACCCACTGAGCTTCATGGCTGAGGGGGGATTTGAACTCTGGCCTCCCAGGTTATAGTCCAACACTAACCATTCCATCCCACTGGCAAAAGGGCTAAATGCATGTACTTATTTGTGGTGGTAAAATAAGAAATATGAAAAGATGCTGCAGCAACCAGAGGAATGGGCAAAACTGTGACTTCCATTTCTCTCGATTTTTCATTTCTCATTTTTCCAGTCTTCCCTTGACCACATTTTCACCTGAGCTAGCTTTAAGAAAAAGTCCTCATGAAAATTCATCAGCATTTTAGTGTGAATTTCTCTTAATATATCCATTTTTGTACACAGGTAACTCTAATGTACACTTTTTAGCAAAGTAATTTTCCTAATGCAATGTATTGTGTATGTTATTTTTCTCTAATACGTACGTTTTATACACAACACCCTAGTGCATAAAATATGCATTGCTGGATGTATTACTTGGCTGGAGAGCTGCATTGCAAAATTCAGAAAAGTGTGGTATTTGAAGGACAGCTATGCTTTAGATTGTGTATTGTTTCAGAAGTGTAAATTTCAGAAAGTGTACATTTTGAAAGATGGCTGTGTTGGGCAGAGCGATCCAAACCATGGGAAGAGAGTAGGAGGGGGCGGTGGCAGAGGAGCCACCAGAAAAATGTGTGGCATCTACTCTCCATTTGGGAGCCTTCCGGCTGCTCCTGCGAATACTCCTCCCAGGGAGTAAGCACTCTTCATTGAACACCATGGAAATTATTTTACTCCACCAGCTTATTGGCCGGTGGACATTTTTCCTGGGGGAGTGCTCAAAATGCAAGCTGGATGACACGCAAGTTCCTCTCCCTGGGTTCCTCCTCTACCAGGCCCTTAAATGCACCATTTTCAGGCCTTTCACCAGCTTCCACCAGGATGAGGAGTTTCTGCCGGAAGTCTGCCAGCTCAGCCAGGGTCTAGCACATCAAACTCCCCCCAGCCTGGCACAAATACTAGCTGGATTGCATCCTTAGTTTGCATATTGTTTTAAAAAGTGCAAATTTGGTCCGTTTGTCTGTAAATGTGAACTGATTTTATTTGCTCCCACTTCTCTAATAGTGGTTTCAATTTTTGACATAGATCCTGACAAAGACATTCACACACCTATTATGTACCTTCCATCCTTCGTAACTAAAACAACATTTTTGCCAAAAAGTAGTATAAAAATGTTGCTACTTTAGATACAGATTTTGCTGCCACAAAATATTCCTTGGGGGAAGTGAAAGACAGGCCATAACTGCATAATTACTGAGCAGAGGTCGGAAAAGTTACTTTTTGGAACTACAACTCCCATCAGCCCAATCCAGTGGCCATGCTGGCTGTGGCTGATGGGAGCTGTAGTTAAAAAAGTAACTTTTCCAAGCTCTGTTACTGAGTTCCCCATGGTAAGTGACCCCTGCAGAAAGAAAAACTTGACGTCAGCCTGATCAGCTAACTTCCCATTTATTTATTTATTTATTTATTTATTACATTTATAAACCACCTTTCCTCCAAGGAGCTCAAAGTGGCGTACATAGTTCTCCTCTATGTTTCTATGGTGGTAACATCAAGCCCTGCTTCACTGGGTTTGGATTTGCCTTTCTAGCATGGCTGGGCACACTAGAAAGGAAAAATGGATCACCTGATGTCAGAGAGATGCCAGGTGACTGACAAGGGGATGGGTCCTGTCCTCCTGTCAAATGGCCCACCACGAGTGGTGGAAGCCAGGATCTGGCCCACCCTGGCTCTCCAACCCTGGCCTATACCATCGGTGACCTCTTCCACAGTGTGACCAGAGAAGATCTGTGCCTCATTTCTGCCTCAAGCTCAGAGGACTGATTAGAGGACTGGCCTCCCCCTTTTCAGAAGGTGTGCTTTGGATTGCCTCCTTCTCCAGCAGCTGTTTTCACTGGTTGCCTTGCAGGCAAAGTATTGTACTTCTGGTGTAGTGAAGTAAAATTGGGTTATATCTTCTGGTTTTCCCCTTTTCTAGATTGGATTTCTGTTGCTCGGTATTTATGAACCCTTCCTCTAATGAATTGAGGGATTCTGTCGGGAGGATGAGCTGGGCTCCTGGGGGGGTTGTCAGAAGAGGATTCAAATGGCTGGCAGAGGGAGGAGGGAGGAACTTACCCTCTGTGGAGCGAAGCTGAAACAGAGGACATGCCAGAGATAGGGTCGCCTAGCAACGGGGAGCCTGAGAGCCTTGAAGTTTTAGAATCCCCCCCAGACATTCCCAGGCCCTCCCTTCTCCGCAGCTCAGAGCAAGAGGGAGGGCTGATCACAGCAGAAAGGCGGAGAGATGGTTTACCCTCAGCTCCTCCTTTATCACCCATAGGGGAATCGGACACTTCAGGAGAGGAGGAGGTGATGCCTCCCCCCTCACCACGCACATGCAGACGGTTGAAAAGACAGGAAAGAAGGGGGGGAAGGCGGGCAGTACCTGAGGGGGAGTTAAGGAGGAGCGAAAGGTTGCGCGCCCGTTTAGCCCCTTCTTAAAAAACAGGCGGGAAGTAGCCCCTTGCTCTGTCAACTTTCTCCCAATGTCGCAGGACCTGTATCCCTGTATTGCTTCATGAGAAAGCTCAGTCTTTGTTGGACATTACTCTAATAAAACATGAATTAACTACAACCTCTGGTCTGGTTCCTGAGTCGCATCCTGGGCCTGACAGCTTGACAGAGCCACCTAAATCACCCTCAATGCTCTCTTCACTTGACTGGGACAAGATGTCAAAGGGAGCAGCGGGGGGGACGAACCCCACTTCTGAGACGGAAGAAGTGAAACTCTTGAGGACTAAGGTAGCTGAATTGCAGACGGATGTCCAAGCCCTGCTAGCAGCAGTCAAGGCGCTGAAGACGGATAATCAAACCTTGAAGGCCACGATAGACCAGATGCAAACAGCCCCTCCAGCTGCCGCAGTAAAGGTTCCCATTGGATTGCCCCCAAAATACGCGGGACAAAGTGATCAGTTGGCAACTTTCGTGGCTCAATGTGAGTTATATCTGGATGTCAGGCACATGGAGTTTCCAGACGATGGGTCTAAAGTGGCCTTCGTGATTAGCCTCCTGGAGGGAGAAGCTGCAAAATGGGTGACTCCGTATCTCGTGAGAAAAGATACTGTCTTAAGAAGGTACAGAGGATTTATACAGGAGATGACCGAAATGTTCCAAGACCTGCAAAGAGCTGAAACAGTAGCGCGGCAACTAGGCGCTCTGAAGCAAGCTAAAGGGACTGTTTCCGAGTACACTAACGCTTTTAAAATTCTGTCCCAGGAAACTGGTTACAATGACGCCGTCCTGATGTTTATGTACCGGAGTGGATTAAATGCTGAAATCCTGGATGAGTTGGCCAGGACCTCCCCCCCCGCTGACCTACCAGGGCTCATCCGGCTATGCCTACAGATAGATCACCGGATGGAAGGAAGGTGCCTGGAAAGGAAGCAGGAGGTCCTGAGATACTCAGCCTCGGCATCTCGCAGCAAGACCCTTCCCTCTGCAGGAATGGCAGGTAATGCAGCTGAGGGACAGGGAGGGGCTAGGCCAAGACTGTCGGAAGAAGAAAAGGAAAGACGCCGCCGAGAACGTTTATGCTTTTATTGTTCAAAGCCGGGCCACGTGGCCAGAGACTGTGGACTAAAAGGGGGGAAAGCTGAGCCGTCGGGAAACTAGAACACCCAGTCCACGTGCAGGCCGGTGGACTGGGGGCAGCATTGTATAAAGGCCCCCCAACGATCCAACCTCCCTCAAAGGTGGTGTTGGTCTTGCCTATTCGGATTACAACTTCCAGAGGAGTGGTGTTTAATTCCACTGCCTTAATTGACAGTGGAGCCTCCACAAATTTTATTGATGTAAAGTTAGTCAAGCGTCATGGAATTTCCCGGTGGAAACTGAACGCTCCCCTAGCTGTGGAGACTATCGATGGGAGAACCCTGAAGTCAGGAGGGGTGACACAAGCCACAGAGGAAATGAAACTTCAAATCCCCGGGCACGAAAAGTTCATTTCGCTATATGTGTCAGATCTCTCGAAGTTTGAGGTGATTCTGGGAATGCCCTGGCTAGCAAAGCATGAACCCAAAATAAGTTGGAAGGAGGCGGTGGTGTGGTTCACCTCACAGTATTGCCAGGAGAACTGTCAACCTGAAGGAATCAAGAACACCTTAGCGGGGGCAGTGCAAGAGATCGAGGAAGTGACCCTGCCGCCAAAGTATAAAGAATTCAAAGATGTGTTTTTTTTTTTTTTTCAATAATTTTTATTCAAATTTTCATAAAACATACAAAACAAAATCATAAAACATTCAAAGACAAAAAACAAAATCAAAAATAGTTAAACAAAAAGAAAAAAAACAAAAAAAAAAAAACAAAAATAAAAAATAAAGAGTAAAATATTGACTTCCCATTTGTCAAAGATCAAATCAGTTATAAGTCTATAATATATAGCAATCCTGTCTCTTAAGTCATATTATAAAATCACTTTCCTCCAGTAGTTATCTTACTTAATCATCAAATCTCATAAACATTACTTTATTCTTTCCACAAAAAGTCAAAGAGAGATTTCAATTCTTTAAGAAATATATCTATCAATTTTTTTTTTCCAGATAAGCATATCGATTAATCCATCTCATTACTAATTATGATAATCTTATTGTCATAACCATAGTCAAAATAAACATTTCAATTAATCCATCACATCAGAATCTGTTAGGTTCAGTAATTTCAGTAGCCATTGTTCTATTATCTCTATTAGTTCCATTTTCCATCTTCCATCTTCAGTAGTCTTGTTAAGTCCAGTAATTTCAATATCCAATCTTCCATTATCAGTATTCCATAATAATCTTGCTGTCAAAGCCATAGTCATATAGTAAGAGTCTGATGGGAATTACCTCTATCCCAAATATTTTCTTGCCATCCATTCTGAATAGGTTGCTGAAATACTGCTGTAAAATCATATCTCTGTTCTTTTTTTCAAAACACACTGGGTCATCTCTTAAAAGTTTTTCCATTGTCACATGGCTGCAGTTAATTCCATAGATTTTCTCTATATTGGGCTCCATCACATCATTCCAGTCCAGAAGATAATCCATGCCATTGATAACTTTATCTCTAGAATCTTCATTAATTTCTTCAGAGATAACATTGAGTTCCAAACAATAGATTTTATTTCTAAAGTCCATAGACTCCAAATCTTGTTCCTGTTCCACGTTTGTTCCAATCTCCGGGATCTCCTCTCTCACAGGGACCCCTATTCCAGTCTCCAGGGTCTCCTCTCTCACAGGGACCCCTGTTCCAATCTCCGGGGTCTCCTCTCTCACAGGGACCCCTTCCAGGGTCACCTCTCTCACAGGGACCCTTATATCTTTAATCTCCTGCTTCATTTTACTCAATTCAATTTTCGTTATCTCAATCTCATCCATTATTTTCTGAAACATAGTTATTTCCAGATTCTCAGCCACTTTCTTAATTGCCATTTTAAAAGAAAAATATAGGAAAACCACTTCTTATTTCAGCAACAATTGGGTTAATACTCCAAACTTGGTGACATCACAGTATAAACAGAGCAGACAGCCTTATCTCTCCAATAGTTAAGTAAACAAAATGCAGTTCCCAGGATCGAAACAATTAATGGCAATCGTCAAGAAACAGATTCGTCAAAATAAAATAGACCAAAAAGAGAGTAGTCTCAAAACAGTATAATATTTTTCAAAATAAAAATCTGGAATAGAAATCCCTCTTCTGTGTGTATCTTTAGAATGCAAATCCAGGACAGCTTTTTGCAACAAAAACAGAGATAAGCTATTAATTAGTGCGTAGCAGAGAGAAGTTACGGCTCCCCAGTGAGATGTCAAAAACCGATCAATCTGGCAAATCTCTTTTAAACAGCAACAATTTAAGTCAAGTAAAAGAAAAATATAGAAAGAAGGGTGCTTGCCTGTTAATGCGTTCTCTCTTAGAAGATAAGATGAACGTTCGCTTTAACAGATAGAGCTTGCTGTTGAAAATCCGTCCCACCTTCGTCGGCTGGACCTCGTCCCATAAATTAATGAGATCTGGTCGTCCCAACAAAAATAGGCTTTGAGGTTAATCTCTTCGTTTCTCCCTACCCGGGAGAAGTTTAATCAGTCAAAAAAAAAGAAAAAACTGACTGATATATCTGAATAAGCTTCTTTTGAGGCAGGAGCCCGTCTCAAAAGCAGGCACAGGCTAAGTCACCCTTCCCGGAAGTCAGAATTCAAAGATGTGTTTGATGAAAAGGAAGCAGAGACTTTACCCCCCCACCGCCCTTACGACTGTGCGATTGATCTAGTGCCAGGAGCCAGCATTCCATCAGGGAGAATCTACTCTCTCACAGAGATTGAGAGGGAGGCCCTGAAGGAATTCCTGGATAAAAACCTGAGACGAGGATTCATACGCCCCTCACAATCCCCTGCTGAAGCGCCACTATTGTTTGTGAAAAAGAAGGGGGGGGAACTCAGACCCTGTAACGACTATCGCGCATTGAACCAGATCACCATCCCCAACAGCTACCCGCTGCCCCTGATCTCAGAGTTGTTGGACCGACTGCGCTCTGCAAAAATCTTCACGAAGTTGGATTTGAGAGGAGCGTACAATCTGATCAGGATGAAGCAGGGAGATGGATGGAAAACAGGGTTCTTGACCGCTTACGGATAGTATGAATACCTGGTCATGCCATTCGGACTTTGTGGAAGTCCAGGAATTTTTCAAAAATTCATGAACGACGTGTTTAGAGACTTGTTGGACACATATGTAATCTGTTACTTAGATGATATCCTGGTGTTCTCAAAGAACCAGGAAGACCACGACCAGCATGTGAAGACGGTGTTGCAGAGACTGAGAGAAAATCGCCTGTATGCTAAATTAGAGAAATGTGGATTTGACCTCAAGTCTCTAGACTTCCTTGGATATCGAATCTCAGCGGAAGGCGTGGAGATGGACCCAGGGAAAGTAAGCTGTATATTGGACTGGGGCCAACCTGTCACCAAAAAGGATGTACAATGGTTTTTGGGGTTTGCCAATTATTACAGAAAGTTCATTCCAGGGTTTTCCAAATTGACAGCTCCTCTGACTGACTGTTTAAGGGGAAAGAAGAAGTTTCAATGGACAGAGAATGACACCCAGGCCTTTGAGGAGCTGAAGAGAAGGTTCGCTTCCGAGCCCATTCTGCACTTTGCTGACCCGACCCGCCCTTTCATCGTGGAAGCAGATGCTTCAGATTTTGCTATCGGGGGGGGGTCCTTCTGCAATTAGACCAAGAAGGAAAGTAGCTGCACCCCTGTGCGTACTTCTCTCGGAAGTTAAAGCCTGCAGAGAAGAATTACACAGTTTGGGAGAAGGAGCTGCTGGCCATCAAGGACTCTTTTGAAAACTGGAGACTAGAGGGGGCCCCTCATCAGATTGAAGTGCGCTCCGACCACAAGAACCTGGAAAGCCTCCAAACTGCCAGAAAGCTGAACCAGAGACAAATAAGATGGTCCCAGTTCTTCACCAGGTTTAACTTCAAGATCACTTACCAAGCCCAAGCCAAAAACCAGAGAGCTGATGCCTTATCCAGACAGCCACAGTACAAAGAAAGTGAATCCGAGGACCAGCCTCAGTACGTGATCCCGCCAGAGAAATTAATGTTGGGATCATGCCAGTCTTCTTGGGAAGAAGAACTCAAAAAGGCACAACAAGAAGATGCAGATGTACTAAAATATGGGCAGGAGACGGGACAAAGTCAAGACTCAGAAGTAACCTTTCACTGGAGGAATGGACTATTATGGTTCAAAACAGCCAGATATGTGCCAGAAGGAGAATTAAGGCTCAGAATCCTACGCCAGTGCCATGATTCCATCACAGCGGGACACTTTGGGATTTACAAGACCATTCAGAACGTGGCCAAGGACTTCTGGTGGCCTAAAATGCGTAGGGATATTGAAAGCTATGTAAAGTCCTGTTCTGTCTGTCTGCGGACAAAAACACAAACAGGAAAACCAGCAGGACTGTTACAACCGCTACCTGTCCCACATGAACCCTGGAAGGATCTCTCCATGGATTTTATAACTGATCTACCCAAATCCCAAGGAATGACAGCCGTTTTAGTCGTGGTAGATCTACTCACCAAAATGGCGCATTTCCTCCCTTGTGCAGGGGCCTTAGAGGCTAAGGAAACGGCCAAGTTATTCATCAAAGAAGTCTACCGACTGCATGGGTTGCCAAACAGCGTAGTCTCAGACCGAGGAACTCAGTTCACAGCCAAATTTTGGAGAGCAATGTGGAAACAGCTGCAGACGGAATTAAAACTCTCCTCCGCCCATCACCCCCAGACAGATGGGCAAACGGAACGCTTGAATGCCGTTTTGGAAAGATATTTAAGAAGTTATGTGTCCTATCAACAGACTGACTGGGTATCATATTTGCATTTTGCAGAGTTCGCCTACAACAATTCTCTACACTCCAGCACTCAACAAACCCCATTCTTCACGAATTATGGATTCCATCCTAAAGTCTTTCCAAGCAGCTCAGAAGGAATGCTGGTACCGGCAGCTGAGGACTTCCTAAAAGAATTGCAAGCGGCGCAACAAACACTGAAACAGCAGTTAAACGAAGCCAAAACAGAGTACAAGCGAGTTGCTGACCTGCACAGGAAGGAGGGCCCCCCCCTTCAACCAGGAGACCAGGTATGGCTGTCCACCCATTTCCTCCAGATGCTGGGCAAATGTAGAACATTACAAGACAAAAGGGTGGGTCCTTTTGAAATAGAAACTCAAATTAATCCCGTGGCGTACCGGCTGAAGCTACCTGACACGTTTAAAATACATCCTGTGTTTCATCGATCCCTCTTGACGAAAGCTGACCCTCCCAGTGAGCTGCGGCCGGAGGAGCCTCCTGGGTCCCCACTCCTGATAAATGAGCAGCTTGAGTTTGAAGTTGAGGAAATCTTGGATTCCAGGATCAGACGCCACAAGCTGCAGTATTTGATTCACTGGAAGGGCTATGGAGTGGCTGACAGATCATGGGAAAATGCAGATGATGTGCATGCTCCAGAGTTAGTAAAACTTTTCCATCAACGTTTTCCTCACCGCCCCAAGCCAGACAGGGGGAGGGGGGCACAGCTTGAGAAGGGGGATGGTGTCGGGAGGATGAGCTGGGCTCCTGGGGGGTTGTCAGAAGAGGATTCAAATGGCTGGCAGAGGGAGGAGGGAGGAACTTACCCTCTGTGGAGCGAAGCCGAAACAGAGGACATGCCAGAGATAGGGTCGCCTAGCAACGGGGAGCCTGAGAGCCTTGAAGTTTTAGAATCCGCCCCAGACATTCCCAGGCCCTCCCTTCTCCGCAGCTCAGAGCAAGAGGGAGGGCTGATCACAGCAGAAAGGCGGAGAGATGGTTTACCCTCAGCCCCTTCTTTATCACCCATAGGGGAATCGGACACTTCAGAAGAGGAGGAGGTGATGCCTCCCCCCTCACCACGCACACGCAGACGGTTGAAAAGACAGGAGAGAAGGGGGGGAAGGCGGGCAGTACCTGAGGGGGAGTTAAGGAGGAGTGAAAGGTTGCGCGCCCGTTTAGCCCCTTCTTAAAGAACAGGCGGGAAGCAGCCCCTTGCTCTGTCAACTTTCTCCCAATGTCGCAGGACCTGTATCCCTGTATTGCTTCATGAGAAAGCGCAGTATTTGTTGGACATTACTCTAATAAAACACGAATTAACTACAACCTCTGGTCTGGTTCCTGAGTCGCATCCTGGGCCTGACAGATTCATTCTTTGCCAATGTGAACATGAATGGTCTTGAAGAGACTAAGTTGAGGGGGGAGAGAATGGATCAGAGTTAAGATCCAACTGATGTAGAAAGATTTCTCTTTTTTAAAAAATGTGACAACTAATGTAAGCTATTTGAAATATTATTTTCCAATGTGTAGGGCTGCGATCCTACACACACTTATCTGAGAGCCATTGAGCCATCGTAAATCCAATGAGAGTTACTCCAGAGCAGTCATGCATAGGATTACTCTCAAACTCTACAGTTTCCTTCTATTTTTCTGGTTATCAAGGTCTCAAAGCAGGGCTTGGGTTAGACACTATTGTATTATGCCCATATTTCCCCCATATCTAAGAACATCACAGCTTGTGTCAGATCTTTCTTGCTCTTAGGTACATCACAATGATGACTTGGTGACCCATATTCATTTCTAGATAAGCACTTTACTTAAGGGTACCTTTCAGAGCTGTAAAATACTCATAACCTAATGAAGTAAATGTTTCCCAAAGAAGCTATTGGGCTTCAGAAGTGGGGGTGGGGAGGCTTGCATGACTCAATCCTCTTCCAAAATTGAAACCAATCCTGCACATAGGAAAAAATTTGTGGAAAGGGTTCTGATCCAGTTTTCAACTGTACAGAACATTTTCTATTCCTTTGGGGTTATTAAGAATGAAGGAGCATTCAATCATCTCAGTCTCCTTCGGTACTGTGAAGTGATACAGCCAGTCCACCATTTTGCCAACACATCTGCTGTCAGAGAGATTGTGGCCAAAGACAACTGTCTGCAAGTGACATGAAGGCAAATAATATGGCTGCCAGGTCATCACAGAATGATGTTTATCAGCATGCAGAAAACAAATGCCAGGAAGGACATTGGTCTAAGTCTGTTTGACCACACCAGTGTTTCCCAACCATTTTTTATTTTTTTGTTGCTGGACTACAGTTCCCATAATTCCTGACCATTGGCCATGCTGGCTGGGGCTGATGGGAGTTGTAGTCCAGCAACAAAAAAATAAAAAGAGGTTGGGAAACACTGGCCTACACAGATGTGTTTCCTATTTACACACGCACACACAAATAAAATCTGGGAAATGTTGTACAGTTGCGCCAAGGATGTCTGACAGCCACTGACAAAACACAGTTTTGTGCTTAAAGGAGGAAAAGATTTATTTTATCAAAGTCTTAAAGGCACTTTAAATAAAGCAGGAAAGAAAGCAAATGAAAAACTCAACTTAGCTCATGAAAAAGTTCATGAAAAAGCTACTGAGAGAGAGTGAGTGATTTGGGCAAGTAGATGCCGATGCTGAATTGTACTTGCGTACTTTTATCCTATCTGTGATCCATTATTCCAAATTCAATTGGTTTTCCATCCTGACAGTAAACCACAGGATATCCAGTGCCTTGAAAACCAGTGAAATGATCTCCAATTTTCCAACAGCAAGTGTATGGGAGACGATTGTTACTTCTAAATTGACCTGTTTGTGGTCGTCCCATGAAAATGCAGATGGCTTCCAGCTGAGCATCTGAGGCATGGATGAAGTAATTTACAAGTTTGTGGATGTGTCTCCTCTTCATTATATCATTGCAGTAGACCTGCAAATCGTGGACTGTAGGCTTTGGATAATCAACATTCTTCCATTTGAAAGTTTCAAAAGAATCTGCTTCGATCACTGCCACCATCCAGGCGAACACCAAAATCAACCACATTGGAGGGGACCACTTTGCAGCCATTGCTTGCTCTTTGAACTAATGAAGAGAAAAGGGGAAATGTGGAAAGATTAACAAATCATGTCCATTTTTTCTTCTTCCCCAGTGCTCCAAGAGAGGTGGAGTGAGTCCTCTCACTTCTTTTCAGGTGGACTTTGTTGAGTTTGGTCTTCCCATCATGCTCATTATCCCCTCCCACTTTGAAACCATTCCGCTTCATTCAAATCCATCCCTCTTGAATGTTGTCTCCACCATGAACTTGTATTGTGGCCTCAGTCAAGCCATGCTCTTGCTCAGCCTCAATGCTCCCATCTGCAATATGGGGAAAGGTATACGGACTTACCTTAGGGAAGATTTTTTAAAATAAAAATGAAATAATGCACATGGAGCACTTTGAACACTTGAAGAGTTAGAATGATGCTTTCTTAACTCCAGCTCCCAAAAGCCTCTTCTCCACCTGAGATGCATCCATGACATTTTTGTAATATGGCTTCATGGACAGGAGGACTTGAGTATTTCATAGATGCAGCTTTGGATGCTACTGTAGAACTGGGTAATTCCATTAAAATGTCAAGTTACAGGCCCATTTTTCATTTTCAGATATAGTCAACATGTTCTATATTATGTTTTTCAAAACAGCATTTTACAAATGAATAAACTAACCAGAAGTGTGGCATGCAAGATGATTCAGAATTTCTCCATAGGTTAATAAGTAGATACCTTATCCCAGTCTGCATTTGTATTGGAATTTTTAAAAGGTGGTTTTATTCCAAACAGTAATATTTGTCTCCAGGATCCATCACAGCCAGGCAATCCAAATCTTTTTCCAAGACCATATTTAATCCAATCTCCAGGGCTTGAACCTTCCCTTTAATTTTTCTTTCATCCTTTTTTAATTTTGCAAATTTATCTTTGTTCTCCTTTCTCATAGAATCCTGAATTTCTTTCAGCTCCTGTCTCATTTCGCCAAATTCACTTATCATCACTTGTCTGTTATGTCTGAGTTCTTGTTTTGTTAGCTTAATCTCATTCATTATTTTCTGAAACATATCTAAAGAGAAAGTCCCTTCTTGTACATCCATGATCTCAACCACCTTCTTGATTGTCATTCTTAAAACCAAAAAAACCCCCACAATCCCTTCAATTTCCAATGTCCCAAGCAAAGAACAGTTTATTTCTTTATCCAGTTACAAAGGAGTTAATCTTTCAAGCCAGCTGACGTCACCCTCTAGACAAGACAAACTGCCTTATCTTTTGTATGTCCAAAAGTGCCAAAACAACTTTAATTCACAGCATCCAAATAATTAGTAGCAGGAAGAATGAGCAGATTCGTCAAAAAAAAAAGTAAACCGGAAAAATAGTCCCAGACATATATTACTCAAAAGTCTTATAAATCAAAAAAAAAATTCTCTTTAAATTAGAAACCCCTCAGCCGTTGTAATCTTTATAATGCTGAATTCCATGCCAGCTTTTTGCAATAAAAATAAAGATAAACTATTTCTATTTTCTTCCCCTTAGCTCCGTGGATAAAAGAGAAAGCTATGACTCACCCAGGGTTTCTTAATTGCTGGTTCTTTGACAAATCTCTTTAGCTGTATTGATAACAAAATAATGAGAAAAGACAGGAGGATGCTTGCCTGTTAATCCGTTTTTCTTTGAAGGAAAAAAAAAACGGCTCACTTAATCAGTTGAGCTGGTTGGAAATCCTAGCTCCGTCCGAGCTGCTGGAAGACCTTCTTTCACAGAATTCCAGCCTCCAGCAAACACAACAAAGCTCTGTGGAAAATCTCTATGTTTCTTCCTTATCCGGAAGAACTTTTCCCCAGTCAAAAAGCCCTTCTGACTGGTTTTAAAACTGAAAAAGTTTCCACCAAGACGGGAGCCCGTCCCAGAGGCAGCACAGGCGGAGCGATCCTCCTGGGAAATCAACACATTACACTGTTTCAATGACATTTGTGTCCCTTCTACAGCCTTGCACAGGACAAACAGATTTGGCCCTCCAGATGGTGTTGGACTAGAGCTCCCATCAGCCTTAGCTAGCATGTCCATTGGTCAGGGGTGAGATACAGCTGGCACCCCCTATCAGCACTTTCTGGAAAGAAATGAAGACATTTTTGGTTTGGCAAGCTTTTTCAGCTTGATGAATAGGTCTCTGCCAGAAGCATTTTTAGTTAAAGTAGTAGTAGTAGTAGTAGTAGTAGTAGTAGTAGTAGTAGTAGTAGTAGTAGAAGAAGAAGAAGAAGAAGAAGAAGAAGAAGAAGGAGAAGGAGAAGAAGAAGAAGAAGAAGAAGAAGAAGAAGAAGAAGAAGAAGAAGGAGAAGGAGAAGGAGGAGGAGGAGGAGGAGCAGGAGCAGGAGCAGGAGTAGAAGAAGAAGTAGCAGCAGCAGGTTTCTGGGACTGAGATTGACCTGGAAACCTTGTTGCTCTGCCTCAGGCATATATAAGAAGGCCAAGAGTAAACCTGGTGAACAGGAAAAGTACTCTCTGTGCATGTTCAGAGAAACTATGAAGGAAACTCAAGATTTGTTTTCCTTTCACAGTACTCTTTCTGGGATGTTGTCAGATTTTCCTAGGAAACCTGCCAGGCTTGGATCCTTTTCATTCTAGTCTTCTTCCCTTAGTCTGTTGCTTCCATTATCCACCCATATGAACTAAAAAGAACTAAAATGTAATTCTGTTCCATATTAATTGAGCCAAAATTTCTCAAAATATAAATTTCTGAGAATTTTTCTTTTGGGGCCTTGGAAGGGTGCTGAGAGTTGTGAGGAAACTCCTATTCCCCTGACAGAGCTCCAGTGGCCAGAGGGGTTTAACAGTCAGCCCCTCTTCTGGGATTATAGCTTTGTGAGGGGAACAGGGCCTCTCCTAGCAACTCTCAGCACCCTTCACAAACTACACTTCCCAGGATTCTTTGGGGGAAGCCATGACTATTCAAAGTGGAATGAAGGTCTGGTGTGGATGTGGCCAGGGACGACTTTGGTTTAAATTTGGGTGGGAGACTACATGTGACTGCTGTAGAATAAAAAGGTGGGGGAAACCCTGAAAAAGAATGATAGTGTTCATAATGTTTTCCTTTTGGAAAGGAAAGGGGCTTTCCCTCTGCTCAGTGCCACCCCATCTCCTCCCCCCACTCCCCCCTCTTCCCTCCACCTTGCTCCCCACCCAACGCGTTTTGGCCACGTCAAGTTGGCCTTCGTCAGGGGCTAAAAGCCTTTAGGCTCTGAGGCAGGGAAATAGACCACAGCTGTTGAGCGTATGTATTTAATTCCATGCTTGCGGTCAGAATTGCTGCATGGGTAATTTCTCATTGCAAAGAATTGCTGTTAAGATTAATTGGAGCATTGAACTACCAGATAACTTCGAAGCTATACCTTACATTCAGTGCGTGAGTAGTATGGTTGTTGTATTTTTCCCACACCATGTGTTATTGAACTGTATGATAAAAATCAATAAGAATGTATCACTGAATATATATCTGTATGTTTTAACTTTTGGCCCCTGACGAAGGCCAACTTGACGTGGCCAAAACGTGTTGGGCTCGTTTCATTAAATAAACGGATTTGGAACACTTTTACAAGCAACATTTCTCGGCATCTTGGGGTTCCCCCCCTTTTTTCCCTCTGACATAACAACAACAACAAAGGCCATCATTGGCTACTAGTCATGATGGCTATGTTCCTATGTCACATCTTCCATGGTGCCAGTCCTCTGCTGACAAGAAGGTGTTAAGTTGGGCCTCTGATTACACATCTTCCCTAGAATTTCCCAGACTTTAGATCTCATTGGAGCCAGGCCTCTGCTGATAAGAAGGTGTTAGGTTGGGCCTCTGATTACACATGTTACTTGAAGCTTCCCAGATTTTAGATCTCATTGGAGCCAGGCCTCTGCTGATAAGAAGGTGTTAAGTTGGGCCTCTGATTACACATCCTCCCTGAAGCTTCCCAGATTTTAGATCTCATTGGAGCCAGGCCTCTGCTGATAAGAAGGTGTTAAGTTGGGCCTCTGATTACACATGTTCCCTAACACTTCCCAGACCTTAGATCTCGTTGGAACCAGGCCTCTGCTGATAAGAAGGTGTGAAGTTGGGCCTCTGATTACACATCCTCCCTGAAGCTGGGCAGACAACTGCCACTCATGGCCTCATTGCAAAAATCAAATGTTAACTTGTGAAGATCCCACAATTCCCTGCTATATAACCGTCTGAATGCAGGTTTTCATGACAATTTTGACTAAGATATTCATTCTTATGCAAGCTTCCCCATAATCGATATATTTTTGTAAACATTGGGTGGTTGGAGAACTGCATTCTGCACTAGCTGCAGCCTCTGGACCTTCTTCAAGGGCAGCCCCACATACAATACATTAAAATAGTCCAGACAGGAAGTCATCAGAGCACGGACAACTAAGGCCATGCTATCCCAGTCTAAGAACAGCCATAGCTGGTGAATCAGCTTGAGGTGAGCATAAGCACTCCTAGCCGCTGAAGCCACTTGGGATTCTAGTGGCAAGTTGGAATCCAGGAGTACTCCCAGACTGTGAGACTGTTCCTTCAAGGGGAGTACAATACCTCCCAGAACAGGTTGTACACTTAACTCCTGTTAATGGGAACCACCCACCTACAGCACGTCTGTCATATCAGGATTCTGCCTCAGTTTGTTGGCCCCCATCCAGCCCATCACTGCCTCCAGACACCTGTCTAATGCCTTCACAGCCTCTCCTGATTCAGATGGAATGGAGAGACAGGACTGTATGTCATCAGCATACTGATGACACCGTGCTCCAAATCCCCAGATGACTAGTCCCCACAGTTTCATATAGATGATAAATAGTATAAGAGACAGAAAGGACACTTGTGGGACCATGGCGCTGAGCAACAATCTCCTAATACTGCTTTCTGGTAGTGGACCTACAGGCAGGAGTGGAACCCGTGCAATACAGTAACTCCAACTCCCACATGGCATAGCAGCTGAACACATGCAGTGGCAGTTCAGAAGCTGCCTGTCAAGGTGCAATGCTGGGCACTTCCAGCTAGCTGTTTGTCATGACAATTACAATGGCTTCCCCTACTCCTGCTATTCACTTTTACTTTGATTCACTTAGCACACAGCTAGAATACTTGCAAATATAATTTTTTGTCATGCGAAATGATGCATTATGATACAAGTTCATAGGCCGCTAAGCTTACTCGAATGCTTGTTGCAAGAGACTAAGGTTGTAATCCTAACCCCGCTTACCTGGAAGGAAGCCTCTTTTAATTCAATAGGGTTTACTTCTCAGGAGATATGCTTAGGATTGTGCTGTAATTCAATGAATGAAGGACTGGTTTCACAGATACTGAAGGAACACAGGAGCGCCTCTTTAGTTAGGGATCATTGGGGGGGAGTTTGCCGTTATCAGCATCAAAATTTTATTGATGTAAAAATGACACCTGTTGAGCTAATCGCTTGAGTCTTGGCACGCATGATGTACTTGAGGAGGTCCACAAATATACTAGATTTCAACCTGATCTGATAAAAGTGGCCACAGGTACAGCACATTCAAAAGTGCTGAAAATTGACATGAGAGCCAGTGTGGTGTAGTGGTTAAGGTGTTGGACTACAACCTGGGAGACCAGGGTTCTAATCCCCACATAGCCATGAAGCTCACTGGGTGACCTTGGGCCAGTCACTGCCTCTCAGCCTCATGAAAACCCTATTCATAGGATCGCCATAAGTCGGAATCAACTTGAAGGCAGTACATTTTTACCCTCTTTACTCCAATTTTTCAACAATCATATGTTTCTTTCAAATTTTTATGAACACTACTAAATTCAGGCTGGTCAAGGCAGACAATCCTTCACTGGCTGGATGATGTTCCGAGAAACAGTTAGAAAGCTAGTACTCAAATGTTTTCAGAGAAAGCCACGTAGTGGATTCGATGTGCAATTTCTATGGTGTAGTTGTGGAATGTATACTCTCAGGGAATGCATTGGTGGGGAAAACAGAAGGATCTGAGCCTCACTTAGTTCTGAAGGGAGAAATGGCAGTATGAGGGTCTCACTGGGTTGAGAATTAGAGGGATGCCACACTGTCCCTGTTTCATTTGTGAAATGGTGGATAGCATGGCATGTGTACCAAGGTTGCCTCTTGGGAAGGTCCATAAATATGGGTTATATCCAATGCTAGTCCCATTCAGAGTAAACCCATTGATAGTCATGATTTAATTAGGATCATTAATTTCAATGGCCCTAGTCTGAGGTAGGACTTAGTTGGATTCAACCCTATGTATGTTAGCAGAGGGATGGATACAGCAGCCTATTTGAACCATGGCAGAACCTCAGGTTTTCTGTCGTTATCTACAATCATACAAATGACATATCCTGCAGAGGACCCTGGTGAACAGCCCCAAAACCAACATTGTGATATTTCTTCCATACCTCAGCCAAAGTTTTTTTCTACCTTTGAACCACAAACCCTAATTTACTAATGCCTCCCACAAGCATACAACAGACATACCCATGGCTGAGTCCTAGTGAACACCCTGAAACCCACAATGCCATATCCCAGGTGTGGGGAAAGTTTTAATTGAGATGTTGTGGGACTACGACTCCCACCAGCCCCAACACGCATGGCCAATGGCAAGGAGTGATGGGAATTGTAGCTCAGTAATATCTGGAAGGCCAAAGGTTCACCACACCTAGGGTTGCCAGGTCTCCGGTTTTCTGCTGGAGACTCCGGCAAAAGGGGGCTGTCTCCGGCCTCCGGCTATACTTCATTTAAAAAGGTGGATCTCCGGCTTTTTATTGGCCCCCTCAGTCACGCATGCGTGATTGACCACGCATACGTTGGGCTGTGGCTGGCCGACTTCCGCTCTTTATCATTCAGGCAGGCAGGACTTGAGCAGCCGCCACAGTGAGGGACCTCTCCAGCAGCAGCCCCTGCCCGCTCCCGCCACCACCCACAGAACATACAGGCTGAGGTGAGGCACGTGAGGGTGATCTGATGGCCCATGGGTGGGTGGAGGCGAGCGGTGGCAGCGGAGGCTAGGCTGGGCCAGCCTGGCTTCCTCAGTCCCTCTTAGCCCCGGCCCGGTCCGGAGCCAGTTCCCCTGGGGCTCAGGCTGCTGCAGTCTCTGGTTGGGGGGGCCATCACGGCCACTACCGTGCCCAGCGTCTCAAGACGGGGCCCACGCGGCCTGCTGTCAGCCTCAGCAGGAGCCGTGGAGGGCAGGCTGGGCTGGCTCCTTAGCCCCGGAGCCGGTTCCCCTGCTCCGAAAAGGACGGCCGCCGGCTTCACCCCTCCTACTGTGGGCACCGCTGGGGGGGCCCATCGCCTGCCCTCCATGGCTCCTGCTGAGGCTGATAGGCTGCGTAGGCCCCGTCTCCTAGCAACCGCTGCCGAGATGGGGCCCACGCAGCCTGCTGTCAAGGAATTCTTTTTTTAGTTTTTTTTACATCAGTTCCAAAGTTCAGATCAATTCCTCGCAAACCTCATGTTTTAATTTTTTTAGTACAAAACTATTTTGCAACTGGGACTTGTACAATTGCCAGTGAGCTCTTTCCCCCCAAATGCTCTTTTTTTGTACAAAAAAAATGATGTATGGATTTACCTAATCTCCTCAGAAGAAACTTTGCTCCAAGGGGAGGGGAAAGTTTATTTTAGAATCGACTCTCGTGTGTGTGTGTGTGTGTGTGTTTAAAAGCTTTTTTATAATAGAGTTTTATTGTTTTTATGTTGTATTTTTGTATACTCTAGAGTTTTAAATATTAAGCAGTTTAGCAACACTTTTAAATAAAATAAATCAAACTAAAATGAACATCCCAAATTAATGCACAAATGCAAATTTCTCTAACATTCCCAGTTACACCATGCCTTCTCCTCAGTCTTGGCAACATATGCAGGATGGCAGATAATGGGGGCAGTTATATTTAATTTTCCTCCTCCTGCTGAAATCAATGAAAGGGAAGTTCCTTATGGGGAAAAGTTCTGCTGTTGACATGGATGAAGATTCACTGGTATAGGATCTGGTTTTAGTGGGCTGCTTTTCTGTGCTGCCCATATCTTCCCCCTTTGTCAGCAGCTCTGTGAGCATATCTTCACCAGTTGAATGGCTCTGTCAGCAGTGTTTTCCACAAGTATATCAGGGGAATTCTGCTGGTATGCGCTATTCTGGCAGCATATCTCAAGATCTGCCTGCATAGTAAGGCTTCTACTACTTCCTAAAGCTGCACAGTTGGAGGATACCGAGAACAGGATTGTGTCCTTAAAAACCTGGCTCCAGACCCTTGTTCAAAATCCTATATACTAATAGCAAATTCATTCTCTGACTGTACATATAAATAAAACATCATGCACACACACAATGGAGCCTGCCCTCCACGGCTCCTGCTGAGGCTGACAAGCCGCATCGGACCCGTCTCCTAGCAACCGCTGCAGAGACGGGGCCGACACATCCACCAGTTCCTACAGTGAAAGCACCTTGTTCATTCTTTCTGTTTTTCTTTTATAAAGAGTAATACTGTTTATAATGTTTATAATGGTTGAAAACATCCCTTGGATGTCATCCACTTCTCTTTTGTAAGAGAGATAAATGTCTAAAACCAGCTGCAATTTCATTGCTTCAGTGGGTCTCTACTCTAGTTGGGACTAGCAATTGGATTATGATTAGCAGATTGATTGGTGATGTAACCTGCCTTTGTTCTCTTAAAGATAGTGTTTGTTAATAAAAAAAATTGTTTGTAACCTGGTGCTATTGGTTTTATTTCTGTCACATTTTTACCTTTACCTTAATACTAGAGGTAATTGTATAATTGTATAATTGTGATTGCCAACTGCTTGCCTAGAATGCCCTCCCTTGTCCTTAACATGGCTGCAACTGTATCTACTCAGAAGTAAGTCCTATTTAGTTCAGATCTTGTAAGTTCAGGTCTGTGGCTTCCTTTATGGAATCAATCCATCTCTTGTTTGGCCTTCCTCTTTTTGTACTCCCTTTATTTATTTATTTATTTATTTTCATTTCTAGACCGCCCATAGCTAATAGCTCTCTGGGCGGTGTACAAAATGAGATTCAAATACAATATAGAATAAAATCAGTAACAAAGGAACACATTAAACTAAAAACATTAAACATAAAGCATTAAACATTAAAATGCCTGGGAGTATAGCCAGGTCTTAACCTGGCGCCTAAAAGAAAGAACCATAGGCGCCAGGCGTATTTCCTCCGGTAAGCTGTTCTATAATTCAGGGGCCACCACAGAAAAGGCCCTAGATCTAGTAACAGTCCTCCGGGTATCCTTGGTACCCGGAGGAGGGCCTTAGATACTGAACGAAGTGAACGGGTAGGTTCATAGCGGGAGAGGCGTTCCACAAGGTATTGCGGTCCCACACCATGTAAGGCTTTATAGGTCAACACCAGCACCTTGAATCTAGCTCGGAAACAAATAGGTAGCCAGTGCAAGCGAGCCAGGACAGGTGTTTATATGCGCAGACCGATTGGTCGTCGTCAACAGCCTGGTTGCCGCATTTTGCACTAGCTGAAGTTTCCAAACAGTCTTCAAGGGCAGCCCTACGTAGAGCGCGTTACAGTAATCCAGTCTAGAAGTTACCAGAGTGTGAACAACCGAGGCGAGATCATCACTGTCCAGATAGGGGCGTAGTTGGGCTACTAAGCGCAGGTGGTAAAACGCATTCCGTGCCACCGAGGCCACTTGAGCCTCGAGTGACAAGGAAGGGTCAAAAAGGACCCCCAAACTACGAACCTGTTCCTTCAAGGGGAGTGTAACCCCATCTAGAACAGGATAAGCATCCACCATCTGAGCAGGGAAAGAGCTCACCAACAGTGTCTCAGTCTTGTCTGGATTGAGTTTCAGTTTATTAGCTCTCATCCAGTCCATTATCGCGGTCAGGCAACGGTTCAGCACATCAACAGTCTCACCTGTGGAAGGTGAAAAGGAGAAGTAGCGTACTGATGGCAACGCACTCCAAAACTCCTGATGACCGCACCCAGAGGCTGCATGTAGATGTTGAAAAGCATGGGGGACAAAACCGACCCCTGAGGGACTCCACAATGGAGAGTCCAGGGTGTCGAGCAATGTTCCCCAAGCACTACCTTCTGGCGACGATCCGCTAAGTAGGAGCAGAGCCACTGCCAAGCAGTGCCCCCAACTCCCAACTCCGTGAGCCTCCCCAGAAGGATACCATGGTCGATGTTATCAAAAGCCGCTGAGAGATCAAGGAGAATCAACAGAGTCACACTCCCCCTGTCCCTCTCCCGACAAAGGTCATCATACAGGGTGACCAAGGCTGTTTCAGTGCCAAAACCGGACCTAAAACCGGATTGAAACGGATCCAGATAATCAGTTTCATCCAAGAGCGCCTGGAGCTGGCCGGCAACCACCCGCTCCAGAACCTTGCCCAAAAAAGGGACATTCGCCACCGGTCTGTAGTTGTTCAAAACATCTGGGTCCAGAGAAGGTTTCTTTAAAAGAGGTCTTATTATTGCCTCCTTGAGACTACCAGGGACTACTCCCTCTCTCAAGGAGGCATTTATTACCTCCCTGGCCCAGCCGGCGGTTACAGCCCTGCTAGTCTTCACTAGCCAAGATGGGCAAGGGTCCAGAGCAGACGTGGTCGCCTGCACCATTCCAAGCACCTTGTCCACTTCCTCGAGCTGCACCAACTGAAATTCATCCAATAATAAAGGACAAGACCGCGCTCTGGACACTTCAATGGATTCATCTGTCATAACATCAGAGTCTAAGTCCCGACGGATGCATGCAATCTTATCCTGGAAGTGCTCTGCAAGTTTGTTGCAGCGGGCTTCCGATGTTTCCTTAGTATCATGACAGCCAGAATGTAGAAGCCCTTGTACCACCCTAAAAAGCTCTGCTGGGCGGCAATACCATACCAACCACAGCAACACATACCAAAGGGTCAGCGTAACCCTTCAACTTCTGGGTAGAAAATCTTACTAGGACATTAGGGACATTTCTTGGGAGGTGCAGTTCTGATGCCTTCTGTTTTTCCCAGCATTATTGTCTTTTCTAGTGAATCATGTCTTCTCATGATGTGTCCAAAGTATGATAACCTCAGTTTCATCATTTTAGCTTCTAGTGATAGTTCTGGTTTAATTTGTTCGGACACCCAATTATTTGTCTGTTTTGCCTAGAATGTCCTCCCTTGTCCTTAACATGGCTGCAACCGTATCTACTCAGAAGTAAGTCCTATTGAGTTCTATGGGGCTTAGTTCCTTAATAAGCATGTTTACAGTTGCTGCCTTCAGGGGCATCTATCTGTGCTCCCATCTAACATCTCTGCAACACTAAACTCCTTTCTTCCAATAATGGCCAAGTCTGAGGGCACGTAAACCCTTCTTGCCAGAAGCAAGTAAACTAGAAGGCATCAGAACTGCACCTCCCAAGAAATGTCCCTAATGTCCTAGTAAGAGTTCTACCCAGAAGTTGAAGGGTTACGCTGACCCTTTGGTATGTGTTGCTGTGGTTGGTATGGTATTGCATTTAGGGAAGCATCACTGTCTTTTTTCATTTTCTGTTTGCATTTCATGTACCTTTGACCCTCCTCCCTTACATCCATAGAAGCAACAACAGTGGTTCCATGTGGTCAACTAAACCCCTAAAACCCATTGATGATGTGCCTTGTTGGTTGCATGATGGTTTGTTTTTTGCCCACTAATGGTAAAAGAGAATTCACATATTTGAAAGTGTGGCTGCAGTTGTTGTTCCCAAGCTGCTGCCTGTGAAGGTAGACCAAACCATGGGTGTTTTCTCTGTCAATTATTACTCACTGGAATTGGATAGGCTGTCCAAGTGAGTTTATAGCACCCCACAGAGTAGACAGAAAGGGTAGACAATCTTCTTTCTCTTACACATTTCTCAGACCTCTTTCTGAAGTGAAGGGTCAAATCTGTAAAGAAGTTTGGAGCAGCCACATTAAAAGATAAGGCCAGGGCATTCCATGCAGGGGGTTGTCAACCCTGCTTGGATATGGATGTCTTTGCAGAGGATCCCTAGTCAAGCATTACTAACAGCACAATCCAAACTATATCTACTCAGAAGTAAGTGCTGTTGAGTTCTATGGGGCTTAGTTCCTTAATAAGCATGTTTATAATTGCTGCCTTCAGGAGCATCCATCTGTGCTCCAATCTAACATCTCTGCAACACTAAGCTCTTTTCTTTCTATAATGGCCTGGCCTGAGGGCACGTAAACCCTTCTTGCCAGAAGCAAGGAAGCTAGATTAAATGTTCCCTAAAGGTGTTGAACTGTGACCTGGGAAACCAGGGTTCGAATCCCCACACAGCCATGAAGCTCACTGGGTGACCTTGGGCCAGTCACTGCCTCTCAGACTCAGAGGAAGGCAATAGTAAACGACCTCTGTCTGAATACTGCTTACCATGAAGACCCTATCTGTCAGGCCCAGGATGTGACTCAGGAACCAGACCAGCGGTTGTAGTTAATTCGTGTTTTATTAGGGTAATGTCCAAACAAAGACTGCGTTTTCTCATGAAGCAATACAGGGATACAGGTCCTGCGGCATTGGGAGAAAGTTGACAGAGCAAGGGACTTCTTCCCGCCTGTTCTTTAAGAAGGGGCCAAACGGGCGCGCAATCTTTCGCTCCTCCTTAACTGCCCCTCAGGTACTGCCCGCCTTCCCCCCTTCTCTCCTGTCTTTTCAGCTGTCTGCGTGTGCGCGGTGAGGGGGGAAGCATCACACCCTCCTCTTCTGAAGTTTCTGATTCCAGGATGGGGGATAGGGGAGGGGCTGATGGTAAACTGCCTCCCCGCTTTTCTGCTGTGAGCAGCCCTCCCTCTTCCCCCTCTTGCTCTGAGCCTGAAAGAGGGGGAGGCGTGAGAATGTCCAGGGAGGGCTCAGGCTCCCCGTTGCTAAGCGACCTTGTCACTGGCAGTTCCTCTGTTTCGTCTTCGCTCCAAAGGGGGGAAGTTCCTCCCCCTTCCCTCTGCCATCCATCCGAATACTCCTCTCCCAACTCTCCGGGATCCAGCTCCCCGGGATTGGGACCCCAGCTCTGCCTTCCGACACTATCTGGGACCAACTTGAAGGCAGTCCATTTCCATTTTGCATCACCCTAAGCTTGTGAGAAAGAATGACCTTGTCACTTCAGATGGACCTAGGAACACCCTATTTTAGGTAAGATTTCTATTTTAATCTCCAGAGAATTTGTTTTGAATGGCATGCTCCAAGCAACTGCGGTTGATACAATGTATCGTGCTTAATGACGTCACTAGGGCCCGCCCCGTGACTTCACTAGGGCCCGCCCAGTGATGTCACTAGGGCTCGCCCCGTGATGTCACTAGGGCCCGCCCCGTGACATCACTAGGGCCCGCCCTGTGATGTCACTAGGGCCCGCCCCGTGAC
Source organism: Rhineura floridana (assembly GCF_030035675.1). Classification (NCBI taxonomy): domain Eukaryota; kingdom Metazoa; phylum Chordata; class Lepidosauria; order Squamata; family Rhineuridae; genus Rhineura; species Rhineura floridana. The sequence continues at coordinate 13,559,897 of NC_084490.1, forward strand.
ATCACTAGGGCCCACCCCGTGACATCACTAGGGCCTGCCCCCATTTTCTCAGGTTTTTGGATGGCTCCGACCTGGCAACCCTAACCACACCTGTTGTATTCCCTCCAAACCCATGCCAAAGTTTTGTGCTAGTTTTCTGCCAGTTTTCTCACTTTTCTTTCAAACAGGCCCAGGCCTGCCATGCAAAATGTTCTAGATCAGGGGTAGCTGTCCAGTGCCATCCAGATCTCACTGGACTCCAACTCCCATCAGTCGGCATGGTTATGGATGATAGGAGCTATAATTCAACATCTGTTGGGGAATGTTCACCCTCTGTTGATCATCCCATATATTCCTTTTGTCTCAGGAGGGGAGACTGCTCTTGTGCTCAGGTCCTGCTTGTGGGCTTCTCATGGGCATCTGGTTGGTCAATCCAATGTGAGAACAGGATGCTGTACTAGATGGGTCATTGGCCTGATCCAGCAGGCTCTTCTTATGTTCTTTGCAATTGCTCAGTTCCTTATTGGGGAGTTCAACCCTTAAATAGTCCCCAGAAGCATTATAGGAACATTTTCAACTGGTTTGCAAAGCAATCTGAACTCCCTTGCAAACTGTGCCTCATTTTAATGCACACCTCTTGAGGCCGGGCAGGCAGGGCCACACCAAGCATTAGGCAGAGTGAGGTGGTCACCTCAAGGCAGCAGATGCTGGGGCATGCAGGGAATGGCGATGAGGTGTTGGAGTGCAGAACTGTGTACACCACACAGCCTTCAATATGTCCCCCAAATTAGCCTACCATCCTCAGGTGTGGTGATGGACACTGTGTCATCAACAGTGTTTCAGTAAGAACCGACTGCCCATTCAGGTGGCCTTTGGAGATGGATCTGGAGGCGGTGATATCTTGGGAAAGGATCATAGCTCAGTGGCAGAGCGTCTGCTTGGCGTTCAGTCGGAGACATCTCCAGGTAGAGCTGGGAGAGACCTCTGTAACCCTGGAGAGCTAATGGGGAATTTTATATATCCACATATATATAATCATAGATATTAAGAAGGCAAATTTCTTTTATAATCATAATGAATTAAATATTGAACTTCAGGCCCTGCGATTCAAGCTTATAGAGAACCCAGAATCTTAGCATTTAATTCAGATCTGAAAGCAAGAAAAACTGTTGCAATGGCAACAGTTCATAGCGATCTCCTGTTTCTTTGCCAAATTCGGCCAGGGCCAAGACCCGGCTGATGCATGATTAATTACTTTATTGTTCAGAATCAAGGAGCATTCAAATTGTGAGAAGAAGCTGTGATTAATGTAATGAGCAGGGATTGCCAGTGTTTGATTCTTGAATGCCATCTAAAGGAAAAAGTTTTATAGCATAATCAAATGTTTAAATGAAGAGAAATAGTGAAATGTTATAATAATTTTACAACTTTATGTGTTTTCATTAAGAAAAAGGAGGTGTTTTCATTAAGAAAGAGGGGGTGGTCTGCCTCCTCTATATATCTCTGAGGCTGAAAGATACTAGTTAGCCACAGTCATCCAGCTTCTTCCTTAGTCTCTGTGTTTTCACAATGTAGCTCAAGGGTTTAAATAAAATCCTCTTTCATGAGCTATGTATTTTATAAGTAAGGAAATGGGATTTCTGAGAATGTATAAGGACATAAGAACCCCCATGGCAAAGGAATAGAACTGGGGTGCTCATACATTCCCAAACACACTGAGTTGAGGCAAAACTTAACTCAAGGGAACTTGTCCACATTTCTCCAGTGTACCTGAGTCAGCCTGACCCATCAGGAAACAATGGCATACGGAATGTACCATGTATGCTTGAAAACATATTCACAATAGTAACTGTTCCAACTAGAACCAAAATTCATTAGTCTTGAAGAGACAGTAGGACAATGGTAACATTTATGATATGGACAGAATCTTGGAATCACCACTGGAGTTAGCTAATGCTTTCTGATTGGTTTGGAATGATGTTATGTGGGCAAGGACTCATGAGATTGGTGAAATCATTGTCACATGCTGTAACTGTACTCTATAAAAGAGCTTGCACAAAGTGCCTCAGTGCAGTCTCTCCTGGATGTTTCTGGGGGGCTGACCCTGCATATGGCCCTGCATATGCTTGTAAAGAATAAAGGCCTACCTTTTTGCTTCAAGCCTGTGTCCTCAGATATTTTTCTTTAAGGACCCCCAGCAAAAGATCTCAATGGAGAAAAAATTCTCCAACAGAGCTGCTGCCAATCAGTGTAGGCAATACTGAGCTAGATTGACCAAGGGTCTCACTCAGTATCAGGCAGCTTCCTATGTTACTTTGTAAAATGTTCTGCAGAATCCTTGCCATTATTCACTGAGGTAAGTGTAGCCATCCCATCACACGTGAACATTGGCTATGCTGGCTGGGGCTTATGGGAGTTGTAGGGTGCCATGTTGGCTACACCTGCAGCAGGGGCTTAGATCTCAAATAAACCTCAAGGCAAAGAGCTCCTGGAAATACAAGTGAGGCTCTTAACCACTCAGCCCAAACTTGCCATCCTGTCATGTGGACTTGTAAAATGAACTTAGTGTTTTCAAGCACTCTTGGCTGGAAGCCCTTGAACAAGTCTCCAGAATATACAACTCGAATCAGCACCACTTCAGAGAAACATGTGAGAGAGGGTGCATCTCTTGACCTTGAAGTATCTTTTACTGAGTTCAAGGCGCTCTTTCCCTCAAATTCTCTGTCATGGCAGGAAAATACCCCATGATGACAGGCCAGCTCTTCTCATCCAGTTTGGGAACAAGACTGACAGAGGCTTTTGGAGCCTTCCCTGGAAGAGCCCCTCACAGTTCTTTGCCCAGCTAGCAGCTGCTCCCTGCGGTATTGGCTTCTTAGAGACTTCTCTCTCATCCCATCTTCACTGGATTAACTGGTTAGTTTATGAGATAAATATTATGGGGTAATTATTAGGGGAGGGGGAAATTAACACAGGTCTTGGGAGTGCATGCTCCCCTCCTTTTGTCCCAGGCCAACTCACGATAAAGAAAAGGAATGGCAAAGGGATTCTACTGCAGGGGGGAGGTAACTAGTGGCCTACCCTAGGGCTTTTTTCTGGGCCCAGTGCTCTTCAACATTTTTATTAATGACTTAGATGAGGAGGTGCAGAGAATGTTTATCAAATTTGCAGATGATGCAAAATTGCAAGGGATAGCTTCCTGGAAGACAGAAACAAAATTCAAAGACATTTTGATAGGCTGGAGCATTGGGCTGAAAACAACAGAATGAAATTTAACAGGGATAAGTGCAAAGTTCTGCACCTAGGAAAAAGAAACCAAAGGCACTGTTATAAGATGGGGGATACTTGGCTCAGCAATACTACATGTGAGAAGGATCTTGGGATTGTTATTAATTACAAGCTGAATATGAGCCAACAGTGTGATGTAGCTGCAAAAAGCAAATGCTATTTTAGGCTGCATTAACAGAAGTATATTTTCCAAATTGCATGAAGTATTGGTTCCCCTCTATTAGGGATTGGTTAGGCCTCATCTTGAGTACTGCATCCAATTCTGGACACCGCACTTTAAGAAGAATGCAGAGAAACTGGAACAGGAGAATGATCAGGGGACAAGAAACAAAACCCTATGAGGAGAAACTGAAAGAACTGGGCATGTTTAGCTGTGAGAAGAGAAGACTGAGGTGCGATATGATAGCACTTTTCAAGTGCTTGAAAGGTTGCCCCACAGAGGAGGGCCAGGATCTCTTTTCCATCATCCCAGAGTGCAGGACACGGAGTAATGGGCTCAAGTTACAGGAAACCAGATTTCAACTGAACATCAGGAAAAACTTTCTAACTGTTAGAGTGATACGACAATGGAATCAATTACCTCGTGGTGGGCTCTCCAACACTGGGGGCCTTCAAGAGGCAGCTGGACAGCCACCTGTTGGATATGCTTACATTTGTATTCCTGCACTGAGCAGGGGGTTGGAGTCAATGGCCTTATAGACCCCTTCCAACTCTACGATTCTATGCATTTGCGAATTTTAAAAACAAAATTAGTCATGAAAATTCTTCAGCGTTTTGATGTGAATTTCTCCTACTAAACACATTTTTGCTAGCATTTTCTCCTAATATATAATGCATTGTGATATGTTATTTTCACTAGTGTTTTGATTTTTATGCACACCTAATATATGCATTCTTGTAAACATTGTTTGGAGAACTGCCTCGCAAAATTCAGATATGTGGAAATTTCAAAGGATGGCTGTGTTTCAATTCTCTCATTGTTTTGGAAAGAGCAAACTTGGTAGATTCAGCTTTAAATGCAAACTGAATCAAACGTCTCTCCATTCCCTAGTTAGGACCCTGCTTAGGTGGCTGAACACCAGTAATGCCACAGGGTACTACCCTGCGGCCAGAGTTACTCTCAATTCAATGGTTAGAGGCAGTTAGTTCGAGAATGCAAATGAGGCCATTAAAACACTAAAAAGTAAGCAGTCTAGTAGTGTTTACCACTGAGCATACACATAGAAATAGGCATAGATATCTCGCGTTCCTTCACAGTGCTTAGAAGGTACCCTGGGGGCAGGTGGTTGCCGTCCTTTTATTCCAGGAGAGGGCCCCACTGCTGGCTAGTGCAGGTGGTTTATGTTCTGCTATGTGCCTCTGTGCCTAAATCCTCCTTTCTCTGTCTCTCTCAGTCCTCCCAGCTGCTCCTAGCAGCTCTGAGCTCTGGTCTCTGTTCCGCAGCTCTGAGATCTTAGCCCTTAGCTCTCCTTATAGGCTGCTCCTTATATTATTTATTTATTATTTGATCTATATCCCACCCTTCCTCCTGGCAGGAGCTCAGGGAGGCAAACAAAAGCACTAAAAACACTTTAAAACATCATAGAAACAGACTCTAAAATACATTAAAACAAAACATCTTGAAAAATATTTTTTAATATATTTTTAAACGCTTTCAATATTTCAATATTTAATTATTATTTTTTTTTAAAAAAAGCTTTCAAGTGCCTGTTTCCCAGAGCCGGAGCTTCTCAACCAGCTCATGCGTTTGACTCCCAATGGAGTTAGCCTTCAGCCAGTCCGGTGGCTCCTGAGCAGGAGGAAGATCCTGCTGAGCTTTCCACCGGCTCCTCCTCTGCCAGCCCGCCTTCTGCCAGCTCCCCAGCAAATGGGATTACTCTGTAAGGCAATGTTCCCTTCCTTCTTCATTATGTTTCTCTGCCTGTCAAGCTCTGAGAGCAATGCTGAGTATACAGTATCTACACCATTCCAGGGGTTCTCAAACCCACCAGGGGTCCCTGAGCTTCATTCAGGTGGTCCACAACATGTTTGTGATGCACACTTCAGTTTGACTTCTATAGAATTCTATGTAATTCAAATGGTAAAACAATAAAATTCAATATGGAAATGGACAGCCTTCAAGTTGATTCCGAGTTATGGCGACCCTATCAATAGGGTGTTTGTGGTAGAAGGTATTCAGAGGGGGTTTACCATTGCCTCCCTCTGAGGCTGAGAGGCAGTGACTAGCCCAAGGTCACCCAGCGAGCTTCATGGCTGTGTGGGGATTTGAACCCTGGTCTCCCAGGTATTAGTCCAACCCCTTAACCACTACATCTCACTGGCTCAAAAAGCAATAGAAATGCAATTAAAAATCACACAGTATCTAGCAAAACAAATTACAATTTCTGTAAGAGGCAGAACAAAATCATGAAATGAACTATCAAGACCCACAGATATTTCCAAGTTGTCCATGAGGGAAACGTTTGGGAACCACCGCACTATTCCATTGAAACTCTCTGAAATCAGTGGGTGTGTTCTGCAGCAACAGGACTTTTGACACACTCTAGGGACCAGGTAAATGAATGTGATGTGCGTAGCATAAGTGTTTCTGAGCACCCTTGACTGGAAGCTCTTGGAATGCGTTCTCAGAACACAAACTGGAAATGAACTTCCCTTCAGGGTACATGGTGTTGTTTTGTGATTAAAACACATCAATGACTTGGATGGAGTTCTTTAGTTTGGAGGTCCAGCCTTGACCCTTTTTCTGAAGCATCATGATTACTTCTCATTGGTCTTGCCTTTCAAGACCACTTTGCAACATAGCTGAGCTCATTTCCAAACTGCACCTAATTTTACTCACCAACAATTCAGGGCTGCACCTTCCAGCAACACTTTAGTTGCATTCTGACAGCACTGTGTCCCAATGTTTCATTACCTGTTTTTTATATATGTGTTTATGTGATCTTTCACATGACATAAAAGCCACTTCTGGAGATCTAGCGGAATCAAGTGGAAGTTCAGTGAGCATTCCCGTGGGAATTGGTTCCAGAAAAAAAATCCATTTGCAACCCCAAGAACCCAGAACACAGTGGGAGTTTGGCATTTTATTTTTCCATGGTGTTCTTAGGATCACATGACCACCACTCATGGTCACAAAATCTCAGGCGGTATTCTTGAATACAGAAGCACATATGTGCATAAATGGGACATGAAGGTGGCAACATGTCCAATCACACCAGCTGTTAATGTGTCACACCACAGTTAGCGTGAATGAAATTTAACTTGACATGGAGGTATATTGTTTAAAAAAATCTTCCTGAGTCACAAACAACCAAAGAGGTCACAAAGAGGCTGTTTCCCAGAATGCTACACAACCAAGACATTTTACCCAAGTCCACTAAATTGAACCAAAGTAAAAGTTAGGTCAAGCAATCTTCCTTACAGGATGGAGACTATGATGTGGATGGTGTAGGCATTTCTGAGCACTCTTGATGCTCTTGAAAAGTGTTCTTCCCAGAAGAGAATGTGCAAATCATCCCTCTTTCAGGTAAATGTTGTTTTGTGATTAATATTCAGCCATAACCTGGATGGAGCTCTCTACTGTTGCAAGTCCAACCTCAAACATTTTCAGAAATGTTGCAAGTGCTTCTCATCGGCCTTTGCAACATACCTGAGCTCCTTTACACACTGCACTTCTTTGTTCTCCAGAATCTCCACAAGCTGGCAGCAGGTTCTGGCACCATTCAGGCGACTTGGCCTAGAATACAGCCGACACATCATCAGCTTTCTTTGCAACCAGGACCGTCTTTCTTTGCAACTCTGTCACTGTCACCATCATCAGCCTACTTCGCTTTATGCATATATTAGGGAAAGTGTGCAAACAGATCAATATATTTGTGAAAATAACATACCAAAATGCATTATATTAGGAGAAATTGCTTACAAAAATGTGTAGTTTAGTCAAAAGTGCAAACAAAAATGTATTTATTAGGAGAAATTCACACTGAAATGCTGAAGAATTTTCAAGTGGATTTTCACGTTAAAAATTGCTAATTACTGAAGAAGTGTGAGCAACTGAATTTAAGACTGGAAAAATGAGAAACTGAGAGAACCAAAACAGACAACATTCTTCCACCCTGTTCCTAACTATGTGCTTTTTCTGTGCCACCTTTACTCAGAAATGCATAAGGGTTGCTGAGTCATCTTTCTGATGTTATGTCCCAAAGAACAAGTATAATCTGACTTGAACACAGTCTGACCTTCCAAGCTATAATGAAAAGGGGGAACATAATAATGAGTAAATTGTCTCCATACTTGAAAACATCACAGACTGTTATTCTTTCTCTGTGAGACATTGAAATGACGACTTGGCAACCCATATTGATTTCTGGGCCTTTCAGAGCTGCTAAATGGTCATAAGTCAATGAAGGTTATCTTCCCCAATGAAGCTGCAATTCTTTGCTAAGAGAATTTCTGAATTTCTGCCATTAATTTAGCTATTGAAAGTCCAATGCTTATGTGTGTGACTATTTGCAGAACAAGTTGATAAATGAGCTAGTGCAAACTGGGCTTCCCCAGTGCAGAGTGGAGATACAGGAAGGCTAGACCAATCCTCCTCCTCCAATCAATCAATCAATCTATCAATCATGGACACAGAAAAATTTAAATGGAGAAAGTGTTCTGGCATAGCTTTGAACCTGACAGACTACTTTCCATTTCATTGGAAAATTAGAATGAAGGTGCATTCAGTCATTTTTGTCTGTTTCTGCACTCTGAAGTGATGCAATTAGTTGACATCTCTGCCACCACATCTATTCCCTGCAGATGACCAGCGACCATTGGCTGCAAGTGACATGAACATAAAGATTATGACTGCCAAGCCCAGATCTTGGGAGAAGTCCTGGATGTTTGAGGGCCACACATATATTGAACATTTCATTGGAGAAAAAATAATGATCTTCCCACAGAAAACTAGAATGCCAGGAAGGGCATTGGATGAAGTTTGTTGCTCTACACAGACCCCCCTCCTCCAAACCGGCAAATATTATGTAATTAGGCTGGAGATGTTTGAACAGCCAATGACAAAACACAGTGTTATGCTTAAACAAGGAAAAGTTTATTTTATCAAAGTGTGGAGGCAGAGGAAGAAAATAAATCATGCACTCGACCAAGCTAATCAAAAGCTTATTAAACTCCAGCTGACTGTTAAGCATTGGAGCTGCAAGAAGCAGACTATTTCTCGAGTAAGGAAAATAAGGTGTGTGGAATTTATATCAGACATAAACAAAAAAAGATCCCAGAGATGAGCAGATGGGGTTCCAAACGAACCAGGGTGGACATTTTACCTGAAGATAGAATCAGCTTGAGCTAAGACATTAAGCAGAATTACACATCTATTACAACTTGTATCTGTATTCTTCTATGAGTATCAAAGAGAGGAAGCCTTGATTCATTTAGCTCAGACCTCTGCTATTATGGAAATTCCCAAATATTCAACTGGGTATCCCTTCTCACAGTAAACTGAAATTTTGTTATATCCATCAATGCCTACAAAGCCACCAACACTCATCATACACCAAGTGTATGGAAGGGGTGTGGAGCTTACATGTCGACCTGTTTGTGGTTGCCCATCAAAAGTACAGATATCTTCCAGCTGATCATCTGAGGCATGAATAAATGTATTTTCAGATAGGCAGTCCAAGTCTCTGCTCTGCATCATATAGGTGCAATAGATGATATTATTAACAGCTTCAGTCTTCGGAAAATCCACATTCCTTTCTTTGAAGGATTCAAAACTGTCGGCTTCAGTCTCCACCATCATCCAGGCAAACAGGAAAAGCAGCCACTTTGCAGCCATCCCTTACCGTGTCCCTCGTGGTTTTCTATGAGGGCAAAGGAAGAGAAGCAGGAAATATGAACATGTCAGGTGGATGAATTTGGCCTTGCCACCTTGCTGCATTTCTCCTTGCACATTGAAACGATCCCACATCACTCAAAACAATCCCACTCAAATGTTGCCTCTGCCCTGACCTCACAATATGGCCTCAGTCACTCTCCCTTTCTCAGCCTCAATGCAACCATCTGCCATATGGAAATAATTATACTGACTTACCTTACTGGGCTATTTTATCAAAATGAAATAATATACATACATTTCAACTAGGGATGGAAAGATCTGTCAATGTTGGTTCTTTCTGTTTCTCATTTTTCCATTCTTAACACACACTTTTTTGTATACAGTTTTAACTAATGTACACATTTTTGCAAGCAATTTCCCACCGTATAATGCATTTTTGTATGTTATTTTCGCTACTATATTCATTTTTACTCACAATGCCCCGTACATATGCATTTTTGTTATATTTTTTGGTTGGTGAACTGCTTTGGAAAATTCCAATAAGTGTGAATTTTGAAGAATGGCCGTGTTTCAGTTCTCACATTGTTTTGGAAAGTGCAAGATGTGAAGTGAATCTAATTTGTCTATCACCCCTCATCTCAACACACACTTTAAAAGTTAAAACCATGCTTTCTCAACTCCTGTTCCCAAGAGGCCTCTTCTCTACCTGAGATACATTGACAATGTCTTCTTGGACAGGAGGCACTTGTGCAGATCTTCCAGGACTTCAATAACTTTCTTCCCACCATCAGCCTGAGCCTAGACCATCCTACACACAAAGTGTTAGACTGCAGAACTACACAAGGGAACTGCTGTATGTAGGAAGCCCAGTGACCACTGTACATACTTATAGCAAAAACAACAGACTAACCAGGCCAGATTAGTGCCCAGGAATAATCTATCTCTAGCTCTACACAAAAGAATAAATGTTTTTAAGATGTATCTCTTTTCTCAGAATGCACCTGGCAGCTAAGACTGGATCCTACCTTGTTGGACTTTATGATGCTGTTTTGTACATTTGCATTCCTAGATGTTGTTTTTAGTGGTTTATATTGAAGGTTTTATGGTACATTTCATCAGTGTTACTGTACGCTGCTTAGAGATGTTTTCTATTAAGTGTCCATAGTCCATAAATAAGAGAATACAAATCTAACCCCGGAGATGGCAAACTCCATAATCAGGGTGATGATATTCAAACCTCCCAGGACACTCTGTCATTGATCAGAAGGTGGTAATCTTAGAACAAAGGAACTTCAAAGGAAGTTGAAACAGATGGATTACAATTAATCAAGAATTTGAATGCTTGTGCAAGCAAAGGTATGTTCATCACACAACATGTATTGATTCAGGTTGCATCCACATTATACATTTCAAGCAGAATTGCACCAATTTAAGAGTCATGGAGGATCCTGGGGATGATATTTTATGAAGGATGCCGACCTCACAGAGCTACAATTCCTAGCACCCTTAACAACCTTCAGCTCCCAGGATTCTCCATGACTGTTGAAATGGAATAATACTTTTTAAAATGTATCATGTGGATGTTACCTAACTTACCTAACTTTTTCAAGGAGGCATGATGTAGTAGCAATGGGGACTTCAATTACTCTGATATCTGTTGGGAGACAAATTCTGCCAAACATAGCCCCTCCCAAAAAATTCCTGACTTGTGTTGGAGATAACTTTCTCCTACAGAAATCAGGATCAGCTATCCATGACTTGATTCTAACCAACAGAGATGACTAGGGAGATGAAGTGGCAGTTACAGGAACTCTGGGGGAAAGTGACCACACTATATATTCTTGATTTTAAAGGAAGCAAAGGCTGGGAGAAGCCATGCATGTACCCTGGACTTCAGGAAAGCCAATTTTAATAAACTCAGAACAATGGTAAGTAAGGTTCTTATATTGACAACTCAATGCAAATACCTAAAGAGTGGGGCCTTGCAATAATCATTCCGATATATAAAAAAGGTTCTCATACTGACCCAGCCAATTATAGACCAATAAGTTTACTGAATATAATTAGTAAACTCTATACGACTCATCTGTATGATAAACTGAACGTCTGGGTGGAGCAAAACAATTTATTGGCCCACGAACAAGCAGGTTTTAGGACCGGACGATCAACTATTGACCAGGCCCTGGTTCTTTACCATCTAATAACTAAATACTCGACCAAGCCAGATACTGCGATGTTTACAGCTTTCATTGATTTAAAATCAGCGTTTGACTCTATCTCCCGAGAGAGACTTTGGGAGAAATTAAGTGCCTTGGATATTGACAAAAGGTTGCTTCTATTGATTCGGGGATTATATGTGGGCACATCCCTGCGGGTTAGGTGTAACAACAAGGGCCATTTATCAAATCCCATCCCCACGTTTAAAGGGGTAAAACAGGGATGTATTTTAGCACCACTACTATTTAACATATATATCAATGGGATAGTAGATTGCTTGGCCACCATCTCCTCCCATGCCCCGATACTAGCTGGCAATCCTAGATCCATACTGTTGTATGCTGACGACATAGTTCTATTGGCAAGAACCCCAATTGGTCTCAGACGCCTTTTAGCAACTTTGGCCGCATTTTGTTCGAAGGAGTTGTTATCAATCAACTATGAGAAAACTAAGCTATTAATATTTTCAAAAAAAAAGACCGAAACATCGCTGGCAAATTAACGGACACTCAATCGAACAAGTAAATATTGTTAAGTATTTAGGCCTAACATTCCAATCGACTGGATCATGGCAAATGCAGATAAAGGCAACAGTTTGGAATACAAAAAAACCCGATGAGAGCTCTTTTATCATACTTTTTCAACAAAGGTGGCCAACTTTTTATCCCAGCAATCAAAGTATTTACCGCAAAAGTAATCCCACAACTACTCTATGGGGCACAAGTTAGTACTTATGAGAACTTTTCTGCCTTGGAATCGATACAAAACTCCTTTTTGAGAACTATTTTCACGGTCCCTAGTTGTATCCCTAGTTTTATTCTCAGACTTGAGGCAGGTTTACCAACTATAGAATCTAAGATCTGGGTGCTGAGAATCACCACCTGGCTGAAATTGAAATTTGACCCCATTGGGCTCTCTCCACATATCTTGGGTGATAATTTCCAATACCCCTGGGAGAAGCTGATAATGGATAAAATTCTGAATCTGGGTTTTTCTATCTCTGTGATTCAAGAAATGGGCTACTTAAAAGCTAAGATGAACATTTTATAAAGAATTAAAGATATAGACTTCCAACACCATTTAATGCAAGTTAGAAAACATAGGTATAACTTAAATCCATTAACTCCAATGCCATATTTGTCCCATCTTACTATCCCTAGTTACCGCAGGGCATTTACCCTCGCAAGAATGAACATCCTACCTTCAATGCTTTTAGAGGGTAGATTTAATAAAATTCCATATTGTGATAGGAAATGTCCTTGCGGTGGCGATGAGGTCGAAACAATTGCCCATGTGCTGTTACACTGTACATACTATCAAGATTTTATAAACCAGATAATTAAACCCATCCTTGACCACATACCTGGTAGAAGTGAGGAAGATTGCTTGGAGTATTTACTTGGAGATCATCAGCAACTAGTCACGGAGAAAGTCGCTAAATTTTGTGCAGCCGCTATTCCTTGCAGGAAAAAATGGTTAAATGATCTTTGAAAATGAGATTCACTCGGGCCAATTTGTTTAGTTTTAAATAAGCTGAAATGATTTTTAGATAATTTTAATTAACATTTTTATTTCCATTTTTTATGGTGATATTGTATCTTGTATTCTTGTACTATCTGGTCTATGACCGTAATAAATGATGATGAAGGTTCTGTGGCAAGCCACCCTAATGAGAATAGGAGTTCAAGATAGATGGGAGTTTCTAAAAATGGAAATTCTAAAGGCACAATGGCAACCGAGATAGCAGGGACCCCTTCTGAACCAAAGTAAGACCCTTTTCAGTTTAGCATTTATCCTTAAAATTCTGGAGCTCAGTGGGACATTCCCACAACTACTTGCAAATCTTTACCCAGATCACGCAATTTCCCACTCAGCAAAATCTCGGAGGTAGATTTCTACCTGACTATAGCAAAGAATGATTTTTACCTGATGCAATAGAGAACTGCCTCTCAAAGAGTGGATCCAAATGTTGCCTTTTCCTCTGTATATCTTTCTGAGTGACCTTCAGGCACAAACACCTTATATACAGAGAGCTCAGCTATGGTGGGTGGTTAGTTGTGCAAATGCAATACTGGAAATTCTGAATCACATGAATCAGATGTTCCCAAACAAAGTTGGGAATAAAGCAGAATTAGTTGTGAAACATGAAGATCTGCATGTTGAATTGGTCTGCTTCTCCAGAATTGTTCCTCATTTCGGATCAACGAGAAGTACACAATATGTACCCAACAGGTCCATGGAACAGTGGACTTACACAACATGATGTGATAATTTATATGCATGCATTTAATGGGCAAAGATAGTATTTGGAGCTCTAGGAGCCTATTCAGCAGGGGCAGATCCAATTAGACCCAGCAAGGGTCCCAATTTGGCCTGCAAAGCTGTTTCCCCCAAAATGGGCCCACTTGCCCCACACCTGACATTAAATGTGAGGGCAGGTATGAGGCAAGTAAGGCCATGGCTACAAAGGAACAACTGGAAGCTTAAAGTGAGCTCCATTTGCAAGCTGAGATCAGCTTTGCTAAGGAGTCCCTCATGAGGAAGTCCTCCAGTGTGGCTGGGGGAAGGGTGACTGTCAGAGCCAATGAGCTGATCTTCACCATCATATTTCATCGTACTACGAAGGGGAGAGTCTCCACCCATTCTTATTTTCTGGGGACAGTCCAAATGTGAATATTAGGCAAACCTGCATGCAATAATGTCTCTAAAAAGCTGAGTTCTCATGCAGGTTTTTTAAAAACTTGCAAACTGATTTGGAAACATGGAGACCTGAACTTGAAGAGTACAGACAGGTAGCACAGAATTGGAGGGATGGCGTCAGGAAGGCTAAAGGTGAGAACAAGCTGAGGTTAGCGAGAGATGGCAAAAGCAATACAAAATCTTTCTTCGGGTACATCCACAGTAAAAGACAGAGAAAAGAAATGGTGGTACAGCTTACTCAATGAGGATGGCAAAATGATAACAGATGACAAAGAAAAGGCAGAAGTGCTCAATTCCTCCTTTGGCTCAATCTTCTCCCAAAAGAGGGTCTATGACCCTCCTGGCAAACGTGAAGTTGAAGGGGCAGGATTGCAGCTTGAGATTGATAGACAAATGGTCAAGGAATAGGTAATTATTCTAAGTGATTAGGTATTTAGCAGGTTTCTCTGCTAAAAACTGTGTTCAGATTATTTTGACACATTCCAATCTGGGTTCAGTCCCAGTTACAGGACTGAATCAGCTTTGGTTGCCCAAATGGATGACGTTTATCAGGAGAAGGACAGGGGGAGTGCAACCCTGTTATTCTTACTTGATCTCTCAGCAGCTTTTGATACCAACTGACCATGGTATCCTTCTGGGCCAACTTGGTGAGATCGGTATTGGAGGCACTGTTTTACAGTGGTTCCAATCCTATCTCCAGGGTTGTTTTCAGAGAATAGCAGGGGGTGATGGTCTTTCAGCCCCCTGGCAGTTGTGCGGACGGGTGTCGCAGGGTACCATCTTGTCCCCCATGCTATTTAACATCTATATGAAGCCCTTGGAGGCAGTCATCAGGAGATTTGGGGTGAGGTGCTAGAAGTACGCTGATAATATCCAGCTCTGTTTCTGTGTAACATCTGAATTGGGAGAGGTGGTGCAAGCCCTGAACCATTGCCTGGACTCAGTGGCGGGCTGGATGAGGCATCAGGAAGGCTAAAGCTGAGAACGAGCTGAGGTTAGCGAGAGATGCCAAAAGCAATACAAAACCTTTCTTCAGGTACATCCACAGAAACAGACAGAGAAAGGAAATCCTTGTACAGCTACTCAATAAGGATGGCAAAATGATAATGGTAAGGCAGATGTGGCCGTTTCTGGACTGGGATAGCCTGACCACTGTTGTCCATGGTGACCTCCAGGCTGGATTACTCTAGTGCACTGTATGTGGGACTATGTGGTAGCCTACTGTACAACAGCAAGTGTCACATGCCCTTCTGGCCCCACCCAGCACTTGCATGAGTCCCCTACATGCCATGATGAAATGAGGCCCTTTGGCTGAAGAGGATTCCCTTGGGCATATAGTTTTGCACACAAAGATTAGGCCTTCCCATATACAACTATACATGCAAACCTCCCTCACTATAAACAAACTTTCTTTCAATTCTAAAAATAAAGGGTTTCACTAAATGTTAAGGGAAAGAATTCTTATCCTAGCCTTTAGCCTGGGAATTAACGTTCATTCTGAGGGAATAATTTAGAAAGGAAGAGGGTTCAGTTCAGAGCCCCCACATGCAGTCTGAAGTGGTACAGTCCAGGCACGAGTTTGCTGCTGCATCTGCTGCTTGTGAGAAAAAGGCCACAGAGAATTTGTTATGAGGTTTGCTGAAGATTCAGGACTGCCAAGCCCAGATCCTGGAAGTTCTTGTCTATCATTAAGAGTCACTCCAAATGGAAAGTTTGGGAATCCTACCAGAAAGAGAGCAGATGTGTCAGGGAGAAGGCTACACTAAGCCAATTCTTGCCAACACATTTGTTTTCTGTGGGTGAGGAAGTTTATTATTGTTGTTCTGATTGCCATTTTAATATGGTTTCATATACAAGATGAGAAATGTGAGGCCCAGTCCCTTAATTGCTGCCCTCCAGCCTATGAGACTTAGACCAGAGATTTAGAAAGAACCCAGGAGTCCATGTTATACTTAAGCAAATACAAGTTTTATTTTAGCAGACGATGCACAGAACTCTTGGGTCAGAAACGGAAGATCAACTCAAAAATGTGTACCTGCTACCAAATCAAGAGTGATTTACAATTCAGAGTAGATGCTGAATTATGAAAACACCCTTTTCCATTTGTGTTCCATCCTGTCCAGAGGCTGGGGCTTCAAGGTGGGCATGTCAAGGCCCAAAGGTATAAATGTTACTCTCAAGTAGGGAGGATGACAAATTTCACTAAAAGCAAGAACAAAAGCGATCTTTGAAAGAGATTGTATGTTCGTGAAGAGGCCAGTCTTTCCCCCAACATGCGAGAGCTTGTGAGCGGTCTTTGATTCCGAATCTTCTGATAAGCTTTTCGCTCCTAATGTTCCTAATCTCAAAGCGAAAGCTTGGGACTCTCTTTGGCTTGCTGTCATGGCTTTTCTTGGTATTTCCACTTGGAGGAATATTGTCATAGATAGATAGATAGATAGATAGATAGATAGATAGATAGATAGATAGATAGATAGATAGATAGATAGATAGATGTTGATACTGGAAATTTGGGACCAAATGCCAGAATTAGATGTTCCCAATAAAAGTTGGGAATAATGCAGAGAAACCTGAAGATCTACATGCTAAATTGGCCTGCTTCTCCAAAATTGTTGGCCACTCCTGTTCAACGAAAAATACACAAACTGTAAGCAACAGGTCCATGGAGCAGTGGACTTACGCGGTGTGACATGATCATTTGTATGCAATTCATCATACATTTAATAGGCAAAGACTATTTTGGACTCTAGGGGCCTGTTCAGCAGGGATGGAGGACCTCCAACCCTGGTCCTAATTAGGCCTGTCACAGGTCCCACTTTGGCCTGTTTTCTCAAACCACGCACACCTGACATAAAGTGAACACCTTTTGCAAGCTGGGATCAGTTTCACTAAGGAGTTCCCAATGTGGGGGTTCATAGTCAGAATGAATCAGCGGATCAGCTCTGACAGAGAGTGCACTGGAATCCGCTCACCAAAGAATTCCATGCTTTATCCATTTGCAGCTGTGGTTTGGATTCATCTGGCTCAGTATTTCCAGTCTGACTGCCAGTGGCTCTCTGGGATTTCTGTCAGGAATGTTTCTCAGTCCTACCAGAAAATTAGTCCTACCTAGAGGTGAGAAGCCGAGCAATTGGAACATCAATGGGATAAAGCATGCATTCAGAGTGAGCGTTATTGGCACAGAGCTGTAATGGAAAGGAATGAAAATGAAGCAGAGTAGGAAATGAAACTCAAAGCTCTAATTGCCAAATGGCCCTGGATTCTCTGATGTGGCTGCCCACGGCTGTTCTCCCAGAAGAACACAATCCGTACCCAACAGGTCCCTGGTGTAGTTGAAACATACAAAATGACACAGACATGTGAAAACATTCCAGCAACATATTTCATCATAGAACGAATGGGAAAGTCCCCACCCATTCTTCTTTTTCAGGGACAGTCCAAATGTGAAATTATTATATAAAGAATGTGTCTCTTAGGAGAAATTTGCACTAAAACGGTCATTTGGAAACTTGGAGAAATGAATTTAAAGACAGGAAAAATGAGAAACTGAGAGAAACCAAAAGGGACAGATTTGTCCATCCCTAGTTTAAAGAGATGGAAAGGAGATAAATCTAAAGAAACACATTGATGAGTGGCTTTTGAGTGATTCACTTGGGTCAGACAAGAACTGTCTGTGTCATGTGCAGTTAGCCTGTCAGCCATGTGCACAACTGTGCTCTGAAGCAGGCTTCCCTCTATGATCACTTGGAAGAGGTGGGGGGTGGAGAGGAGGCTAATCTGATGTGCAAAGAAACCTGCAGGAGATGGTGCTGACACTTCTTCCTTTCAAAAAGTAATCAAGCTGAAATTAAGCCAAATGCAAACCAGAGCATTGCCCCCATTGTGTCCAGAATTGCCTACCCTCAAGACATAGGGACATAGGAAGATGCCTTATACTGAGTTAGACCATTGGTCCATCTACCTGAGTATTGTCAAAGCTGACTGACAAGTGCTCTCCAGGGTTTCAAGTAGGTGTTTCTCCCAGCCATCTCTGGAGAGGCCAGGGATTGAACTTGGGACCTTCTGCATACAAGGCAGATGCTCTATCACGTGAGCTATGTCCAGTCCCCAGGACCAGGGTATTATATAATTTTTTTAAAGGGTGATATGCAGTGCTAGTCCTACTCCGAGTAGACTCACTGAAGTTAATAGACATGACTAAGAGTACAATTCTATATATGTCTACTCAAAAGTAAGCCTCATTCAGTTTAGTTAACCTTACTCTTAGGTAAGTGTATACAGGATTGCAGCCAAACTTAAGATCATTAATTTGAGTCGCTCTACCCTTGAGTAGGACATAGTTGAATACAACAATTAGTTGTTTTTAAGAGTAACCTTACTTCATCCACCATTTGAATAACTGTTTTCTGGTGTGTGTATGTGTGTGTGTGTGTTTTCAAAACGTACAGTCAGCTTCCCCCCACCGACACCCTTGCATGAAGGTTACCCCAGACATTTAGGGCTATGTTCATTTCCCCTTTTCATTATGTTTCTCTATCAGGTACTGAAATCAATGCAGAGTATAGACACACCATTCCATTAAAACTCTCTGAAATTGGCAGGTGTGTTCTACAGCCAAAGGAATTTTGTCATACATTGGGGGCAGGTGAAATGCATGTGATGCGGGTGTTGTAGGTGTTTCTGAGCACTCTTGACGGGAAGCCCTTGGAACAAACTCGCAGAACATTGTGTGCAAATGAACCTCCCTTCAGCGTACATGGTGTTGTTTTGTGATTAAAATGTAGCAATGACTTGGATGGAGTTCCTTATTTTGGAGGTCCAGTCTCAACCCATTTCCTGAAACATTGTAAATGCTTTTCGTCAGCCTTGGCTTTAAAGACCATTTTGCAACATAGCTGAGCACCTTTGCAAACTGCACTTCATTTTAATCCATAACAATCCAGGGCCATAACTTCTGGTGTCACTTAGGCACCTTGGTCTGAGAACGATCCTCAACTAAGCCTCATGGGAGAATGAGGATGAGGCACAAGAAACTTAAAGACGCCTTATTCTGAATCAGACCATTGGCCCATCTAAAGTAGACCAGTACTGTCTCCTTTCAGGTCCAGCTCCAACAAGGATTGTTCCCCCATTCCAAAGCCCTTTTGGAGCCCCTCCCCTGATCATTGCCATGAGACCACATTATTTATTTATGTGCCCCACACTCAGGGTGCAAGGCTAAATTCATGTACAATGACAGAATAACAATCATCCCAGGGAATGCAGTAATTATCGAACTATTGCCTTAATATCCCATGCAAGGAAAGTAATGCTCAAGATTCTACAACAAAGGCTCTTACCATATATGGAGCAAGAAGTGCCAGATGTCCAAGCTGGATTTAGAAAGGGAAGAGGTACCTGGGATCATATCGCAAGCATACGTTGGGTAATAGAACGGACCAAGGAATTTCAGAAGGAAATCACGGTGTGCTTTATAGATTACAGCAAAGCCTTTGACTGTGTAGATCATGAAAAACTTAGGCTGGTCTGTGACCGAAATAAATTTATTCATTGATTCATCATGAAAAACTATGGAATGCTTTAAAAAAAATGGGGGTGCCACAGCATCTGATTGTCCTGATGTGCAACCTATACTCTGGACAAGAGGCTACTGCAAGGACAGAATATGGAGAAACAGATTGGTTCCCCATCGGAAAGGGTGTGAAATAGGGGTGTATTTTATCACCCTATTTGTTTAATCTATATGCAGAACCTATCATACGGAAAGTGGGACTGGACCAAGATGAAGGAGGTGTGAAAATTGGAGGAATATCAGTAATTTAAGATATGCAGACGATACCATACTACTAGCAGAAACCAGTAATGATTTGAAACAAATGCTGATAAAAGTTAAAGAGCAAAGCACAAAAGCAGGACTACAGCTGACTAAAGCAATGACAACAGAAGCATTATGTAACTTTAAAGCTGACAATGAGAACATTGAACTTGTCAAGGATTATCAATACCTCGTCACAGTTGTTAACCAAAATGGAGACAATAGTCAAGAAATCAGAAGGCTAGGACTGGGGAGGGCAGCTGTGAGAGAACTAGAAAAGGTCCTCAAATGCAAAGATGTATCACTGAACACTAAAGTCAGGATCATTCAGACCATGGTATACCCGATCTCTGTGTATGGATGTGAAAGGTGGACAGTGGAAATCCAGCAGAATCAAGTGACAGTTCAGCATTCATTTCTGTGTGAATTGCTTCCATAAAAAGAATCCATTTGCAACTCCATGCACCCAGAAAATGTTTGGCATTTTATATTTCCCACAATTTTCTTGGGATCACACCTCCACCTCTCATGTCCCAAAATCTAGGGTGCTATACCAGCATACAGAAGGACACATGCACACGTAGGGCGTAAGGAGGTGGCAACATGTCCAGTTGCATCTGCTGTTACTGCATCATACCACAATCACTGTTGTGAATGAAATGTAGTGCAATGTGGCTGTATATTGATTTTAAACCCCACAGTTCCATAGCACAGCAGGTTCTGCAGTGTTAAAGGAGCATTAAAAGTTGGGACGGAAGCACTGGGATTACAACAGTAACATATAACACAAGAAACCCCATATCTGAATGGAGTGTTAGGCAGCTTGGACTAAGACTAAAAGGGATCACCAGATTATCCAGATGGGAGAGTTAAGATGAAGTGCCAGTAGCTTCAGGCTGCCTTACACTGAATCAGGCCATTGGCCCATTGAGTCCAGTATAGTCTATATTCAGGTCCAGCTCTGACAAGGATAGTTCCCCCAGTCCAAACCATTTTTGGAGGGCCTCCCCTGATGACCGCACCGGGACCCCATTTTTTATTTTATGTATGATTTTAAATTCCTTTTTCTTCCTGCCTTTCCAGCTTAACTCACTGCCCCTCTCCCTATACCCCACCCCCCGGCCCTTCTCTGTGCTGGTCTTGAGTGACTTTGTCTCGCTGGAAGGTGTGTGCTTGAGCCGTGATCTTGATTGCCCGGATGAAGGATAGAGAGATGTGAGTCTTGAGATAGAAACCTCTGTCTATTCCAGTGGTTCCCAACCTTTATGAGCACGGGACCCCCTTTATAAGCTGAAAAAAAATGTGACCTCCTCCCCCTAGGGAGGCAGGCTGGCTGCCAGGAAGGAAGGAGGAAAGCAGCCTTTCTTTGCAGGCTTGCTTCACAAAAAGCCCTCTCCTCTCATTCTAAGCAAGGGCGTTGCCAGTAGCGGCAGTGCAAGGAGACGGGAATCAGTGATAGTAATCCCCTCTTCTTCCTGGTAGCTCCACCCTCAGCCTCCTTTGGCATCTGCCATGTATTTTATAGGCAGATGCCTGCCCTTAGTGTGCCTGAAAGACGCTCTGGAGCTTCAGCAAAAGGCCTCCCCTCTCGTTTGGAGCAAGAGGGAGGTGTCATCTGCAGCGCCAGTGGAAAGCAGACAGTGTAGAAGGAGTGAAGACTTTTTTTAAAAAAATTAATAAATAATTCATTTCTTTACTCTTCACGGCCCCCTCTGGATTACTTCACGGCCCCCTGGGGGTCCTGGCCCCCAGGTTGGGAACCACTGGTCTATTCTGTTGCATGTGTCCCCCAGATGGTTGTCTATGAGGAAATGGGGCCCTCTGGCTGAAGAAGGTTCCTTTGTGCATAGAGCTATGCACACAAAGATTAAGCCTTAACATATACAGCTACACACGCAAAGCTCCCTCGCTACAGACTGGGGTGGAGAGATCTGTTGATTTTGGTGCTCTCGCTTTCTCCTTTTTCCAATCTTAAATTTAGTTGTCCACATTTCTGCAGCAATTTGTGAATTTTAAAATTCAAAATCTTCATGAAAATTATCCTGCAGTTTTGTGCAAATTTCTCTTAATAACATTTTTGAGGTAGTGTTGACTAATGTATACATTTTCGAAAGCCGTTTCTCGTTATATAATGCATTTTTGCATATTATTTTGATTCTTCATGTTCATTTTTACACACACTTTCCCCTAATGTATTCATTTTTAGAAACATTGGTTGGCAAACTGCGTCACAAAATTCAAAGAAGTGTGACTTTTGAAGGATGGCTGTATTTTGGTTCACATGTTGTTTCTGAAAGTGCAAATTTGATAAATTTGTCTCTAAATGAAAACTGAATCAAAATGGTTGCCCATCTCTGCTACAGACCAGGGATGGGCAAAATCTCTTTCACTTTTAAACATAAAACATTGCACTAAATCTTATGGATTCTTAAATTACACTTTAGCCTGGGAATCTACTTTTCATTCTGTGGGAATTATTTAGAAAGGATGAGTGTTCAGTCACAAGATCCCCCACGTGCAGTCTGAAGTGGTACAGTCCAGACATGGGTTTGCTGCTTCATCTGCTGCTTATGAGGGTCATTTTCAAAGAATAGCATTGGGGGATTTTTTTCGGCCCCCTGACAGTTGGGCTGTGGGATGCTGCAGGGTACCCTCTTGTTCCCACGCTAGTTAACATTGATGTGAAGCCCTTTGGGAGCTGTCATCAGGAGGTTTGGAGTGAGGTGTCAGCACTACACTGATGATACCCAGCTCTATTTCTCTGTAGCATCTGAATTGGGAGACTTGATACTTGGACACAGGCCAATAAACTGAGTCTGAATCCTAGCAAGATGAAGGTGCTGCGGGTTGGTGGTTCCCAAGTTTGGTTGATTGGTCAATTGTCTGCCTTGTATGGAGTCATGCCCCTTCTGAAAGAGTAGTCCAGGGGAGCTCCTGACTCATCTTTATCACTAGAGGTCCAGGTGAACTTAGTGGCCAGGAGTGCCTTTTACCAGCTTCAGCTGGTAAGACAGCTGTGGCTGTTTCTGGACTGGGGATAACCTAACCACTGTTGTCCATGCACTTGTAACCTCCAGATGGAATTACTGCAATGCGCTCTATGTGA
Source organism: Rhineura floridana (assembly GCF_030035675.1). Classification (NCBI taxonomy): domain Eukaryota; kingdom Metazoa; phylum Chordata; class Lepidosauria; order Squamata; family Rhineuridae; genus Rhineura; species Rhineura floridana. Next base: position 13,582,835 of record NC_084490.1, read on the forward strand.
GGCTGCCTTTGTGGTTGGTCTGGAAGCTGCAGCTGGCGCAAAATGTGGTGGTACAAACACTCAATGGGGCAAGGTATCAAAAACATGTTACCCCGCTGCTGAAAAAATTGCAATGGGTGCCCATTAGCTACCAGACCAAGTTCAGGGTTCTGGCTTTGGTGTACAAAGCCCTACACAGCTTGGGACCAGGATATCTGAAAGATTGTCTGATCCCTTATATACCCAGTCAATCACTGTGCTATGCAAGTGAGGGCCTCCTGCAGATACCATCTTATCAGGAGATCCATTCCACACAACATAGGAAGCAGGCCTTTAGTGTTGTGGCACCTACCCTTTGCAATTCCCTCCCCTTAGACATTAGAAAGGCACCACCTCTGTTGTCTTTTTGGCACCTGCTGAAGACTTTCCTCTTTCAACAAGCCTTTTGAGTCGAGTCCTTATCTCAGTCTGTTTCTGTGTTGGAACTGTTTTTAAGATGTTTTTAAAGAAGTTTTGTTTGAATACGGTTTTAAAGATGTTTTGTTTGAATATGTTTTAGAAAGTTTTAGTATTTTTGTTAGCTGCCCTGGGTTCCTTCTGGGAGGAAGGGTGGGATATAAATTAAACAAACAAAGAAACAAACAAATAATGAGGACAAGGCCAAAGAGGTTTTTGGTTTGTTTTTGTTTTTGCTGTGAGGTGAGCTAGAGATTCAGGGCTGCTGAGTCCAGATTCTAGACGTTCTTGTCCATCACTCAAAGTCACCCCAAACTAAAAGTTGGGGAAATCTTCCACAAAGAGAGCTGATGTGTGAGGGAGAAGGCAAGGCTAAGCCAATTCTTACCAACACATTAGTTCTCTACTCGCTGAGAGGTTTATTATTGTTGTTATTGTCATTTTAATATAGTTATAGAAACAAGATGAGAAATGTGCGGTTCAGTCCCTGAATTGCTGCCCTCCAGCCTATGACAATTTGTGCACTTAAGGCAGGGATTTAGAAATAACCAAGCACTCCATGTTATGCTTAAGCAAGGACAAGCTTTATTTTGGCAGAAGATGGACAGAACTATTGAATCAGACATGGGAGAAAAGTCAGAGTAAATGCTGAATTATGAAGACACCCCTTTTACTTGAGTTCCATCCAGCCGAGGATGCACATAGTGATGTAAAAGTAAGGAGGGCTCTCAAAAGACAAATAGGACATTTGAGGTATAATTATCTTTTAATCATGAGAGAGAGGGTCAAAGAACCAGAAGTGAAGGAAAAATGATAAAAGAGATAATTAAATTATACATATATGCAAACAGAGGCTGGGGCTTCAAGGCGGACATGTCAAGGCCCAAAGGTATAAATGTTACTCTCAAGTAGGGATGGTGACCAACTTCGCCTAAAGTGAGAAGAAAAGTGATCTTTGAGAGAGATTGAATGTTCGTGAAGAGGCCAATCTTTCCCCCAACATGCGAGAGCTTGTGAGCGGTCTTTGATACCAAATCTTCTGATAAACTTTTCACTCCAAACATCTTGTCACTGTTCCCGATCTCAAAGCAAAAGCTTGGAACTCTGCTTGGCTTGCTGTCATGGTTTTTTGGAAGTTGGGACTCGTGTGCGTGCTGTGCTCTGTCTTTGTTTTTCTGTGCAGCTGCCCTCCACGACACGACTGCCAGCAATCAGTGCACGCATTGCAAAAAGCAGAAAAGAGAAGATAGAGGCTGCTTTCACACATGGGGCTGATTGCGTTAGTTTAACAGATTTAAAGGGCACCAATTCTATCCTGATTTCTAACATTCCTTTCACACTGCAGTAGCTTTTACATTAAGGAACAGCAGTTTTTTCAGATGATATACCGGCATTTCGTGTCTTTCACATGGCTTGTTTTCGTCCCTCACCCATTACACACATGTGCACTGTTTCTCACTATGTAGGAGGTCTAAGATCTTGTCCCGTCACTGTGTGAGCTCTCTCCCTTTAGGATCTGACTTTTTAAATTGTTTTAGTGGTATTGACTCAGGGGTGTGTGTGGGAAATGCTGCTGCTATCTGTAATGATGCCAGAATACCAGTACAATTTTGGTCAGGTAAAAAAACCGCACACGACTAATGGGCGGGAGCGCACCGCATGCTGGGATGCCTGTCCCGTGAGCAGCTGCAGCTAGCAAAACCACCCCACTATTTTCCAGGTTCCCAGCCTTGCTAATGGATTATTTGTGGTATCATTTATCATGGAAATTTGCACTAAACTTGCACTACATTCCACTAGAATTCCAGCAATGGGGAATTTCATATATCACACATATATAATCATAGATATTAAGAAGGCATATGTTTTATAATCATATGGAGTTAAGCATTGAACTGCAGGCCTATTGAGGCCCTGAGATTCAGGCTCACAGAGAATTTCAATAGGCCTCAGTCAGGATCTGTGAGCAAAGCAGGCATGATCACAGTGATCTCCTGTTTCCTTGCCAAATTCAGCCAGTGCCTGACTGACAAGTGATTAATTAGTCTATTGTTTAAACCCAATCAGCATCTAACCTGTGTAGTCAGGACTGATAAATTATACTATTTTGATGATTTTGTGTGTACAGCAATAATGCCATCTAGGGGGGAAGGTTTGTAACAAGTATTAGGTGTTTTAATGAAGAGAAATAGTGAGATTTCACAATGATTTAAAAATAACTCAGTGCGTTATATTCTATTTATAACTTTATAAGTTTGTTTTCATTAAGTAAAAGGTACTCTGGGGTGGCCAGCCTCCTCTATATCTGTGAGGCTGAAAGATACTAGTTAGCCAGAGTTACCCAGTCATTTCCTTAGTCTGTGTGGCTTCAAAATGAAGCTCAAGTGTTTTAAATATAATCCTCTCTCTTGAGCTATGTATTTTATAAGTAAAGAAATAGGATTTCTGAGAAAGTATGAGGACATAAGAACCCCTATGAGAAGGGAATAGGACTGGGGTGCTCATACATTCCCAAACACCCTAAGTTGAGTCAAACTTAACTCAATGAACCTGTTCAAATATCTCCAGGTGTACCTGGGTCAGCGTGGCCGATCAGAACAATGAGAACAATGAAAGTACAGGGATGCATGAAGGAACATTCATAATAGCAGAATGTAAGTGTATGGCAAAAACTGGTCTCAGCTAGCCCCCAAATTCATTAGTCTTGTATGACAGCAGAACAGTGGTGACATTAATGAGATGGACAGAATCTTAGAATCAGCACTGGAGTTACCTAATGCTTTCTGATTAGTTTGGAACTATTGTAGAGAGGAGGAACATGTGATGTTATGTGGGCAGCAACTCATGAGATTGATGAATCACTGTCACATACTGTAACTGTACACTATAAAAGAGCTTGCGCACAGTGCCTCAGTGCAGTCCTCTTCAGACTTCCTGGGGGACTGACCCTGCATATGCTTTTAAAGAATAAAGGCCTACCTTTTTGCTTTAAGCCTGTGTTACTTAAAGGACCCCCAGCCTGTGTTACTTAAAGGACCCCCAGCAAAGATCCCATAGGAGAAAATAAAAATTCCCCATCATCAGATCTAGCTTATATGTAATGTGAAAGGTCAAATATAATGCGCAAATTACCAGGTAACAAATTGTCAGAATAATGGAATAAATGGCAGTGTGAAAGCAGCCAGAAACAATCCTATACTTCCACTTGGAGGAATATTCACACTGCAGTAGCTTTTGCATTAAGGAACAGCATTTTTTTCAGCCGATATACTGGCATTTCGTGCAACTGTCTTTCACATGACTTGTTTTCGTCCCTCACCCATTACACATGCACACTGTTCCCCACTGTGTAGGAGGTCTAAGATCTTGTCCCATCACCATGTGAGCCCTCTCCCTTTAGGATCTGACTTGTTTGATTATTTTAGTGGTATCAACACAGGGGTGTGTGTGGGAAATGCTGCTGCTCTCTGTGCTGATGCCAGAATACCAGTACAATTTTTGTCAGGTAAAAGAACCGCACACGACTAATGCGCGGGAACACACCGCATGCTGGGATGCCATGCTGGGAGCAGCTGCAGCTAGCAAAACCACCCCACTATTTTCCAGGTTCCCAGCCTTGCTAATGGATTCTTTGTGGTATCATTTATCATGGAAATTTGCACTAAACTTGCACTACATTCCACTAGAATTCCAGAGCAAGCTTGTACGTCATGTAAAAGGTCAAAGCTAATGCACAAATTACCAGGTAAGAAATTGTCAGAATAACGGAATAAATTGCAGTGTGAAAGCAGCCAGAGACAATCCTTTATTTCCACTTGGAGGAATATTGTCATAGATAGATAGATACAGTAGACAGAGACCATTAAATACTCTCCATTACACACACACACCTGTTACCCATTCTGTGATTTAATCTCATGCTGAATTGCAAATGTTTTGTATCACTTTGAATGTTTAAACTCTTCTTTAGAAAAAAAAACTTTCTTACAAGCAGAGCAATCCAACTCATGGGAAGCCGGCAGAAAGGGGGCTGGCGGAGGAGCAGCCGGCAGGAAGGTCTGCAGCACCCATATCACATTCAGGAGCTGCAGGGCCAGCTGAATGAGGACTCATCTGGGAGCTGCGCACAGGGACCAGAAAGTAAAAGCCCATTCTCACACATTGTCATGACTCAAGTCAGAGGGGAGGGGGTTCAAGAGGAGGACTCTGACTGTGGGGAAGAGAACATGGGGTTGTCAGAGGAGAGCTTGCCACGTTCCCCCTCCCCCCCATGGAGGCGCAGGAAGAGCTGTCAGAAGGAACAGCCGAGGAGCCACCTATCAACTTGCAGATTCCCAGCCAGACATGTCACAGTTTCACACACCTGGCCAGTCTGTCAGTAGAGCTCCAGCCTCCCTTCCCCCGCTCTCACAGGCACTGGAGGCATGAAGAGCAATGGTCAGCAGGGGTCAGGAGGAGTGCCCGATTGGGTGCGAAAGGGAAACCTATTTAAGGGAGGCATGGAAGAGGAGACGGTGATGAGTCAACGTCTGTAGTCAGAGTTCACCTTAGTCAGTGCCAGACAGGGGATTCGTTCCTACAAAGTCTAGTTAGCTGAATGAGACAGAAGGCTTTTCAAGTTGATGTATCTCTAATAGACAAAACCTTACTGAACCAAGTGCGCCTGTGTTCCTTGGCTCTGAAAGGGAAAAAAATACCTTTACTGAGGGTAAGTGCTCTCCATAGACCTCCATCGCAATTATTTTCTTAGACTGACCTTTTCCCCAATGTAACTTTGGCCTGGATTGGGGCCCGCAGGAGTGCTCCAAATGGGAGTTGGATGTTGCAAATGTCCTCTCGTCCCTCCTCCAACATGCCCTGGAATGCCCCCTTTTAAGGACTTCCATCAACACCCCTTCTCTGGCAGACCCCCGGCTGAGCCGGGATGAGGGGCTTCTGCCCATGGGGCCCAGCTCAGCCGGGACCCTGGTGCCACAGCCAGGGTTCCACCATATCCAACTCCCCCCAGCCTGGCACGAATATGAGTTGGTTTGCACCCTAATTGAAAGCATGATGTATCTAGGAAGTGGATGTTTTCTCCAAAAAAGTCAAAGTACAATAAATCGCTTACTTAATTTTATAATCTTTTTAGTATAGAAGTTATATTGTATATTTTTGTATTTGTAAATAAAATGCAAAGGTGTCCTTATGATTCTAACTGTGTCATCCAAATATATTATTTCCTTAAGAAAGCAATTTTAGTAAAATGCTAATTTCATTTTATTTTAAAATAAAATATGTGGAGCAAACTTGCAGCCCAGTGTTGGGGATACCGTTTCAATTCCAAAACACACATCACTGAGCATGCAGGCTGTGCTAATGGGACTCGGAATCCCATCTGAAGGGCAACAGGTTCCCCATCTCTCTGCAAGAGTAAACAAAACCAAGCAAAAGCCCTGCTTTTTAAAAAGAAATACTCTGAGCAGGTGCAGTTTCTCATTTGAAAAACTCACTCAAATCATCGCACCATTGTGAATACAAGAATGAAGTGGTATTTGCTTTTCCTACCCTGATTTTATTTATGCATTACATCTATATCCCACCTTTCCTCCAAGGAGCTCAAAGCGATGTACATGTTTTTCCCTTCTCCATTTTATTCTCACAACCACCCTGTGAGGTAGGTTAGGCTACGTCACCCAGTGAGCTTCATGGCTGAGGGGGGATTTGAACTCTGGCCTCCCAGGTTATCGTCCAACACTAACCATTCCATCCCACTGGCAAAAGGGCTAAATGCATGTACTTATTTGTGGTGGTAAAATAAGAAATATGAAAAGATGCTGCAGCAACCAGAGGAATGGGCAAAACTGTGACTTCCATTTCTCTCGATTTTTCATTTCTCATTTTTCCAATCTTCCCTTGACCACATTTTCACCTGAGCTAGCTTTAAGAAAAAGTCCTCATGAAAATTCATCAGCATTTTAGTGTGAATTTCTCTTAATATATCCATTTTTGTACACAGGTAACCCTAATGTACACTTTTTAGCAAAGTAATTTTCCTAATGCAATGTATGGTGTATGTTATTTTTCTCTAACATGTACATTTTATACACAACACCCTAGTGCATAAAATATGCATTGCTGGATGTATTACTTGGCTGGAGAGCTGCATTGCAAAATTCAGAAAAGTGTGGTATTTGAAGGACTGCTATGCTTTAGATTGTGTATTGTTTCAGAAAGTGTAAATTTCAGAAAGTGTACATTTTGAAAGATGACTGTGTTGGGCAGAGCAATCCAAACCATGGGAAGAGAGTAGGAGGGGGCGGCAGCAGCGGAGCCACCAGAAAAATGTGTGGCATCTACTCTCCATTCGGGAGCCGCCCGGCTGCTCCTGCAAATACTCCTCCCAGGGAGTAAGCACTCCTCATTGAACACCATGGAAATTATTTTACTCCACCAGCTTATTGGCCGGTGGACATTTTTCCTGGGGGAGTGCTCAAAATGCAAGCTGGATGACACGCAAGTTCCTCTCCCTGGGTTCCTCCTCTACCAGCCCCTGAAATGCACCATTTTCAGGCTTTTCACCAGCTTCCACCAGGATGAGGGGCTTCTGCCAGAAGCCTGCCAGCTCAGCCAGGGTCTAGCACATCAAACTCCCCCCAGCCTGGCACAAATACTAGCTGGATTGTATCCTTAGTTTGCATATTGTTTTAAAAAGTGCAAATTTGGTCTGTTTGTCTGTAAATGTGAACTGATTTTAATTGCTCCCACTTCTCTAATAGAGGTTTCAATTTTTGACATAGATCCTGACAGACATTTACGCACCTATTATGTACCTTCCATCCTTCGTAACTAAAACAACATTTTTGCCAAAAAGTAGTATTTTAAATTAAATTTTTAAAAAGTAGTATAAAAATGTTGCTACTTTAGATACAGATTTTGCTGCCACAAAATATTCCTTGGGAGAGCTGAAAGACAGGCCATAACTGCATAATTACTGAGCAGAGGTCGGAAAAGTTACTTTTTGGAACTACAACTCCCATCAGCCCAATCCAGTGGCCATGCTGGCTGGGGCTGATGGGAGTTGTAGTTAGAAAAGTAACTTTTCCAAGCTCTGTTACTGAGTTCCCCATGGTAAGTGACCCCTGCAGAAAAAGAAACTTGACATCATCCTGATCAGCTAACTTCCCATTTATTTATTTATTTATTTATTACATTTATATCCCACCTTTCCTCCAAGGAGCTCAAAGTGGCATACATAGTTCTCCTCTATGTTTCTATGGCGGTAACATCAAGCCCTGCTTCACTGGGTTTGTATTTTCCTTTCTAGCATGGCTGGGCACACTAGAAAGGAAAAATGGATCACCTGATGTCAGAGAGATGTCAGGTGACTGACAAGGGGATGGGTCCTGTCCTCCTGTCAAATGGCCCACCATGAGTGGTGGAAGCCAGGATCTGGCCCACCCTGGCTCTCCAACCCTGGCCTATGCCATCAGTGACCTCTTCCACAGTGTGACCAGAGAAGATCTGTGTCTCATTTCTGCCTCAAGCTCAGAGGACTAATTAGAGGACTGGCCTCCCCCTTTTCAGAAGGTGTGCTTTGGATTGCCTCCTTCTCCAGCAGCTGTTCCATGTTTTCACTGGTTGCCTTGCAGGCAAAGTATTGTACTTGTGGTATAGTGAAGTAAAATTGGGTTATATCTTCTGATTTCCCCCTTTTTTAGATTGGATTTCTGTTCCTCAGTATTTATGAACCCTTCCTCTAAGGAACTGAGGAATTCAGTCTTTGCCAATGTGAACATGAATGGTCTTGAAGAGACTAAGTTGAGGGGGGAGAGAATGGATCAGAGTTAAGATCCAACTGATGTAGAAAGATTTCTCTTTTTTAAAAAATGTGACAACTAATGTAAGCTATTTGAAATATTATTTTCCAGTGTGTAAGGCTGCAATCCTACACACACTTATCTGAGCCATTGAGCCATCGTAAATCCAATGAGAGTTACTCCAGAGCAGTCATGCATAGGATTACTCTGAAACTCTACGGTTTCCTTCTATTTTTCTGGTTATCAAGGTCTCAAAGCAGGGCTTGGGTTAGACACTATTGTATTATGCCCATATTTCCCCCATATCTAAGAACATCACAGCTTGTGTTCAAGTCAGATCTTTCTTGCTCTTAGGGACATCACAATGATGACTTGGTGACCCATATTCATTTCTAGATAAGCACTTTACTTAAGGGTACCTTTCAGAGCTGTAAAATACTCATAACCTAACGAAGTAAATGTTTCCCAAAGTGGGGGTGGGGAGGCTTGCATGACTCAATCCTCTTCCAAAATTGAAACCAATCCTGCACATAGGAAAAAATTTGTGGAATGGGTCCTGATCCAGTTTTGGGGTTATTAATAACCCTTTGGGGTTATTAATAACCCTTTGGGGTTATTAAGAATGAAGGAGCATTCAATCATCTCAGTCTCCTTCGGTACTGTGAAGTGATACAGCCAGTCCACCATTTTGCCAACACATGTGCTGTCAGAGAGATTGTGGCCAAAGACAACTGTCTGCAAGTGACATGAAGGCAAATAATATGGCTGCCAGGTCATCACAGAATGATGTTTATCAGCATGCAGAAAACAAATGCCAGGAAGGACATTGGTCTAAGTCTGTTTGACCACACCAGTGTTTCCCAACCATTTTTTATTTTTTTGTTGCTGGACTACAGTTCCCATAATTCCTGACCATTGGCCATGCTGGCTGGGGCTGATGGGAGTTGTAGTCCAGCAACAAAAAAAATAAAAAGAGGTTGGGAAACACTGGCCTACACAGATGTGTTTCCTATTTACACACGCACACACAAATAAAATCTGGGAAATGTTGTACAGTTGGGCCAAGGATGTCTGACAGCCAATGACAAAACACAGTTTTGTGCTTAAAGGAGGAAAAGATTTATTTTATCAAAGTCTTAAAGGCACTTTAAATCAAGCAGGAAAGAAAGCAAATGAAAAACTCAACTTAGCTCATGAAAAAGGTCATGAAAAAGCTACTGAGAGAGAGTGAGTGATTTGGGCAAGTAGATGCCGATGCTGACTTGTACTTGCGTACTTTTATCCTATCTGTGATCCATTATTCCAAATTCAATTGGTTTTCCATTCTGACAGTAAACCACAGGATATCCAGTGCCTTGAAAACCAGTGAAATAATTTCCAATTTCCCAACAGTAAGTGTATGGGAGACGATTTCTGCTTCTAAATTGACCTGTTTGTGGTTGTCCCATGAAAGTGCAGATAGCTTCCAGCTGAGCATCTGAGGCATGGATGAAGTAATTTGCATGTTCGTGGACTTGTCTCCTCTTCATTATATCATTGCAGTAGACTGCCACTTTGTGGACTGTAGGCTTTGGATAATCAACATTCTTCCGTTTGAAAGTTTCAAAAGAATCCGCTTCGATCACTACCACCATCCAGGCAAACACCAAAATCAACCACATTGGAGGGGACCACTTTGCAGCCATTGCTTGCTCTTTGAACTAATGAAGAGAAAAAGGGAAATGTGGAAAGATTAACAAATCATGTCCATTTTTTCTTCTTCCCCAGTGCTCCAAGAGAGGGGGAGTGAGTCCTCTCACTTCTTTTCAGGTGGACTTTGTTGAGTTTGGTCTTCCCATCGTGCTCATTATCCCCTCCCACTTTGAAACCATTCTGCTTCATTCAAATCCATCCCTCTTGAATGTTGTCTCCACCATGAACTTGTATTGTGGCCTCAGTCAAGCCATGCTCTTGCTCAGCCTCAATGCTCCCATCTGCAATATGGGGAAAAGTATACGGACTTACCTTAGGGAGGATTTTTTAATATAAAAATGAAATAATGCACATGGAGCACTTTGAACACTTGAAGAGTTAGAATTATGCTTTCTGAGCTCCAGCTCCCAAAAGCCTCTTTGTCATATGGGCTCATGGACAGGAGGACTTGAGTAGTTCATAGATGGGGCTTTGGATGCTACTGTAGAACTGGGTAATTCCATTAAAATGTCAAGTTACAGGCCCATTTTTCATTTTCAGATATAGTTAACATGTTCTATATTATGTTTTTCAAAACAGCATTTTACAAATGAATAAACTAACCAGAAGTGTGGCATGCAAGATGATTCAGAATTTCTCCATAGGTTAATAAGTAGATACCTTATCCCAGTCTGCATTTGTATTGGAATTTTTAAAAAGGTGGTTTTACGATGTCTTGTTTAAGATGTTTTTAAGGCTTTGTCACTTGTTTGCTACCCTGGGCTCCCTTCGGGAGGAACGATGGGATATAAATTGTAACAAGAAAAAGAACAGCTCTTGTGACCAACATAACACCACAATGAGCAACATACATAGCATAAATGTGTTGTCATATCTGTGCTATCAATGGCTATTGTTGATGTTTCCTGAGCTATCAGTGGCTGTTTCTGATGTTTCCCTGCCCAATTGGAAGTGCTAATGGAATGATCTCAGCAATGCTGAAAAGATTATCAGGAGTAATGGCTTTGTTTGGGTTGCTACCAGACCATTTTAGATTATGATGACGACGACGACGATGACGATGACAATGATGATGATGATGATGATGATGATGATGATAATAATAATAATAATAATAATTCACTGAGAACCTGCTCTGGTTGCTTGCAGACTTTGGTTTAGAGCCAAAGTAGGTGAATTTCAGGCAAATTTTATTTATTATTTGATTGATAGCCCACCCTTTCTCCCAGTAGGAGCCCAAATTGCAGCATGGGGCCTGTCCATATGACTGTATAATCTGCAATCTTATAGCTTTGTGTCCTCATTAATTCACCATTGTCCATACTATGTTGCAAGCTAGTGTGGATTTTCACATTTACAAATGTGCATTAGAAATACCACTGAAAAACTAATATGCTTTCCTAAACCAATCATCAATTGCATTAATGTCTGTGGGCTCAGATGCAATGCCACAGACATTCCTGCAATAGGCTATATCATCACCTTGTAGTGGTGAGTGGGCTTGAGTGTTCCAATGAACCCTGTGAGCTATGCCGTCGGGAGTCATGTATTCCCAGCAGGGTCACCCATGGAAGTAAGGACAAGGGAAAGGAACCAGACAAAGAACGATCCAAGAAAGTCCTCAACGGCAGAACAGGCAGGGGATAACAATGTATATGTTACAACGGTTGTGAAGGCAGATGAAGGCTGCAGCAGATAAAAGACTTCCAATCGTCGTGGCATCCATGCCATTGGATCAAAGCCTTTTTCTGTCAAGAATTTGTGTTGATCGTTGTGCGCCCATCTCCCCACATAAAACAAATTCATGCACAAGCATCTTCCAAAACAAAACAAAAGTCCCATGGTGATTGATGAATGGCAACAGGGGTAGGACTGCGAAATCCAGAAGCCCCTGGTCATGGACTGACACATGGGTGGTGGTTACAGATTCAGTCGTCCTGGCTCAAGAACAGTTTGGCAGCTGTATCCACAAAAGACGAGCAGTATCCACTCTGCTCATCCCATGTAGGGAGGAGGCTAGAAAAGGTGCCCTAGACATAGTCTGCCTAATCTTTCCATGACTGGATTACCGCTTCCTGTGGGGATACCACTTATCAGTTGTAAAAGACAATTGAATTTTGGAACAGGGAACATACGGACATTGCTGGACAATGCAGATCGCAAACGTCCTGAATGCAGGACTGCCATCATCGCAAGGGAGTTGAGACGTTTTAATATTGACATAGCAGCACTCCAAGAAACTCGAAGAAGAGGAGAGGAACAATTGAAGGAAGAAAAAGGAGGTTATATCTTCTTCTGGAAAGGACTGCTTGAAAAAGAACGACAAATACATGGAGTAGGCTTTGCTATTAAAAATAATCTTGTGAAGCTGTTGTCAGAAGTTCCTCTTGGCATTAATGAACGGCTCTCAACTCTCTGGTTAAAACTCACCAAAACCCAGCAGGCAACTATTATAAGTGGTTATGCACCAACCTGAGATGCTGATGAAGACATGAAGAAAATATTTTATATCCAGTTGGACACCATCTTATCAGAGATACCTAAGGCGATTTCAATGCAAGAGTTGGGCGTGATTTTGATTTATGGCCAGAAACCATTGGGAAAGGAGGAGTTGGCAACAGCAACCTGAATGGAATTCTGCTTCTGACTAAATGTACAGAGCACAATCTTGTTATTACAAACACGCTCTTTCACCAGAAACATAAATTTAAAACATCATGGAAGCACTCTCAGTCGAAACACTAGCATCTCCTAGATTATGTAATTGTCCATGCCAGAGATCATCGTGATGTACTCCTCACTAGGGCAATGTCGAGTGCTGATGACTGCTGGACAGATCACCAATTAATTTGATCCACTATGGCCATTAATATTGTTCCTCAACTCAGGCTCCAAGGAAGAACACCAAAGCATAAAATGAACACCCATGCCCTTCAATATCCTATTAAGCGAGCTTGTTGAGGAACACTGGATTAAACTGAATGGAAATGGACTGCCTTCAAGTCGATTCTGATTTAGAGCGACCCTATGAGTAGGGTCTTCATGTTAAGTGGTGTTCAGAGAGGGTTTACCATTGCCTTCCTCTGAGGCTGAGAGGCAGTGACGGGCCCAAGGTCACCCAGTGAGTTTCATGTCTGTGTGTGGATTTGAACCCTGGTCTTCCAGGTCATAATCCAACACCTTAACCACTGCACCACACTGGCTGAAGACTTCCATTACTGAAGCATGTGAACAAACTATTGGATACCAAACGAAGAAACACCAGGATTGGTTTGATGAGAATAATAGTGATAGTGATCGTATAACCAGAAGAAAAGGAAGGCTTTCCAGATATGGCAGAACAACATTGACTGTACTGCTAAGAAGAAAATCTGTCCCAGTGCAAAGGCTGAGGTCCAAAGAAGAACTAGAGAACTTAAGAATGCATGGTAGACAAAGAAAGCTCAAGAAATCCAGCATTTTGCAGATGCTCATGATTTACAGGGCTTTTTAATGCCGCAAAGGCCATCTATGGACCAACAAATCATGCTACGAATCCCTTACACTCAAAGGATGGTACCAAACTTCTTAAAGATAAAGAGTCTATTGCATTGTATTGGAAACAGCATTGCCACGACCTCCTTAATTGTAACTCTATCATGGCTAATGAGGTCTTCTCACAAATTCCTCAACAACAAACCAGAGACGAGCTTGCAGTATCCCCAAATCTGGATGAAGTCAGTAAAGCCATCAAAAAATGAAGAATAACAAAGCAAGTGGACCTGATGGGATTCCTGCTGAAGTCTTTAAAGAAGTTGGACCGGAAGTTACACAACAACTTCATAAGCTCATTGAAAAGATCTGGATGAGGGAGGAGATCCCAGAAGACCTTGTAATGTACTGCCTTCATGTCAATTCCGACTTATGGCAACCCTCTGAATAGGGTTTTCATGAGGCTGAGAGGCAGTGACTGGCCCAAGGTCACCCGGTGAGCTTCATGGCTGTGTGGGGATTCGAACCCTGGTCTCCCAGGTCATAGTCCAGCACCTTAACCACTACACCACACTGGCTCTCACCGAAAGACCTTAGGGACACCATAATTATCACTCTTTTTAAGAAGGGTGATAGAACGGATTGTGGGAACTACCGAGGTATCTCTCTTTTTGCCACTTCAGGTAAAATCTTTGCAAGGATCCTCGCAAATCGATTCCTACCTATCTCAGAAGACATCCTCCCCAAATCTCAAAGTGGTTTCCGCCCTTCCAGGGGAACAGTGGACATGATCTTCACTGCACGACAGCCTCAAGAAAAATGCTGGGAGCAAAACCGGCCTCTGTGTATGGCATTTATTGATCTGACTAAGGCCTTTGATACTGTAAATCGAACTGCTCTCTTCTGAAAATTGGATGCCCTCATAAATTTGTGAATATTTTGCGACTCCTCCATGACAACATGACAGCAACAATTTTGGATAACAATGGCTCTCAAAGCAATCCATTCAGAGTGGGAACAGGAGTAAAACAGGGATGTATCATTGCTCTGACCTTACCTGCTATTTTCATTGCCATGATTCTACAGCTTGTTGAGGGGAAACTTCCCACTGGTGTGAAAATCACATATCGAACAGATGGAAAGCGTTTTAATCTCAATAGGCTGAAAGCAAAAAGTAAGGTAATTGCAACCTCTGTCGTAGAACTTCAATATGCCGATGATAATGTAGTCTTCACACATTCAAAGGAAGATCTTCAAACTACCTAAATGTGTTTGAAGAAGCATATGGAAAGCTTGACCTCTTGCTTAATATAAAAAACACCAAAGTGCTTCATCAGCAGATATGAACTAGTTCCTCTGTAGCACCATCAATCCAGCTTAATGGTGTGACACTGGAGAATGTTGATCACTTTTCTTATCTTGGCAGGCATCTCTCTGTAAAAGCTGACATCGACACTGCAATTCAACATCGTTTGAGCTCTGCAAATGCTGCATTCTTCTGAATGAAGCATAGAGTGTCCAAGGATTGGGATATTCACAGGGAGACCAAAATGCTTATTTACAAAGCCATTGTACTACCGACCTTACCATATGCCTGTGAAACATGGACCATCTATAAACACCACTCCTAACTTCTTGAAAGATTCCACCAACACTGCTTCCAGAAAACTCTGCAAATTACTTGGGAAGATAGATGGACTAATGATAGCATATTGGAAGAAGCAAAGACCACCAGCGTTGAAACAATGATGTTCCAACATCAACTTCGCTGGACCGGCCATGTTGTTCAAATGGCTGATCACCGTCTTCTAAAGCAGCTACTCTACTCCCAACTTAAGGATGGAAAACGGAATATCAGTGGACAGCAAAAGAGGTTTAAAGATGTTCTTAAAAATAACCTAAAAAAATGTAACATGAGTATCAAGAATTGGGAAGTCTTGGCCCATGAGCGTCCCAAATGGAGGTCGGCTATTGTCAAAGGTGCTAAGGAGTTTGAAGAAGCACCAATACAGAGCGAAAGGGACAAGTGAGCCAAGCAGAGGGCACATCAAACAAATCCTCATTGCAACTGTCTTCCATCTGGAAACCTATGTCCTCACTGTGGGAGGCTTGTGTGGATCTAGGATTTGCCTCCAGTCACTTATGGACCCACTGTTAAATACTTCATTTTGGAAGACAATCTTACTCGGTCATGAGTGATCGCCAATGAATGAGGCGGTTCATGGTGTTCCTCCATCATATACCAAGCCCCTTGTCTCCTTCCCACCCAATAGCACATCCACTACCTGCACATGCGTTTGAATAAAAAAAGAGTTATATGTTTCTGTGCTCTTCCAAAAAAGTGTGCAAAAAGCAAACAACCATTATTGACCAATTGCTGAAAAGGGGTGGATGTAGGGGAACAACCAATGCTAAAGCAATTTAGAGAAAAGAAGCCCACATGTATGGATGCTTGATAATTGGGCCCAGCCTCGAAGAGGTCTTCTGTATCTTTAAAAGTTGTGCAGGGGGGAGGGAGAATTCCACCTTGTGGTTTTTCCCATTACAGGGTTGCAAGAAAACCTGCACTTGGCTGAATTTTCTTTTCTCTTCAAGATACAGACTCATTCTCAGGCTCTGAGCCTAGCAACCCTAGTGAGTTTACTTTAAGAGCAGAGGGAGGGGTAGAGCTGGAAGAGGAGGAAAATGGCTCCCTTCCCCAGCTCTGCTGCTGGTACTTGATGGAGTTTGCTAATCCCTATTGTAAGCTGCTGGTATGCAGGACACACCTCCTTCAGAGAGAAGAAGATGCAAGAAGAGCTTGTTTTCGGCTGGACTCCATAGAACTCCCAACACCTGAGAGGAATTCCATGTCATCTGAGACACCAGGCATCTCCCAGCAGTCAAAGATGCTTTCCAAATCAGCCTTGGAGCTGTGAATGCTTCTGCTACTGCCAGACAGAGACAGTCACAGATGTTCATTTGCATCCCTCCCCAAAGCACTGTAATTTGAAACAAAAAGAAGAGCCCGAGTATCGTCATTAATTGATTGGCAGATCTAAATCAATTAGGAATCAACAGCTGTTAGAATACCTCTACATCCACATCTCATTGAAGGCTTTTGCACTAGGTTATGTTATTCTGGAGATAGGATTTGATTCTGGGTGCCTAAAAGACTGAGCTCTGACTTAGGAAGTCCCCAATTCAAATCATTCCTTGGCCTAGAATTTCCTGTCAGCCACAATCACCCATCTGGCCCATGGGAAATAATCGTGTTGACTTACCTTACAGGGCTGTTCCAAGCACAGACACAAAATAATGCAATAAGGTACATAAAATGTTTGAAAGGGCTATAGAAAAAATAACTACTACTTTGAAGGTCTCCCTTCTAGGATACACACCTTAATGTGGTGAGGGGGTTTGAGAGTGTTGAAGAAGCTGAGAGCAATGCCGTCAGGAGTCTAGACCAGCCTTTCTCAACCAGTGTGCCTCTAGATGTTGTTGGACCACAATTCCCATCTTTCCTGACCATTGGCAATGCTGGCTGAGGCTGATGGGAGTTGTGGTCCAACAACATCTGGAGGCACACTGGTTGGGAAAGGCTGGTCTAGACCAAAAGGCTAGGCTCTTAGCAGGGGCACCCAAGGCAGAATGGTCAAAGCTGAGACATCAGACTAAGATGCATCCAAACTCAGAGGAAGGCAATGGTAAACCACCTCTGAATATCTCTTACCACAAAAACCCTATGAACAGAGTATCCAAAATGCAACAAGAGATAGTGCTGGAAGATGAGACCTCCAGGTCAGTAGACACTCACCGAGCTACTGGGGAAGAACAAAAGACAAGTACGAGGAGCGCTGTGGCTAATGATGCAGCTGGGTCAACACCGAAAGGAAGCCCAGAGGCTGATGTGCACAGATGTGAAAGGAGAGTCCGGAGTTGTATGATGCACACAATAGGAATGTGGAATGTGAGAAGCATGAACCAAGGAAAGTTAGAAATTGTCAAGCAAGAAATGGAACGTATCAACATTACAATACTTGGTATGAATGAATTAAAATGGACAGGAATGGGACATTTTCAATCAGGCAACTACAAAATATTTTATGCAGGAAATGAGAAATTAAGAAGAAATGGGGTTACTTTAATAGTGAGAAGTAGTGTAGCAAAAGCACTTAGGAGCTACAATGCCAGGTCTGAGTGAGTGATATCAATGAAATTAAACAGTAAACCTGTTAACATAACCATCATCCAAGTCTCTGCTCCCACATCAAACGCAGAAGAAGAGGAATTGGAGAGATTTTATACAGATGTAGAGGAAAAAATTGATAAGACACCAAAACAAGATGTGCTGATAATCATGGCGGACTGGAATGCAAAAGTAGGGAACAGAGAAGAACTAGGAATTGTGGGGAAATGGGGCTTAGGAGACAGAAATGAAGCAGGAGAAAGACTTATTGAATTCTGTGAAGCTAATACTTTGTTTCTTGTGAACACGTTTTGAGCAACCGAAAAGATAATTGTACAAGTGGACATCACCAAATGGTCAATATAGGAATCAAATTGGTTATATAATTGGTAGCAGAAGATGGAGAAGTTCCATACTTTCTGCGAAAACAAGACCAGGAGCAGACTGCGGTACAGATCATGAACTGGTCGTATCAAAAATCAGAGTAAAGCTAAAGACGAACAACAAAACAATCATAATGCCAAAATACAATTTAAATAACATCCCAGGAGAATATAAAGATCAAATAAGGAACAGGTTTGAAGCTTTAAACTTAGTTGACAGAGAATGAGAAGAACTATGGAATGAAGTCAGAGACGTTATCAGGGAAGAATGCAAAAAGACAATATCACTCGTTAAAAACAGAGGTAGATCTCAATGGATGACTGAAGAAACTCTTTAAATGGTTAATGAGAGAAGGAAAGCAAAAGCAAAAGGAGATAGAAACACAGAAGCCTAAATGCAACGATACAGCAACTAGTACGTAGGGACAAAGAGAACTATTACAATAATTACTGTATAGAAATAGAAGAGGACAACAAAAAGGGTAGAACAAGAGCCGTGTTCCAAAAGATTCGAGAAATGAAAGGGAAATTTAAACCAAGAGTAGGGATGTTGAATAATCAACAGGGGAACACACTGACTGACCGAGAAGAAATAAAAGGAAGATGGAAGCAATATACTGAAGAATTATATAAAAGAGATGCCAGGATGACAGATTCATTCACGGAGGAACCGTATGATGAAGAACCAGAAATTTTAGAATGCGAGGTGAAAGCTGCTCTTAAAATACTTGGAAGAAACAAATCACCAGGAATAGATGGCATACTAATAGAGTTGCTACAAGCTACTAAGACTGAATCTTTCCAAATTTTGACAAAAATCTGTCAAGAAATATGGAAAAGTAAACAATGGCCCACAGACTGGAAGCATTCCATATACATCCCAGTTCCAAAGAAAGGGGATCCCAGGGAATGCAGTAATTATCGAACTATTGCCTTAATATCCCATGCAAGTAAAGTAATGCTCAAGATTCTACAACAAAGGCTCTCACCATATATGGAGCGAGAAATGCCAGACGTCCAAGCTGGATTTAGAAAGGGAAGAGGCACCAGAGATCACATCGCAAATATATGTTAGATAATGGAACGGAGCAAGGAATTTCAGAAGAAAATCACCCTGTGCTTTATAGATTACAGGAAAACCTTTGACTGTGTAGATCATGACAAACTAGGGAATGTTTTAAAAGAAATGGGGATGCCACAGCATCTGATTGTCATGATGCTCAACCCAGAGCTTGGAAAATTTACTTTTTTGAACTACAAGTCTCATCACCCCAACCCAGTAACCATGCTGTCTGGGGTTAATGGTAGTTGTAGTTCAAAAAAGTAACTTTTCCGAGATCTGGCACAACCTATACTCTGGACAAGAGGCTACTGTAAGGACAGAATATGGAGAAACCGATTGGTTCCCCATCGGAAAGGGTGTGAGACAGGGGTGTATTTTATCACCCTATTTATTTAATCTATACGCAGAACATATAATACGGAAAGCGGGATTGGACCAAGATGAAGGAGGTGTGAAAATTGGAGGGAGAAATATCAATAATTTAAGATATGCAGACGATACCATACTACTAGCAGAAACCAGTAATGGTTTGAAACGAATGCTGATGAAAGTTAAAGAGGAAAGCACAAAAGCAAAACTACAGCTGAACGTCAAAAAGACTAAAGTAATGACAACAGAAGATTTATGTAACTTTACAGTTGAAAATGACGACATTGAACTTGTCAAGGATTATCAATACCTTGGCACAGTCATTAACCAAAATGGAGACAATAGTCAAGAAATCAGAAGAAGGCTAGGACTGGGGAGGGCAGCTGTGAGAGAACTAGAAAAGGTCCTCAAATGCAAAGATGTATCACTGAACACTAAAGTCAGGATCATTCAGATCCTCCTGATCTCTATGTATGGATGTGAAAGTTGGAGAGTGAAAAAAGCAGATAAGAGAAAAATCAACTCATTTGAAATGTGGTGTTGAAGAGAGCTTTGCGGATACCATGGACTGCAAAAAAGACAAATAATTGGGTGTTAGAACCAATTAAACCAGAACTATCACTAGAAGCTAAAACGCTGAAACTGAGGTTATCATACTTTGGACACATAATGAGAAGACATGATTCATTAGAAAAGATAATAATGCTGGGAAAAACAGAAGGGAGTAGAAAAAGAGGAAGACCAAACAGGAGATGGATTGATTCTATAAAGGAAGCCACAGAGCTGAACTTACAAGAACTGGTTCATGACAGATACTTTTGGAGGTCGCTGATTCATAAGGTTGCCATAAGTCATAATCGAATTGAAGGCACACAACAACAACAACAACTTTAAAGGTCATAGTTACTGGTTGCAAAACTCCTACCTTCATTCTCCCCTGACATCTGTTTATTATAAGTATTTTTATACTTATTTATTTATTTATTAGATTTATATCCCACCCCTTCTCCCCACAGGAGCCCAGGGCGGCAAACAAAAGCACTAAAAACACTTTAACACATCATCAAAGCAAACTTTAAAATATATTAAAACAAAAGAACAGTTAAAAACATATTAACAAAACATATTAACAAACATCCTCAAAACATTTTAAAAAGCTTAAATTTTTTTTTAAAGGTTTAAAAACATATTTAAAAGCAATTCCAACACAGGCATGTGCTGTTAGTACATACAGTGTAACATGGTGGTGCATACGGAAAATGTTGAAGAGTTGGGGAAGAAGAAAAGCACCAGAACGGAGCCCTTTTGAACATTATTGCACAGGAGGGGAATGTTCCAGAAGAGAAGTGGAAACACACAACATGTGTTCCTTTTCTTTTCCAACCCACAGAAACTTCCCCACGTTTACACCCCCCTGAGCACTACAGGAGTCGTCTTCCACACTGGTTGGGACATTTCCATTTCTCAGTGCTGTCGCTCTCTGGACATCTCTTGGACTAGCCCAGCACAGTTGCTTCCATTTCCTACCCTCACAGCACTCTCGTTCTCTCTGCCGGATGGAGCACACCTGAGCTCAGGGGAACCTTCTCCTTCTTACCTGATGTAATATAGACCTGTCACTCAAAACGGGAGACCCAAGAGCCGTTTTCCTTCTATACACATCTGAGAGGCTCCTTTGACCATAGCTCCCTTTATACAGAGATGCCACCCACTCACATGCCATGTGCTAGTCTCAGCCTCTACAAGGAGGCGTCAGCACTTCCAACTGCCTCCAAATAAAAACAGACTCAGGAGCTCCAAAAGGTGCAGTAGTACCACTTTGTGATGTCCCGATGAGCAAGGATGATGTGAGCTGAACACAGTCTGTGATTCTCTCAACTGTTTGGAAAATACAACCCTTTATTAGGTTTCTCCCTCTTTCTTCATGTAGCATCACAGACTTTGTTCAAGTACCATCATTCATCTTTAGGACAATGATGATGCAACAACCCTTCTTTATTTCTGGATTAAGATAACACAGCGGTGGAGGGATGGACTCATAAACTCACCTGCTTTGGTGACTGAACACCTTGTAGGTTTCTACATTTATATAGGCTTTGATAGAATACAGACAAATGGAGGCATTTGCAGATCCCATTGAAGGAATGCCAAGAGTGTCAAGGCACATGGGCTCCCAGAAGAAGAAGCTGCCCCACAGATCCAGGGCAGGAGGAGTCCTATGATCCTGGAAGGATGCAGAGGAGATCTTGCCCACAGACTTCTGTAACAAGGACATGGTGCATTTTGGGTTTGGTGAGCTCTTTCCCAAATGTTATAATTCTGATCAGAAACAATTGGGAGTGTCACACTCCCACCCTGCTAACACACTGGTTTTAACAGATGGAGACACACTTCATCCTTCACACCAACTATAGCAATGCAGAGTTAGGAATTTCCCCCAGCCCTTGCTATAAAGTCCAGGTCTCCAAGCAAGCCTCAACTCTCCTTGTGTCACTTTGTCTCTTTAAGAGTCCACAGCCCTGTGTTGATCCCATGTAAACTGTTATTAGGGATGGAACGATCTGTTAATTTTGGTTCTCTCACTTTCTCATATTTCCAATCTTAAATCCAGTTCTCCGCATTTCTGCAGCAGTTTGCAGTTTTTTCTCCATTTCCATCTGAGAATCTCACCCTCCAAGAATGAGTCCAGATGATTTGTCAATACATCCCAAGCAACGGCTTCGAACAAATGCAGACTGACACTTGTCTTTATATTTTGCGTTTATGCCTACCATACCACTGAAGTATTTGGCCTGAAGTTTTGTAGCTGTCAATGTGCTTTGGATCCTTTCTATTCTCGGATCAAAGAAGAACAGGGAAGTAGGAGAGTATTAGGATTTTTTTTTTAAAAAAGTGAAGTGTGAGACTGTCATGCCAAGCTCTGAACTGCTGCCAAACATGGAGTCCACAGAGAATGAGCCAGACACCCCACCGATTGAGAAACAGGCAGGGTAGCCCTATTCAGCTTTACTGTTCCTGATTTGACTCCCCCCCGCATCTATGTTGTACCTTAATGGAATTTCCTGAGATAGTGACCTAGGGCCAGTAGTAGCAAATTCAGAAGTAAAGGGTCTCTTGACTATAGTCACAGCCGTACTCCTGCACAGCCATGCCCCCTTCTAAGGTTGTACAACCTTATACAATACAATGAGCTTTCAGGCTCTTTGTTTAGAGAATTTTTGCTTAGTGATACATAAAATGATCAGTGCAGATCTCCATGTGTTGTCCTTCAGCTGGACGTACTATTTTCTGTTCACATACATTGGCAAATGTACTAAGATGCTGTAAGATAGGGAACTTCCTTTGCTGTGTTTCCCTTCTTGGTTGTTAGACTCAGAGACACTGCATTTGGGCAGAGCTTATCAGTTTCAGGAAGAAATTTAAGCATGGAAATTCCTGATCCTAACCCACACCCAACACACAAACATATTAAGGCATATTCATTTGTATTTCATCTTACTATGCATGATAAATAGACAGACAGACAGACAGACAGACAGACAGATATAGACAACATCATTGAAAGCTGAAACACCAGTTTTGTCACCATCTCCGGAAGTTAAACCTCTGTAATTAGGATTTCTCAAAAAGGACTGGCTGTTTTCTGAATGTAAGTTGATCAGAGGTTTCCGACAACAATAAACATGGGCCATGCAATATATTCTATGCATATCCACTGAGGAGTAAGTCATGCCAAATTCAATGAGATTTTATTCCCAGAAAAGCTTTTCTAGACTGACTTCCTCTCCGCTGCTTGGTAAGGGCATTAATATCAACAGATGGAACCCAGATAACTTTGGCCACAGCCTTGTGATTATCAGTTTGTGTTAACATGGCTTCTTCACTGCTGACACCGGTGTAGCCAACATACTGTCCCAGATGCTTATCTAATGCTGCGGGTGGACACTTTAATGGCCAAGCTAAAATGTGTGTACATCTAGGGAAGAAGATTGTGGATCTTCATGCTTTGACTTGGCTGCAATCAATGAGAAGCACCAACACCATGCTGTAGAGATGGTCCTGGAGTCTACTGGAATGCCAGATGGGCACTGAGTACATGCCAGGAAAGGACAATTTGGTTGCAGACATGTCTCAACAGGTTTAATCAGAAGCAAATGTGACCTGAGTCGAAGCAAAGACTTGCCATTTCCCCCATGGACACTGCATTCTGATGTTGCGTAAAATTTTGTTGCGTGTTCAGGGGAGGGGAATTGTGATGTTACTGATATTTAAATGTATGTTGTTCATTGTAAGTAATGTTTGGTTGAGTCCGTCAGGGAGTGAAGTTTTGCATATGAATGGTGATTGGTTGAGAGAGCTGGGGGGGAGGAATGTGATATACAGTGCATAGAGAGATTGTGTGCTGGAGGATTCAGATAGGTCTTGAAAAGAGAGAGGATTTGACTGGAGATAGGGACAGTTAGAGTCTGGGGCGAGAGGAAGAGAAACTGTGGCTTCTTGTGTTATAACTATCCAGTGTATTAGGAAATATCCTTTTGTTTTCATCATCCTATGCCTAATGCTTGGTTAATGAAGAGAGGGATAGTAATACAATATAATATTAGATTTCACACATATCCTCACATCCTGTAGTACATAAGAATTTGGACTTAAGGTAAAGGTCTTGGTGGCAACAAAATACAGTGTGAGTTAGAAGGTGTTGCCTGTTGTGGTGAAGGCCTGGAAGGACAGGATATTGTTTTTTAAAGTGAGCAGGAACATCACAACAAGGGCTCAGTGCCATGCTTAAACAAGGGAGACTTTTATTTTAACATAGTCAGAAAGCCCTTTACAATTACACATGAAAAAAGAGAATTCAGAACACTTCCCTGCTACCTAATCAAAAGGTAACTGAAAGAGTTGCAGAAGAAGAGTTCTGGATTTGGCTAAGGGTGGAAATGTTACCGTCAAGACTGGTTGGATGAAAGCAAATAATTCATAATTTTAGATTACAGACATAAATCCAGATCTACTATAGCTTGCCATTCCCCCCCCCCCTCGAGAACCTAAGACAGGAAGTCCTTGCACCATTTAGCCAGGACTCCTTGTTAGTTATGCAGAATTCAGTGAATATTGAACTGGGATTCCCTCCACACATCAAAATAGAAATGCTAGTTCGCTGCTACGGCCAAATTAGTGATCCTTATCAGGGTGATAACGGAAAGTCAGTGGAAGGGGAAAGAGGCTTATAGCTAAATCTGTGTCAATTTTGTAAACACTGCAGATATCTATTAGCAGTTTATCCGAGGCATGAATAAAAATGCTGTGCTCCCTGTTACTCAAGTCTTGACTCTCCATGATGTTTTCACAGTAGACGTTATCATTTGGAGCTTCAGTCAACACTCCTTTCTTTGAACTGTGCAAACGTCTTGGCTAGATCATCCCCCATTGCCATCCAAGGGAAGAACACTAAAAGCAACAACAGTTGACAGCCCCCCTTTGTAGTCATGCTTTGCTGTGTCTCTTGAGGTTTATCTCTGAGAAACTACAAAGAAAAACAAAAGGAAGATGGAACCATCAATGGAGCATTACCATGTTTCCCTGTTGCTCTCCCCAACACATGATACTGTTTCAATGACATTTGTGTTCCTTCTACAGCCTTTCACAGGACAAACAGATTTGGCCCTCCAGATGGTGTTGGACTAGAGCTCCCATCAGCCTTAGCTAGCATGTCCATTGGTCAGGGGTGAGATACAGCTGGCACCCCATATCAGCACTTTCTGGAAAGAATTGAAGACATTTTTGGTTTGGCAAGCTTTCTCAGCTGGATGAATACGTCTCTGCCAGAAGCATTTTTAGTAAAAGTAGTAGTAGTACTAGTACTAGTAGTAGTAGTAGAAGAAGAAGAAGAAGGAGAAGGAGAAGGAGAAGGAGAAGTAGTAGTAGAAGTAGAAGAAGAAGAAGAAGAAGGAGAAGGAGAAGGAGAAGGAGAAGGAGAAGGAGAAGGAGAAGTAGTAGTAGAAGTAGAAGTAGCAGCAGCAGGTTTCTGGGACTGAGATTGACCTGGAAACCTTGTTGCTTTGCCTCAGGCATATATAAGAAGGCCAAGAGTAAACCTGGTGAACAGGAAAAGTACTCTCTGTGCATGTTCAGAGAAACTATGAAGGAAACTCAAGATTTGTTTTCCTTTCACAGTGCTCTTTCTGGGATGTTGTCAGATTTTCTTAGGAAACTTGCCAGGCTTGGATCCTTTTCATACTAGTCTTCTTCCCTTAGTCTGTTGCTTCCATTATCCACCCATATGAACTAAAAAGAACTAAAATGTAATTCTGTTCCATATTAATTGAGCCAAAATTTCTCAAAATATAAATTTCTGAGAATTTTTCTTTTGGGGCCTTGGAAGAGTGCTGAGAGTTGTGAGGAAACTCCTATTCCCCTGACAGAGCTCCAGTGGCCAGAAGGGTTTAACAGTCAGCCCCTCTTCTGGGATTATAGCTTTGTGAGGGGAACAGGGCCTCTCCTAGCAACTCTCAGCACCCTTCACAAACTACACTTCCCAGGATTCTTTGGGGGAAGCCATGACTATTCAAAGTGGAATGAAGGTCTGGTGTGGATGTGGCCAGGGATGACTTTGGTTTAAATTTGGGTGGGAGACTACATGTGCCTGCTGTAGAATAAAAAGGTGGGGGAAACCCTGAAAATGAATGATAGTGTTCATAATGTTTTTGTTTTGGAAAGGAAAGGGGCTTTCCCTCTGCTCAGTGCCGCCCCATCTCCTCCCCCCACTCCTCCCCCTCTTCCCTCCCCCTCCCCCTCTTCCCTCCCCCTTGCTCCCTCCCCCTTCCCCAGGTCAGTTTCATCTCTCCTAAACATGATTGCAGAGGAATAAATCCCACTGAACTCAAAAGCATTCAAGTGATCAAACCTGCTCTCCCCCATCCTCCCTCCTATCCCCTCCCTCTTGCCCTGTCCCTCCTTCTCCTTCACCCCTCCCCCCTTCCAATTCTCTGTCCCTCCTTCCCTCTTCTCTGGCCTCCCCCCTTCTCCTCCTCCCACAAAAACACTCCAGCCAAAGAGAAGAAAAACCTCAAGGTGTCAAACCAGCAGACAGCAGAGAGTAAAAGTAGGAATTTTTGTTGCAGCCCAGTGCATTTTGGGTGTTGGTACATCCCTTTGTTAAGGGCAATCTGCAAAAGTATATATAAACACAGTTAAAATCAATTTGTCATGGCCCTTCGGAGGACTCGAGGACAACTCAGGAGCAACAGCCACAGACCCAGAAGGGGAAACAGAGGAAACTCCTGAGAATGCAGCTCCTACTCCCCCTCAGCTGGAGAGCATCCAAGGCACAGCTGAAGCCCTTCAGCCAGAATCAAACAGCAACCAGGAGGCTCCCCTCTCACCTGCAGAGCAAAGACAACAGAAAGTCAGGCAGGAGAGTGGCCGGCCTGTCCGTTTAAGACTGGCATGCTTGCACAAGCCAGAGGGGTGATTGTTCCACCTGTCTGCAGAGGTGTTCGTTAAAAGATAGACCCTGGCTTCAGAGTGTTGCTGACTACAATGTCAGGCATGACCACTGTGTATCTTCCTATCTCCTGAACCTTGACTTGAACTGACCTCTTGGCAAACTGGACCCGGACCTTCACTGACATATCTTCTGGATTTCTGGCTTGGCAAGTAAGCTTGGAACGGGTCCTGCCCTTATCTTGCTTCCTCCTTGCTAGCCTGGCAGGTTTATAGCGAAGCTGCCGGCTGAGGACTTTACAGCCTGGCAATTACCAAGGAATTTCCAGCCCTGCCTGCATCCCCACCGACGCTGCTGTCTCAGTGTAAAGCTGACACAAACACAACATCAAGAACAGTGAGATTGGCCCTCTATTTGTGGAGGTCACACAGGCTGTCTATCTGTGACTACTAAGTGAAACTGATCCCTCAGACTTTGCAAGATACGAAGCTACCTCAGTAGCAAAGCATGAACTTCAGTAGCAAAGCCAGAGGTGATGTGTTTGGGTTTAATTAAATTATTGGTGATTGTGTGCTCTTGGGAATGCAAATGTCCTATGGGCCTCCTTTTCTTCTCTGTGCTGTTAGTATGGGATAACTTACTTGCCCTCCAACAAGAAGTATACTCTGTGGGGCTCTTCAACAATGTTCAGAAATCCTGCAACATTGTGGAATGTACATAATATTATAGTTTGTCTGGATGAATTACATATGAATGACAAAATATGTACCCTATACAGCATTTGAAACAGATGCTGGGTTCTCCAACAGATGCACAGGTGCATCATATAGTGGAGGCAGAAAGACAAGGTGGAGTAGTCATGGTTGTAGGCTCTGAAAGAGTGGTCTTCAACTGAGAACTTTCTTGTGCGGCAAGCCATGCAAAGAGGCCAGGTCTTTAGCTGGGACTCCCCTTTTAAGGGCAGCTAAGCCCTGCTGTGTTATCCTGCAAGACCTGACCTCGTGAGACCATCCACTGCCCCAAGGTCTGTCCATGAAGGCTGCATTAGATGACCCCATTGTGAAGGGCAGTAGACCATAAGTAAATGGTTAACTACACAGAGTTGAAGTTATGCAACTTCAGTATACTCATCATTGTGTTGGAGCAATGAAATACACTTTTTAATGTTTATTTGATGAACATGTTAAGAAGTGAAAAATAAAAAAAAAATTAGTTTCCTGACTAAGCATTGGTATTTATTTAAAGAAAACCCCCATAAATGATGGTGATGATCAACGATGTATTCATTACTTTTGACCACTACATTTTAAAAAATCTTCCTGGTCATTCTCTTCAACTTTGGGATGAACGTCCTGTTCCTCAGCTAGTCTTTCAGCTAGTACTGCAAAGAAACCCAAACAAGGAAGCAACACTACAATCTGACAGAAAATTTCATTGAATGCGTACTCAGAATTGCAAAGGAGAAGTTTTAAACATGCTCTTCCAATGGAGCTTTGTTGCCCCAAATTACTTGTATTTTTGAGAGATTAGTGTGATACTTCCTGGTTGTCATCCTTAGAGGAAAGACTGCATTCACATGAATAGTTGCGTCCTTATCTCTCACAACACCAGTGTTCAGAATCTCCCACAGTGCATTGGGATGAAAGATATAGAGTGAAATCTAATATGCTGAGCACATGTCTGCTTGCATAATGAAGGGTCTCTCCAACCAGTCCAGAGCTCCCAATAGTCCAGAGCTAACAGAGCAGGGGGATTTGATCCTGCGGGGTGCTGCATTGTAAGCACTTACCGCACAGGGAGGCACTCTCAAAGGAGCACCCTGCAGCCCACAGAATTCAATCCTTCTGGAGTCTTCTTCCCCAGTGCATTCCCTGCAGGGAACATGTTCACAAAGAAGACTCCAGCAGTCTTCTCCTTATGTGTCCTAAACAACCCCAACATTCAACTTCCTTGAATGCCTGTTGGTTCCAGCATTTTGAGAGAGGGAGAAAACCATCACTCTACCTACTTTCTCCACCCTATGCAAAGTGTTGTAAACATCTACCACATCCCATCTTCTTGGTTTTTTTTTCTAGACTAAAAAGCCTGACACAGTATAATCTTTTCTTCCCCTAAAGCTTTTGGTTGCTCTTTCCTGCTCCTTTTCCAGATCCACAACATCCTTTCAGAGATGCATCTACTAGAACTATATAGTTTTCCACATAGGACCACACTATAGCTTTGTATAAAAGGCATTACTATATGGCAGTGAGGTAGTATGTTCCTTTACAATAGGGTCATCCTAGACCTCTGCAGCTTCAGGGTACCAGTGGTGCTTTAGATCACAACATAACCATTGTTTCATCAAGTCCAAGTGTGACACATTGGAGATGTTTGCCGTACTGTGCTGATTATATTTTAAAGCTAAACAAAATGTGATGTTTGCCATGGGTTTATACAAGTATACTTAACCTGGACACCTTCATTTTGGATAAGATGCAGCTGAGAGCTCTTGATGTGGAACATGCTCCCAAGCTCTTTCAGAATCTGAACATGTTGGAATCAGCTCACCAATCCTGAAATACACTGTGCCCTTGTTTCAGAGGTTTGTGGGTGAGATCTTGTTATGTGTCGTACCTGTATCAACCCCCCCCAAAAAACAAAGAAAACTTGCACTGAGGTGCAAAGAACAGGACTTTCTCTGCCGCTTTCCTAGATCTATGGGACAGCTCCTGCCCTAGGTAGATTCATGCGTCCCTCAGTCTGTCAAAAGTCCTTCATTGGATCTCCAGGTGCCTCCATTTGGCTCCATTGTACCCTTTTTTAGATCAGTGTTCTTCAACTTTGAGTCCCCAGATGTAGGACTACAACTCCCATGATCCCTTGACAAGTGGCTAAGCTGGCTGGGAATGATGAGAATTGTAGTCCAAGAACATTTGGGGATCCAGAATTGAAGAACAGTGTCTTAGAGCAATGTAGACACTTCTACAAGTTGTTCAGCCACCTGATCAGGTCCCTAATTATCCTCTTTCAGAATTCTGACATATTAGAAATAGCTCACCAATCCTGAAATGCACAATGCCCTTGTTTAAAAAGTCTATGGGCAATATCTTGCTCTGTGTCCTACCTGGATCATATGAAACCTACTGTCCTGGATCTGTGGGGCAGCTCCTTCTTCTGGGAGGCCCATGTGCCCTGATGCTTTTGGCATTCTTTCTATAGGATCTGCAGGTGCTTCCATTTGTCTGTATTGTATCAAATCCTATATAAATGTAGACACCTACAAAAAGTTCAGCCATCTGAACAGGTCCCCAACTATGAGGTTTCTCCTCTGTTATCTTAATCATCTTCATCCTAATGATGTCTCAAGAATGATCTTATTTAAACAAAATCTACAACATTATGTGAAGAAAGGGGGGGAAACCTAATAATGGTCATATTTTCCCAATAGCTAAGAACATTGCAGACTGTTCAGCTCAGATTATTATTACTCTTTGGGACATCAAAACATGGTACTACTGCTACTTTTGGAGCTCTCACTTGTTCTGAGTCTACTGGTAGTTGGAGACAGTTGGGAGTGGTCATGCCCCCCACAAGACAAATCCTTTTGGAGGAGTTTTCCTCTCCCATCCCACTCCTTAGCAATGTGGCAGCAGAGTGAGCAAGAGTACAGGAATAGGCAGAGCGCGAGCGGGAGAGAGGGGGAGAGGGGGAGAGGGGGAGGGGGGGTCAGGTCAGGTCACAGTGAAGGAGTTGGATAAGTTTGGAGGCACAAGCTGGCAGATGTCAAAGTTATGCTAGCTCACGAAGCACATAGGTGAAAAAGTGGCACTGGAGGACCAACCATCAGTGTGTTTGAGTCTGGATCCTCTATGTGATGAGAATAAGTAAAACTCAGCAAGGTGCGCTATGGCTCTAAATGGAACTGTGGGCAAATACTTACAGTCTGTTCTAGACAAAGAAAGAGGCAGCATAGACCTATAGCTGGACCTGCTTCAAATTATGCAAGAATGTACAGCTTGCATGTTTACAACCCAAGGAATTTAGACGGTATCTGTGTTCTCTTTAAACCTTTTTATTAGTTCATCTACAGAGAACACAAGAGATTTTTATGAGTTCATCCACAGAGAATGCTTTTCCAAGAATTTAGGGGCACAAATACCTCTTCAAGCACATTTTGATTCAGTGCCATCATCTCCTGGAAAGGTCCGCTAAATGACATTTCTTCTTTATAAGAGACCTTCAGCTAAAGGAGACTCTTAGGGGCTTACAGGTAGAAGACAACTCTGAGGTCTCTGGTTTTGAGTGGCAGATGTCTACTACGTCAGGTAAGAAGGTCTTCCTGTGTGTAGATGTACTCCATCAGGCAGAGAGAAAGGGTGATATGGGTATGGGAAATGAGAGCAACTGTGCTTGGACAATCCAAGAGATTTCCAGAGAAGAAACAGAACTGAGAAATGTAATAAGAAGCTCCAGAGTTCCAATCTCTCTTTCTCTCTCTCTCCCTCTCTCAGACATCTCCTACTTCCTATTCTCTGGTTCTCCAGATGTTGCTGAACTACATTTTCCATCAGTCCTAGCAAGCATGGCCAACAGCCAGAAATGATTATTTGCCAGACATTATTTCTCCAGCCCTTGTTTTCAAAATACTCATGCCCATGTGTTGGCCTGCATCAATGACAGTAATGAGGCAGTGAAGGTTTTCTTACAAAGAGATGTAGCTTCATTGGGAAAAGCTTCATTAATTATTAGTATTTTACAGCTATGAAGGGTGCCCATAATGTGGTTAAGTTTATCTAGAAATGAATATGAATTGCCAGGTCATCATTGTGATGTCCCAAAGATCACAAATGATCTGATTTGAACACAAGCTGTGATATTTTTAGCTATGGGAAAATATAATCTTTATTAGGTTTTCCCCCTTTGTGCACAGAGCATCACAGACTGCATTCAGGTAGGCTCATTCTTGCTCTTTAGGACAACATCACAATGATAACTCAGCAACCCTTATTCATTTCTTGATAAAGATAACACAAAGGAAAAAATCATAATTAGGAACCTCCCCAGGTGGCTAAATACCTTGTAGAAGTGTCTAGATCAATCTAAGCAGGGCCGACTCCAGGCATGCGGGGGCCCTTGTTCATCAGCTTGCCCTGGCCCCCTGGTGTATGTGTGTGTGTCTGTGAGTGGGTGCGCGTGCATGCGCACCCCCCCCACCTGTCTAATCTTTACCATTGCCCTTAATGAAGATGGCAGCCACAGTTTCCCTAAGGGGAATGAAACCTCCGCTGCCATCTTTGTTGATGTCACACGTGTGCATGCTACACGCACACATCTCTGCCATCTACTAAGATGGCGGCAGCGACTTCAGTACATTAGGGAACCTGCGGCTACCATCTTCATTAAGGGCAATGCTAAAAAGCTGGCTGACAGGTAAGTGTGGGGCGTGTGGGGGTGTGGATCGTGGAAGGGGAGCGGAGGGCCCTTCAGGGGCTCCTGTAGTTCAGGGGCCCTCAGGCGAGTGCCCAACCTGGCCGCCCTTTAGAACCAGCCCTGAATCTAAGATATGATTCACTAATAGTCAAAAAAACTGCTGTGATTTAAGAATGTACCTATAGCCAACAGATATTGCTATCAAACTTTAAAAGACAGGAAATTAGGCAGCTATAGTGAATGCACCAGGGGAGCAGGAGACCTGACCTCCTCTCTGAGATATTGTATTGCCCCACAAAATTGTAAAAATGCAAACACAATTGGGGTTGGTCTTTCGCAATCCAATCCACTTCCTGTGTAGCTTGGAAGAATTTGGTAACATGTGCCTCTGAGCATATGGGAGGGGAGGAGGGAGGACAGGGGCATTGGGGGGAGGAGGGCAGGTTTGATCATTTGCATGCTTATTGCGTTCAGTGAGATTTAATCCTTTAATGTTTAGGAAAGATGAAACTCACCTGGGGAAGAGTCAAGAAGGGGGAGGGGGAGTGAGGGGAGTGGAGGGGATTGGATGGTTGGGCACTGCACAGAGGGAAAGCCCTTCTCCTTTCCAAAAGGAAAACATTGTTAGCAGTACATTATTGAGGGAGGTTAAAGCCACCTTTTTATTCTACAGCAGATCTCTAACTCTGCAGCCTTTTAATCAGCTAGGTTTTAGTTAGTTTTTAATTAGCAAGCTTTAGTTTGTGATTTACTTTCTTCCGTGCCTCAGTTATTGCCCCTTCAGACTAATAAAATAAATATTCTCCTCGTTTCAGCATAACACTCTGTTTTGTCATTGGTGTTGTTCAGACAACTCCAACTGCACAAAATTTCTAAACTTGGAGGGTGGGGCTTAAATAGGAAATGAGACTGTGCAGAAGAACAGACTTAACCCAATATCCTTCTAGGCATTCCAGGTGGGGGTTTTTGTATGCAGATAATTACCTTTTTTCCTGATGAAATATTTGATTTTTGTGTGACTCTTGAATGTCCGTGAGTCCTCCAAAGATTAGGACCAGGCAGCTATAATCTTTGCCTTCATTTCACTTGCAGCAGCCAATAGTCTTTAGTAAATTCTCACAGACCGTAGATGAAATGGTATAACTGTAGACCAGCTGTACAACTTCAGATTACAGAAGGAGGTTGAGCTTACCAAATGCTCACTATTATTTAGAATGAAGGAACATTTAGTCATCTCATCCTCCTTCAGTAGTCTGAAGTGGTACAGCAGGTCTACAGTTTTGTCATTTCATCTACTCTCTGTGAGACAATAACATCCCTCCCCTCTGCACTAGGGAACCCCAGTCAGCTTATTTACAAGTATACAGTTTGAGCAGTTGTGTGGCAAAATGGGGTAGGGTAGGGTGCAATGGTGTCAATTCTACTGTCTGTGACATCATTCAGCCCAGACCCACAACACATTCTGCTGCATTAGAACCAAAGGCCAAAATGATTTTTCTAGCCCTTGTTTTCCATCCTAACTTATCAACTTATTTTGCAAATACTCATGCAGATACGTGTTGGGCTTTTAATACCTTCATCGATGGCAGCTTTTCTTTGCAACAAGATGCAAATTCACCGAGAAAAGCTTCATTCATTGACTTATAACAGTTTTAAAACGCTGGAAGTCTTTGCCCACAAGAAAGGTAGTTAAGTTTATCCGGTAATGAATATCTCTTCCAAGTCATCTTTCTGATGTTATGTCCTAAAGAGCAAGATGATTTGAATTGAACACAGTCTGTCATTTTCATTTGAGATAATCCCAGAATCATCACTGTCACTTGAGGCTCTGGTGATCTGGCTGGTTATGAGTGCCTATGCCTGGCTTTAGCTGATGTGTCAACTATGGCCTCTCTTGGACAGGGATAGTCTGGCCAATGGCACCCATGCTCTCCATTCTGGACTATTGTAATGTGATCTATGTGAGGCTGCTCTTGGAGATGATTCAAAGGTTACAACTAGTGCAAAATGCTGCAGCAAGGGCTGTGTCAGAAGCATTCGGTCATGCCCAAATAAAACCCTATTTTGAAACATCTGCATCGGTTGCCATTTGTCTTCGAGGTGCTTATGTTGACTTAAGTCCTAAATTATTTGTGACCGAAGTACTTGAAAGAGGTCCTTCTTCCATATCAACCTGTCCATCTCCTTAGATCAGAAAATGAGGCCCTCCTGTGTTCGATGAAATATGAGGTGTGGGGGTTCTGGGGCAGTGGTTCTATCTATATGAAACTTACTCCCCATTGAGGTGTGTCTGGCCACTTTGTTATTTTGAACAACAGGAAAAAACCAACTTCTTCTGCCAAGCTTTCTTGGGGTGGGTGGGGTGTGGTAGGAGAGTTTGAGTTTCTTCCTGTTGTAAAGTTTTTATGATGTGGCTTTCTATGTTGTAATTTGAAATTGGTAGAGTTTTATTAGGGTTACCCTTGCTTTATTTTTGTACACCACTCTGTGAAGGATGTTATATAGTATTCATATAAATCGAAAATAAAATAAAATAAAGATATGGGGTGGAGGAAGTATTGTCCCAGATACTTAAACCAAGTGGGACTTTTAGGGACAAAACCAGCCCTTTGAATTGACCTTGAAAACGGGACATTTAAATCACGTGGCTTCCTTCGAAGAATCATGGCAGCTTTAGTTTGTTAAGGGTGCTTGGAATTGAAGCTCTGTTAGGGGTAAACTCCAGTTCCCAGGATTCACTGGGGGCAACCGTGATTGTTAAAATGGTATAAATGAGCTTTAAATGTATGCTGTGGATGTGATCTAGATCTCTTAGGACTGGTGTTGTATGATGCCTGCAGTGTGTGCCAGTTAACAGTACTGACTCTGGCATTTTCAACCAGTTGAAGCTTCTGAACTCAGTCTTGCATAGAACGCATTGCAATGATACAGCAGATAGGTATCACCAAGGTGCAGTTAGCACACTATGCGAGCGGAAAAGGCACTCTTGACCACAGCCGCCTGGAATCGTAGGCTGTGGATCCCCTCTTATAGATACGAGTATGATATGATTTATTTAAATTGATTTTAAAAAAATGTCTTTTTAAATTTGTATATTTGTTTTTAATTGCTGTAAACCGCCCAGAGAGCTTCGGCTGTGCGGCGGTATACAAATGCAATAAAAAATAAAATAAAATAAATATTTTCCTCAGACCTAAGAATGTCACAGACTGTGTTCAAGTCAGATTATTCTTGCTCTTTGAAAGATAACATGACAGTCATGACTCAGCAACACATATTCATTTCTGGATGAAGATAACAAACAAGGGAATTCTTAGTTAGATGCCTGTTTCTGTGGCTGAAGAGCTTGTACAAGTGTCTACATTTATATAGGGTTTGATATGATATAGCCAAATGGAGGCACCTGCACATCCCACTGAAGGACTGTTGACAGCGGCTGCTTTCACACATGGGGCTAATAGCGCTAGTTTACCGGACTGAAAAGGTAGCACTTCGTTCCATATTTCAAAAATCCCTTTCACACTGCAGTACCTGTTATACCGGCATTTTGCGCAACAGTCTTTCACACACAGAGCAGAGTTTTTCTCCCCCCCTTCATTCGGCCTCACGCGACACCGGATGAGCTGGTTTGAGGCCTGTTCTTTTGGTGCATGGGGGGGTTGAAAGAGGGCGATCGCGATCAGCTGAGAGGCGCAGCAGCGCAGCAGCAGAGGCTCTGGTTGAGCACAAGCAGCAGCAGCAGCACACAGGCTGCTCTCTCAGGAGCAGCTGGGATCGGCTGGGAGGCGTGGCGGTGGCAGCGTGGCGGTGGCAGTGTGGCAGCACGTGAAGGCTGCATGCTGGGAGGGCTGTCGGTAAGGGCGGGAACGCACTGCATGCTGGGAGGGCTGTTACATGAGCAGCGGCAGCTAGCGCAAAACTCCTGCAATCTTCCGGTTTCCCAGCCTGCTATTGGAATTTTTCAGGTATCATTTCTTAAGGAAATTAGTGCTAAACATCCAACACATTCCGCCAGAATTCCGGAGCTACCCGTTATGTCGTGTGAAAGCTCAAATTTTATGCGCAAATTAACAGGAAATAAATCGTCAGAATAACGGAATAAAGTGCAGTGTGAAAGGGGCCAGCATCAGGGGCACCTGGGGTTCCCTAGGAAAAGAGCTGCCCTACCTCTGTAGCTATCTGCACTATTTATGGACAACCACAAACTGGTCAAGTAAAAAGTGTCACTTCCCTTCCATTCACTTTCTGTTATGAATCCACAAATAGGCTCTTTGCTTTTAGACGCCCTGGAAATATTCTGGTTTACTGTCAAGATGGCAAACCAATTGATAGAGGGGATAATAGTGCCTAACTATAATTCAGCTTCAACATCTGTCAAGGCCCAGGAGCCCAGATGGCTCAGAAGGTCCACTGAAGGAAGTGTAAGCTTTCCAGTATTGTCACAGGAAGTCTAGAAGTAAAGAAAATCTCTTGACAAAGTTCTCCATATTGTACAAATTTGGCAAACAGGACTCAGTGTGGCTCAGTACAAAAGGCATATTGTAAACAATAGACAAGATTATATAACATGAACGTACATGACAAACAAGATGGTGCAAAATGTACCAAGGAAGGAGGTAAACTTGTTTTTAGGGTTCAAGTTAAAGTTGTAAACTTAATTGTGATGAGTAGAGATAATGATAAGAAAAACAACATGTGTGTGGAGTGATAGGAATAGATAAAGGTGATTTGCCCAGACAATAACGTCTGCTGCCTCCATGTCAGTGGGGCAGGTTTAGGAACTTGCCCAATTCAAGCACACCTTGGTAGACCCCTCACAACACCTGAAGAGGTAGGACACTGCTGATGATGCTTGATGTGGCTTCCTTCTCCTCCTCATAAAGGGATTCACCTTGCATCGGGAGTGTGTACTCCTGTCTCCCACTACCAGCAGAGTCAGAGCAGGGAAGAGGTGGTGATGCTCCTGAAAATCAACCCTCTCTTTGTAGAGGGGATACACCTGATTTGGGGAGGAGGGAGGAGATCTTGTCACCTCTTCTGCCTCTGCTCTTTCTACCAGTTCATTCCTGAGCTCAACTCAAGGCGTTCCATCAAGTATTGTGGTCCCAAGCCCTGTAAGGCTTTATAGGATAAAACCAGCAATTGGGTGGGTTTTAAAAACCCTAATTCAAACTTATAGTCAGGAGGGGGACAAGGGAAGATGATACAGCGGGGGGAGGGGTCAATTCTGTCAGGCGCTGCTTCATAAGACCCTTCCCACAGCTGGTGAGCAGAGAATGTGATCCTGCAGGGTGTTCCTTCATAAGACCCTTCCCACCCCCCATGGAAGGCTCTTGAGAAGCAGCAAACTCCATCCTGCAGCCTGCAGGGTTGAATCCTCCACTGAATAGCTGGTGAGCAGAGGAATGCATCCGGCTGTTGTCTGCTTCCCCAGTACATTCCCTGTAGGGGACATGCTGGCAAGGCAGAACACTGGAGCCTTCCTGCCAGATGACCCCCCCCCCGGATGAGGATGTCTGTCCCCTTTTGTTTAAGAACAACCATTGATAGTGAAGCACCCTCCCTATAGAAATCCCACACGTGCAAATATTGTGAGGCTTCCAGGCACGGATATCATACGGTCTCCCTTCATTCCTCAACATGGGGTGAAACTGTAAAGGGAGCAAGGCAGAAAGTTCTGGAACCAGAATTGTTGCCCATTTAATCCATATCCTAAATAATGTCAACATGAACCAGTTGGCCAAGTATGGAAAGGAACTGAATTTATTAAGGCCAATTCTCGGTGCTCTAAAGGGATACTCTCAGATATTTCTAATATTATTGCTTTCAAGCCTCCCTCCCCGTCATTCAGTTTCTTATTTTCCAGTGAAATATAGGAAGGGAGACAGCTTTCCACCTAAGAAGAAGGTACACTTTCTTCTTACCCAAAGTTTAGACACAATTGCCTTCTTTTGCTCAAATGTCTGCTGGAGTTTTCAGCAACGTGACTTGTACACGGAGTGATGAGAGGGGCAATGTGATATCTTAAGATCTCAATTAAGATTGATGCAAGACTTCTTGGAAGAAATGCCAAGCTCCAGAACTGTCCAGGTGGTGATGGAAATAAAACAGAACCTCGTGACGCACAGAGAACATTACATATTTGCTTATGCCCATCAATTCTCCAGTATGACTCCAGCTCCTATTCTGTTTCTCCATTCCTCCCTGGCTCCCCATCTCTGCAGATAACCTTATAAAAGTGTAAACAAATAAATAGTCTTTAAAAAATTCTAGACAGATTCTAGCTCAGATTAAAAAAAGAAATCCACCCAGTTTGGAACATGTTCTTTTATTGCGGTTTTATCATCCTGGATTATTTGTATGACTAAGAGATTGGCTCTTCTTTGTACAGCAGCGACTACATACAGGACAACTGCTGTGCTCCCACCGCTCACCAGCCCAAGGTCCGCAATCTTCCAGAAGGAAGATAATGGTCAAAGATAATGGGGGAATACCATGACCAGTCTTCTGATTGTAAAATGGGGGGTCTCCCAGCCCTCCAGAGATGATTGGGAGTGTGCAGGGCATGTGTAAAGAGGATAGGGTGAGGAAGTCCTATCGTGCGAACAGAAGTGCATTCATCTCACACCACAGACCAAGACAGCTGGATAATATAATCCATTTGTACAAGTTCAGCTTTCTCCGCTATAGTAATCCTCACACACACTATTGTTGCAACACAGCATGCACACACACTATTGTTGCAAGAATCACAAAACCCAAATTCATGTGAGATAAAGTTTAGACATATTCCATGAGGGTAGTGGGCGCTGGTATTGAAAACATAGGAGTCTCCAAGCCGGTGAAATCTGAAAATAAGAGGTCTCTGCTGCAGTGCCAAGACCCCAGCCTCAGCCAGTGGTTCCCAACGTAGAAGTAATCCGGGGGGGCGCAAATTAGAAAAGAAATTTATTATTATTATTATTATTATTATTAAAAAATTCTTCACTCCCTGGACACCACCATTTTACAAAACTCCTGCACAACAGCTTTGCCTACGGCCCAGCAGCTGCGTTTGCCAGCCCTGCCTATCTAGGCCAACATCAGGAAAAAAAACTCAGCTTAGAGGCAAAAATGGAATATGGACTGCCTTCAAGTCAATCCCAAGTTATGGCTACCCTATGAATAGGGATTTCATGGTAAGCGGTATTCAGAGGGGGTTTCCCATTGCCTCCCTCTGAGGCTAGTCCTCCCCAGCTGGCTAGGGCCTGCTCAGCTTGCCACAGCTGCACAAGCCAGATCCTTTCTGGTCTGCAACTGCCAGCTGGGGGGCAACTGGGCTCCTTGGGACTATGCAGCTCGCCCACGGCTGCACAGGTGGCAGGGCACATAACCACTGAGCCACTCACTGTCAGGGTGATCTTTAGCTGGCCCTTGACACCCAGGAGACATGAGCTGGGATTTGAACTCACAGACACTGGACTCCCAGCCAGGCTCTCCTCTCCACTGTGCTATTGGGGATTAAAATAACCAATACTGGGTGTAGAGGGAAAGGCACTGCTCCACTGAATCGCAGTAGTGCCTGGGACTCTTGAAGTTCCTTGCCAGGATCACCTGCAGCAAAAAATAATAATTTAAAAAGCCCGTGCCAATGCCTTGTGAGATATTGTAGCTGATGATGGTGCTTTGAAGTGTAAAGTCAGAGAGGTTTTCCCCATTGTCGGAAATACTAGAAATAGTCCTTTCTATCACCTTAGAGGCGGAGGGGGAGGATTAAGGTGATAGATACTGAGATTTTTTTTAAAAAATAAGCAAATAAGGGACACAAGCAACAGAAAAGATGAAATGCAAGGAAACATGAGGGGAGGAAGAAAGCACACAGTAGGAAAAAGAAGAGATTTAAGACTCAGCGAGGACAGAGCAGTCACCAAACAGAATGTCCTCTGAACTGAGACAGGAAACGGACAGAGCCTGAACGAGAGGGGAGGAGCAGATTCTTTGCTGAAGCATTTCCCGTCTCTGAGCTGTAGGGGGAGTTACAGTACCCACCTGGAGACCTCTGTCATCCATGAGATACTGCTCTCACTACCAATATAGCAGAGCTTGGAAAAGTTACTTTTTTGAACTACAACTGCCATCAGCCCCAGCCAGCATGGCCACTGGATTGGGCTGATGGGAGTCGTAGTTCAAAAAAGTAACTTTTCCAAGCTCTGCAATATAGTAAGGCCTTTCTATACAAATCCGTGATGTGGCCACACTTGGAATAATGTGCATCGTTCTGGTGGCTGCATGTCAGAAAGAATATTGCAGAGCTGGAAAAGGAGCAGGAAAGAGCAACCAAAATGATCAGGAGAAGGAAAGTCTCTACTATTTGAGGATTTTTAGTTGGGAAATAAAAGCAAGAAGAAGGGATATGGTAGAGGTATATAACATTGTGCATGGCCTGGAGAAAGTGGACTCTCTCTCTCTGAAAATACTAGAACTAGTAATCATCTTGATTCCATATGGAATCATAAAGGAAGCCACAGACCTGAACTTACAAGATCTGAACAGGGTGGTTTATGACAGACACTACTGGGGGTCGCTGATTCATAGGGTCATCATAAGTCGTAATCGACTTGAAGGCATATAACAACAACAACAAGTAGTCATCTAATGAAGTCAAATGGTGAGGAGATTCAGGACACACAAAAGGAAGCCGCACAGGTCTTCGGCAGTTTGGGATACAAACACAACATCAAGGACAGTGAGATTGGCCCTCTATTTGTGGAGGTCACACAGGCTGTCTATCTGTGAGCAGGGAAGAGGTGGTGATGCTTCTGAAAATCAACCCTGTCTTTGTTGAGGGGATACACCTGATTTAGGGAGGAGATCTTGTCACCTCTTCTGCTTCTGCTCTTTCTACCAGTTCATTCCTGGGCTCAACTCAAGGTGTTCAGTGTTTAAAGCCCTAAATGGCTTAGGTCTGAAATGTCTGAAAGATTGCCTCCTTCCCTACAGACCTTCTCAGGTGTTGAGATCAGCAGAGGAGGCCTTCTTGGTAATTCCCCCACCCTCAGAAACTTGGGGGTGGGTGGGCTGAGCGAGGGCATTCTTTGCAGCAGCCCCTACATTGTTGAACTCCCTGCCTGCTGAGGTGGATCTGGCAACTTTGCTGTACAGTTTCAGGAGAACGCTGAAGATGCAGCTCTTTACCCTTTGACACCTCAGGCATATATTTTCAGGACCCACCCTGTTTTATTTTATTGTTTTTAATACTGTATTTTAAAATTGTAACCTGCCCATGGACCTCCGGGTGAAGGGAAGGTGATAAAGACTAATACTAATAATACTCATGCTAATTATCATCATCAACAACAACGTCATCATAATCTTCCCAGAAACTGCCTTTGGGGCAACACTAGCTTTGCCACTCTTCAGCTTTTGATGGTCAGTGGAAAGTGGTCAATGTAACACCATTTACAATAAATAAGTAATTTGCTAAATGGTCCTAAACAGATTCTCCAAAATGCCTGCCTCCCTACTTCTGTCATATGCTTGGGGAGGGTGCTATCCCTGCAATTCAGAAAAGGAGATGCACAGATTTATTGGGATAAATGTGTACTAAAATGCTGAGAAATATTCAAGAGGACTTGCAAAAAATTAAACTCCCTCAGAAATATAGAGAGCTGAATTTAAAACTGGGAAAGTGTAAGAATTGTGAGAAACAAACGGACAGATTAGTCCATCTCTAGCACACACACAACTCACAAGCCCCTTACATACACAAGCCATGCATGCACAACTCGAAACCTTTCCTGCGCACAGAAGTCCTTCAGAAAAATACACATGCTCACACACCAGCTTCACACAAAACGCACAATCACGTCTTGCAAACATGCACACACACACAACCTTTCAGGCATCATTAGCAAAACAGGAGCAAAGAGCGGGGCTGTGCCAGACCTCACATCCACCATCCAGCCCTTCCTCTTTCATCTTTCTTGGGCCTCCACATTTCTAGTTGTATGCATGGAGGTCTTTCTAAAGAGTTGCAAGACTGGTTTTGGGCTTGGGGGTAGCGTGTTTATTCTCTATCCCCATCACAAGGAATTCAGTTCATATCTTCTGTTCAATGGCAATCTTTACTTTACTTTCTTCCGTGCCTCAGTTATTGTCCCTTCAGACTAATAAAATAAATATTCTCCTCGTTTCAGCATAACACTCTGTTTTGTCATTGGTGTTGTTCAGACAACTCCAACTGCACAAAATTTCTAAACTTGGAGGGTGGGGCTTAAATAGGAAATGAGACTGTGCAGAAGAACAGACTTAACCCAATATCCTTCTAGGCATTCCAGGTGGGGGTTTTTGTATGCAGATAATTACCTTTTTTTTCCTGATGAAATATTTGATTTTTGTGTGACTCTTGAATGTCCATGAGTCCTCCAAAGATTAGGACCAGGCAGCTATAATCTTTGCCTTCATTTCACTTGCAGCAGCCAATAGTCTTTAGTAAATTCTCACAGACCGTAGATGAAATGGTAAAACTGTAG
This sequence comes from Rhineura floridana, assembly GCF_030035675.1. NCBI lineage: Eukaryota > Metazoa > Chordata > Lepidosauria > Squamata > Rhineuridae > Rhineura > Rhineura floridana. The sequence goes on from NC_084490.1 coordinate 13,625,582, forward strand.
ACCAGCTGTACAACTTCAGATTACAGAAGGAGGTTGAGCTTACCAAATGCTCACTATTATTTAGAATGAAGGAACATTTAGTCATCTCATCCTCCTTCAGTAGTCTGAAGTGGTACAGCAGGTCTACAGTTTTGTCATTTCATCTACTCTCTGTGAGACAATAACACCCCTCCCCTCTGCACTAGGGAACCCCAGTTAGCTTATTTACAAGTATACAGTTTGAGCAGTTGTGTGGCAAAATGGGGTAGGGTAGGGTGCAATGGTGTCAATTCTACTGTCTGTGACATCATTCAGCCCAGACCCACAACACATTCTGCTGCATTAGAACCAAAGGCCAAAATGATTTTTCTAGCCCTTGTTTTCCATCCTAATTTATCAACCTATTTTGCAAATACTCATGCAGATACGTGTTGGGCTTTTAATACCTTCATCGATGGCAGCTTTTCTTTGCAACAAGATGCAAATTCACCGAGAAAAGCTTCATTCATTGACTTATAACAGTTTTAAAACGCTGGAAGTCTTTGCCCACAAGAAAGGTAGTTAAGTTTATCCGGTAATGAATATCTCTTCCAAGTCATCTTTCTGATGTTATGTCCTAAAGAGCAAGATGATTTGAATTGAACACAGTCTGTCATTTTCATTTGAGATAATCCCAGAATCATCACTGTCACTTGAGGCTCTGGTGATCTGGCTGGTTATGAGTGCCTATGCCTGGCTTTAGCTGATGTGTCAACTATGGCCTCTCTTGGACAGGGATAGTCTGGCCAATGGCACCCATGCTCTCCATTCTGGACTATTGTAATGTGATCTATGTGAGGCTGCTCTTGGAGATGATTCAAAGGTTACAACTAGTGCAAAAAGCTGCAGCAAGGGCTGTGTCAGAAGCATTCGGTCATGCCCAAATAAAACCCTATTTTGAAACATCTGCATCGGTTGCCATTTGTCTTCGAGGTGCTTATGTTGACTTAAATCCTAAATTATTTGTGACCGAAGTACTTGAAAGAGGTCCTTCTTCCATATCAACCTGTCCATCTCCTTAGATCAGAAAATGAGGCCCTCCTGTGTTCGATGAAATATGAGGTGTGGGGGTTCTGGGGCAGTGGTTCTATCTATATGAAACTTACTCCCCATTGAGGTGTGTCTGGCCACTTTGTTATTTTGAACAACAGGAAAAAACCAACTTCTTCTGCCAAGCTTTCTTGGGGTGGGTGGGGTGTGGTAGGAGAGTTTGAGTTTCTTCCTGTTGTAAAGTTTTTATGATGTGGCTTTCTATGTTGTAATTTGAAATTGGTAGAGTTTTATTAGGGTTGCCCTTGCTTTATTTTTGTACACCACTCTGTGAAGGATGTTATATAGTATTCATATAAATCGAAAATAAAATAAAATAAAGATATGGGGTGGAGGAAGTATTGTCCCAGTTACTTAAACCAAGTGGGACTTTTAGGGACAAAACCAGCCCTTTGAATTGACCTTGAAAATGGGACATTTAAATCACGTGGCTTCCTCCGAAGAATCATGGCAGCTTTAGTTTGTTAAGGGTGCTTGGAATTGAAGCTCTGTTAGGGGTAAACTCCAGTTCCCAGGATTCACTGGGGGCAACCGTGATTGTTAAAATGGTATAAATGAGCTTTAAATGTATGCTGTGGATGTGATCTAGATCTCTTAGGACTGGTGTTGTATGATGCCTGCAGTGTGTGCCAGTTAACAGTACTGACTCTGGCATTTTCAACCAGTTGAAGCTTCTGAACTCAGTCTTGCATAGAACGCATTGCAATGATACAGCAGATAGGTATCACCAAGGTGCAGTTAGCACACTATGCGAGCGGAAAAGGCACTCTTGACCACAGCCGCCTGGAATCGTAGGCTGTGGATCCCCTCTTATAGATACGAGTATGATATGATTTATTTAAATTGATTTTAAAAAAATGTCTTTTTAAATTTGTATATTTGTTTTTAATTGCTGTAAACCGCCCAGAGAGCTTCGGCTATGGGGCGGTATACAAATGCAATAAAAAATAAAATAAAATAAATCTTTTCCCCAGACCTAAGAATGTCACAGACTGTGTTCAAGTCAGATTATTCTTGCTCTTTGAAAGATAACATGACAGTCATGACTCAGCAACACATATTCATTTCTGGATGAAGATAACAAACAAGGGAATTCTTAGTTAGATGCCTGTTTCTGTGGCTGAAGAGCTTGTACAAGTGTCTACATTTATATAGGGTTTGATATGATATAGCCAAATGGAGGCACCTGCACATCCCACTGAAGGACTGTTGACAGCGGCTGCTTTCACACATGGGGCTAATAGCGCTAGTTTACCGGACTGAAAAGGTAGCACTTCGTTCCATATTTCAAAAATCCCTTTCACACTGCAGTACCTGTTATACCGGCATTTTGCGCAACAGTCTTTCACACACAGAGCAGAGTTTTTCTCCCCCCCTTCATTCGGCCTCACGCGACACCGGATGAGCTGGTTTGAGGCCTGTTCTTTTGGTGCATGGGGGGGTTGAAAGAGGGCGATCGCGATCAGCTGAGAGGCGCAGCAGCGCAGCAGCAGAGGCTCTGGTTGAGCACAAGCAGCAGCAGCAGCACACAGGCTGCTCTCTCAGGAGCAGCTGGGATCGGCTGGGAGGCGCGGCGGTGGCAGCGTGGCGGTGGCAGTGTGGCAGCACGTGAAGGCTGCATGCTGGGAGGGCTGTCGGTAAGGGCAGGAATGCACTGCATGCTGGGAGGGCTGTTACATGAGCAGCGGCAGCTAGCGCAAAACTCCTGCAATCTTCCGGTTTCCCAGCCTGCTATTGGAATTTTTCAGGTATCATTTCTTAAGGAAATTAGTGCTAAACATCCAACACATTCCGCCAGAATTCCGGAGCTACCCGTTATGTCGTGTGAAAGCTCAAATTTTATGCGCAAATTAACAGGAAATAAATTGTCAGAATAACGGAATAAAGGGCAGTGTGAAAGGGGCCAGCATCAGGGGCACCTGGGGTTCCCTAGGAAAAGAGCTGCCCTACCTCTGTAGCTATCTGCACTATTTATGGACAACCACAAACTGGTCAAGTAAGAAGTGTCACTTCCCTTCCATTCACTTTCTGTTATGAATCCACAAATAGGCTCTTTGCTTTTAGACGCCCTGGAGATTCTGTGGTTTACTGTCAAGATGGCAAACCAATTGATAGAGGGGATAATAGTGCCTAACTATAATTCAGCTTCAACATCTGTCAAGGCCCAGGAGCCCAGATGGCTCAGAAGGTCCACTGAAGGAAGTGTAAGCTTTCCAGTATTGTCACAGGAAGTCTAGAAGTAAAGAAAATCTCTTGACAAAGTTCTCCATATTGTACAAATTTGGCAAACAGGACTCAGTGTGGCTCAGTACAAAAGGCATATTGTAAACAATAGACAAGATTATATAACATGAACGTACATGACAAACAAGATGGTGCAAAATGTACCAAGGAAGGAGGTAAACATGTTTTTAGGGTTCAAGTTAAAGTTGTAAACTTAATTGTGATGAGTAGAGATAATGATAAGAAAAACAACATGTGTGTGGAGTGATAGGAATAGATAAAGGTGATTTGCCCAGACAATAATGTCTGCTGCCTCCATGTCAGTGGGGCAGGTTTAGGAACTTGCCCAATTCAAGCACACCTTGGTAGACCCCTCACAACACCTGAAGAGGTAGGACACTGCTGATGATGCTTGATGTGCCTTCCTTCTCCTCCTCATAAAGGGATTCACCTTGCATCGGGAGTGTGTACTCCTGTCTCCCACTACCAGCAGAGTCAGAGCAGGGAAGAGGTGGTGATGCTCCTGAAAATCAACCCTCTCTTTGTAGAGGGGATACACCCGATTTGGGGAGGAGGGAGGAGATCTTGTCACCTCTTCTGCCTCTGCTCTTTCTACCAGTTCATTCCTGGGCTCAACTCAAGGCGTTCCATCAGGTATTGTGGTCCCAAGCCCTGTAAGGCTTTATAGGATAAAACCAGCAATTGGGTGGGTTTTAAAAACCCTAATTCAAACTTATAGTCAGGAGGGGACAAGGGAAGATGATACAGCGGGGGGAGGGGTCAATTCTGTCAGGCGCTGCTTCATAAGACCCTTCCCACCCCCCATGGAAGGCTCTTGAGAAGCAGCAAACTCCATCCTGCAGCCTGCAGGGTTGAATCCTCCACTGAATTGCTGGTGAGCAGAGGAATGCATCCTGCTGTTGTCTGCTTCCCCAGTACATTCCCTGTAGGGGACATGCTGGCAAGGCAGAACACTGGAGCCTTCCTGCCAGATGACCCCCCCCCCGGATGAGGATGTCTGTCCCCTTTTGTTTAAGAACAACCATTGATAGTGAAGCACCCTCCCTATAGAAATCCCACACGTGCAAATATTGTGAGGCTTCCAGGCACGGATATCATACGGTCTCCCTTCATTCCTCAACATGGGGTGAAACTGTAAAGGGAGCAAGGCAGAAAGTTCTGGAGCCAGAATTGTTGCCCATTTAATCCATATCCTAAATAATGTCAACATGAACCAGTTGGCCAAGTATGGAAAGGAACTGAATTTATTAAGGCCAATTCTCGGTGCTCTAAAGGGATACTCTCAGATATTTCTAATATTATTGCTTTCAAGCCTCCCTCCCCGTCATTCAGTTTCTTATTTTCCAGTGAAATATAGGAAGGGAGACAGCTTTCCACCTAAGAAGAAGGTACACTTTCTTCTTACTCAAAGTTTAGACACAATTGCCTTCTTTTGCTCAAATGTCTGCTGGAGTTTTCAGCAACGTGACTTATACACGGAGTGATGAGAGGGGCAATGTGATATCTTAAGATCTCAATTAAGATTGATGCAAGACTTCTTGGAAGAAATGCCAAGCTCCAGAACTGTCCAGGTGGTGATGGAAATAAAACAGAACCTCGTGACGCACAGAGAACATTACATATTTGCTTATGCCCATCAATTCTCCAGTATGACTCCAGCTCCTATTCTGTTTCTCCATTCCTCCCTGGCTCCCCATCTCTGCAGATAACCTTATAAAAGTGTAAACAAATAAATAGTCTTTAAAAAATTCTAGACAGATTCTAGCTCAGATTAAAAAAAGAAATCCACCCAGTTTGGAACATGTTCTTTTATTGCGGTTTTATCATCCTGGATTATTTGTATGACTAAGAGATTGGCTCTTCTTTGTACAGCAGCGACTACATACAGGACAACTGCTGTGCTCCCACCGCTCACCAGCCCAAGGTCCGCAATCTTCCAGAAGGAAGATAATGGTCAAAGATAATGGGGGAATACCATGACCAGTCTTCTGATTGTAAAATGGGGGGTCTCCCAGCCCTCCAGAGATGATTGGGAGTGTGCAGGGCATGTGTAAAGAGGATAGGGTGAGGAAGTCCTATCGTGCGAACAGAAGTGCATTCATCTCACACCACAGACCAAGACAGCTGGATAATATAATCCATTTGTACAAGTTCAGCTTTCTCCGCTATAGTAATCCTCACACACACTATTGTTGCAACACAGCATGCACACACACTATTGTTGCAAGAATCACAAAACCCAAATTCATGTGAGATAAAGTTTAGACATATTCCATGAGGGTAGTGGGCGCTGGTATTGAAAACATAGGAGTCTCCAAGCCGGTGAAATCTGAAAATAAGAGGTCTCTGCTGCAGTGCCAAGACCCCAGCCTCAGCCAGTGGTTCCCAACGTAGAAGTAATCCGGGGGGGCGCAAATTAGAAAAGAAATTTATTATTATTATTATTATTATTATTAAAAAATTCTTCACTCCCTGGACACCACCATTTTACAAAACTCCTGCACAACAGCTTTGCCTACGGCCCAGCAGCTGCGTTTGCCAGCCCTGCCTATCTAGGCCAACATCAGGAAAAAAAACTCAGCTTAGAGGCAAAAATGGAATATGGACTGCCTTCAAGTCAATCCCAAGTTATGGCTACCCTATGAATAGGGATTTCATGGTAAGCGGTATTCAGAGGGGGTTTCCCATTGCCTCCCTCTGAGGCTAGTCCTCCCCAGCTGGCTAGGGCCTGCTCAGCTTGCCACAGCTGCACAAGCCAGATCCTTTCTGGTCTGCAACTGCCAGCTGGGGGGCAACTGGGCTCCTTGGGACTATGCAGCTCGCCCACGGCTGCACAGGTGGCAGGGCACATAACCACTGAGCCACTCACTGTCAGGGTGATCTTTAGCTGGCCCTTGACACCCAGGAGACATGAGCTGGGATTTGAACTCACAGACACTGGACTCCCAGCCAGGCTCTCCTCCCCACTGTGCTATTGGGGATTAAAATAACCAATACTGGGTGTAGAGGGAAAGGCACTGCTCCACTGAATCGCAGTAGTGCCTGGGACTCTTGAAGTTCCTTGCCAGGATCACCTGCAGCAAAAAATAATAATAATTTAAAAAGCCCGTGCCAATGCCTTGTGAGATATTGTAGCTGATGATGGTGCTTTGAAGTGTAAAGTCAGAGAGGTTTTCCCCATTGTCGGAAATACTAGAAATAGTCCTTTCTATCACCTTAGAGGCGGAGGGGGAGGATTAAGGTGATAGATACTGAGATTTTTTTTAAAAAATAAGCAAATAAGGGACACAAGCAACAGAAAAGATGAAATGCAAGGAAACATGAGGGGAGGAAGAAAGCACACAGTAGGAAAAAGAAGAGATTTAAGACTCAGCGAGGACAGAGCAGTCACCAAACAGAATGTCCTCTGAACTGAGACAGGAAAGGGACAGAGCCTGAACGAGAGGGGAGGAGCAGATTCTTTGCTGAAGCATTTCCCGTCTCTGAGCTGTAGGGGGAGTTACAGTACCCACTTGGAGACCTCTGTCATCCATGAGATACTGCTCTCACTACCAATATAGCAGAGCTTGGAAAAGTTACTTTTTTGAACTACAACTCCCATCAGCCCCAGCCAGCATGGCCACTGGATTGGGCTGATGGGAGTCGTAGTTCAAAAAAGTAACTTTTCCAAGCTCTGCAATATAGTAAGGCCTTTCTATACAAATCCGTGATGTGGCCACACTTGGAATAATGTGCATCGTTCTGGTGGCTGCATGTCAGAAAGAATATTGCAGAGCTGGAAAAGGAGCAGGAAAGAGCAACCAAAATGATCAGGAGAAGGAAAGTCTCTACTATTTGAGGATTTTTAGTTGGGAAATAAAAGCAAGAAGAAGGGATATGGTAGAGGTATATAACATTGTGCATGGCCTGGAGAAAGTGGACTCTCTCTCTCTGAAAATACTAGAACTAGTAATCATCTTGATTCCATATGGAATCATAAAGGAAGCCACAGACCTGAACTTACAAGATCTGAACAGGGTGGTTTATGACAGACACTACTGGGGGTCGCTGATTCATAGGGTCATCATAAGTCGTAATCGACTTGAAGGCATATAACAACAACAACAAGTAGTCATCTAATGAAGTCAAATGGTGAGGAGATTCAGGACACACAAAAGGAAGCCGCACAGGTCTTCGGCAGTTTGGGATACAAACACAACATCAAGGACAGTGAGATTGGCCCTCTATTTGTGGAGGTCACACAGGCTGTCTATCTGTGAGCAGGGAAGAGGTGGTGATGCTTCTGAAAATCAACCCTGTCTTTGTTGAGGGGATACACCTGATTTAGGGAGGAGATCTTGTCACCTCTTCTGCTTCTGCTCTTTCTACCAGTTCATTCCTGGGCTCAACTCAAGGTGTTCAGTGTTTAAAGCCCTAAATGGCTTAGGTCTGAAATGTCTGAAAGATTGCCTCCTTCCCTACAGACCTTCTCAGGTGTTGAGATCAGCAGAAGAGGCCCTCTTGGTAATTCCCCCACCCTCAGAAACTTGGGGGTGGGTGGGCTGAGCGAGGGCATTCTTTGCAGCAGCCCCTACATTGTTGAACTCCCTGCCTGCTGAGGTGGATCTGGCAACTTTGCTGTACAGTTTCAGGAGAACGCTGAAGATGCAGCTCTTTACCCTTTGACACCTCAGGCATATACTTTCAGGACCCACCCTGTTTTATTTTATTGTTTTTAATACTGTATTTTAAAATTGTAACCTGCCCATGGACCTCCGGGTGAAGGGAAGGTGATAAAGACTAATACTAATAATACTCATGCTAATTATCATCATCAACAACAACGTCATCATAATCTTCCCAGAAACTGCCTTTGGGGCAACACTAGCTTTGCCACTCTTCAGCTTTTGATGGTCAGTGGAAAGTGGTCAATGTAACACCATTTACAATAAATAAATAATTTGCTAAATGGTCCTAAACAGATTCTCCAAATGCCTGCCTCCCTACTTCTGTCATATGCTTGGGGAGGGTGCTATCCCTGCAATTCAGAAAAGGAGATGCACAGATTTATTGGGATAAATGTGTACTAAAATGCTGAGAAATATTCAAGAGGACTTGCAAAAAATTAAACTCCCTCAGAAATATAGAGAGCTGAATTTAAAACTGGGAAAGTGTAAGAATTGTGAGAAACAAACGGACAGATTAGTCCATCTCTAGCACACACACAACTCACAAGCCCCTTACATACACAAGCCATGCATGCACAACTCGAAACCTTTCCTGCGCACAGAAGTCCTTCAGAAAAATACACATGCTCACACACCAGCTTCACACAAAACGCACAATCACGTCTTGCAAACATGCACACACACACAACCTTTCAGGCATCATTAGCAAAACAGGAGCAAAGAGCGGGGCTGTGCCAGACCTCACATCCACCATCCAGCCCTTCCTCTTTCATCTTTCTTGGGCCTCCACATTTCTAGTTGTATGCATGGAGGTCTTTTAAAGAGTTGCAAGACTGGTTTTGGGCTTGGGGGTAGCGTGTTTATTCTCTATCCCCATCACAAGGAATTCAGTTCATATCTTCTGTTCAATGGCAATCTTTACTTTACTTTCTTCCGTGCCTCAGTTATTGTCCCTTCAGACTAATAAAATAAATATTCTCCTCGTTTCAGCATAACACTCTGTTTTGTCATTGGTGTTGTTCAGACAACTCCAACTGCACAAAATTTCTAAACTTGGAGGGTGGGGCTTAAATAGGAAATGAGACTGTGCAGAAGAACAGACTTAACCCAATATCCTTCTAGGCATTCCAGGTGGGGGTTTTTGTATGCAGATAATTACCTTTTTTCCTGATGAAATATTTGATTTTTGTGTGACTCTTGAATGTCCATGAGTCCTCCAAAGATTAGGACCAGGCAGCTATAATCTTTGCCTTCATTTCACTTGCAGCAGCCAATAGTCTTTAGTAAATTCTCACAGACCGTAGATGAAATGGTAAAACTGTAGACCAGCTGTACAACTTCAGATTACAGAAGGAGGTTGAGCTTACCAAATGCTCACTATTATTTAGAATGAAGGAACATTTAGTCATCTCATCCTCCTTCAGTAGTCTGAAGTGGTACAGCAGGTCTACAGTTTTGTCATTTCATCTACTCTCTGTGAGACAATAACACCCCTCCCCTCTGCACTAGGGAACCCCAGTTAGCTTATTTACAAGTATACAGTTTGAGCAGTTGTGTGGCAAAATGGGGTAGGGTAGGGTGCAATGGTGTCAATTCTACTGTCTGTGACATCATTCAGCCCAGACCCACAACACATTCTGCTGCATTAGAACCAAAGGCCAAAATGATTTTTCTAGCCCTTGTTTTCCATCCTAATTTATCAACCTATTTTGCAAATACTCATGCAGATACGTGTTGGGCTTTTAATACCTTCATCGATGGCAGCTTTTCTTTGCAACAAGATGCAAATTCACCGAGAAAAGCTTCATTCATTGACTTATAACAGTTTTAAAACGCTGGAAGTCTTTGCCCACAAGAAAGGTAGTTAAGTTTATCCGGTAATGAATATCTCTTCCAAGTCATCTTTCTGATGTTATGTCCTAAAGAGCAAGATGATTTGAATTGAACACAGTCTGTCATTTTCATTTGAGATAATCCCAGAATCATCACTGTCACTTGAGGCTCTGGTGATCTGGCTGGTTATGAGTGCCTATGCCTGGCTTTAGCTGATGTGTCAACTATGGCCTCTCTTGGACAGGGATAGTCTGGCCAATGGCACCCATGCTCTCCATTCTGGACTATTGTAATGTGATCTATGTGAGGCTGCTCTTGGAGATGATTCAAAGGTTACAACTAGTGCAAAAAGCTGCAGCAAGGGCTGTGTCAGAAGCATTCGGTCATGCCCAAATAAAACCCTATTTTGAAACATCTGCATCGGTTGCCATTTGTCTTCGAGGTGCTTATGTTGACTTAAGTCCTAAATTATTTGTGACCGAAGTACTTGAAAGAGGTCCTTCTTCCATATCAACCTGTCCATCTCCTTAGATCAGAAAATGAGGCCCTCCTGTGTTCGATGAAATATGAGGTGTGGGGGTTCTGGGGCAGTGGTTCTATCTATATGAAACTTACTCCCCATTGAGGTGTGTCTGGCCACTTTGTTATTTTGAACAACAGGAAAAAACCAACTTCTTCTGCCAAGCTTTCTTGGGGCGGGTGGGGTGTGGTAGGAGAGTTTGAGTTTCTTCCTGTTGTAAAGTTTTTATGATGTGGCTTTCTATGTTGTAATTTGAAATTGGTAGAGTTTTATTAGGGTTGCCCTTGCTTTATTTTTGTACACCACTCTGTGAAGGATGTTATATAGTATTCATATAAATCGAAAATAAAATAAAATAAAGATATGGGGTGGAGGAAGTATTGTCCCAGTTACTTAAACCAAGTGGGACTTTTAGGGACAAAACCAGCCCTTTGAATTGACCTTGAAAATGGGACATTTAAATCACGTGGCTTCCTCCGAAGAATCATGGCAGCTTTAGTTTGTTAAGGGTGCTTGGAATTGAAGCTCTGTTAGGGGTAAACTCCAGTTCCCAGGATTCACTGGGGGCAACCGTGATTGTTAAAATGGTATAAATGAGCTTTAAATGTATGCTGTGGATGTGATCTAGATCTCTTAGGACTGGTGTTGTATGATGCCTGCAGTGTGTGCCAGTTAACAGTACTGACTCTGGCATTTTCAACCAGTTGAAGCTTCTGAACTCAGTCTTGCATAGAACGCATTGCAATGATACAGCAGATAGGTATCACCAAGGTGCAGTTAGCACACTATGCGAGCGGAAAAGGCACTCTTGACCACAGCCGCCTGGAATCGTAGGCTGTGGATCCCCTCTTATAGATACGAGTATGATATGATTTATTTAAATTGATTTTAAAAAAATGTCTTTTTAAATTTGTATATTTGTTTTTAATTGCTGTAAACCGCCCAGAGAGCTTCGGCTGTGCGGCGGTATACAAATGCAATAAAAAATAAAATAAAATAAATATTTTCCTCAGACCTAAGAATGTCACAGACTGTGTTCAAGTCAGATTATTCTTGCTCTTTGAAAGATAACATGACAGTCATGACTCAGCAACACATATTCATTTCTGGATGAAGATAACAAACAAGGGAATTCTTAGATGCCTGTTTCTGTGGCTGAAGAGCTTGTACAAGTGTCTACATTTATATAGGGTTTGATATGATATAGCCAAATGGAGGCACCTGCACATCCCACTGAAGGACTGTTGACAGCGGCTGCTTTCACACATGGGGCTAATAGCGCTAGTTTACCGGACTGAAAAGGTAGCACTTCGTTCCATATTTCAAAAATCCCTTTCACACTGCAGTACCTGTTATACCGGCATTTTGCGCAACAGTCTTTCACACACAGAGCAGAGTTTTTCTCCCCCCCTTCATTCGGCCTCACGCGACACCGGATGAGCTGGTTTGAGGCCTGTTCTTTTGGTGCATGGGGGGGTTGAAAGAGGGCGATCGCGATCAGCTGAGAGGCGCAGCAGCGCAGCAGCAGAGGCTCTGGTTGAGCACAAGCAGCAGCAGCAGCACACAGGCTGCTCTCTCAGGAGCAGCTGGGATCGGCTGGGAGGCGCGGCGGTGGCAGCGTGGCGGTGGCAGTGTGGCAGCACGTGAAGGCTGCATGCTGGGAGGGCTGTCGGTAAGGGCAGGAATGCACTGCATGCTGGGAGGGCTGTTACATGAGCAGTTCATTTCTACCAGTTCATTCCTGGGCTCAACTCAAGGCGTTCCATCAGGTATTGTGGTCCCAAGCCCTAAAAGGCTTTATAGGATAAAACCAGCAATTGGGTGGGTTTTAAAAACCCTAATTCAAACTTATAGTCAGGAGGGGGACAAGGGAAGATGATACAGCGGGGGGAGGGGTCAATTCTGTCAGGCGCTGCTTCATAAGACCCTTCCCACAGCTGGTGAGCACAGAATGTGATCCTGCAGGGTGTTCCTTCATAAGACCCTTCCCACCCCCCATGGAAGGCTCTTGAGAAGCAGCAAACTCCATCCTGCAGCCTGCAGGGTTGAATCCTCCACTGAATAGCTGGTGAGCAGAGGAATGCATCCGGCTGTTGTCTGCTTCCCCAGTACATTCCCTGTAGGGGACATGCTGGCAAGGCAGAACACTGGAGCCTTCCTGCCAGATGACCCCCGCCCCGGATGAGGATGTCTGTCCCCTTTTGTTTAAGAACAACCATTGATAGTGAAGCACCCTCCCTATAGAAATCCCACACGTGCAAATATTGTGAGGCTTCCAGGCACGGATATCATACGGTCTCCCTTCATTCCTCAACATGGGGTGAAACTGTAAAGGGAGCAAGGCAGAAAGTTCTGGAGCCAGCATTTTTGCCCATTTAATCCATATCCTAAATAATGTCAACATGAACCAGTTGGCCAAGTATGGAAAGGAACTGAATTTATTAAGGCCAATTCTCGGTGCTCTAAAGGGATACTCTCAGATATTTCTAATATTATTGCTTTCAAGCCTCCCTCCCCGTCATTCAGTTTCTTATTTTCCAGTGAAATATAGGAAGGGAGACAGCTTTCCACCTAAGAAGAAGGTACACTTTCTTCTTACCCAAAGTTTAGACACAATTGCCTTCTTTTGCTCAAATGTCTGCTGGAGTTTTCAGCAACGTGACTTATACACGGAGTGATGAGAGGGGCAATGTGATATCTTAAGATCTCAATTAAGATTGATGCAAGACTTCTTGGAAGAAGTGCCAAGCTCCAGAACTGTCCAGGTGGTGATGGAAATAAAACAGAACCTCGTGACGCACAGAGAACATTACATATTTGCTTATGCCCATCAATTCTCCAGTATGACTCCAGCTCCTATTCTGTTTCTCCATTCCTCCCTGGCTCCCCATCTCTGCAGATAACCTTATAAAAGTGTAAACAAATAAATAGTCTTTAAAAAATTCTAGACAGATTCTAGCTCAGATTAAAAAAAGAAATCCACCCAGTTTGGAACATGTTCTTTTATTGCGGTTTTATCATCCTGGATTATTTGTATGACTAAGAGATTGGCTCTTCTTTGTACAGCAGCGACTACATACAGGACAACTGCTGTGCTCCCACCGCTCACCAGCCCAAGGTCCGCAATCTTCCAGAAGGAAGATAATGGTCAAAGATAATGGGGGAATACCATGACCAGTCTTCTGATTGTAAAATGGGGGGTCTCCCAGCCCTCCAGAGATGATTGGGAGTGTGCAGGGCATGTGTAAAGAGGATAGGGTGAGGAAGTCCTATCGTGCGAACAGAAGTGCATTCATCTCACACCACAGACCAAGACAGCTGGATAATATAATCCATTTGTACAAGTTCAGCTTTCTCCGCTATAGTAATCCTCACACACACTATTGTTGCAACACAGCATGCACACACACTATTGTTGTAAGAATCACAAAACCCAAATTCATGTGAGATAAAGTTTAGACATATTCCATGAGGGTAGTGGGCGCTGGTATTGAAAACATAGGAGTCTCCAAGCCGGTGAAATCTGAAAATAAGAGGTCTCTGCTGCAGTGCCAAGACCCCAGCCTCAGCCAGTGGTTCCCAACGTAGAAGTAATCCGGGGGGGGGCGCAAATTAGAAAAGAAATTTATTATTATTATTATTATTATTATTATTATTATTAAAAAATTCTTCACTCCCTGGACACCACCATTTTACAAAACTCCTGCACAACAGCTTTGCCTACGGCCCAGCAGCTGCGTTTGCCAGCCCTGCCTATCTAGGCCAACATCAGGAAAAAAAACTCAGCTTAGAGGCAAAAATGGAATATGGACTGCCTTCAAGTCAATCCCAAGTTATGGCTACCCTATGAATAGGGATTTCATGGTAAGCGGTATTCAGAGGGGGTTTCCCATTGCCTCCCTCTGAGGCTAGTCCTCCCCAGCTGGCTAGGGCCTGCTCAGCTTGCCACAGCTGCACAAGCCAGCCCCTGCCTTATCCACAGCTGCCAGCTGGGGGACAACTGGGCTCCTTGGGACTATGCAGCTCGCCCACGGCTGCACAGGTGGCAGGGCACATAACCACTGAGCCACTCACTGTCAGGGTGATCTTTAGCTGGCCCTTGACACCCAGGAGACATGAGCTGGGATTTGAACTCACAGACACTGGACTCCCAGCCAGGCTCTCCTCCCCACTGTGCTATTGGGGATTAAAATAACCAATACTGGGTGTAGAGGGAAAGGCACTGCTCCACTGAATCGCAGTAGTGCCTGGGACTCTTGAAGTTCCTTGCCAGGATCACCTGCAGCAAAAAATAATAATTTAAAAAGCCCGTGCCAACGCCTTGTGAGATATTGTAGCTGATGATGGTGCTTTGAAGTGTAAAGTCAGAGAGGTTTTCCCCATTGTCGGAAATACTAGAAATAGTCCTTTCTATCACCTTAGAGGCGGAGGGGGAGGATTAAGGTGATAGATACTGAGATTTTTTAAAAAAAAATAAGCAAATAAGGGACACAAGCAACAGAAAAGATGAAATGCAAGGAAACATGAGGGGAGAAAGAAAGCACACAGTAGGAAAAAGAAGAGATTTAAGACTCAGCGAGGACAGAGCAGTCACCAAACAGAATGTCCTCTGAACTGAGACAGGAAACGGACAGAGCCTGAACGAGAGGGGAGGAGCAGATTCTTTGCTGAAGCATTTCCCGTCTCTGAGCTGTAGGGGGAGTTACAGTACCCACCTGGAGACCTCTGTCATCCATGAGATACTGCTCTCACTACCAATAAGAAGAGCTTGGAAAAGTTACTTTTTTGAACTACAACTCCCATCAGCCCCAGCCAGCATGGCCACTGGATTGGGCTGATGGGAGTCGTAGTTCAAAAAAGTAACTTTTCCAAGCTCTGCAATATAGTAAGGCCTTTCTATACAAATCCGTGATGTGGCCACACTTGGAATAATGTGCATCGTTCTGGTGGCTGCATGTCAGAAAGAATATTGCAGAGCTGGAAAAGGAGCAGGAAAGAGCAACCAAAATGATCAGGAGAAGGAAAGTCTCTACTATTTGAGGATTTTTAGTTGGGAAATAAAAGCAAGAAGAAGGGATATGGTAGAGGTATATAACATTGTGCATGGCCTGGAGAAAGTGGACTCTCTCTCTCTGAAAATACTAGAACTAGTAATCATCTTGATTCCATATGGAATCATAAAGGAAGCCACAGACCTGAACTTACAAGATCTGAACAGGGTGGTTTATGACAGACACTACTGGGGGTCGCTGATTCATAGGGTCATCATAAGTCGTAATCGACTTGAAGGCATATAACAACAACAACAAGTAGTCATCTAATGAAGTCAAATGGTGAGGAGATTCAGGACACACAAAAGGAAGCCGCACAGGTCTTCGGCAGTTTGGGATACAAACACAACATCAAGGACAGTGAGATTGGCCCTCTATTTGTGGAGGTCACACAGGCTGTCTATCTGTGAGCAGGGAAGAGGTGGTGATGCTTCTGAAAATCAACCCTGTCTTTGTTGAGGGGATACACCTGATTTAGGGAGGAGATCTTGTCACCTCTTCTGCTTCTGCTCTTTCTACCAGTTCATTCCTGGGCTCAACTCAAGGTGTTCAGTGTTTAAAGCCCTAAATGGCTTAGGTCTGAAATGTCTGAAAGATTGCCTCCTTCCCTACAGACCTTCTCAGGTGTTGAGATCAGCAGAAGAGGCCCTCTTGGTAATTCCCCCACCCTCAGAAACTTGGGGGTGGGTGGGCTGAGCGAGGGCATTCTTTGCAGCAGCCCCTACATTGTTGAACTCCCTGCCTGCTGAGGTGGATCTGGCAACTTTGCTGTACAGTTTCAGGAGAACGCTGAAGATGCAGCTCTTTACCCTTTGACACCTCAGGCATATACTTTCAGGACCCACCCTGTTTTATTTTATTGTTTTTAATACTGTATTTTAAAATTGTAACCTGCCCATGGACCTCCGGGTGAAGGGAAGGTGATAAAGACTAATACTAATAATACTCATGCTAATTATCATCATCAACAACAACGTCATCATAATCTTCCCAGAAACTGCCTTTGGGGCAACACTAGCTTTGCCACTCTTCAGCTTTTGATGGTCAGTGGAAAGTGGTCAATGTAACACCATTTACAATAAATAAATAATTTGCTAAATGGTCCTAAACAGATTCTCCAAATGCCTGCCTCCCTACTTCTGTCATATGCTTGGGGAGGGTGCTATCCCTGCAATTCAGAAAAGGAGATGCACAGATTTATTGGGATAAATGTGTACTAAAATGCTGAGAAATATTCAAGAGGACTTGCAAAAAATTAAACTCCCTCAGAAATATAGAGAGCTGAATTTAAAACTGGGAAAGTGTAAGAATTGTGAGAAACAAACGGACAGATTAGTCCATCTCTAGCACACACACAACTCACAAGCCCCTTACATACACAAGCCATGCATGCACAACTCGAAACCTTTCCTGCGCACAGAAGTCCTTCAGAAAAATACACATGCTCACACACCAGCTTCACACAAAACGCACAATCACGTCTTGCAAACATGCACACACACACAACCTTTCAGGCATCATTAGCAAAACAGGAGCAAAGAGCGGGGCTGTGCCAGACCTCACATCCACCATCCAGCCCTTCCTCTTTCATCTTTCTTGGGACTCCACATTTCTAGTTGTATGCATGGAGGTCTTTCTAAAGAGTTGCAAGACTGGTTTTGGGCGTGGGGGTAGCGTGTTTATTCTCTATCCCCATCACAAGGAATTCAGTTCATATCTTCTGTTCAATGGCAATCTTTACTTTACTTTCTTCCGTGCCTCAGTTATTGTCCCTTCAGACTAATAAAATAAATATTCTCCTCGTTTCAGCATAACACTCTGTTTTGTCATTGGTGTTGTTCAGACAACTCCAACTGCACAAAATTTCTAAACTTGGAGGGTGGGGCTTAAATAGGAAATGAGACTGTGCAGAAGAACAGACTTAACCCAATATCCTTCTAGGCATTCCAGGTGGGGGTTTTTGTATGCAGATAATTACCTTTTTTTTCCTGATGAAATATTTGATTTTTGTGTGACTCTTGAATGTCCATGAGTCCTCCAAAGATTAGGACCAGGCAGCTATAATCTTTGCCTTCATTTCACTTGCAGCAGCCAATAGTCTTTAGTAAATTCTCACAGACAGTAGATGAAATGGTAAAACTGTAGACCAGCTGTACAACTTCAGATTACAGAAGGAGGTTGAGCTTACCAAATGCTCACTAGTATTTAGAATGAAGGAACATTTAGTCATCTCATCCTCCTTCAGTAGTCTGAAGTGGTACAGCAGGTCTACAGTTTTGTCATTTCATCTACTCTCTGTGAGACAATAACACCCCTCCCCTCTGCACTAGGGAACCCCAGTTAGCTTATTTACAAGTATACAGTTTGAGCAGTTGTGTGGCAAAATGGGGTAGGGTAGGGTGCAATGGTGTCAATTCTACTGTCTGTGACATCATTCAGCCCAGACCCACAACACATTCTGCTGCATTAGAACCAAAGGCCAAAATGATTTTTCTAGCCCTTGTTTTCCATCCTAATTTATCAACCTATTTTGCAAATACTCATGCAGATACGTGTTGGGCTTTTAATACCTTCATCGATGGCAGCTTTTCTTTGCAACAAGATGCAAATTCACCGAGAAAAGCTTCATTCATTGACTTATAACAGTTTTAAAACGCTGGAAGTCTTTGCCCACAAGAAAGGTAGTTAAGTTTATCCGGTAATGAATATCTCTTCCAAGTCATCTTTCTGATGTTATGTCCTAAAGAGCAAGATGATTTGAATTGAACACAGTCTGTCATTTTCATTTGAGATAATCCCAGAATCATCACTGTCACTTGAGGCTCTGGTGATCTGGCTGGTTATGAGTGCCTATGCCTGGCTTTAGCTGATGTGTCAACTATGGCCTCTCTTGGACAGGGATAGTCTGGCCAATGGCACCCATGCTCTCCATTCTGGACTATTGTAATGTGATCTATGTGAGGCTGCTCTTGGAGATGATTCAAAGGTTACAACTAGTGCAAAATGCTGCAGCAAGGGCTGTGTCAGAAGCATTCGGTCATGCCCAAATAAAACCCTATTTTGAAACATCTGCATCGGTTGCCATTTGTCTTCGAGGTGCTTATGTTGACTTAAGTCCTAAATTATTTGTGACCGAAGTACTTGAAAGAGGTCCTTCTTCCATATCAACCTGTCCATCTCCTTAGATCAGAAAATGAGGCCCTCCTGTGTTCGATGAAATATGAGGTGTGGGGGTTCTGGGGCAGTGGTTCTATCTATATGAAACTTACTCCCCATTGAGGTGTGTCTGGCCTCTTTGTTATTTTGAACAACAGGAAAAAACCAACTTCTTCTGCCAAGCTTTCTTGGGGTGGGTGGGGTGTGGTAGGAGAGTTTGAGTTTCTTCCTGTTGTAAAGTTTTTATGATGTGGCTTTCTATGTTGTAATTTTAAATTGGTAGAGTTTTATTAGGGTTGCCCTTGCTTTATTTTTGTACACCACTCTGTGAAGGATGTTATATAGTATTCATATAAATCGAAAATAAAATAAAATAAAGATATGGGGTGGAGGAAGTATTGTCCCAGATACTTAAACCAAGTGGGACTTTTAGGGACAAAACCAGCCCTTTGAATTGACCTTGAAAACGGGACATTTAAATCACGTGGCTTCCTTCGAAGAATCATGGCAGCTTTAGTTTGTTAAGGGTGCTTGGAATTGAAGCTCTGTTAGGGGTAAACTCCAGTTCCCAGGATTCACTGGGGGCAACCGTGATTGTTAAAATGGTATAAATGAGCTTTAAATGTATGCTGTGGATGTGATCTAGATCTCTTAGGACTGGTGTTGTATGATGCCTGCAGTGTGTGCCAGTTAACAGTACTGACTCTGGCATTTTCAACCAGTTGAAGCTTCTGAACTCAGTCTTGCATAGAACGCATTGCAATGATACAGCAGATAGGTATCACCAAGGTGCAGTTAGCACACTATGCGAGCGGAAAAGGCACTCTTGACCACAGCCGCCTGGAATCGTAGGCTGTGGATCCCCTCTTATAGATACGAGTATGATATGATTTATTTAAATTGATTTTAAAAAAATGTCTTTTTAAATTTGTATATTTGTTTTTAATTGCTGTAAACCGCCCAGAGAGCTTCGGCTGTGCGGCGGTATACAAATGCAATAAAAAATAAAATAAAATAAATCTTTTCCTCAGACCTAAGAATGTCACAGACTGTGTTCAAGTCAGATTATTCTTGCTCTTTGAAAGATAACATGACAGTCATGACTCAGCAACACATATTCATTTCTGGATGAAGATAACAAACAAGGGAATTCTTAGTTAGATGCCTGTTTCTGTGGCTGAAGAGCTTGTACAAGTGTCTACATTTATATAGGGTTTGATATGATATAGCCAAATGGAGGCACCTGCACATCCCACTGAAGGACTGTTGACAGCGGCTGCTTTCACACATGGGGCTAATAGCGCTAGTTTACCGGACTGAAAAGGTAGCACTTCGTTCCATATTTCAAAAATCCCTTTCACACTGCAGTACCTGTTATACCGGCATTTTGCACAACAGTCTTTCACACACAGAGCAGAGTTTTTCTCCCCCCCTTCATTCGGCCTCACGCGACACCGGATGAGCTGGTTTGAGGCCTGTTCTTTTGGTGCATGGGGGGGTTGAAAGAGGGCGATCGCGATCAGCTGAGAGGCGCAGCAGCGCAGCAGCAGAGGCTCTGGTTGAGCACAAGCAGCAGCAGCAGCACACAGGCTGCTCTCTCAGGAGCAGCTGGGATCGGCTGGGAGGCGCGGCGGTGGCAGCGTGGTGGTGGCAGTGTGGCAGCACGTGAAGGCTGCATGCTGGGAGGGCTGTCGGTAAGGGCAGGAATGCACTGCATGCTGGGAGGGCTGTTACATGAGCAGCGGCAGCTAGCGCAAAACTCCTGCAATCTTCCGGTTTCCCAGCCTGCTATTGGAATTTTTCAGGTATCATTTTTTAAGGAAATTAGTGCTAAACATCCAACACATTCCGCCAGAATTCCGGAGCTACCCGTTATGTCGTGTGAAAGCTCAAATTTTATGCGCAAATTAACAGGAAATAAATCGTCAGAATAACGGAATAAAGGGCAGTGTGAAAGGGGCCAGCATCAGGGGCACCTGGGGTTCCCTAGGAAAAGAGCTGCCCTACCTCTGTAGCTATCTGCACTATTTATGGACAACCACAAACTGGTCAAGTAAGAAGTGTCACTTCCCTTCCATTCACTTTCTGTTATGAATCCACAAATAGGCTCTTTGCTTTTAGACGCCCTGGAGATTCTGTGGTTTACTGTCAAGATGGCAAACCAATTGATAGAGGGGATAATAGTGCCTAACTATAATTCAGCTTCAACATCTGTCAAGGCCCAGGAGCACAGATGGCTCAGAAGGTCCACTGAAGGAAGTGTAAGCTTTCCAGTATTGTCACAGGAAGTCTAGAAGTAAAGAAAATCTCTTGACAAAGTTCTCCATATTGTACAAATTTGGCAAACAGGACTCAGTGTGGCTCAGTACAAAAGGCATATTGTAAACAATAGACAAGATTATATAACATGAACGTACATGACAAACAAGATGGTGCAAAATGTACCAAGGAAGTAGGTAAACATGTTTTTAGGGTTCAAGTTAAAGTTGTAAACTTAATTGTGATGAGTAGAGATAATGATAAGAAAAACAACATGTGTGTGGAGTGATAGGAATAGATAAAGGTGATTTGCCCAGACAATAACGTCTGCTGCCTCCATGTCAGTGGGGCAGGTTTAGGAACTTGCCCAATTCAAGCACACCTTGGTAGACCCCTCACAACACCTGAAGAGGTACGACACTGCTGATGATACTTGATGTGCCTTCCTTCTCCTCCTCATAAAGGGATTCACCTTGCATCGGGAGTGTGTACTCCTGTCTCCCACTACCAGCAGAGTCAGAGCAGGGAAGAGGTGGTGATGCTCCTGAAAATCAACCCTCTCTTTGTAGAGGGGATACACCCGATTTGGGGAGGAGGGAGGAGATCTTGTCACCTCTTCTGCCTCTGCTCTTTCTACCAGTTCATTCCTGGGCTCAACTCAAGGCGTTCCATCAGGTATTGTGGTCCCAAGCCCTATAAGGCTTTATAGGATAAAACCAGCAATTGGGTGGGTTTTAAAAACCCTAATTCAAACTTATAGTCAGGAGGGGGACAAGGGAAGATGATACAGCGGGGGGAGGGGTCAATTCTGTCAGGCGCTGCTTCATAAGACCCTTCCCACAGCTGGTGAGCAGAGAATGTGATCCTGCAGGGTGTTCCTTCATAAGACCCTTCCCACCCCCCATGGAAGGCTCTTGAGAAGCAGCAAACTCCATCCTGCAGCCTGCAGGGTTGAATCCTCCACTGAATAGCTGGTGAGCAGAGGAATGCATCCGGCTGTTGTCTGCTTCCCCAGTACATTCCCTGTAGGGGACATGCTGGCAAGGCAGAACACTGGAGCCTTCTTGCCAGATGACCCCCCCCCCGGATGAGGATGTCTGTCCCCTTTTGTTTAAGAACAACCATTGATAGTGAAGCACCCTCCCTATAGAAATCCCACACGTGCAAATATTGTGAGGCTTCCAGGCACGGATATCATACGGTCTCCCTTCATTCCTCAACATGGGGTGAAACTGTAAAGGGAGCAAGGCAGAAAGTTCTGGAGCCAGAATTGTTGCCCATTTAATCCATATCCTAAATAATGTCAACATGAACCAGTTGGCCAAGTATGGAAAGGAACTGAATTTATTAAGGCCAATTCTCGGTGCTCTAAAGGGATACTCTCAGATATTTCTAATATTATTGCTTTCAAGCCTCCCTCCCCGTCATTCAGTTTCTTATTTTCCAGTGAAATATAGGAAGGGAGACAGCTTTCCACCTAAGAAGAAGGTACACTTTCTTCTTACCCAAAGTTTAGACACAATTGCCTTCTTTTGCTCAAATGTCTGCTGGAGTTTTCAGCAACGTGACTTATACACGGAGTGATGAGAGGGGCAATGTGATATCTTAAGATCTCAATTAAGATTGATGCAAGACTTCTTGGAAGAAGTGCCAAGCTCCAGAACTGTCCAGGTGGTGATGGAAATAAAACAGAACCTCGTGACGCACAGAGAACATTACATATTTGCTTATGCCCATCAATTCTCCAGTATGACTCCAGCTCCTATTCTGTTTCTCCATTCCTCCCTGGCTCCCCATCTCTGCAGATAACCTTATAAAAGTGTAAACAAATAAATAGTCTTTAAAAAATTCTAGACAGATTCTAGCTCAGATTAAAAAAAGAAATCCACCCAGTTTGGAACATGTTCTTTTATTGCGGTTTTATCATCCTGAATTATTTGTATGACTAAGAGATTGGCTCTTCTTTGTACAGCAGCGACTACATACAGGACAACTGCTGTGCTCCCACCGCTCACCAGCCCAAGGTCCGCAATCTTCCAGAAGGTGTTGTGGTCAAAGATAATGGGGGAATACCATGACCAGTCTTCTGATCGTAAAATGGGGGGTCTCCCAGCCCTCCAGAGATGATTGGGAGTGTGCAGGGCATGTGTAAAGAGGATAGGGTGAGGAAGTCCTATCGTGCGAACAGAAGTGCATTCATCTCACACCACAGACCAAGACAGCTGGATAATATAATCCATTTGTACAAGTTCAGCTTTCTCCGCTATAGTAATCCTCACACACACTATTGTTGCAACACAGCATGCACACACACTATTGTTGCAAGAATCACAAAACCCAAATTCATGTGAGATAAAGTTTAGACATATTCCATGAGGGTAGTGGGTGCTGGTATTGAAAACATAGGAGTCTCCAAGCCGGTGAAATCTGAAAATAAGAGGTCTCTGCTGCAGTGCCAAGACCCCAGCCTCAGCCAGTGGTTCCCAACGTAGAAGTAATCTGGGGGGGCGCAAATTAGAAAAGAAATTTATTATTATTATTATTATTATTATTATTATTATCAAAAAATTCTTCACTCCCTGGACACCACCATTTTACAAAACTCCTGCACAGCAGCTTTGCCTACGGCCCAGCAGCTGCGTTTGCCAGCCCTGCCTATCTAGGCCAACATCAGGAAAAAAAACTCAGCTTAGAGGCAAAAATGGAATATGGACTGCCTTCAAGTCAATCCCAAGTTATGGCTACCCTATGAATAGGGATTTCATGGTAAGCGGTATTCAGAGGGGGTTTCCCATTGCCTCCCTCTGAGGCTAGTCCTCCCCAGCTGGCTAGGGCCTGCTCAGCTTGCCACAGCTGCACAAGCCAGATCCTTTCTGGTCTGCAACTGCCAGCTGGGGGGCAACTGGGCTCCTTGGGACTATGCAGCTCGCCCACGGCTGCACAGGTGGCAGGGCACATAACCACTGAGCCACTCACTGTCAGGGTGATCTTTAGCTGGCCCTTGACACCCAGGAGACATGAGCTGGGATTTGAACTCACAGACACTGGACTCCCAGCCAGGCTCTCCTCCCCACTGTGCTATTGGGGATTAAAATAACCAATACTGGGTGTAGAGGGAAAGGCACTGCTCCACTGAATCGCAGTAGTGCCTGGGACTCTTGAAGTTCCTTGCCAGGATCACCTGCAGCAAAAAATAATAATTTAAAAAGCCCGTGCCAATGCCTTGTGAGATATTGTAGCTGATGATGGTGCTTTGAAGTGTAAAGTCAGAGAGGTTTTCCCCATTGTCGGAAATACTAGAAATAGTCCTTTCTATCACCTTAGAGATGGAGGGGGAGGATTAAGGTGATAGATGCTGAAATTTTTTTTAAAAAAATAAGCAAATAAGGGACACAAGCAACAGAAAAGATGAAATGCAAGGAAACATGAGGGGAGGAAGAGAGCACACAGTAGGAAAAAGAAGAGATTTAAGACTCAGCGAGGACAGAGCAGTCACCAAACAGAATGTCCTCTGAACTGAGACAGGAAACGGACAGAGCCTGAACGAGAGGGGAGGAGCAGATTCTTTGCTGAAGCATTTCCCGTCTCTGAGCTGTAGGGGGAGTTACAGTACCCACTTGGAGACCTCTGTCATCCATGAGATACTGCTCTCACTACCAATATAGCAGAGCTTGGAAAAGTTACTTTTTTGAACTACAACTGCCATCAGCCCCAGCCAGCATGGCCACTGGATTGGGCTGATGGGAGTCGTAGTTCAAAAAAGTAACTTTTCCAAGCTCTGCAATATAGTAAGGCCTTTCTATACAAATCCGTGATGTGGCCACACTTGGAATAATGTGCATCGTTCTGGTGGCTGCATGTCAGAAAGAATATTGCAGAGCTGGAAAAGGAGCAGGAAAGAGCAACCAAAATGATCAGGAGAAGGAAAGTCTCTACTATTTGAGGATTTTTAGTTGGGAAATAAAAGCAAGAAGAAGGGATATGGTAGAGGTATATAACATTGTGCATAGCCTGGAGAAAGTGGACTCTCTCTCTCTGAAAATACTAGAACTAGTAATCATCTTGATTCCATATGGAATCATAAAGGAAGCCACAGACCTGAACTTACAAGATCTGAACAGGGTGGTTTATGACAGACACTACTGGGGGTCGCTGATTCATAGGGTCATCATAAGTCGTAATCGACTTGAAGGCATATAACAACAACAACAAGTAGTCATCTAATGAAGTCAAATGGTGAGGAGATTCAGGACACACAAAAGGAAGCCGCACAGGTCTTCGGCAGTTTGGGATACAAACACAACATCAAGGACAGTGAGATTGGCCCTCTATTTGTGGAGGTCACACAGGCTGTCTATCTGTGAGCAGGGAAGAGGTGGTGATGCTTCTGAAAATCAACCCTGTCTTTGTTGAGGGGATACACCTGATTTAGGGAGGAGATCTTGTCACCTCTTCTGCTTCTGCTCTTTCTACCAGTTCATTCCTGGGCTCAACTCAAGGTGTTCAGTGTTTAAAGCCCTAAATGGCTTAGGTCTGAAATGTCTGAAAGATTGCCTCCTTAACTACAGACCTTCTCAGGTGTTGAGATCAGCAGAGGAGGCCCTCTTGGTAATTCCCCCACCCTCAGAAACTTGGGGGTGGGTGGGCTGAGCGAGGGCATTCTTTGCAGCAGCCCCTACATTGTTGAACTCCCTGCCTGCTGAGGTGGATCTGGCAACTTTGCTGTACAGTTTCAGGAGAACGCTGAAGATGCAGCTCTTTACCCTTTGACACCTCAGGCATATATTTTCAGGACCCACCCTGTTTTATTTTATTGTTTTTAATACTGTATTTTAAAATTGTAACCTGCCCATGGACCTCCGGGTGAAGGGAAGGTGATAAAGACTAATACTAATAATACTCATGCTAATTATCATCATCAACAACAACGTCATCATAATCTTCCCAGAAACTGCCTTTGGGGCAACACTAGCTTTGCCACTCTTCAGCTTTTGATGGTCAGTGGAAAGTGGTCAATGTAACACCATTTACAATAAATAAGTAATTTGCTAAATGGTCCTAAACAGATTCTCCAAATGCCTGCCTCCCTACTTCTGTCATATGCTTGGGGAGGGTGCTATCCCTGCAATTCAGAAAAGGAGATGCACAGATTTATTGGGATAAATGTGTACTAAAATGCTGAGAAATATTCAAGAGGACTTGCAAAAAATTAAACTCCCTCAGAAATATAGAGAGCTGAATTTAAAACTGGGAAAGTGTAAGAATTGTGAGAAACAAACGGACAGATTAGTCCATCTCTAGCACACACACAACTCACAAGCCCCTTACATACACAAGCCATGCATGCACAACTCGAAACCTTTCCTGCGCACAGAAGTCCTTCAGAAAAATACACATGCTCACACACCAGCTTCACACAAAACGCACAATCACGTCTTGCAAACATGCACACACACACAACCTTTCAGGCATCATTAGCAAAACAGGAGCAAAGAGCGGGGCTGTGCCAGACCTCACATCCACCATCCAGCCCTTCCTCTTTCATCTTTCTTGGGCCTCCACATTTCTAGTTGTATGCATGGAGGTCTTTCTAAAGAGTTGCAAGACTGGTTTTGGGCTTGGGGGTAGCGTGTTTATTCTCTATCCCCATCACAAGGAATTCAGTTCATATCTTCTGTTCAATGGCAATCTTTACTTTACTTTCTTCCGTGCCTCAGTTATTGTCCCTTCAGACTAATAAAATAAATATTCTCCTCGTTTCAGCATAACACTCTGTTTTGTCATTGGTGTTGTTCAGACAACTCCAACTGCACAAAATTTCTAAACTTGGAGGGTGGGGCTTAAATAGGAAATGAGACTGTGCAGAAGAACAGACTTAACCCAATATCCTTCTAGGCATTCCAGGTGGGGGTTTTTGTATGCAGATAATTACCTTTTTTTTCCTGATGAAATATTTGATTTTTGTGTGACTCTTGAATGTCCATGAGTCCTCCAAAGATTAGGACCAGGCAGCTATAATCTTTGCCTTCATTTCACTTGCAGCAGCCAATAGTCTTTAGTAAATTCTCACAGACCGTAGATGAAATGGTAAAACTGTAGACCAGCTGTACAACTTCAGATTACAGAAGGAGGTTGAGCTTACCAAATGCTCACTATTATTTAGAATGAAGGAACATTTAGTCATCTCATCCTCCTTCAGTAGTCTGAAGTGGTACAGCAGGTCTACAGTTTTGTCATTTCATCTACTCTCTGTGAGACAATAACACCCCTCCCCTCTGCACTAGGGAACCCCAGTTAGCTTATTTACAAGTATACAGTTTGAGCAGTTGTGTGGCAAAATGGGGTAGGGTAGGGTGCAATGGTGTCAATTCTACTGTCTGTGACATCATTCAGCCCAGACCCACAACACATTCTGCTGCATTAGAACCAAAGGCCAAAATGATTTTTCTAGCCCTTGTTTTCCATCCTAATTTATCAACCTATTTTGCAAATACTCATGCAGATACGTGTTGGGCTTTTAATACCTTCATCGATGGCAGCTTTTCTTTGCAACAAGATGCAAATTCACCGAGAAAAGCTTCATTCATTGACTTATAACAGTTTTAAAACGCTGGAAGTCTTTGCCCACAAGAAAGGTAGTTAAGTTTATCCGGTAATGAATATCTCTTCCAAGTCATCTTTCTGATGTTATGTCCTAAAGAGCAAGATGATTTGAATTGAACACAGTCTGTCATTTTCATTTGAGATAATCCCAGAATCATCACTGTCACTTGAGGCTCTGGTGATCTGGCTGGTTATGAGTGCCTATGCCTGGCTTTAGCTGATGTGTCAACTATGGCCTCTCTTGGACAGGGATAGTCTGGCCAATGGCACCCATGCTCTCCATTCTGGACTATTGTAATGTGATCTATGTGAGGCTGCTCTTGGAGATGATTCAAAGGTTACAACTAGTGCAAAAAGCTGCAGCAAGGGCTGTGTCAGAAGCATTCGGTCATGCCCAAATAAAACCCTATTTTGAAACATCTGCATCGGTTGCCATTTGTCTTCGAGGTGCTTATGTTGACTTAAGTCCTAAATTATTTGTGACTGAAGTACCTGAAAGAGGTCCTTCTTCCATATCAACCTGTCCATCTCCTTAGATCAGAAAATGAGGCCCTCCTGTGTTCGATGAAATATGAGGTGTGGGGGTTCTGGGGCAGTGGTTCTATGTATATGAAACTTACTCCCCATTGAGGTGTGTCTGGCCACTTTGTTATTTTGAACAACAGGAAAAAACCAACTTCTTCTGCCAAGCTTTCTTGGGGTGGGTGGGGTGTGGTAGGAGAGTTTGAGTTTCTTCCTGTTGTAAAGTTTTTATGATGTGGCTTTCTATGTTGTAATTTGAAATTGGTAGAGTTTTATTAGGGTTGCCCTTGCTTTATTTTTGTACACCACTCTGTGAAGGATGTTATATAGTATTCATATAAATCGAAAATAAAATAAAATAAAGATATGGGGTGGAGGAAGTATTGTCCCAGTTACTTAAACCAAGTGGGACTTTTAGGGACAAAACCAGCCCTTTGAATTGACCTTGAAAAAGGGACATTTAAATCACGTGGCTTCCTCCGAAGAATCATGGCAGCTTTAGTTTGTTAAGGGTGCTTGGAATTGAAGCTCTGTTAGGGGTAAACTCCAGTTCCCAGGATTCACTGGGGGCAACCGTGATTGTTAAAATGGTATAAATGAGCTTTAAATGTATGCTGTGGATGTGATCTAGATCTCTTAGGACTGGTGTTGTATGATGCCTGCAGTGTGTGCCAGTTAACAGTACTGACTCTGGCATTTTCAACCAGTTGAAGCTTCTGAACTCAGTCTTGCATAGAACGCATTGCAATGATACAGCAGATAGGTATCACCAAGGTGCAGTTAGCACACTATGCGAGCGGAAAAGGCACTCTTGACCACAGCCACCTGGAATCGTAGGCTGTGGATCCCCTCTTATAGATACGAGTATGATATGATTTATTTAAATTGATTTTAAAAAAATGTGTTTTTAAATTTGTATATTTGTTTTTAATTGCTGTAAACCGCCCAGAGAGCTTCGGCTATGGGGCGGTATACAAATGCAATAAAAAATAAAATAAAATAAATCTTTTCCCCAGACCTAAGAATGTCACAGACTGTGTTCAAGTCAGATTATTCTTGCTCTTTGAAAGATAACATGACAGTCATGACTCAGCAACACATATTCATTTCTGGATGAAGATAACAAACAAGGGAATTCTTAGTTAGATGCCTGTTTCTGTGGCTGAAGAGCTTGTACAAGTGTCTACATTTATATAGGGTTTGATATGATATAGCCAAATGGAGGCACCTGCACATCCCACTGAAGGACTGTTGACAGCGGCTGCTTTCACACATGGGGCTAATAGCGCTAGTTTACCGGACTGAAAAGGTAGCACTTCGTTCCATATTTCAAAAATCCCTTTCACACTGCAGTACCTGTTATACCGGCATTTTGCGCAACAGTCTTTCACACACAGAGCAGAGTTTTTCTCCCCCCCTTCATTCGGCCTCACACGACACCGGATGAGCTGGTTTGAGGCCTGTTCTTTTGGTGCATGGGGGGGTTGAAAGAGGGCGATCGCGATCAGCTGAGAGGCGCAGCAGCGCAGCAGCAGAGGCTCTGGTTGAGCACAAGCAGCAGCAGCAGCACACAGGCTGCTCTCTCAGGAGCAGCTGGGATCGGCTGGGAGGCGCGGCGGTGGCAGCGTGGCGGTGGCAGTGTGGCAGCACGTGAAGGCTGCATGCTGGGAGGGCTGTCGGTAAGGGCAGGAATGCACTGCATGCTGGGAGGGCTGTTACATGAGCAGCGGCAGCTAGCGCAAAACTCCTGCAATCTTCCGGTTTCCCAGCCTGCTATTGGAATTTTTCAGGTATCATTTCTTAAGGAAATTAGTGCTAAACATCCAACACATTCCACCAGAATTCCGGAGCTACCCGTTATGTCGTGTGAAAGCTCAAATTTTATGCGCAAATTAACAGGAAATAAATTGTCAGAATAACGGAATAAAGGGCAGTGTGAAAGGGGCCAGCATCAGGGGCACCTGGGGTTCCCTAGGAAAAGAGCTGCCCTACCTCTGTAGCTATCTGCACTATTTATGGACAACCACAAACTGGTCAAGTAAGAAGTGTCACTTCCCTTCCATTCACTTTCTGTTATGAATCCACAAATAGGCTCTTTGCTTTTAGACGCCCTGGAGATTCTGTGGTTTACTGTCAAGATGGCAAACCAATTGATAGAGGGGATAATAGTGCCTAACTATAATTCAGCTTCAACATCTGTCAAGGCCCAGGAGCCCAGATGGCTCAGAAGGTCCACTGAAGGAAGTGTAAGCTTTCCAGTATTGTCACAGGAAGTCTAGAAGTAAAGAAAATCTCTTGACAAAGTTCTCCATATTGTACAAATTTGGCAAACAGGACTCAGTGTGGCTCAGTACAAAAGGCATATTGTAAATAATAGACAAGATTATATAACATGAACGTACATGACAAACAAGATGGTGCAAAATGTACCAAGGAAGGAGGTAAACATGTTTTTAGGGTTCAAGTTAAAGTTGTAAACTTAATTGTGATGAGTAGAGATAATGATAAGAAAAACAACATGTGTGTGGAGTGATAGGAATAGATAAAGGTGATTTGCCCAGACAATAACGTCTGCTGCCTCCATGTCAGTGGGGCAGGTTTAGGAACTTGCCCAATTCAAGCACACCTTGGTAGACCCCTCACAACACCTGAAGAGGTAGGACACTGCTGATGATGCTTGATGTGCCTTCCTTCTCCTCCTCATAAAGGGATTCACCTTGCATCGGGAGTGTGTACTCCTGTCTCCCACTACCAGCAGAGTCAGAGCAGGGAAGAGGTGGTGATGCTCCTGAAAATCAACCCTCTCTTTGTAGAGGGGATACACCCGATTTGGGGAGGAGGGAGGAGATCTTGTCACCTCTTCTGCCTCTGCTCTTTCTACCAGTTCATTCCTGGGCTCAACTCAAGGCGTTCCATCAGGTATTGTGGTCCCAAGCCCTGTAAGGCTTTATAGGATAAAACCAGCAATTGGGTGGGTTTTAAAAACCCTAATTCAAACTTATAGTCAGGAGGGGACAAGGGAAGATGATACAGCGGGGGGAGGGGTCAATTCTGTCAGGCGCTGCTTCATAAGACCCTTCCCACCCCCCATGGAAGGCTCTTGAGAAGCAGCAAACTCCATCCTGCAGCCTGCAGGGTTGAATCCTCCACTGAATTGCTGGTGAGCAGAGGAATGCATCCTGCTGTTGTCTGCTTCCCCAGTACATTCCCTGTAGGGGACATGCTGGCAAGGCAGAACACTGGAGCCTTCCTGCCAGATGACCCCCCCCCCGGATGAGGATGTCTGTCCCCTTTTGTTTAAGAACAACCATTGATAGTGAAGCACCCTCCCTATAGAAATCCCACACGTGCAAATATTGTGAGGCTTCCAGGCACGGATATCATACGGTCTCCCTTCATTCCTCAACATGGGGTGAAACTGTAAAGGGAGCAAGGCAGAAAGTTCTGGAGCCAGAATTGTTGCCCATTTAATCCATATCCTAAATAATGTCAACATGAACCAGTTGGCCAAGTATGGAAAGGAACTGAATTTATTAAGGCCAATTCTCGGTGCTCTAAAGGGATACTCTCAGATATTTCTAATATTATTGCTTTCAAGCCTCCCTCCCCGTCATTCAGTTTCTTATTTTCCAGTGAAATATAGGAAGGGAGACAGCTTTCCACCTAAGAAGAAGGTACACTTTCTTCTTACTCAAAGTTTAGACACAATTGCCTTCTTTTGCTCAAATGTCTGCTGGAGTTTTCAGCAACGTGACTTATACACGGAGTGATGAGAGGGGCAATGTGATATCTTAAGATCTCAATTAAGATTGATGCAAGACTTCTTGGAAGAAATGCCAAGCTCCAGAACTGTCCAGGTGGTGATGGAAATAAAACAGAACCTCGTGACGCACAGAGAACATTACATATTTGCTTATGCCCATCAATTCTCCAGTATGACTCCAGCTCCTATTCTGTTTCTCCATTCCTCCCTGGCTCCCCATCTCTGCAGATAACCTTATAAAAGTGTAAACAAATAAATAGTCTTTAAAAAATTCTAGACAGATTCTAGCTCAGATTAAAAAAAGAAATCCACCCAGTTTGGAACATGTTCTTTTATTGCGGTTTTATCATCCTGGATTATTTGTATGACTAAGAGATTGGCTCTTCTTTGTACAGCAGCGACTACATACAGGACAACTGCTGTGCTCCCACCGCTCACCAGCCCAAGGTCCGCAATCTTCCAGAAGGAAGATAATGGTCAAAGATAATGGGGGAATACCATGACCAGTCTTCTGATTGTAAAATGGGGGGTCTCCCAGCCCTCCAGAGATGATTGGGAGTGTGCAGGGCATGTGTAAAGAGGATAGGGTGAGGAAGTCCTATCGTGCGAACAGAAGTGCATTCATCTCACACCACAGACCAAGACAGCTGGATAATATAATCCATTTGTACAAGTTCAGCTTTCTCCGCTATAGTAATCCTCACACACACTATTGTTGCAACACAGCATGCACACACACTATTGTTGCAAGAATCACAAAACCCAAATTCATGTGAGATAAAGTTTAGACATATTCCATGAGGGTAGTGGGCGCTGGTATTGAAAACATAGGAGTCTCCAAGCCGGTGAAATCTGAAAATAAGAGGTCTCTGCTGCAGTGCCAAGACCCCAGCCTCAGCCAGTGGTTCCCAACGTAGAAGTAATCCGGGGGGGCGCAAATTAGAAAAGAAATTTATTATTATTATTATTATTATTATTATTAAAAAATTCTTCACTCCCTGGACACCACCATTTTACAAAACTCCTGCACAACAGCTTTGCCTACGGCCCAGCAGCTGCATTTGCCAGCCCTGCCTATCTAGGCCAACATCAGGAAAAAAAACTCAGCTTAGAGGCAAAAATGGAATATGGACTGCCTTCAAGTCAATCCCAAGTTATGGCTACCCTATGAATAGGGATTTCATGGTAAGCGGTATTCAGAGGGGGTTT
This sequence comes from Rhineura floridana, assembly GCF_030035675.1. Taxonomy (NCBI): domain Eukaryota; kingdom Metazoa; phylum Chordata; class Lepidosauria; order Squamata; family Rhineuridae; genus Rhineura; species Rhineura floridana. The sequence goes on from NC_084490.1 coordinate 13,658,477, forward strand.
CCCATTGCCTCCCTCTGAGGCTAGTCCTCCCCAGCTGGCTAGGGCCTGCTCAGCTTGCCACAGCTGCACAAGCCAGATCCTTTCTGGTCTGCAACTGCCAGCTGGGGGGCAACTGGGCTCCTTGGGACTATGCAGCTCGCCCACGGCTGCACAGGTGGCAGGGCACATAACCACTGAGCCACTCACTGTCAGGGTGATCTTTAGCTGGCCCTTGACACCCAGGAGACATGAGCTGGGATTTGAACTCACAGACACTGGACTCCCAGCCAGGCTCTCCTCCCCACTGTGCTATTGGGGATTAAAATAACCAATACTGGGTGTAGAGGGAAAGGCACTGCTCCACTGAATCGCAGTAGTGCCTGGGACTCTTGAAGTTCCTTGCCAGGATCACCTGCAGCAAAAAATAATAATTTAAAAAGCCCGTGCCAATGCCTTGTGAGATATTGTAGCTGATGATGGTGCTTTGAAGTGTAAAGTCAGAGAGGTTTTCCCCATTGTCGGAAATACTAGAAATAGTCCTTTCTATCACCTTAGAGGCGGAGGGGGAGGATTAAGGTGATAGATACTGAGATTTTTTTTAAAAAATAAGCAAATAAGGGACACAAGCAACAGAAAAGATGAAATGCAAGGAAACATGAGGGGAGGAAGAAAGCACACAGTAGGAAAAAGAAGAGATTTAAGACTCAGCGAGGACAGAGCAGTCACCAAACAGAATGTCCTCTGAACTGAGACAGGAAACGGACAGAGCCTGAACGAGAGGGGAGGAGCAGATTCTTTGCTGAAGCATTTCCCGTCTCTGAGCTGTAGGGGGAGTTACAGTACCCACCTGGAGACCTCTGTCATCCATGAGATACTGCTCTCACTACCAATATAGCAGAGCTTGGAAAAGTTACTTTTTTGAACTACAACTGCCATCAGCCCCAGCCAGCATGGCCACTGGATTGGGCTGATGGGAGTCGTAGTTCAAAAAAGTAACTTTTCCAAGCTCTGCAATATAGTAAGGCCTTTCTATACAAATCCGTGATGTGGCCACACTTGGAATAATGTGCATCGTTCTGGTGGCTGCATGTCAGAAAGAATATTGCAGAGCTGGAAAAGGAGCAGGAAAGAGCAACCAAAATGATCAGGAGAAGGAAAGTCTCTACTATTTGAGGATTTTTAGTTGGGAAATAAAAGCAAGAAGAAGGGATATGGTAGAGGTATATAACATTGTGCATGGCCTGGAGAAAGTGGACTCTCTCTCTCTGAAAATACTAGAACTAGTAATCATCTTGATTCCATATGGAATCATAAAGGAAGCCACAGACCTGAACTTACAAGATCTGAACAGGGTGGTTTATGACAGACACTACTGGGGGTCGCTGATTCATAGGGTCATCATAAGTCGTAATCGACTTGAAGGCATATAACAACAACAACAAGTAGTCATCTAATGAAGTCAAATGGTGAGGAGATTCAGGACACACAAAAGGAAGCCGCACAGGTCTTCGGCAGTTTGGGATACAAACACAACATCAAGGACAGTGAGATTGGCCCTCTATTTGTGGAGGTCACACAGGCTGTCTATCTGTGAGCAGGGAAGAGGTGGTGATGCTTCTGAAAATCAACCCTGTCTTTGTTGAGGGGATACACCTGATTTAGGGAGGAGATCTTGTCACCTCTTCTGCTTCTGCTCTTTCTACCAGTTCATTCCTGGGCTCAACTCAAGGTGTTCAGTGTTTAAAGCCCTAAATGGCTTAGGTCTGAAATGTCTGAAAGATTGCCTCCTTCCCTACAGACCTTCTCAGGTGTTGAGATCAGCAGAGGAGGCCTTCTTGGTAATTCCCCCACCCTCAGAAACTTGGGGGTGGGTGGGCTGAGCGAGGGCATTCTTTGCAGCAGCCCCTACATTGTTGAACTCCCTGCCTGCTGAGGTGGATCTGGCAACTTTGCTGTACAGTTTCAGGAGAACGCTGAAGATGCAGCTCTTTACCCTTTGACACCTCAGGCATATATTTTCAGGACCCACCCTGTTTTATTTTATTGTTTTTAATACTGTATTTTAAAATTGTAACCTGCCCATGGACCTCCGGGTGAAGGGAAGGTGATAAAGACTAATACTAATAATACTCATGCTAATTATCATCATCAACAACAACGTCATCATAATCTTCCCAGAAACTGCCTTTGGGGCAACACTAGCTTTGCCACTCTTCAGCTTTTGATGGTCAGTGGAAAGTGGTCAATGTAACACCATTTACAATAAATAAGTAATTTGCTAAATGGTCCTAAACAGATTCTCCAAAATGCCTGCCTCCCTACTTCTGTCATATGCTTGGGGAGGGTGCTATCCCTGCAATTCAGAAAAGGAGATGCACAGATTTATTGGGATAAATGTTTACTAAAATGCTGAGAAATATTCAAGAGGACTTGCAAAAAATTAAACTCCCTCAGAAATATAGAGAGCTGAATTTAAAACTGGGAAAGTGTAAGAATTGTGAGAAACAAACGGACAGATTAGTCCATCTCTAGCACACACACAACTCACAAGCCCCTTACATACACAAGCCATGCATGCACAACTCGAAACCTTTCCTGCGCACAGAAGTCCTTCAGAAAAATACACATGCTCACACACCAGCTTCACACAAAACGCACAATCACGTCTTGCAAACATGCACACACACACAACCTTTCAGGCATCATTAGCAAAACAGGAGCAAAGAGCGGGGCTGTGCCAGACCTCACATCCACCATCCAGCCCTTCCTCTTTCATCTTTCTTGGGCCTCCACATTTCTAGTTGTATGCATGGAGGTCTTTCTAAAGAGTTGCAAGACTGGTTTTGGGCTTGGGGGTAGCGTGTTTATTCTCTATCCCCATCACAAGGAATTCAGTTCATATCTTCTGTTCAATGGCAATCTTTACTTTACTTTCTTCCGTGCCTCAGTTATTGTCCCTTCAGACTAATAAAATAAATATTCTCCTCGTTTCAGCATAACACTCTGTTTTGTCATTGGTGTTGTTCAGACAACTCCAACTGCACAAAATTTCTAAACTTGGAGGGTGGGGCTTAAATAGGAAATGAGACTGTGCAGAAGAACAGACTTAACCCAATATCCTTCTAGGCATTCCAGGTGGGGGTTTTTGTATGCAGATAATTACCTTTTTTTTCCTGATGAAATATTTGATTTTTGTGTGACTCTTGAATGTCCATGAGTCCTCCAAAGATTAGGACCAGGCAGCTATAATCTTTGCCTTCATTTCACTTGCAGCAGCCAATAGTCTTTAGTAAATTCTCACAGACCGTAGATGAAATGGTAAAACTGTAGACCAGCTGTACAACTTCAGATTACAGAAGGAGGTTGAGCTTACCAAATGCTCACTATTATTTAGAATGAAGGAACATTTAGTCATCTCATCCTCCTTCAGTAGTCTGAAGTGGTACAGCAGGTCTACAGTTTTGTCATTTCATCTACTCTCTGTGAGACAATAACACCCCTCCCCTCTGCACTAGGGAACCCCAGTTAGCTTATTTACAAGTATACAGTTTGAGCAGTTGTGTGGCAAAATGGGGTAGGGTAGGGTGCAATGGTGTCAATTCTACTGTCTGTGACATCATTCAGCCCAGACCCACAACACATTCTGCTGCATTAGAACCAAAGGCCAAAATGATTTTTCTAGCCCTTGTTTTCCATCCTAATTTATCAACCTATTTTGCAAATACTCATGCAGATACGTGTTGGGCTTTTAATACCTTCATCGATGGCAGCTTTTCTTTGCAACAAGATGCAAATTCACCGAGAAAAGCTTCATTCATTGACTTATAACAGTTTTAAAACGCTGGAAGTCTTTGCCCACAAGAAAGGTAGTTAAGTTTATCCGGTAATGAATATCTCTTCCAAGTCATCTTTCTGATGTTATGTCCTAAAGAGCAAGATGATTTGAATTGAACACAGTCTGTCATTTTCATTTGAGATAATCCCAGAATCATCACTGTCACTTGAGGCTCTGGTGATCTGGCTGGTTATGAGTGCCTATGCCTGGCTTTAGCTGATGTGTCAACTATGGCCTCTCTTGGACAGGGATAGTCTGGCCAATGGCACCCATGCTCTCCATTCTGGACTATTGTAATGTGATCTATGTGAGGCTGCTCTTGGAGATGATTCAAAGGTTACAACTAGTGCAAAAAGCTGCAGCAAGGGCTGTGTCAGAAGCATTCGGTCATGCCCAAATAAAACCCTATTTTGAAACATCTGCATCGGTTGCCATTTGTCTTCGAGGTGCTTATGTTGACTTAAGTCCTAAATTATTTGTGACCGAAGTACTTGAAAGAGGTCCTTCTTCCATATCAACCTGTCCATCTCCTTAGATCAGAAAATGAGGCCCTCCTGTGTTCGATGAAATATGAGGTGTGGGGGTTCTGGGGCAGTGGTTCTATCTATATGAAACTTACTCCCCATTGAGGTGTGTCTGGCCACTTTGTTATTTTGAACAACAGGAAAAAACCAACTTCTTCTGCCAAGCTTTCTTGGGGTGGGTGGGGTGTGGTAGGAGAGTTTGAGTTTCTTCCTGTTGTAAAGTTTTTATGATGTGGCTTTCTATGTTGTAATTTGAAATTGGTAGAGTTTTATTAGGGTTGCCCTTGCTTTATTTTTGTACACCACTCTGTGAAGGATGTTATATAGTATTCATATAAATCGAAAATAAAATAAAATAAAGATATGGGGTGGAGGAAGTATTGTCCCAGTTACTTAAACCAAGTGGGACTTTTAGGGACAAAACCAGCCCTTTGAATTGACCTTGAAAATGGGACATTTAAATCACGTGGCTTCCTCCGAAGAATCATGGCAGCTTTAGTTTGTTAAGGGTGCTTGGAATTGAAGCTCTGTTAGGGGTAAACTCCAGTTCCCAGGATTCACTGGGGGCAACCGTGATTGTTAAAATGGTATAAATGAGCTTTAAATGTATGCTGTGGATGTGATCTAGATCTCTTAGGACTGGTGTTGTATGATGCCTGCAGTGTGTGCCAGTTAACAGTACTGACTCTGGCATTTTCAACCAGTTGAAGCTTCTGAACTCAGTCTTGCATAGAACGCATTGCAATGATACAGCAGATAGGTATCACCAAGGTGCAGTTAGCACACTATGCGAGCGGAAAAGGCACTCTTGACCACAGCCGCCTGGAATCGTAGGCTGTGGATCCCCTCTTATAGATACGAGTATGATATGATTTATTTAAATTGATTTTAAAAAAATGTGTTTTTAAATTTGTATATTTGTTTTTAATTGCTGTAAACCGCCCAGAGAGCTTCGGCTATGGGGCGGTATACAAATGCAATAAAAAATAAAATAAAATAAATCTTTTCCCCAGACCTAAGAATGTCACAGACTGTGTTCAAGTCAGATTATTCTTGCTCTTTGAAAGATAACATGACAGTCATGACTCAGCAACACATATTCATTTCTGGATGAAGATAACAAACAAGGGAATTCTTAGTTAGATGCCTGTTTCTGTGGCTGAAGAGCTTGTACAAGTGTCTACATTTATATAGGGTTTGATATGATATAGCCAAATGGAGGCACCTGCACATCCCACTGAAGGACTGTTGACAGCAGCTGCTTTCACACATGGGGCTAATAGCGCTAGTTTACCGGACTGAAAAGGTAGCACTTCGTTCCATATTTCAAAAATCCCTTTCACACTGCAGTACCTGTTATACCGGCATTTTGCGCAACAGTCTTTCACACACAGAGCAGAGTTTTTCTCCCCCCCTTCATTCGGCCTCACGCGACACCGGATGAGCTGGTTTGAGGCCTGTTCTTTTGGTGCATGGGGGGGTTGAAAGAGGGCGATCGCGATCAGCTGAGAGGCGCAGCAGCGCAGCAGCAGAGGCTCTGGTTGAGCACAAGCAGCAGCAGCAGCACACAGGCTGCTCTCTCAGGAGCAGCTGGGATCGGCTGGGAGGCGCGGCGGTGGCAGCGTGGCGGTGGCAGTGTGGCAGCACGTGAAGGCTGCATGCTGGGAGGGCTGTCGGTAAGGGCAGGAATGCACTGCATGCTGGGAGGGCTGTTACATGAGCAGCGGCAGCTAGCGCAAAACTCCTGCAATCTTCCGGTTTCCCAGCCTGCTATTGGAATTTTTCAGGTATCATTTCTTAAGGAAATTAGTGCTAAACATCCAACACATTCCACCAGAATTCCGGAGCTACCCGTTATGTCGTGTGAAAGCTCAAATTTTATGCGCAAATTAACAGGAAATAAATTGTCAGAATAACGGAATAAAGGGCAGTGTGAAAGGGGCCAGCATCAGGGGCACCTGGGGTTCCCTAGGAAAAGAGCTGCCCTACCTCTGTAGCTATCTGCACTATTTATGGACAACCACAAACTGGTCAAGTAAGAAGTGTCACTTCCCTTCCATTCACTTTGTGTTATGAATCCACAAATAGGCTCTTTGCTTTTAGACGCCCTGGAGATTCTGTGGTTTACTGTCAAGATGGCAAACCAATTGATAGAGGGGATAATAGTGCCTAACTATAATTCAGCTTCAACATCTGTCAAGGCCCAGGAGCCCAGATGGCTCAGAAGGTCCACTGAAGGAAGTGTAAGCTTTCCAGTATTGTCACAGGAAGTCTAGAAGTAAAGAAAATCTCTTGACAAAGTTCTCCATATTGTACAAATTTGGCAAACTGGACTCAGTGTGGCTCAGTACAAAAGGCATATTGTAAATAATAGACAAGATTATATAACATGAACGTACATGACAAACAAGATGGTGCAAAATGTACCAAGGAAGGAGGTAAACATGTTTTTAGGGTTCAAGTTAAAGTTGTAAACTTAATTGTGATGAGTAGAGATAATGATAAGAAAAACAACATGTGTGTGGAGTGATAGGAATAGATAAAGGTGATTTGCCCAGACAATAACGTCTGCTGCCTCCATGTCAGTGGGGCAGGTTTAGGAACTTGCCCAATTCAAGCACACCTTGGTAGACCCCTCACAACACCTGAAGAGGTAGGACACTGCTGATGATGCTTGATGTGCCTTCCTTCTCCTCCTCATAAAGGGATTCACCTTGCATCGGGAGTGTGTACTCCTGTCTCCCACTACCAGCAGAGTCAGAGCAGGGAAGAGGTGGTGATGCTCCTGAAAATCAACCCTCTCTTTGTAGAGGGGATACACCCGATTTGGGGAGGAGGGAGGAGATCTTGTCACCTCTTCTGCCTCTGCTCTTTCTACCAGTTCATTCCTGGGCTCAACTCAAGGCGTTCCATCAGGTATTGTGGTCCCAAGCCCTGTAAGGCTTTATAGGATAAAACCAGCAATTGGGTGGGTTTTAAAAACCCTAATTCAAACTTATAGTCAGGAGGGGACAAGGAAAGATGATACAGCGGGGGGAGGGGTCAATTCTGTCAGGCGCTGCTTCATAAGACCCTTCCCACCCCCCATGGAAGGCTCTTGAGAAGCAGCAAACTCCATCCTGCAGCCTGCAGGGTTGAATCCTCCACTGAATTGCTGGTGAGCAGAGGAATGCATCCTGCTGTTGTCTGCTTCCCCAGTACATTCCCTGTAGGGGACATGCTGGCAAGGCAGAACACTGGAGCCTTCCTGCCAGATGACCCCCCCCCCGGATGAGGATGTCTGTCCCCTTTTGTTTAAGAACAACCATTGATAGTGAAGCACCCTCCCTATAGAAATCCCACACGTGCAAATATTGTGAGGCTTCCAGGCACGGATATCATACGGTCTCCCTTCATTCCTCAACATGGGGTGAAACTGTAAAGGGAGCAAGGCAGAAAGTTCTGGAGCCAGAATTGTTGCCCATTTAATCCATATCCTAAATAATGTCAACATGAACCAGTTGGCCAAGTATGGAAAGGAACTGAATTTATTAAGGCCAATTCTCGGTGCTCTAAAGGGATACTCTCAGATATTTCTAATATTATTGCTTTCAAGCCTCCCTCCCCGTCATTCAGTTTCTTATTTTCCAGTGAAATATAGGAAGGGAGACAGCTTTCCACCTAAGAAGAAGGTACACTTTCTTCTTACTCAAAGTTTAGACACAATTGCCTTCTTTTGCTCAAATGTCTGCTGGAGTTTTCAGCAACGTGACTTATACACGGAGTGATGAGAGGGGCAATGTGATATCTTAAGATCTCAATTAAGATTGATGCAAGACTTCTTGGAAGAAATGCCAAGCTCCAGAACTGTCCAGGTGGTGATGGAAATAAAACAGAACCTCGTGACGCACAGAGAACATTACATATTTGCTTATGCCCATCAATTCTCCAGTATGACTCCAGCTCCTATTCTGTTTCTCCATTCCTCCCTGGCTCCCCATCTCTGCAGATAACCTTATAAAAGTGTAAACAAATAAATAGTCTTTAAAAAATTCTAGACAGATTCTAGCTCAGATTAAAAAAAGAAATCCACCCAGTTTGGAACATGTTCTTTTATTGCGGTTTTATCATCCTGGATTATTTGTATGACTAAGAGATTGGCTCTTCTTTGTACAGCAGCGACTACATACAGGACAACTGCTGTGCTCCCACCGCTCACCAGCCCAAGGTCCGCAATCTTCCAGAAGGAAGATAATGGTCAAAGATAATGGGGGAATACCATGACCAGTCTTCTGATTGTAAAATGGGGGGTCTCCCAGCCCTCCAGAGATGATTGGGAGTGTGCAGGGCATGTGTAAAGAGGATAGGGTGAGGAAGTCCTATCGTGCGAACAGAAGTGCATTCATCTCACACCACAGACCAAGACAGCTGGATAATATAATCCATTTGTACAAGTTCAGCTTTCTCCGCTATAGTAATCCTCACACACACTATTGTTGCAACACAGCATGCACACACACTATTGTTGCAAGAATCACAAAACCCAAATTCATGTGAGATAAAGTTTAGACATATTCCATGAGGGTAGTGGGCGCTGGTATTGAAAACATAGGAGTCTCCAAGCCGGTGAAATCTGAAAATAAGAGGTCTCTGCTGCAGTGCCAAGACCCCAGCCTCAGCCAGTGGTTCCCAACGTAGAAGTAATCCGGGGGGGCGCAAATTAGAAAAGAAATTTATTATTATTATTATTATTATTATTAAAAAATTCTTCACTCCCTGGACACCACCATTTTACAAAACTCCTGCACAACAGCTTTGCCTACGGCCCAGCAGCTGCGTTTGCCAGCCCTGCCTATCTAGGCCAACATCAGGAAAAAAAACTCAGCTTAGAGGCAAAAATGGAATATGGACTGCCTTCAAGTCAATCCCAAGTTATGGCTACCCTATGAATAGGGATTTCATGGTAAGCGGTATTCAGAGGGGGTTTCCCATTGCCTCCCTCTGAGGCTAGTCCTCCCCAGCTGGCTAGGGCCTGCTCAGCTTGCCACAGCTGCACAAGCCAGATCCTTTCTGGTCTGCAACTGCCAGCTGGGGGGCAACTGGGCTCCTTGGGACTATGCAGCTCGCCCACGGCTGCACAGGTGGCAGGGCACATAACCACTGAGCCACTCACTGTCAGGGTGATCTTTAGCTGGCCCTTGACACCCAGGAGACATGAGCTGGGATTTGAACTCACAGACACTGGACTCCCAGCCAGGCTCTCCTCTCCACTGTGCTATTGGGGATTAAAATAACCAATACTGGGTGTAGAGGGAAAGGCACTGCTCCACTGAATCGCAGTAGTGCCTGGGACTCTTGAAGTTCCTTGCCAGGATCACCTGCAGCAAAAAATAATAATTTAAAAAGCCCGTGCCAATGCCTTGTGAGATATTGTAGCTGATGATGGTGCTTTGAAGTGTAAAGTCAGAGAGGTTTTCCCCATTGTCGGAAATACTAGAAATAGTCCTTTCTATCACCTTAGAGGCGGAGGGGGAGGATTAAGGTGATAGATACTGAGATTTTTTTTAAAAAATAAGCAAATAAGGGACACAAGCAACAGAAAAGATGAAATGCAAGGAAACATGAGGGGAGGAAGAAAGCACACAGTAGGAAAAAGAAGAGATTTAAGACTCAGCGAGGACAGAGCAGTCACCAAACAGAATGTCCTCTGAACTGAGACAGGAAACGGACAGAGCCTGAACGAGAGGGGAGGAGCAGATTCTTTGCTGAAGCATTTCCCGTCTCTGAGCTGTAGGGGGAGTTACAGTACCCACCTGGAGACCTCTGTCATCCATGAGATACTGCTCTCACTACCAATATAGCAGAGCTTGGAAAAGTTACTTTTTTGAACTACAACTGCCATCAGCCCCAGCCAGCATGGCCACTGGATTGGGCTGATGGGAGTCGTAGTTCAAAAAAGTAACTTTTCCAAGCTCTGCAATATAGTAAGGCCTTTCTATACAAATCCGTGATGTGGCCACACTTGGAATAATGTGCATCGTTCTGGTGGCTGCATGTCAGAAAGAATATTGCAGAGCTGGAAAAGGAGCAGGAAAGAGCAACCAAAATGATCAGGAGAAGGAAAGTCTCTACTATTTGAGGATTTTTAGTTGGGAAATAAAAGCAAGAAGAAGGGATATGGTAGAGGTATATAACATTGTGCATGGCCTGGAGAAAGTGGACTCTCTCTCTCTGAAAATACTAGAACTAGTAATCATCTTGATTCCATATGGAATCATAAAGGAAGCCACAGACCTGAACTTACAAGATCTGAACAGGGTGGTTTATGACAGACACTACTGGGGGTCGCTGATTCATAGGGTCATCATAAGTCGTAATCGACTTGAAGGCATATAACAACAACAACAAGTAGTCATCTAATGAAGTCAAATGGTGAGGAGATTCAGGACACACAAAAGGAAGCCGCACAGGTCTTCGGCAGTTTGGGATACAAACACAACATCAAGGACAGTGAGATTGGCCCTCTATTTGTGGAGGTCACACAGGCTGTCTATCTGTGAGCAGGGAAGAGGTGGTGATGCTTCTGAAAATCAACCCTGTCTTTGTTGAGGGGATACACCTGATTTAGGGAGGAGATCTTGTCACCTCTTCTGCTTCTGCTCTTTCTACCAGTTCATTCCTGGGCTCAACTCAAGGTGTTCAGTGTTTAAAGCCCTAAATGGCTTAGGTCTGAAATGTCTGAAAGATTGCCTCCTTCCCTACAGACCTTCTCAGGTGTTGAGATCAGCAGAGGAGGCCTTCTTGGTAATTCCCCCACCCTCAGAAACTTGGGGGTGGGTGGGCTGAGCGAGGGCATTCTTTGCAGCAGCCCCTACATTGTTGAACTCCCTGCCTGCTGAGGTGGATCTGGCAACTTTGCTGTACAGTTTCAGGAGAACGCTGAAGATGCAGCTCTTTACCCTTTGACACCTCAGGCATATATTTTCAGGACCCACCCTGTTTTATTTTATTGTTTTTAATACTGTATTTTAAAATTGTAACCTGCCCATGGACCTCCGGGTGAAGGGAAGGTGATAAAGACTAATACTAATAATACTCATGCTAATTATCATCATCAACAACAACGTCATCATAATCTTCCCAGAAACTGCCTTTGGGGCAACACTAGCTTTGCCACTCTTCAGCTTTTGATGGTCAGTGGAAAGTGGTCAATGTAACACCATTTACAATAAATAAGTAATTTGCTAAATGGTCCTAAACAGATTCTCCAAAATGCCTGCCTCCCTACTTCTGTCATATGCTTGGGGAGGGTGCTATCCCTGCAATTCAGAAAAGGAGATGCACAGATTTATTGGGATAAATGTGTACTAAAATGCTGAGAAATATTCAAGAGGACTTGCAAAAAATTAAACTCCCTCAGAAATATAGAGAGCTGAATTTAAAACTGGGAAAGTGTAAGAATTGTGAGAAACAAACGGACAGATTAGTCCATCTCTAGCACACACACAACTCACAAGCCCCTTACATACACAAGCCATGCATGCACAACTCGAAACCTTTCCTGCGCACAGAAGTCCTTCAGAAAAATACACATGCTCACACACCAGCTTCACACAAAACGCACAATCACGTCTTGCAAACATGCACACACACACAACCTTTCAGGCATCATTAGCAAAACAGGAGCAAAGAGCGGGGCTGTGCCAGACCTCACATCCACCATCCAGCCCTTCCTCTTTCATCTTTCTTGGGCCTCCACATTTCTAGTTGTATGCATGGAGGTCTTTCTAAAGAGTTGCAAGACTGGTTTTGGGCTTGGGGGTAGCGTGTTTATTCTCTATCCCCATCACAAGGAATTCAGTTCATATCTTCTGTTCAATGGCAATCTTTACTTTACTTTCTTCCGTGCCTCAGTTATTGTCCCTTCAGACTAATAAAATAAATATTCTCCTCGTTTCAGCATAACACTCTGTTTTGTCATTGGTGTTGTTCAGACAACTCCAACTGCACAAAATTTCTAAACTTGGAGGGTGGGGCTTAAATAGGAAATGAGACTGTGCAGAAGAACAGACTTAACCCAATATCCTTCTAGGCATTCCAGGTGGGGGTTTTTGTATGCAGACAATTACCTTTTTTTTCCTGATGAAATATTTGATTTTTGTGTGACTCTTGAATGTCCATGAGTCCTCCAAAGATTAGGACCAGGCAGCTATAATCTTTGCCTTCATTTCACTTGCAGCAGCCAATAGTCTTTAGTAAATTCTCACAGACCGTAGATGAAATGGTAAAACTGTAGACCAGCTGTACAACTTCAGATTACAGAAGGAGGTTGAGCTTACCAAATGCTCACTATTATTTAGAATGAAGGAACATTTAGTCATCTCATCCTCCTTCAGTAGTCTGAAGTGGTACAGCAGGTCTACAGTTTTGTCATTTCATCTACTCTCTGTGAGACAATAACACCCCTCCCCTCTGCACTAGGGAACCCCAGTTAGCTTATTTACAAGTATACAGTTTGAGCAGTTGTGTGGCAAAATGGGGTAGGGTAGGGTGCAATGGTGTCAATTCTACTGTCTGTGACATCATTCAGCCCAGACCCACAACACATTCTGCTGCATTAGAACCAAAGGCCAAAATGATTTTTCTAGCCCTTGTTTTACATCCTAATTTATCAACCTATTTTGCAAATACTCATGCAGATACGTGTTGGGCTTTTAATACCTTCATCGATGGCAGCTTTTCTTTGCAACAAGATGCAAATTCACCGAGAAAAGCTTCATTCATTGACTTATAACAGTTTTAAAACGCTGGAAGTCTTTGCCCACAAGAAAGGTAGTTAAGTTTATCCGGTAATGAATATCTCTTCCAAGTCATCTTTCTGATGTTATGTCCTAAAGAGCAAGATGATTTGAATTGAACACAGTCTGTCATTTTCATTTGAGATAATCCCAGAATCATCACTGTCACTTGAGGCTCTGGTGATCTGGCTGGTTATGAGTGCCTATGCCTGGCTTTAGCTGATGTGTCAACTATGGCCTCTCTTGGACAGGGATAGTCTGGCCAATGGCACCCATGCTCTCCATTCTGGACTATTGTAATGTGATCTATGTGAGGCTGCTCTTGGAGATGATTCAAAGGTTACAACTAGTGCAAAAAGCTGCAGCAAGGGCTGTGTCAGAAGCATTCGGTCATGCCCAAATAAAACCCTATTTTGAAACATCTGCATCGGTTGCCATTTGTCTTCGAGGTGCTTATGTTGACTTAAATCCTAAATTATTTGTGACCGAAGTACTTGAAAGAGGTCCTTCTTCCATATCAACCTGTCCATCTCCTTAGATCAGAAAATGAGGCCCTCCTGTGTTCGATGAAATATGAGGTGTGGGGGTTCTGGGGCAGTGGTTCTATCTATATGAAACTTACTCCCCATTGAGGTGTGTCTGGCCACTTTGTTATTTTGAACAACAGGAAAAAACCAACTTCTTCTGCCAAGCTTTCTTGGGGTGGGTGGGGTGTGGTAGGAGAGTTTGAGTTTCTTCCTGTTGTAAAGTTTTTATGATGTGGCTTTCTATGTTGTAATTTGAAATTGGTAGAGTTTTATTAGGGTTGCCCTTGCTTTATTTTTGTACACCACTCTGTGAAGGATGTTATATAGTATTCATATAAATCGAAAATAAAATAAAATAAAGATATGGGGTGGAGGAAGTATTGTCCCAGTTACTTAAACCAAGTGGGACTTTTAGGGACAAAACCAGCCCTTTGAATTGACCTTGAAAATGGGACATTTAAATCACGTGGCTTCCTCCGAAGAATCATGGCAGCTTTAGTTTGTTAAGGGTGCTTGGAATTGAAGCTCTGTTAGGGGTAAACTCCAGTTCCCAGGATTCACTGGGGGCAACCGTGATTGTTAAAATGGTATAAATGAGCTTTAAATGTATGCTGTGGATGTGATCTAGATCTCTTAGGACTGGTGTTGTATGATGCCTGCAGTGTGTGCCAGTTAACAGTACTGACTCTGGCATTTTCAACCAGTTGAAGCTTCTGAACTCAGTCTTGCATAGAACGCATTGCAATGATACAGCAGATAGGTATCACCAAGGTGCAGTTAGCACACTATGCGAGCGGAAAAGGCACTCTTGACCACAGCCGCCTGGAATCGTAGGCTGTGGATCCCCTCTTATAGATACGAGTATGATATGATTTATTTAAATTGATTTTAAAAAAATGTCTTTTTAAATTTGTATATTTGTTTTTAATTGCTGTAAACCGCCCAGAGAGCTTCGGCTATGGGGCGGTATACAAATGCAATAAAAAATAAAATAAAATAAATCTTTTCCCCAGACCTAAGAATGTCACAGACTGTGTTCAAGTCAGATTATTCTTGCTCTTTGAAAGATAACATGACAGTCATGACTCAGCAACACATATTCATTTCTGGATGAAGATAACAAACAAGGGAATTCTTAGTTAGATGCCTGTTTCTGTGGCTGAAGAGCTTGTACAAGTGTCTACATTTATATAGGGTTTGATATGATATAGCCAAATGGAGGCACCTGCACATCCCACTGAAGGACTGTTGACAGCAGCTGCTTTCACACATGGGGCTAATAGCGCTAGTTTACCGGACTGAAAAGGTAGCACTTCGTTCCATATTTCAAAAATCCCTTTCACACTGCAGTACCTGTTATACCGGCATTTTGCGCAACAGTCTTTCACACACAGAGCAGAGTTTTTCTCCCCCCCTTCATTCGGCCTCACGCGACACCGGATGAGCTGGTTTGAGGCCTGTTCTTTTGGTGCATGGGGGGGTTGAAAGAGGGCGATCGCGATCAGCTGAGAGGTGCAGCAGCGCAGCAGCAGAGGCTCTGGTTGAGCACAAGCAGCAGCAGCAGCACACAGGCTGCTCTCTCAGGAGCAGCTGGGATCGGCTGGGAGGCGCGGCGGTGGCAGCGTGGCGGTGGCAGTGTGGCAGCACGTGAAGGCTGCATGCTGGGAGGGCTGTCGGTAAGGGCGGGAACGCACTGCATGCTGGGAGGGCTGTTACATGAGCAGCGGCAGCTAGCGCAAAACTCCTGCAATCTTCTGGTTTCCCAGCCTGCTATTGGAATTTTTCAGGTATCATTTCTTAAGGAAATTAGTGCTAAACATCCAACACATTCCGCCAGAATTCCGGAGCTACCCGTTATGTCGTGTGAAAGCTCAAATTTTATGCGCAAATTAACAGGAAATAAATCGTCAGAATAACGGAATAAAGTGCAGTGTGAAAGGGGCCAGCATCAGGGGCACCTGGGGTTCCCTAGGAAAAGAGCTGCCCTACCTCTGTAGCTATCTGCACTATTTATGGACAACCACAAACTGGTCAAGTAAGGTGTCACTTCCCTTCCATTCACTTTCTGTTATGAATCCACAAATAGGCTCTTTGCTTTTAGACGCCCCGGAAATATTCTGGTTTACTGTCAAGATGGCAAACCAATTGATAGAGGGGATAATAGTGCCTAACTATAATTCAGCTTCAACATCTGTCAAGGCCCAGGAGCCCAGATGGCTCAGAAGGTCCACTGAAGGAAGTGTAAGCTTTCCAGTATTGTCACAGGAAGTCTAGAAGTAAAGAAAATCTCTTGACAAAGTTCTCCATATTGTACAAATTTGGCGAACAAGACTCAGTGTGGCTCAGTACAAAAGGCATATTGTAAATAATAGACAAGATTATATAACATGAACGTACATGACAAACAAGATGGTGCAAAATGTACCAAGGAAGGAGGTAGACATGTTTTTAGGGTTCAAGTTAAAGTTGTAAACTTAATTGTGATGAGTAGAGATAATGATAAGAAAAACAACATGTGTGTGGAGTGATAGGAATAGATAAAGGTGGTTTGCCCAGACAGTAGCGTCTCCTGGCTCCATGTCAGTGGGGCAGGTTTAGGAATTTGCTTGGGGCTAGTGTGTTTATTCTCTATCCCCAACACTCAAGGAATTCAGTTCATATCTCCTGTTCAGTGGCAATCTTGCTGAAAACCTGAAAGACCAGTCTGAGTATTCTCCCCAGCAAGGTACAAAAAATTTGTTACATTGCTAAGGATCTATAAAAGTCATTTCAGTTTGAGAAATCAAATTCAGTATCTTTAATTCTCTTCTTATTTCCCGTTTTCTTATTCATCCTAGTATACCAATACCTGTTTTGCTATACAATTCCAAAACATTCTTCTTCAGGCTGCAGTGAAATTCATTCTTCCTTGAGTATAAAGGTAAAGGTGTCCCCGCACTTGTAGTGCGAGTTGTTTCCGACTCTTAGGGTGACGTCTTGCAACGTTTACTAGGCAGACAGTATATATGGGGTGGGATTGCCAGTTCCTTCCCCGGCCTTTCTTTACCCCCCAGCATATGCCGGATACTCATTTTACCAACCACGGATGGATGGAAGGCTGAGTGGACCTCGACCCCTTTTACCGGAGATTCAACTTCCTCCTTCCATTGGAATCAAACTCCGGCCGTGAGCAGAGCTTCGGCTGCGTTACCGCTGCTTACCACTCTGCGCCATGGAGGGTGTCCTTGAGTATAAATCTCATTTTTTTGGTGGAATCTCAGTGGATATGCACAGAATTGTGCTGTGTTCCCTATATATCATTGCCCCAAACCACTCATCAATAAACCTCTCATCAGCAAACAGTCAGTGAGAGCAGTGTTGTGTAGAACTTAAGTTCTGGAGTTCCTGGAGATGGTGACAAACCTAAAGAATAATAACTCAAGGAACGTCCACTAGAACAGCTCATCTCCAAAGAGCAATTGTGGGATCTCTGACTATCAGGCACTGGGACTCATAACTGGGGACCTTACCCATACATTGCGACTGCTGGAGCTTATGGCATTCATCTCTGATGCACCTTTACAAATGCTTGTGGCAGCTGGAACACGGACCAACAGGGAACAGATTAGTTGCTAGCCTAATCTCTTTATCAACTTCATATAGAGAGATTGGAAAACAGAGAGGAATGCAGAAGTAGAACAGGATCAGGCAGCCCTTTCAGAAAATGTAAGGTCATGCATCCTGAGGTTCTATCTAAACATCATTCACTGCTATCACCTCCTAGAAAGTTCCTGCTACTTGCTCCTTGAGGATATCCTACATCAATTTTGTGTAAGATACAATGGTTACCAGCTGTTTATAAGTGACCTGTGGTTAGACACATACCAGGCAGGACAAGGCTTTGGAGACGGTAGTTTTGAGTGACAGACCTATATATATTATGACAGGTAGGAAGCATTTGCTGTGGTCAGGTATGAAGCTCTCTCCAACATTCCGTAGAAGGAATGAAAAAGGGCAATGTGGGGTGAGAAATGAGATCTAAGTGGCTACAACAATCCAAGAGAGGGCTGGAGAGGGCAATCTGAGCAACGGAATTAATCTTGCTTTCTTTCATACTTTCACTGAGCATTTGCTGAGAACCTTTCCTCTTTATTAAGTAACCACTGGCCATTCTTTGAAAGTGTCATCCAGAGCAATTGGGCTTCCAGGGTGGTGTTTCAGCCAAAGCCACCATGGTTCCAGGCTGGAGCCCCAAAATGCACTTCTTTTTCTTAAATTTATATCTTACTTATCCATTTCTGTTCTCCTTTGTGGACTTATTGCATCTTTCTGGATAGGTTGTTGATGAATATTTATACCTTTCCTGATAAATACATTATTTTAACAGGAGATTCATGGTAATGGGCAGTTACAGAATTTCAGGTCAAATTCTTCAGTAGTGACTGTGGTCAAGTGTTGAAAATACTTTCTGAGAATTATCATCAACACAAGTGTGAGGAACATTTGGCTCTCCAGATGTTGCTGAACTACAACTCCCATCATTCCTGGCAATCAGCCATGCTTTCTAGGGCTGATGGGAGTTGTAGTTCAGCAACATCTGGAGGGCCAAAAGTTCCCCACCCCTGGTGAGTCAGTATTATTATCATCACCCATGTTGCACATGGGAGATGAGCCCAAGAGAGAGAAGCTAGCTAAAGATCACATTGTGAGTTCAAGAGAGAGGCGAGATTCAGACTGGATTCTTGATTCATAGCTCTGACTTTTAGGCACTGAGCTACAACAGCTCACAAATCCCCCCTTACTTCCCCCTCCAGAATACTATGTCTCATTAGGAGTGCAAACAAGCCAATCCCACATCAATAATCTACCATCCTGAACTGATACCCTCCATAATTACACAAGTCATAGGTGCTGGAAGCCACGAGCATGTGTCCCGAGCGTGGGTCCCCAATAGGCCCTTTTTGCATTTTTAAAATAATAATTTACAGACAAGTATACTCTATACCAAGAAAGTCCATTTAATATGCAAAAATCTCATTATTTGGCAGTCCTATCTTGCTGTCACAAAGTGGCAGGCGCAGGGCCTCCTGTGCTTAGTGCTAGAAGGAATGAGAAGGAGAGAGTGAGGAAGGAGGATCATGCTGTGTTGTGAACTTCTTTGTATAGGCCACTTCAAGCCAAATCTATCAATTTTGCATTTTCTGAGACAATATGAGAACCAAAACACAGCCATCCTTTGACATTTGCACTTACCCAGATTGTTCAATGCAGTCTTCCAACCAACTAAAGTTTACAAAAAATGCATATATTAGGGGAAAGGGTGTATTAACAATTATATATATGTGAAAATAACATATAAAATGCATTCTGTTAGGAGAAATTGCTTCCAAAATGTGTACATTAGTCAAAACTGCATACAAACCTGTTTATTGAGAGAAATTCACACTAAAATGCTGAAGAATTTTCAAAAGGATTTTTTTTAAAAAATGACAAATTGCTGCAGAAATGTGGAGAATTTTTTCAGATTGGAAATGAGGAACTGAGAGAAATGAAATTGACGTATTTTTCTGTCTGTAGCAGAGACTTTGTCCTTAAAAAGCCACTTACTCTTTCTTTACCATTGCTGGGCCATTACACCATGAAATGTGAGCAATAAACCCTTTCAGTTACAAGACAGTTAATTCTTCTACTTTTCTCTTATCACTGGAATGATCAGACTGTGTCAGCCCCCACCAGCCACCTGTAAAACTGGCTCTTTACGTTTTATGGAGGCTATTGGAATGTCACAGTTTGTTCAGTACCCATCTTGATCCCAATCTTGGATGTAGAATTTATATATATATATATATATATATATATATACACACACACACACCTGAGCAAAAGTTCCCTCCTAACTAGATTTTTAAGTTTTTTCCCAATCTTAAATAAAGTTTTCTAGGTTTCTTCAGCAATTTGCATTTAAAATAAAAAAAAAATCCTCATGAAAATTCTCTAGCATTTTAGTGCAAATTTCTCCTCATAAACACATTTGATAGATTGGGCTTGAAATGTGAGCCGAATCAAAATTCTCATCCTTCCCTACTCATTGCTAGTAGCCATTGATTGCTTTTTCTCCATGAAATTTCTTGTCTCCTTTTAAAGCTGTCCAAATTGGCAGCTACCCCATATCTTTTGGGAGTAATTGCCACAGTTTAACTGTGTGCTGTGTGGAGAAGAATTTCCCTTTGACTCTTTTGTCTGTTCTGAAACTTCGATCATTCAGCTTACATTGAATGTCCCTAGTATTGTGTGAGAGGGGGGAAAACCTCTGCAACCTTTCTTCTTCCCCTTTTAGTATGGGAAATCCAGATTTGAGTTATAAACTCAGACTAAAGAAGTTAAACCTTCTCTCTTGCCAGTAATATCAAGCACTGTCCTTTGCTATCAGTTTTAAATTCACAATTTTTCATTAGATGATGCCCTGGAGTGGTGACAAATAGGGTTGCCAGGTTCAATCCCTGAGACTGATCCTGTATCTTTAGGAGAAGAGAACATCAGCCAAGTGCAAATGTTCTTGCAACCCTGTAATGGGAAAAATCACAAGGTGGAATTCTCCCTTCCCCATGCACAATTTTTAAAGATACAAAAGACCTCTTGGAGGCTGGGCCTGGCAACCAAGACGTTTTCTGTAGCTTTCAAAGTTGGGCAGGGGGAAGGGAGAATTCCACCTTGTGGTTTTTCCCATTACAGGGTTGCAAGAACACCTGCAGTTGGCTGACTTTCTTTTCTCCTAAAGATACAGGATCAGTCTCAGGGATTGAACCTGGCAACCCTAGTGACAAATCTTATTGCTGCTGCTGCTGCTGCAGAAAGAGAGAGAGAGAGCATAGCAAACTGGACCATCAGTCACTGAATGGCACAATAAGAGTATGGACTATTGTAACAATGAAAAAGCTGCAATCCTAACTATGTCTACTCACATGTCAGCCCCATTAATCCAATGGGGCTTACTACCAGATAAGTGAGGATAGGATCTCAATCTTAGTTAACATGCCACAGAAGAGCAAACAGTGACTAGTCAAACAAGTTCTCAGAGCCATGGACTTTATTCATGGTGCTTTGCAATGGCAAATAATATACAACCCTATAATAGCTTTGTGTTATTAAGTAGAAAGCACTTTGCAGCAGTGCGGTAGGCCTCAGATCCCTACTGTTTTCTTAAAAAATCATGCTCTTCTTGAGGAACAGGAATCTTTCCTGGAAGAACAATATTTGCTCACTTTATCAGGAAGCTCAAGACCTTTCACACTGGAAAGATAACCTTCCACAGCGAAGAGGCAAGGTTCTCATAATAAATAGACATATAGATTTTGAGTTAGGTTTTCCTAGCCTCAACAGCAATACCATCCTAGAAAGAACACTTTGGCTTTAGAGACTACACACATACATACCACCAGCACCTTAGATCTAGAGACTAAGATTCTTCCTTCTGACAAGACCAGGTAAGGTCCCATTTGTTCTAGATCTGAGCTGAAATTACCATTCCCAATTCACCACCCTGAATTATGTCTCCTACCCCACCTCTAGGGTTGCCAGGTTCAGGGCCTGAGACTGATCCTGTATCTTTAGGAGAAGAGAAAGTCAGCCAAGCGCAGGTGTTCTTGCAACCCTGTAATGGGAAAAACCACAAGGTGGAATTCTCCCTTCCTCTTGCACAACTCTTAAAGATACAGAAGTCCTCTTGGAGGCCGGGCCTGGCAACCAAGAGGTCTTCTGTATCTTTAAAAGTTGTGCAGAGGGAAGGGAGATTCCACCTTGTGGTTTTTCTCATTACAGGGTTGCAAGAACACTTGCACTTGGCTGACTTTCTCTTCTCCTAAAGATACAGGATCAGTCTCAGGCCAAGAACCTGGCAACCCTACCCACCTCTGCTCAGCCAAGTTGTGGATGCCTCCTTGGTGAAACTGCCCAAGAAGCTGCTGCCTGGTAGAGGGGCAGGTTGTGGGTGAAAACTTGTGCATTTTTGCAAAGGAGCTCAACTGCAAAGTTGCTAAGCCCATGGAAAGCCAAGGCTAATTAAAAGCTCTTATAATGGCTACTATCAAACTCATGTTCTTATAATGGTTACCGTTAGGGTTGCCAGGTTCAATCCCTGAGACTGATCCTGTATCTTTAGGAGAAGAGAAAGTGCAAGTGTTCTTGCAACCCTGTAATGGGAAAAACCACAAGGTGGAATTCTCCCTCCCCCCTGCACAACCTTTAAAGATAGAAAAGACCTCTTGGAGGCTGGGCCTGGCAACCAAGAGGTCTTTTGTATCTTTAAAAGTTGTGGAGGAGGGAGGGAGAATTCTACCTTGTGGTTTTTCCTATTACAGGGTTGCAAGAACACCTGCACGTGGCTGACTTTCTCTTCTCCTAAAGATACAGGATCAGTCTCAGGGATTGAACCTGGCAACCCTAGTTACCGTCTATCAACAGCAAAGTTGCAAAGTGATCTTGCACTAGGGTCCTGATTGTGGGCTTTCCATAGGCATCTGGTTGGCCAGAACAGGATGTTAGACTGGATGGGCCATTGGCCTGATCCAGCAGACTCTTCTTATGTTCTTAACAGCTATCAGTGTCTACTTACCCATGATGGCTAAGTTCTACTTCCGCTATTTGAAGCAGTATGCTTCTGAATTCCAGTTGCTGGGACTGGAGAGGGGAGAGCATTGATGCGCTCAGGTTGTGCTTTTGGGGTTCCCACAGGCATCTGGTTGGCCACTGTGAGAACAGGTTGCTAGACTTGATGGGCTTTGGCCTGATCCAGCAAGGCTTTTCTTATGTTAATAATAATAATAATAAAATTTAATTTATGTGTCGCCTATCTGGCCGATGGCCACTCTAGGCGACGTACATGTAAACAGTTAAAACACAATGTGATACAATAGATTAATACAATATATAAACAATACAGCAGCAACAACAATATTAGTGCAGGGTAAGAGGCATTTCAGTCATAAAAGTTAACCCTCCCTGGAAATCCCAAAGGCCTGTTGAAAGAGCCAGGTCTTTAAGGCTTTACGAAATACATTTAGGGAAGAGGCGTGCCGTAGATCTTGTGGGAGGGAGTTCCAAAGGGTGGGGGCCGCCACTGAGAATGCCCTCTCTCTAGTTCCTGCCAATCTAGCTGTTTTTGTCGGCGGGATTGAGAGAAGGCCCTGTGTGGCTGATCTTGTCGGGCGGCATAATTGGTGGCGTTGAAGGCGCTCCTTTAGATAAACTGGGCCGAGACCGTATAGGGATTTAAAGGTTAATACCAACACCTTGAATTGGGCCCAGAAGACAACTGGAAGCCAGTGTAGATCGAACAACACTGGTGTGATGTGATCCCGGCGGCGACTGTTCGTAAGTAGTCGAGCCGCTGCGTTTTGTATAAGTTGTAGTTTCCGGACCGTTTTCAAGGGTAACCCCACGTAGAGCGCATTACAGTAATCCAATCGAGAGGTGACCAGGGCGTGTACTACCAGTGGGAGCTGATGAACAGGAAGGCAGGGTTGCAGCCTTCGTATGAGATGTAGTTGATACCAGGCTGCCCGGCTCAATGCCGAAATCTGAGCCTCCATGGACAGCCTGGAATCAAGCACAACCCCAAGGCTGCGGACCTGGTCCTTCAGGGGTAGACTCACCCCATTGAACTTCAGGTCAACATCTCCCAACCTTCTCTTGTCCCCCACGAGTAGCACCTCGGTCTTATCGGGGTTCAACTTTAGCTTGTTCCTTCCCATCCATCCACTCACGGATTCCAGGCACTTGGACAAGGTCACAGCCAACTCTGGTGAAGATTTAAATGAGAGATAGAGCTGAGTGTCATCCGCATATTGGTGACACTGCAGCCCAAATCTCCTAATGATTGTCCCCAGCGGCTTCATATAAATGTTAAATAGCATGGGAGAGAGGATAGAGCCCTGTGGCACACCACAATTGAGAGGCCAAGGGTCTGAAACCTCCTCCCCCAATGCTACCTGTTGGTACCTATCGGAGAGAAAGGAATGGAACCACTGTAATACAGTGCCTCCAATTCCCAATTCCTCCAGGCGCTGTAAAAGGATACTGTGGTCGACAGTATCAAAAGCCGCTGAGAGATCGAGGAGGACAAGAAAGGTGAATTCTCCCCTATCTAATGCCCTCCTCATATCATCTACCAGAGCGACCAAGGCTGTTTCAGTTCCGTGACCAGTCCTGAAACCCGATTGGTATGTTCTTAATGTTTCTGGAAATGGCTAAGGGTTGGACCTCCCAAATAAAGAGTGGTGTTCAAGTCATTTTTGAATATCAATGACAAAACAGTGCATGCCTGAATAATAACTGGTTTGCCATTTTATGCTTTGAGAAGTCACTTCAAGGGTTCTAGCAGTATGGGAGAGGAAAGAAAAAAACTGTACCCACATTCTCCACTTCATGCATAATTTTATACATATAATTTTATATCATGTCCTCCCTTACCTTTTCTCTAAACAAAAAGGTCCAAACACTGTATCTTTTTGCTCCAGCTCCCTGATAATTTTGGATGCCATCTTTGGCACCTTTTCCAGTTCTACACAATCCTTTCTGAGGCAACCAGCAACCAGGACTGTACCTACCCAATTTTCCAAGTGTGGTTGCACCTTAAATTTGTATAAAAGCATTACAATATTGGCAGTTTTATTTCTGATCCCTTTTCTAATAATCTCTCACACGGAATCCCATGGAGACCATTTTAAGTTCATTGGAGGGAGCAGAGGCCACATATCTGATAAATGACCAATACAATTGATTTGTTATGCTTTGTTGCAAAGGTTATCTGTTGATCTTTTCCACAAAACCCATCAATGAAAAGCCATTTCTGATCAATTATTTTTGAATTATTGTGAGTTTGTACTGTATTGAACTGAGTTTATCATTTATTGAATTGCTTGTTTTTGCTTTACTTGTATGCTGTTGTGTTTCTTGATATGATTACACTGATATTGTTTGCTAATTTTTATGCTTTGCTGTTATTATGAGCTGCTTGGAACTCGATGTTGTTGGGGAAACTGCATACAAATATTAAAACAAATTAAAATCAAATCTCCTTCCCCCCCCCCTTTTCTTTGGCAATTTGTCAGAGACAAACACCAGGTGACCCAGCAAGCCATGGCTGCAAAGGGGCCTCATCCATTGTGGCTGCTTTTGGCATTCACCAGAATGGTAATGACAACTGAAGCATCCTGGGATTTTCAATCCTTCAAACGAGAGTATGTTGATTTTCCACATTCTGAAACTCCAAATAATTCCATCTACTGCAAGAATATGATGAACAGTCGAAGTGTTGCCTACAAACATGGAAATATTTTCATTCATGCTTCAGACAATCAGCTTAAAGCCATCTGCACTTTTTCTGGCAGGCCCTACACTGGTAACCTGAAAAACAAATCTCCCCTTCTATTCACTTCCTGTTTTAACAGTAATACCTTCACCGGCTTTACTGTAACTGGAGTCTTTGAAGTAGAGTGCAGAGATGGATACCCAACTCAGTTTAGAGGAGTTTTCCTTTAGACACCACGTCTAAATGGAGTGAAGACTAGCTCTCTTACGTCCTCCGACAAAATTGTAGACATAGGCTGAAGTAGATCTGGGATTTTACTTCATTCTGTTCTGCCTTAGATGAAACAAACACTCTCTTGAGGGCAAAATTTCCACCTTGCTCCCTCTTGGATCCTACAGATGTCCATATCTGAATCTCAGCCTTTCTTTGCACCCAGGTATGATCTGATTTTCACTCTCATGCTATAGGATCAGGCTGCTAGTTGCACTGGCAACAATTTGTGAGAGAGATTCAATTCCATACCGGAAGTTTAGGTTGAACAATCAAAATGTATTGTTATTAGGGGTTTTTTTTGGGGGGGGGAGTTAGAATGGATGATTCCTGTGAGTCCCCTTTCCAGCCTTTGATTTGGAATCCTATGCCTTGGGGCTGGGAATTTGATGAATTTCTTTTGTTAAACCAATAGAGTGGCCAGGTTTGTAATGGGCCTATCAGTTGCCCAGCAAGGGTGAATGGTCCAGGAAGACCCTTTTGTCATTGAGACTCTTCAGGAGAGCATCCCCCCCTCCTGGAGCCCAGGAGAGGCTTGTAGTTTTAGTTGTGTCTTGAGAATGTCGTTTGGGAGACTGGAGGCAGGCAGAGAGGCTGGCTCTGTGCATCATGGCTATAGGATGCCTCTTGTAACACAGATGGAAAAACTGGATATTGGACTACTGATGCATTGAACCCCTCCATCCTAAGCTCAGGGTGGAATGTGTGTAAATAAATAAACCATATTTCATAAAGACACCGCAGTCTCCGCTGACCTTCTTCCCAAAGGAAACCAAACTTAGGATGAACGCAGGGCCCCCTCAGATCTCACCGCTCGGAGATTGGGGAGGCGTGCAACAGTATTAAAAGTGTTTTGGTGCAACAAATACACATTTCTAAAAATTGAATTTTTGTGGTTTGGAAAGTGATATATTATGAGAAATCACTTGCAAAAATGTCTATAAGGCTAAACTTAAATGCAAAAATGTGTATATTTTGGGAAATTGGCACTAAAATGCTTAAGAATTTTCATGAGGACTTTTTTTTAAAAAAAATCACAAGCTGATGCAGAAATGTGGAAAACTGAATATAAAGATTTTGCAGGTGAGGATTTGAAAGGGCATACTCATTTGAATTCCAAATTGTTTTCACAAAAGGTTGCACCCTCTAGTGGCCAAAACTTTTATATATACTTTTTCCTATTTTCAGGTGTCTCACCATGCTGCCTTTCAAGACGTCTGTCTGACCTTACTCTCCTAGTGCTCCTGATGGCTGTGTTGGTACTGGGAGCCTTTGGTGTGTCAACCTATGAGACATTCTTAATGCAGCACTATGATAATCCCAAGAGTAACTTCAGAAACCGTTCCTGTGATGCCATTATGGGAAAACGTGGGCTCACCTGATCAGACTGTAAGGAAGTGAACACCTTCATCCATGATACAAAGAATAAAATCAATGTCGTGTGTGATGTGTCTGGAGGGAGGGATTACAAGAATGGGTTGCAGATCAGCCGTCGGCCCTTCACTGTCACCACCTGTAAACACAGGGGTGGTTCAACCCACCCACCTTGTAACTACAGAGAGAATAGTTCGTCCAGATACATTGTTGTTTGTTGCAATAGAGATGGAAAGCCTGTCCATTTTGATGAAACCATCATTGTACTAGCATAAGATTTTCAATGCCCTGATCCAAATAGTAAGCATTCCAAAAATGATGCCATCACCTACCCCTCCACTGAAAATTCTTCTTTGACTCATAAACGATTTGGACCATTTTGTCCACCTCTGATTTACCATTATATCTTTACTTCTATGTTACTATACTTTCCTCTAATATCAATAAAAATTAATAGAAAGTTGCATAACATTTCAAGTCTGTGGCATTTAATGAAATTATATTCGTCATCCTCATCAATTGTTGTTGCTGCTATTGTTATTTTATCCAAGAAAGGGAAGGCAGCATAAATTATCTGAAGTTTTCTTTCATGATACTACCTTCCATGTTTCTATCCACATTTTGTGTGGGGTGCCACTGGGGAGGGGGACACCATTTCCCCCCCCCAGCAATGTCTCATCTGCACTATACATTTATTGTTGTTGTTATATGCCTTCAAGCTGATTACGATAGATGTTTTTAAAGCTTTTGAAAATGTTTTTGAGGATGTTTTGTTAATATGTTTTGTTAATATGTTTTTAACTGTTGTTTTGTTTTAATATATTTTAAAGTTTGCTTTGATGATGTGTTAAAGTGTTTTTAGTGCTTTTGTTTGACGCTCTGAGCTCCTGCTGGGAGAAGGGGTGGGATCTAAATTTAATAAATAAATAAATAAATAAGTATAAAAATACTTATAATAAATAGATGTAAGGGCAGAACGAAAGTAGGAGTTTTGCAACCAGTAACTATGACTTTTAAAGTTGTTGTTGTTGTTATGTGCCTTCAATTCAATTATGACTTATGGCGACCCCATGAATCAGAGACCTCCAACAGCATCTGTCATGAACCACCCTGTTCAGATCTTGTAAGTTCAGGTCTGTGGCTTCCTTTATGGAATCAATCCATCTCTTGTTTGGCCTTCCTCTTTTTCTACTCCTATCTTTCCCAGCATTATTGTCTGTTCTAGTGAATCATGTCTTCTCATGATGTGTCCAAAGTATGATAACCTCAGTTTCATCATTTTAGCTTCTAGTGATAGTTCTGGTTTAATTTGTTTTAACACCCAATTATTTGTCTTTTTCGCAGTCCATAGTATGTGCAAAGCTCTCTTCAACACCACATTTCAGTTGATTTTTCTCTTATCAGCTTTTTTCACTGTTCAACTTTCACATCCATACATAGAAATCAGGAATACCATGGTCTGAATGATCCTAACTTTGCATTTGAGGACCTTTTCTAGTTCTCTCACAGCTGCCCTCCCCAGTCCTAGCCTTCTTCTGATTTCTTGACTATGGTCTCCATTTTGGTCAATGACTGCGCCAAGGTATTGATAATCCTTGACAAGTTCAATGTCCTTATTGTCAACTTACATAAATCTTCTGTTGTCATTACTTTAGTCTTCTTGACGTTCAGCTGTAGTCTTGCTTTTGTGCTTTCCTCTTTAACTTTCATCAGCATTTCTTCTCAAATCATTACTGGTTTCTACTAGTAGTATGTTATCGTCTGCATATCTTAAATTATTGATATTTCTCCCTCCAGTTTTCACACCTCCTTCATCTTGGTCCAATCCTGATTTCTGTATGATATATTCTGTGTATAGATTAAACAAATAGGGTGATAAAATACACCCCTATCTCACACCCTTTCTGATTGGGAACCAATCAGTTTCTCCATATTTTGTCCTTACAGTAGCCTCTTGTCCAGAGTATAGGTTGCGCATCTGGACAATCAGATGCTGTGGCACCCCCATTTCTTTTAAAGCATTTCATAGTTTTTCATGATCTACACAGTCAAAGGCTTTGCTGTAATCTATAAAGCACAGGGTGATTTCCTTCTGAAATTCCTTTGTCCGTTCCATTATCCAAAGTATGTTTCACTCCATATATGGTAAGAGCCTTTGCTGTAGAATCTTGAGCATTACTTTACTTGCATGGGATATTAAGGCAAAGCACTATTATACTACTTTAAACAGTCATGGCTTCCCCCCAAAAATCCTGGGAACTGTAGTCTGTGAGAGCTGTTTGGAGACCCCTCTTCTCCTCATGAAGCTACAATCCCTAGAGTAAACACTCTGGGAATTTTATCTCTGTGAGGGGAATTAGGGGGCTCCTAAGAACTCTCAGAATCCTTAGCAAATTACAGATCCAAGGATGCTTTGGGGCAGAGGCCACAGCTGTTTAAAGTGGTATGATACTGCTTTAAATGTATGGTGCAGATTGGGCCCAGTTCTTCTTGAATGTCACTAGATGAGAGCTGTTCCAAATAAGCATTGTGGGGAAACATGGTGGGAGATGGACAGGAAGGTTGCTGGTGCTTATGGCAGCAGCAAAACCAGGTTTCAGCAAGAAAGAGAGAGGAAGAAAAGAAAGGGGGAAACAGCTACGTCGTTGCCACTGTTTTTTCTCAGTCTGGGCCCACCTCCAAAGTTCTTAAAATTTCTCCGACACCCCACTCCAGCTGCCTAGATGTTCTCCTTTCCTTTAACCCCCACCCATCTGGTTTTCACAAAAAAAATGGTTCCTTTCAGAACACTTGGCTCAGCACTATATTTAATTCTTGAAATATTTTCCCCGACTGTTTCTCAACTCTTGCTATCCAGTCAATGCTGCTCCACTGTGCAGAGTTCATGTTTATAGACACAACTGGTTGTCATCATGTGCTCAGGCACTGCAATCCAGGGCTTCTGCACACATTCTCAGAGATGCATGAATAGCCTTCCCATTGTCCCCACAATGGATTTGTGGGATTCTGAGGCTGGGAGTAAATATAGTGGTGAGTTTAAGAGGGGAAAGGATTCAGCACCCCTCCTTTCCCTCACCTGTTGCCTCTTTTGTGCTTTAAATCACTGCATTACCCCTCCCCAAGTTTTCTTTTTTCTATTTAAAAAGTGTTATTAATGTGATCAACATTTTGTTCTTTATAAAGAACAAAAGCTTTGCTACCATTTCAAGGTGTAGTCAGAGCAGTCTGGTGGCATTTCCATTTGTCCAAAGGCTTGTTCACACGTTGCACGGAACATGGGTGCAAGCTGTCTCTATGCATGTTCAAGTATTTGTCTGAGTGTACACTTGCTGATTTGTACAGCTCAGCTATTTTTATACACAGGTACACAAACTGTACACTTGTTGAATATTATATTGATGAGTATACAGCTCAACTATTGTATACACAGGTGCACAGATTGTACACATGTTGAATTTGTGAACACCCCTCTTGGGGCATTGTTGGCAATAAAGCAAAATCCTGAGAAGCAGAATAAGAAGAAGATTGGTGCTCCCAAAAGCCAATGGGAACAGTGTTTGGCTATACTGCCACCACTCAGAAATGTCAGTAAGTGTTTTGTTCTTGTAATAGAAAGGGAGGGGAAAGAAAAATCTAAAACTTTCTACCTCCTCATCTTAATTAATAGGAAGTCCCCAGCACCAAAAATTAATAGATTTCATCGAACTCCCTCAAAGGTTGCTGCAAAAATGCCCTTTTCCATGGGGGACAAATGTTCCCCTTGAAAGTATGTGGGAATATTCAGACCGACACTAGACAGAATCAAATGTCAGTCAGCTTGAAAGTCTGCTGGAAAGGGGGGAAATATTCAAAAGGTGTCAGCGGATGCTGTCCAGATAATGCTTGTTTTTTGTAAACAAAAAGTCAGATGGGTCTCTGAGGGAGTTATTCCTGTGATAGTGTTGTTTTTTTCTAAAAACTGAACAACAACCTTGTGAGGCTATGATCTGGAAGATGTAAAGGAGGAGTGTGAGAGAGATTGGAAATGCTTAACCCTTTATCCATCAGCTATTGTGCCCCCCTGACCTTCTTCCCGCATGCTATGGTGCAAAAGACACCATTGTAGAGCAACCTTGAAACAGTATCTTAGGGAGCAATGACTTACTTTGTATCTTACAGCAAGCTAATAAATTACAGCAATGAGATTACAAAATCATTAATAAATTAACAGTTTATAGCAGCAAATTAATAAGTTACAGAACAGGTTTGGCTAGAACCAAAAAATCGCTCGCTCTGTCTCGCTCTCTTTTCAGAGAATTGAAAGTAATTTGGAAGCAGGACCATTGATGACAGTTCATATGGTTATTAGTGCATATGCTCATGTTGGTGTCGTTATCCACTCTTCCATGCTCAGAGCATAACAGCACTGCTGGATCAGGCCAAAGGCCCATCATAGTGCACTAGAGATGGGTAAGAATTTTGATTAAGTTCGTGTTTCAAGCAGAATTCATCAAATTCACACTTTCTGAAACAATATGAGAACCAAAACACAGCCATCCTTCAAAATTCACATTTATTAGAATTTTGGGATGCAGTTCGCCAACTGAACAATATGTATAAAAATGCATATAGTAGGGGAAAGTGTGCATAAAAATGAATATATGAGTGAAAGTAACATGCAAAAAGGCATGATGTGACGAGAAACGGCTTGCAAAAATGTGTACTTTTGTCAAAACTGTCTACAAAAATGTGTTTATTTGGAGAAACGCACACTAAAATGGTGGAGAATTTACATGAGGATTTTTTTTTTTAAAAAAATGGCAGATTGCTGCAGAAATGTAGAGAACTGAATTGACATTAGAAAAGTGAGAAACGCAGAGAACCGGAATTGACAGATCTTTTCATCCCTACAGTGCACCATCCTGTTCTCACAGTGGCCATCCAGATGCCTAACATGAAGCCCGCCATGAGGACACGAGTGCAACAGCACTCTCATTACCTCTGATTCCCAGCAACTGGTATAGAGGCATACCGATTCCAACAGTGGAGGCAGAACATGCCCAGAATTAGTACAGAGTCAACACACAGAGGATGGAGCAGGCTCATACCCAATGTCTACATCCTCTAGTTCCATTCGGTGATCAGTTCTATGTGCTGTACAAGTCTAGGCTCATTACACACATACACTTTATTCTCTGTACGAAGGCACTGTGCACGTCAGGGCATGCATGTCAAGGGCAAGAGCCGCAATCTCATATCCTCCCTCCATTTGCTGAGTAAGTTGGAAAGGGCTGTGGCTCAGTGGTAGGGCAACTGCTTTGCACACAGAGATGACTCAGTGTAATGCAGCTCCCTGTGGTGCAGTTCACTACCATGAGATGTGGTGATAGCCACCAACTTAGCTAGTTTTAAAAGAGGATTAGACAAATTTGTGGAAGAGAAGGCTATCCCTGGAAACTAGGAACGTTCCCTTTCTGAAATCCTGGAGAGCCACTGCAGCTAAGTGTGTGTGCGCAATATTGCGCGAGATGGACCAGTGGTCTGATTTGATATAAGGCAGCTTCCTGTGTGCCTATCAATGTCTGTGAAAAACCACAGAGGAGGCAAAACGGTCAATAGAACTGGCTAGTGCACAAGATTCATATTTCACTGAGGGAAGGTGGAGAGGTTCTGCTGCATTTCGCATTCAGAGGGAGAGTCGTAGGCTGGACTGAGTTGCTCTTCCTTATCCCCAAAATGCAGTCATGTTGTTCATTCTGATATTCTCAGCAGTTATTTCCTTTCCCCACCCTGGTTCCTCCTAACCTGGCTGATAGTCAAGCCAATGAGACTTCAGAAAGTGGCTACTGATGGCTCCCCTTCCAAAACATCATCAATTCCAGATGTTCTTTTTCATTTCTGTGCTCAGAAATATGAACCAAGAGTCATTTTCATGTTTTTTTCTCTCTCAGTGGGGTGCGGTTTTCAGCCTTGACCATTCTGACTTTGTAAACACTGAGGCCCTGAAACATGTTTACTGCACAGTTATTTTTTTTAAAAAAAATATTGAACCAGATTCATTTGTTAATAAGCAACAAAGGTTCCAGAGCCAACCAATTTGCCCCACTGTGTTTGATAATTTATTATACTCCTACCACCAACTGTTTTGCAATGGAGCCTCCCACTGTCCCAAGCAGTTCAGAGGATTACAAAATGTTTTGGCTTGTTTGGAGTTTTCTGGGAACTCAAACTCCTCCTATTTCACCATCTCAACAAAACAAATCCTTTAGAGAGGGTAAAGGCAGCTGAGAAAGAATCATTTTGCTCTGCACGGTAGGTGGGATCTGTTGAAAAGAAAGAAAAAGCAAGGGGATTGGGGCCCTAGGGTTCAGGTGAGTTGCTATTACGAATGAATAGGCAGTGTGCTCTTGGCATTATGGGTGGGGGAGAGGGGGACAGCAGAAGTTGGCTGGAGCAAACAGCATACGGCTTCTTGCCTTTAGGCCCTGTGCAGTATTTTCCACAATCCTCCCAGCTAGGAACACAGAAAGCTGAGTCAGACCTTTGGTCCATCTAGCTCAGCATTGTCTACACTGATTGGCAGTGCCTCTCCAGGGTTTCAAAACAGGGACATTTTTCATCCCTTCGGGATATGTCATTGGGGATAGAATCTGGGACCTTCTGCCTGCAAAGTAAGTGCTCTGCCATTGAGCTATGGCTCTTAGATTCCTTGTATCCTCCTCCCTCCTGTTCTCCCTTTCCTCCCCACCCCTCTTTTATTCAGATCCCTGACGCCTGCACCCCTCTTTTCAAATCTTCCCTCCCGCTTTAATTTAAAATCTGCTTTAGACAGCCTCCTCCAGGCACCCCACTGTCAAGTGTTAGGTGAGTGGTTACCAGAGAGGGCCTTTTCCGTGTTGGAACCTTGCTTCTATAATTCTGTTCCCAGGTAGCTCCAGATTGCACAGACATGCACATGTATATTTTCAGTTCACTGAGGTTTTTAATGGGTGACTGGCAGCTGCTTATATTGATGTGTGTTTTGGGGGGGTCTACCTAAGCTCTACATATTGCTATGCCCCCCCTTGCATCCAGGTCACACTATGGCCTGTGTGCTGTACATACAATACATCAGTTTATATTTGTGTGTAGCCATTGAGCTTTTCTCTCTTTACCCTGTTTAAATATTTTATTGCGGGGTTTTGAATGTGTATCATCATCATTATAAATTTATAATCTACCTTTCCCATTATCAGCTGCTCAAAGTGGATTACCATTGTTTAAACAACAAACAAACAAAAAAGCAACCATTTAATGATCCAACCATTAAAACACAAATTATCAGACCAAAACAGTTGTGTGGGGAAGAAACCACATTAACAATCAATAAATTAAGCAATAATAGAATCAGGAATTAAAGAGAATTCCTTCTCACTGTAAGGTGCTTTGGATATCTTGAGAGGAACACCTGATCTATCTAAACTATGTGTTCTAATCAGCTGAAAGAGCTCACGATCCCATAAACAGGTTTTCTAGATTGCGCCTGTTTGTTACACTAGTGCAATGGTAGACTAATGAAAAATAAACATTTTTCCTTTTGTTTAGCACCCTCTTTATTGTCCTCTTTGCACTTGTCTGTGCTCTGAGCCTTCCTGTCTCTGTCACTACTTCCCTTCCTGCAAAGGGTTTGCAGTTCTTCTGTACTCAGATAATGTGTGTGGTCCTTCTGTTCCATTAAAGTAACCTTTCCCTTCCTTCACAGAAGCTGTACTCTTGTTAACATTCCGTGAGTGCATTTTCCCCTCTCAGTGGTTAGAATGTTCATAAAAGATATATGATATCACAGAGGATTAGCTAATGTCCGGGGAGGGTGTTTGCGGCTTTCACACAAGCAATAAAGCAATGACTACTTTTTAGCTTTTCTATAATTATACTAATTCATTTACATAGCAGTTTTGTGTGCAAATTGCTGTATGCCTTTTTTTAAAAAAACATCTCCATTCCTAAGTGCAGTTCACGCGATGGCTCAGATGGCAGCCTACTCAGTGTTGCTACTCCTGATGGTCTTGTTGGGACCCTTGCCGGCCTTCACCCAGAGGGAATCCCGTCATGACAAATTCCTCCGGCAGCACATTGACTACCCAAAGACGGGCAGCGACGTGGATGCTCGGCGTTATTGCAACCTAATGATGCAGAGAAGGGGAATGACCAACAATGTTTGCAAACCCAGCAACACCTTCATCCATGGGCACCACATGGCTGTGTATGGCATCTGCAGTAATGAAGGGACCTACTACAGTGGGAATTACTATGACAGCAACACACCCTTTGACATCACTAGTTGTCGCCTTGTTGGGGGAGGCTCCCAGAGGCCCCCCTGTAACTACAGAGGCAGGCTCAGTTTCCAGCGTGTTCGGGTAGCTTGCATTAACGGAGAGCCAGTTCACTTCCAGATGCCTCTTTAGGTGTTTTGTGGAAACGTTGCTTACTAGTGGTGTCAGCTTTGGATTAAATCGCTTGAATCCATTTTTGGAATCCAGCAGAATGAAAGCTTCCATTTCCCATTAGTGCACTTACGTATATCAGCATCAATTTGCTTTTGCAAATGTTGCAGCGTGCTCTCTCTAATGCCTCCTCTCCCAATCTTTCTCTCTTACTCCTTAGGCTTGTATTTTGATGAAATGTATGCCATCTAGTGGCTATCAATAAATATAACCACCTTTTCCTATCCTTGTGTTTCAACATCTTCCCCCAAACAGCCCTTTCTCTCTTTTGTAGCAGTTGTTCACCCTTCTTAATTCTTGCTGTGTTCCCTCGTTCCAGGGACAGTAGTTCTGTGTCAGGAAAGAGCTAGGGGTCTGTCATTCTCAACTCTCACAACAAACTACAGTTCCCAGGATTCTTTGTGGGAAGCCATGCCGTTTAAAGTAGTATACACTCCAAATAGGTTGTAATGCTAGAAAACGTTGCATGGCCACCCTTTTCAATATTAGACTGTTCTTTGCAGAGCTTGGAAAAGTTACTTTATTGAACTACAATTCCCATCAGCCCAATCAAGTGGCCATGCTGGCTGGGGCTGGTGGGAGTTGTAGTTCAAAAAAGTAACTTTTCCAAGTTCTGGTTCTTTGCTACCCCTATTAGTGTGATGTGATGCAGTGGCGTTCCCCAGCAACAGATACTTTTTAAGTTCATGAAGAAATGGAGATCAACTGAATTTCTCAGAGTACATGCCCTGGATTAACGTTGTTCTGTTTAGCTCTGATAAACTGGAGGGTTGTATAACTGTGAAAGCCCCAGGGATTTGTATTTCTGCAACTAAATCTCCTTGGATCTATCTGTGATTTGTGTCAACGTCTTGGCTCAAAATCTAATATGATAACACAGCTATTGTTATTCCTGGGAGGAATGGAAAATGCCAATATGGAAAATGTCCCTTCCCCCCCTCAGGCTTAGAACTAGAACTGTGACTGTATGGTCTTCTCTTGCAGTTTCATGCAATAAAATATTAATGTAAGCATGTAGAATGCTGCTGTTGGTATCTGCAGCTTGTGCAAAATGCAGCGGCCAGATTGGTAACAGCGACCAGACGGTCCGAACATATAAAACCAATTCTGGCCCGCTTGCACTGGCTGCCTTTATGTTTCCGAGCTCGATTCAAGGTGCTGGTATTGACCTATAAAGCCTTACACGGCTTGGGACCACAATACCTGATGGAACCCCTCTCCCGATACGAACCCACCCGTACACTACGTTCAAGATCAAAGGCCCTCCTCCGGGTGCCTACTCCAAGGGAAGCTCAGAGAATGGCAACATGGGAGACGGCCTTCTCAGTGGTGGCCCCTAAATTATGGAATGATCTTCCTGATGAGGTGTGCCTGGCGCCAACACTGTTATCTTTTCGGCGCCAGATCAAGACTTTTCTCTTCTCCCAGGCATTTTAGCATGTGTTCTATATTGTTTTAAATTTTTAAATTGTGTTTTAAATTGTTTTTTAAAAGATATATTTTAAATTGTATTTGTTTGTAGTTATTGTAAACCGCCCAGAGAGCTTCGGCAATGGGGAGGTATACAAGTTTAATAAATAAATAAATAAAATCTGCAACAAAACCCTGCAGTATGAAGTGCCAGCCAACTACCCTGGCCCTCTTCCAGGGGTACTCCATTCCATCCCTCTCTTGGCTTTTTAAGGGTCCCTCTTAGGGTTCTTTCTTTTTGGTCCTTCAGTAAATTTTGGGGTTTCCCCAAAACTGTTGGTGCCTCCCTCTTGTCTGTGGATAGAGCCATTTTGACCACACTTGGAAAATGAGTTTGTTATTAATAGATACAGTGGCAGCTAGTGGCTCCGTGTCCGTGGGGCAGTGGGATTCACTGGAGCACCTTGGACAGCTCCTTGGAAGTTCCGACTAAAACCCAGAGTGGATTCCACTGCCCCGCTGACATGGAACCACTAGCTGCCACTGAACATATACTAGCAGCCTCGCACCTTGTCTTGCCCATGAATTCGAAGAAACAAACAAACAAACAAAAATTAGGGCCTGTTTGAAACCAGAGGTTAAAACCAGTGCAGATTTGAAAGGCTCAGTCTGCCATATTGATTCAAAATGGTGTCCATTAGTATCCAAAGATGGAGAAAACCCTGCTCTAAACATAAACACCTGTTCCTTGATCTCAGGAACCACAGGTATCCAAAAGTGTAGCAGACAAACAGCTTTCTAAAATATACAGTTGATGGTGATGATTAGTATCAGCATTTTCCAGAGAGATGAGCATCCCTGCCTACTGTGCAGGAGTTCCATTCCCCACTGGGGAGAAGCAGGACCGTCTCCTAGCTTGAGAGGGCCTGGGTATACCACCCTCTGGTGAGCTCTGGCAGGCTTGCTTAGTGGGAGGCAGCAGCGCTCCAAGTAGCACCAAGCTTTGAGACCTAGTTGCCATTGTATGTCCCTACGATGCCCTCAGTGTAGCATCTCTCTCTGGGGCATTGTGAGAAATAAGACTCAGCTGCCTAGTACCGATAACAGTTTGATGGGCAGAAGGACCACAGCTCAGTAGTAGAGCATTTGTCTTACATGCAGAAGGTCCCTGGTTCATTTCCCAGCATCTCCAGATAGGGCTGGGAGTATCTCCTGCCTGAAAACCCTGGGTAGCCGCTGCCAGTCAATGTACACAATACTGAGCTAGATGGACCAGTTGTCTGATTCATTATGAGGCGGCTTCCTCCCTGTGTTCCTAAGTCAGGGAAGGTGCTAGTGGCTGGCCCTGCCAGGAAGTTGGGATCCCGGCAACTGCTCAAGAATCAGAGGTGGATGAAGCCGTCAGTTCCCTTTTTATTCCTTTTCCCAATCTTCAATTTATTCCATTCACAAAAATTTGTCAGCATTTCAGTGCTCAGTTCTCCTGGCATTATGCACTCTTGTATATTATTTTCACATATATAAGCATTTTGCACATGTTCCCCTGGTACACACATTTTGTACCAATGCTTTGGATGGAGATGTGGAGATGGACAGCTGGGCTTTGGTTTGCATGTTGTTGTGGGAAGTCACATTAGGGAGGTCCAGATTAAAATGTGAACTGAATTTAAATTCTCCCCCAGCTGTCAGATGCTGATGCCAGTCCCAGGGAGAAGCAAATCTGGAGAACGAGTTAAAGTTCATTGTTAAAGCACAAGAATATTCCAGGTTTAATCCCTGGCGTCTCCGGGTTTTATTTTGTTTTTAAAGCTAGCAGGTATTGTGAATGACCTGTCTGAGATCCTGGGGCAGCCAGAGAAGACAATACTGAATTAAATGAGCAAACAATGTCACCGGGCAAAAGGTAGCTTCCTATGACTCATCCTAACAGGGCCAAAACTTACTCACTGCTCCCCCCTGGTGCTCAGTGGTTGATTATACACACCCTTCTAGGTTTTTGATTTAAGTTTGCTGTTCAGCAAATGTTTAGATAGATAAGATAAAGTTGTGCGAATCCAGACACTTGTGACATCTCTCAGTAAAATCAGTATTTAATTTATACAATTAAATGGATGTATTTATTAGCTATCATGCTGAAAGCACAAATCCATTAATTCTTTTTATATAATTGTAGATACTTTAATTATTGTGAAGCTTTTAAAAACCAACAATACTGCTAAAATACCTATAATCTCTGAAAATAAATAAATGCACATTTCCTGCTCTTTGGGGGGGACTTTAATCTTGAAGTGGGTTCAAGAGTTTCCTGAACTCTATCCTTCTCACCTCCATTCACCCCCCACCGCCGAAATTGTAGCCTCTGAGTGATTTGTGTACTATATAGCTAAATGGGCTTCTATACTAGCTATGCTATGCCAAATGCACAAATCCACTAACTGCTTTTTAAAAGATACTTCTTTGCCCTATGTTGAGAACTATAATTATTATGTGGTATTTAAAAATCACCAGTACTCTTAATAGCAACAATAAATAAATACACAAGGTTGTGTCTCACTAAGTTAGAGCAGACCCACTGAAATTAACTAATCTAATTATGCCCATTAATTGCAATCAATCCTTTCTGAGTATGACTAACATTAGATCAGGGATAGCCAATGAGGTGCCCTCCAGATGTTATTGGACTGCAACTCCCATCATCCCTGACCGCTGGCCATGCAAAAAAAATAATGGGGCTGATGGTAGTTGTAGTTCAGCAACATCTGGAGGGCACCATATTGACTACCCTTGCATTAGATATAACCCACATTTCCCACCTTTTTTGAGAGAGCACATTAATCTCAAAGTGGGTCATAGATTGGCTCCCAACTCTAATATGCTTCATTCTCTCTGGAACAGTAAACTTAAATAGCATGCACAGCACAGAAGCCAGTTTCTTGCCATCTGTTGTGCCACACACTGAGGGAGAGCTAGATCAGGGAGAGGAGTCAGATGAGGACGAGATTCCTTGGGAAGTTGGGGGAAGGGAGAGTATCGGGGAGGTTCTGACAGACCCCAAACTCCCATGCCCAGCACATCTGTTCTGCGAGTCTGATGTCTGAACAGTTGGGTCGAGACTCCCCGGTCGTGTCCTCCACGCCTGCGCAGAAATCCCCACTGGATACTTCGAGCACTTCCCAGCCAATCAGCATCCAGCTTCCAGAGCCCACACTGTCACCTAGTGAAGCCCCCCTTACTGATGTGCCGTTTGAGACTCACCCCCCTCACCCCGTGCGAGGAGGCACAAGAAGAGAGACTTTCAAAAGGTGAAACTCAGACAGAGCCGCTGTTTATGTGCGAAAACCTTCCCTACTTAAGACAGTGTCATCCAAGGCACAAGTGCTGAGTCAGCTTTCCCCAAATGCTGCAGAGACAAAAGTAGTGAGTCAGAGTAGTCAGGTGTATGAAGCGCACCATTTTGGATGTAACCATAACCTTAATAAAAAGAGGAAAAAACATCACTTCGCCTCAGTCTGTATCCTTCGGCTCTGGGCAGGACAGCTTGACTCAGCCACCACCTCCCTTCACCAACTTTATTATTATTATTACTATTATTATTACTATTATTATTGCTATTATATCCTGCCCTTCCTCCAAGAAGGAGACCAAGGCAGCATATTATTATTATTGTCGATTTTAATCATTTTTATAATGTGTTTATTGTTGTGAATTGTGTTCTGCTCTATATAATGGTTTGCAAACCATCCTGGGGTGGTTTTATTTTGTTTTGATGGGCAGCTAAAAGGAAGAAACAAAGAAAAACTGGTCAAGTTTATTTTACTGGTTTAAAAGATGTTGGCACCTGAGGCAGAAACTACCTCTGTTGCTTCTCCCTATGAGTAAAAATACAAAACAATAACAATTAAACAAGTAACAATTTGCTTCCCTTTCGTGACACCCCAAATAAGCTGACTGAGGCAGCCTTCTCAGGCTGTGGGAACACTAGTCTCTTTAAAAGCCGCCAAAATGTGTGTGTGTTTTTGGCTGCATTTTGAAGTGACTCTGCCCTCTGCTGGCCGCACCTCCTTTCCCCACTGCTGCCTTCAGATATTTCAGGACCACCCACAGCAAAGCATTGGACCAACCACTGTCTCTGCCTGAGCCTGCAGGAAAGCATTTCCATTGGCCACACCTGGAAGACAACGGGGTCGATCTACTAATCAGCTGCAAAACCTCTCTGAAGCTGATTTTTTAAAAAATTGCACTGGAACTGATCTGATGAGGTTTTAAGGATAAAAAGGGGTGGAGTTTGGCTAGTGTCATGTGCCCCAGTTTTGAGAAAAGAGAGGCAGAGATGCACTGGAACCGGCACAATAGTGTGTGTCTACCTGTGTAATGGCAGGCCAGCCCTCTCTCAGTTAAACTCTAAGGCTCAGCCAAGACTTCCCCCTGAAAATCAGACTTTAATTTCAATTCAGGACTGTAGCTAGGGCTAGGGAATTCACTGGGTGCACAGTCCCACCAGGAGTACTGATCTGTTCCACCTAAGAATTTTTATGGGTAGTGGGACACCATTTCAAAATTGTGACTTGTGTGCTTCTATTTAAAGAGTGTGAGCTTTTGTTTTGTTTTTGGATAAGAATATTTCATGTAAATTAAATAAAAATAAAATCAGTGGTGACTGATGCCCCTGAAAAAGCAATAGTGCTTGAAACTTCACTCACTTGCCCATTTCTCAAGATCACTATCATACTTATGATGCTGAAGTCAGTCATCCTGTTTGGGGGATGGGGGGATCTCCCTTTAGCTACTACGATTGTCAGTATTGCTGGGAACTTAAAAAGGATTAGAGATAAAGTAAGGAGGTGATTACTATTTAAGGGCTGTGTTCATTAAAAGTAGGTACTGTCTCAGTAACCTATTAGAATTCTTTGAGAGTGTCAACAAGCATATAGATAGAGGTGATCCAGTGGACATAGTGTACTTAGACTTTCAAAAAGCGTTTGACAAGGTACCTCACCAAAGGCTTCTGAGGAAGCTTAGCAGTCGTGGAATAAGAGGAGAGGTCCTCTTGTGGATAAGGAATTGGTTAAGAAGCAGAAAGCAGAGAGTAGGAATAAACAGACAGTTCTCCCAATGGAGGGCTGTAGAAAGTGGAGTCCCTCAAGGATCGGTATTGGGACCTGTACTTTTCAACTTGTTCATTAATGACCTAGAATTAGGAGTGAGCAGTGAAGTGGCCAAGTTTGCTGATGACACTAAATTGTTCAGGGTTGTTAAAACAAAAAGGGATTGCGAAGAGCTCCAAAAAGACCTCTCCAAACTGAGTGAATGGGCAGAAAAATGGCAAATGCAATTCAATATAAACAAGTGTAAAATTATGCATATTGGAGCAAAAAATCTTAATTTCACATATACGCTCATGGGGTCTGAACTGGCGGTGACCGACCAGGAGAGAGACCTCGGGGTTGTAGTGGACAGCACGATGAAAATGTCGACCCAGTGTGCGGCAGCTGTGAAAAAGGCAAATTCCATGCTAGCGATAATTAGGAAAGGTATTGAAAATAAAACAGTTGATATCATAATGCCGTTGTATAAATCTATGGTGCGGCCGCATTTGGAATACTGTGTACAGTTCTGGTCGCCTCATCTCAAAAAGGATATTATAGAGTTGGAAAAGGTTCAGAAGAGGGCAACCAGAATGATCAAGGGGATGGAGCGACTCTCTTACGAGGAAAGGTTGCAGCATTTGGGGCTTTTTAGTTTAGAGAAAAGGCGGGTCAGAGGAGACATGATAGAAGTGTATAAAATTATGCATGGCATTGAGAAAGTGGATAGAGAAAAGTTCTTCTCCCTCTCTCATAATACTAGAACTCGTGGACATTCAAAGAAGCTGAATGTTGGAAGATTCAGGACAGACAAAAGGAAGTACTTCTTTACTCAGCGCATAGTTAAACTATGGAGTTTGCTCCCACAAGATGCAGTAATGGCCACCAGCTTGGACGGCTTTAAAAGAAGATTAGACAAATTCATGGAGGACAGGGCTATCAATGGCTACTAGCCGTGATGGCTGTGCTCTGCCACCCTAGTCAGAGGCAGCATGCTTCTGAAAACCAGTTGCCGGAAGCCTCAGGAGGGGAGAGTGTTCTTGCACTCGGGTCCTGCTTGTGGGCTTCCCCCAGGCACCTGGTTGGCCACTGTGAGAACAGGATGCTGGACTAGATGGGCCACTGGCCTGATCCAGCAGGCTCTTCTTATGTTCTTATGTTAGGTAAAAGTATCCGAACTTATTCAACTTGCACCTTAGCAATTCATAGGCATTCAAACACATATAGATGCCTAAGCCTGTTGAGAAGGCCACAGACGTTCCAACTGTTTTTCCATTGGTTTCTTTGAAATCCCACCTGGAAATATGGCAGCCCCTCCTAGTACGGAAGGCTGGTTGCAACCTGTTTTGGCTGGATAACATCTGATGAAGTGAAAAGGCTTTTGGCATTATCTAGATGGGTTTTTCCCAGCCATCACATCTGGGATAAGAAATGAGAGATTGGGTAAGAGATATGGGAGTTGACAAGGGAGTGGGCCCAAAAGGCCACTGAACAATGGCTTATAATAAACCAGAGAGTCCTGCCTATACTGGATTGTTCCTTCTTGCTGTTCCTTTATCAATGGCCAAATATTGACCAAGTCAATGGCCCAGGAGACAATGGTGTTCCCATCTCTGAGGCAAGGCCTAGGATCAGCACTAGGGCTATTCACTCAAGAATCTCAAGAATGTCACTGCAAAAATACAGCGTTTACACTTCAGAGTTCAACAGAAATAGAATCTTTTGTGAAACTGGATCATTCTTCATGTTCTGTTGCACTAATATTAATCATAGAGCTGAATCGTAGGGAAGAAGATCTATGATTCCATAAGACAGAGTGCCCTGGGGGTTGCTAGAAGGAGCCACAGAGCTACTCCCATGCCTTGTCCAAAGGTAACATCACACACCCATTAGCAAGGCCAATCTTGAGGTGGAAAAGGTGCTGATGTGCTTTCGTTCCACACCATTAACCGGCTCCTATATTGCCACCATCTTCATCCCAGTCAGCTCCTCTTGGGAAAGGACTGTAGGTCAATGGTAGAACATCTGCTTTGTAAGCAGAAGGTTCCAGGTTCAATCCCTGGCATCCACAGGGATACAAGTTCATAGAAAGCAGGGGAAAAACCACATATGTATACACCATCATGTGAAGGTCACATCAGTGTCTTTTTGCTCAGTGAACACTCAGAAAGACACCATTTGCAGTGGGTCCAACTAAGCCAAAATAAACATTTGCATAATTTTCACACATGATGTTGTACAATGGTTTGCAGAGGTCTTTCCCTACATCCATGAATAGACTTAGAAGGAAAATATCACATGTGAAAACAACCCTCAAGGCAGAGCATGCAAACTCACTATCATACTCTCATTTGGCGATGGACACAAATCCACTTATAAGCTCTGAAATCTTTTATTGCTCTCCTTAAATGGCCTTTCAGTAGTGGAGTGGCACATTCAAAAGTGCAGGATCCCTTCATGATAATCACAGCCCCCATTTTTTTGCTACTAGGTTGAAAATGAGATCCTTGTTAATGCCTTCTCCCACAACAACAGACATCCCTAGGAGCCAATCGGCATGAAGGAGGAGAGTGTTACCTACTGAAAAGAGTCTTCTCAGTGGCTGATTCTCCTTTCTTAGTGGCTGACTCACCTCCTTTCACTCTGATTGGCTCCAATCAGCAGGAAAGGTCAAGGAATCATGTTAGATGACTCTTTTCAGTGGTTAACACACTCTTCTTTCAGGATGATTGGCTTGTAGGATGCTAGAGACATTAGGACTCTGCTCCTAAAAAAGTGAGGGGTCTTTGACCACCACCCCCAGACCTCATATGCCTTTCTCATAGAAAAGGCCCGTTGACATGAGACACAATCTCTGGACAAATTCAGCATAG
Organism: Rhineura floridana; assembly: GCF_030035675.1. Lineage (NCBI taxonomy): Eukaryota > Metazoa > Chordata > Lepidosauria > Squamata > Rhineuridae > Rhineura > Rhineura floridana. The sequence continues at coordinate 13,702,879 of NC_084490.1, forward strand.
AAATGAATGTGCACTTACGATTATAATATATTTGTGTGCATTTCACTGCATTTAGTCAACAGCAGTTTCTCTACGTGGATATATATGCAGCAAACATGATTCTTAGATGCAACAACCTGCACAAGGTGGGTGACATGCCAGTTCCAACATGGAAGTGCTTTTTGTGTAGACATTTAGTCTCTCTGTGCATACAGAGAGAATTGAGAAAACTTTGTAGAACACACCTCACCACCACTGTCCTAAGTGTATGCAATTTGCAGCTTTAACATTCCCCTAAATAGGGAATAATGAGAGATGGGCTAATCTGTCAGTTTTCACTTTCTCATTTTACCAGTCTTCAATTCAGTTCTCCATATGTCTGCATCAGTCTGCAATTTTTTTTAAAAAAAAAGTCCTCATGAAAATGTATCTGCATTTTAGTACACATTTCTCCTAATATGTGCATATTCAATTTTGCCTAATATTTTTAGAAGGCAATATTCCCTAGTGCTATTTTGTATGTTGTTTTTAATAATGTATGCAGTGATAAGCATGCTTAGAACATAAGAACATAAGAAGAGCCTGCTGGATCAGGCCAGTGGCCCATCTAGTCCAGCATCCTGTTCTCACAGTGGCCAACCAGGTGCCTGGGGGAAGCCCACAAGCAGGACCCGAGTGCAAGAACACTCTCTCCTCCTGAGGCTTCCAGCAACTGGTTTTCAGAAGCATGCTGCCTCTGACTAGAGTGGCACAGCACAGCCATCATGGCTAGTAGCCATTGATAGCCCTGTCCTCCATGAATTTGTCTAATCTTCTTTTAAAGCCATCCAAGCTGGTGGCCATTACTGCAACTTGTGGGAGCAAATTCCATAGTTTAATTATGCGCTGAGTAAAGAAGTACTTCCTTTTGTCTGTCCTGAATCTTCCAACATTCAGCTTCTTTGAATGTCCACGAGTTCTAGTATTATGAGAGAGGGAGAAGAACTTTTCTCTATCCACTTTCTCAATGCCATGCATAATTTTATACACTTCTATCATGTCTCCTCTGACCCGCCTTTTCTCTAAACTAAAAAGCCCCAAATGCTGCAACCTTTCCTCGTAAGGGAGTCGCTCCATCCCCTTGATCATTCTGGTTGCCCTCTTCTGAACCTTTTCCAACTCTATAATATCCTTTTTGAGATGAGGCGACCAGAACTGTACACAATATTCCAAATGCGGCCGCACCATAGATTTATACAACGGCATTATGATATCGGCTGTTTTATTTTCAATACCTTTCCTAATTATCCCTAGCATGGAATTTGCCTTTTTCACAGCTGCTGCACACTGGGTCGACATTTTCATCGTGCTGTCCACTACAACCCCGAGGTCTCTCTCCTGGTCGGTCACCGCCAGTTCAGACCCCATGAGCGTATATGTGAAATTAAGATTTTTTGTTCCAATATGCATAATTTTACACTTGTTTATATTGAATTGCATTTGCCATTTTTCCGCCCATTCACTCAGTTTGGAGAGGTCTTTTTGGAGCTCTTCGCAATCCCTTTTTGTTTTAACAACCCTGAACAATTTAGTGTCGTCAGCAAACTTGGCCACTTCACTGCTCACTCCTAATTCTAGGTCATTAATGAACAAGTTGAAAAGTACAGGTCCCAATACCGATCCTTGAGGGACTCCACTTTCTACAGCCCTCCATTGGGAGAACCCCAATATATGCATTTCTGTACATAGCACTTGACTGGAGAACTGCACTGCAAAATTCAGAGAAGTGCAAATTTCAAAGTTTGGCTGTGATTCAGTTTGTGTATTGGTTTGGAAATTGTGATTCAGGTAAGATCCTATAAATTCGAACTGAATCAGATTTTTATATATTCCTAGGAATGGGGGAGAAATCTCTCTCTCTCCCCAGGAATCAATCAATCAATCAATCAATCAATCAATCTATCTATCTATCTATCTATCTATCTATCTATCTATCTATCTATCTATCTATCTATCTATCTATCTATCTATCTATCTATCAGCTGAGACAAGAACACCACACACCCAGGAGAAAAAAAAATCACATATTAGGATTCAGGTGAGAGTGTTGTGTTTACTACTTAACAGAGAGAGACCTCAAGGCACAATGAGGTCAACCAAGTCTTGACCCTCTGTACATTTGTTCTTCTTAATCCCTACCCTCTTTCCCAGTTATCCATTGTCTGCAGGTTGTATCCAGTTCCATGTGATTAGGACAAATCTTCACCCGGCACCTAGCTAGGCTGGGTATAAAGAGCCCTGGGAAATGAAGAGAAAATGTGGAAGACTTTCAGCTCTGCAGGAAACCGAATTCATCACTCTGACAGGCACTTGGGTGAGTTGGAGGTTTTTTTGGGTAGTACTGGCTGAGCAGATTATGTACATTTAGGGAGAAATCATGCTGGGTGTAAAAATTAGAATCCTTAGCCTGTGTCAGTGAGTGATGTTGGATTTGTCTCCACAGGAAACATGGCCTACAGTCCAGCTGTGATTTCATTGTACCTGTAGAGCAGGGCTGGGGAACCTGCAGATCTATAGATACCATTGGACTTCAACTCTTAACAGTGTCAACCAACTTGCCCATGGGTCAGAGATGATGGGATCTGTAGTCTAGCAACATCTAGTCCAGGTAGCCATTTTTGCTGTAAAGGGTAAATGGGGACCCAGACATAACAGTTTAAGAGTAAAATTACATGAGACTGCAGCAGCCATATTTGTTTAATTGCATGCATTTATAAAGCAGAGAATGCAAGTGGGGATTCTGCTTTTAGCATCAAAGTAAACATTCAGGTGAGGGGAGTTAAAGCCTTCACAAGGCCAACTTCACCTCCAAATAGCCCATCACCTCAGCCACATTTGACCAATCTCAGTTGGCTGTGAGGATACGAGGAGAGAGGAAGGTTTAGCTCCCCTCAGCTGCATGCATACTTCAGTGTGAAAGATCCACCACTACCACTGCCCCAAATAAATCTGTATGCATAAATGGGGTACACCTGTGATTAAATAAGGGTTGTTTGGCCTTAAAAGCACCTTTTTCAACTCTGTAAATGTGAACAAGTTGCATTGACTAGAACCAGAGGTGGAAAGCTTGCGGCCCTGCAAATGTTGCTAGATGAAAACTCCTATCATACTTGACTATTGGCAGTGCTGATTGAGGCTGACAGGAGATGAAATCCAGTAAGATCTGAAATGACGATGTCTGGACTCCCAGACCATCTCAATCCATCTCCCATTGGACTAGAACAATGATTAGGGTTTAAGAGTCTCTGTGTGGTAGTGGGGATAAGCCACCACCATGTCCACCATTTGTGTCCCTCCAAGTAAGGGTGGCTCATACAGCACTGATTCCAATCCCCCCTTCCATGTTGAATGGGTAAGGATGCACTTACTCTTTAACTAAAAGGCATGATAGCAGTCCAGAAGCCTTGGAAATATGTCTCCATCCCTGACCCTCCGAATGACTGAACAAATGCGGTGGGTAAGTCACTGTGGAACAATGTGGCTATTCCCTTGTTACAAAGGGGATCCCTGCCTGCTTTATTTTTTATTTTATTTTTGAGGGTGGAGAAGCTAAGTCCCCTTCAACTCAATTGCATGTGTGTGCATGCGGGGGGTATTTTGTTACTGAGTGGTATGTAAATAGATAAAGTCTTTTGTGCATACTCAGGGATTTTCTTCTTCGTTTCTTTTCAAAACCACGTTTTATAACCCAGGGCTGAGGCTAAACAATGAAACCCAGTTATGGGGCTATGCTATGGTTTGTTCAAGTTCAGCTAAAGCGAGCGTGTGTGAGAGAGACAGAGATAATGAATGAGAATAAGAAATTGCCCAAGAGCAGCTAAGGTGATCCTGGGTGTTATGTTGAACACAGTCCCTGGACTTTTCAAAAAGTTGTATGGAAGAGGGGATTCCAGTATGTGTGACTTTTCTCTTCCCTGCCACAAAGCTGTGCCTGGTATGTTTTCCCCTTTTCTAGGGAATCCTTACAAACATACAAGAGACTTTACTCTCCTTTGCATTTGCTCATCCTAAGAGCAGCCCTGAATAGAAATTCAAGGATATAATAATCTCTCTCACGCACACATTCCTACCAGTTTCTGGCTCATGACTAGCTATATCTTGTCTTCTGCTGCCATCTACTGCCCACTGAGTAACATGGGCAGCAATTCCCATTTACTGAAGAGCTTCTACTTTTGCACAAACGTGGTGGCTGGTGTTCGTGTTAGTAGATATGGAGAGGCTGGAGCAAAGCGGGTTCGTCACACAGGAGCTGTTCAGCTAAAGCATCTGCTTTTGCATGCAGAAGGTCCCAGGTTCAATCCCCATCATCTCCAGGGAGGTCTGGGAGAGAGCTCTGTCTGAAACACTGGAGAGCAGCTGCCAGTCAGTGTAGGCAGTACTGAGCTAGATGCACCAACAATCTGACTTAGTACAAGGCAGCTTGATATATTCCTATGACTGTGTCCCCCCTGGAGACCTGTCCTTCCCTTGGTTTAATTTCTCAAACAATGAACATAAGAAGATCCCTGCTGGACTCCATGAGAGGAGCTTGCAGCCACTTTACTCCTCTCTGGTCTTCTTTTGTCTTCCTGCAGTGCAAGGCTTAGTTTAGTGCGTCACCTGAACCTGGGCATGTGGTTAAGCTCTATCCTCACTAACAACAAGCTGTAGCCAAGAAGTACCAGGGAGGGACAAACTCCAGCCCTTCCTAGAGAAGCCGGGGATTGAACCTGGGACCTTCTGCATGCAAGGCAGATGCTCTACCACTGAGCTATAGCCCTTCCCCTAGTTTGTTGTGCAAACCAGGCCATTATGTCCCAGGATTCGCACTGAAAATAAGCTCCATAGCCAGCTCACACCATACCAGGGCTGATCTGTGCCTCAGATTAGTAGTTCTGAGAGGTTTAGTCGTGTAGCATTATCTCCAACCTGCACAGATGTGCATGCCATCAAACTGAGCATTAGGGGCCTTGATGACATTCCAGTTCTGTCTGAGAAAGCCAAATCTAGGTAGAGTTTGGTCAGGCACCTGGCAAGTCCCAATATTCTAATTACAAATCACTAACATTTATTGTTTAGCCGATGGGGAAACTGTGGCCTTCCAGATGGTGCTGGACTCCCATCAGCCCCAGCCAACAGGGCCAATGGCCAAGGATGATTGGCGTAGTAGTCCAGCAACATCTGGAGAGCCACAGTTCTCCACCTTTAGCTTAGCCAAAGGCTATCACCAGTCATATAATAGTGTTATAAAAACTGTAAACCACTCATCTTTTAAACCTGCATGATCTTACAACTAAGATACTGTCGCACAGCAGAAAAGCAAGCCCCAATACATCTGGTGGCCTACATCCAGATCACAAACTGTGCCGATCTACTCTAACTCACTTATTCCTTCCTCCACTTTAATATTATAAAATAGCATATTATAGTGGTAATATTTAGATCACAAAAAAAAGACCCAGTGCCTGCAGGAAGAAGAACATCGCCACCCAGGGAAGGAGAGCCTGCTGTTGCTGCTGCTGTTGGAACACCACCTCCACCACCCTTCCCAGTGGGACTGCTGCCTGGTAGATGTGCCTCCTGCAGGACCAGGCCCCAGGTACCCAGCCAGCTGTGACTAATTTCCATCACCTGTCCCTCTTTGGAGGGATACATAAGCCGGCTGGCTGAGGTGGTCTGGGTTTTTGTCTTTTGTTTTGTTTTTGTTTTGCTGCTTTCTTTCTTTTTTGGGGGGGGGGTGCCATTGGTTTTAGCTATGGGTGGGTTCGGTTTCATTTTATATTGTAGTTCTTGGGTTTTTATGTAGTTTGTATGTTGTATTTTACTTTATCTTGTACGCCGCCTAGAGTGGCCGCTTGTGCGGCCAGATAGGCGGCCTAGAAATAAAATTTATTGTTATTATTAAAAAAGGAAGAAGGAAAAATAGACACACCTGATTTGTAATAAGAAATGAAGTTAATAATGCAATGGTCCTGATTAATGCAGTCTGCCATCAGAAATATATATCCACTACTAGAACTATACATCAATATATTACCTGTGTACAGCAACTAACCTGGTTTACTTAATACCTTATACTCTCCTGAACTAGACAAATTGAACTCTGTCAACAGATAATGTGAGTTTGTTAGTAAAAAGTACTTCTTACCATATTGGTTACTACGTTGACATTGGTGTGGAGTTTTATTACATTTTTGTTTTTGACTTTCATGTTTAAGAGAATATTTTGTTTTCCTGTTAATCATCCTGCTTTAAATATGCATTTTGAACTCGACCTTCATTTGCAGTGTTTTATTTTGATCTTTTGTAATGATCTATTTGATGTTTTAAGATAAGCTGTAATTCGCTGTTGAGATGTTTTTTGCAACATAAAGCGATATCCATATTAATTAAAATAAATATTTCACTTGTTCCTTTTGATGGTTGCAGGCTCATCTGGACTAAGCAATGACACCCATCCTGAAAGGAAGTGAAGCGCTACTTGTCTTCCTGTTGGTCTTCTGTCTGATTGCAAGCCATGTCTTTTCGCAGAATCCTCGGCATGAGAAGTTCTTGAGGCAGCACAATGACTTTCCCCGGACCAACGTGGCAGGGCAGGATTACTGTGGGGCCATGATGTTTCGCAGGGGAATGACAAGGCCTTGCAAGGACACCAACAGCTTCATCCACGCACCTAGGAACCAGCTGAAGGACATTTGCAGCTGGGCTGGAACCCACTACCGCCGGGCACTGAGGCTCAGTCGGGCACAGTTATCCGTTACCACCTGCAAGCTGCAGGGGACTTTGCGAGGCCAATGCCGCTACTGGGCCCACACAGGGCAAAGACATATTCTTATAGGTTGCGACCCATCAGGATGGCCTGTCCATTTTGAAGAGAGCAATTTCATGTAGCGCATTTACGATTCCTGTTTGCAACAACACCGCAACGTAATTGTACAAAATCTTTAAATGTAGCTGTTCTGTAGAGTTGATTCACAACAGAATCCCACTCACCTGAATCTCACTTCCCCAAAGTTCTATCTATCTATCTGTCTATCTGTCTATTTGTGGAAGTGAGATTCCATTTTGATCCTTGCCCTGGCCATTGTCCATTTTGATCCTTGCTGGACTCCATCATCCCTGGCCATTGGTCATGCTGTCTGAGGGTGATGGGATTTGGGAGTCCAACAACTGGAGGGACACAGGCTTCCTAACCTTGCCATGATACATAGTGGACTGCATTTAGTTTGGTAGATCCAAAATTGTGCAGGACTGGATTATCCAGAGGTTTTTGTGACACATCAGACAACGCCTCTTCTGGATTCAGCTTATATACATGGATGGGCACAAGAACCTGCCTGCTTTCCTCTCCTGCATCCAATATCCTCAGGCACCTATGTTGTTATATGGTTCTTGTTATATGCAGTTCAAGTTGATTACGACTTATGGCGACCCTATGAATCTTTTGGATGTTTTCATAGGGGTTTCATAGTAAGAGGTATTTAGAGGTGGTTTAGCATTGCCTTCCTCTAAGCCTATGGCACGCAGTATTCCCAGGCGGTCTCCCATCCAAGTACTAACCTGGCCTCACCTTGCTTAGCTTCCAAAATCAGACGAGATCGGGCGTGTTCTGGGTAGTATGTTGAGATACTACAGCTGAATATGCCTTAAACCTGTAAGATCCAATACACATAGGGCCAATCTGCAATGACTGGTTACTGGATGTTATCCAAGTAATTGAGTATGCCAACTTGGCCTCTGCTGTACTTTACAGGTTTAGGCTACATTCCAGTGTCAAGTCATGCATGGATGTCTAGGCACCTTGTAGGCAGAGTAGATGCACCACATGTGCAGGCAGCACAGGTGTCCTACAGGCTCCCCTCCAGGCATCTGGGCTGCATTGGAGATAGGTACAATCTGATCTGGTCTTTTGATTTTACTCCTTGTTCTCCCAACCATTTGTATAAGAAAAAGTTGTGGTCTTCTACAAATATGCTCCCCCACCTGATCATAATAAGAATCGGTACAGTATTTTCCCAATCCAATGCAGTTCTCTGTTAGGCAAATGTTATCGGTTTGGTAACATTAGGCAGGGGAGGCTGATCACTAGGGCAAGGTGGGACAGAACCCAAACATTAATTTTTCTGCACCCTAAAATCCAGTGCTAAGGTGGAGCAGTTTTGTTTCCCATAGTCAGATTCATAAATTTCCTATCAGAGACTCCCTGGAGTATTTTGTCTCTCCCTCGTAGTATAAGCAGAACTGGGGGGGGGGGGAATCACAGGAATATCTAGGTGTTTGATGACGACTCCTAGCAATTTAAATTACTAGGTGTCTAACCTTTCTCCTGCCTGGGAATTGCTTAAGTGCCCACCATATCTTTGAAAGGGAGGAGGATGAAGGGAAAAAAAATCAGAGTAAGTTGCTTCCAGTGACCACCTGGCTTTGCATCTCATTAGTTGCCCTGCTCACCACCCCACCAGCTCCAGTAGCTACTAGCCACCACTGGGATTAGGTCAGGCACCAATGTGGTGCTTGCGGACATATATGGCTTCAACACCCCTGCCTCCTATTCACTGAAGCATTCTATAGTAGCCCACAGCACAAGCTGCAGTGTATTCCTGGTTGCAATGTGCACACGATGGCCACAATAGTTCCTCCAGTTTGCAAAATGTGACCATGGGGCCAAAAGAGTTGAAAACCTCTGCATTAGATTATCTGTATAATATCTGAGATAACTGTTAAACAAATAGCATTGTCTACAGGATGAGCCATTTTGGAATGAACTGGTAGCGCTTCTGATTAGAATGAAAATGAAATGTAAGCTTGCAGAGATTTTTAAATCTGGCAACAACTGAGCACTTCGATTTTGAAATAAACATTGCTTGTGATCACTTGCTTACCTTGAGTGATACTAGAACACACAATATGGTTTAGTATGACAATAAAGCAACGTTTCATGCATAGGAATTTGGTTCAAATGGATTTCATTATAAATGTGTGGATTCTGACATGCTCAAAATTTGTCTCGTATTGCCTTGTGCATCAAGTGCACACCTTTGTTTGAGACATTTATTTGAAGGTTGTTATTATTGAGTCTATGAATTGTATGTTAAAATACATATTACACACCATTAGTTTCCTAAAATTCCCTGGGAAGAATGACTGATTGATAAATGACTCTGGGAAGTGTAGCTCTGTGAGGGGAACAGGTGTGGCATAAGAGTTCTTTAAATGTATGATGCAGATGTGGCCTAGATGTCATGAATTTAGGTTCTCTACCACCTGTGCTGTTTTGAAAACTTAAAAACTCTTAACTAATTCATTCAAATATTCATTCAATAATCATTTATTTCTATAAAGTATTATATTAACAAGGATCTCATTCTCAACCCAGCAGCATAAAAAAGGGGGAGGGGGCATGGTGGTGACTAACATGAAGGGACCTGTCCCTTCTGAATTTGCCACTACGCCACTATCTGCTGGGATGTGTCCTTAAACTTCTTGCTTGTGTAGAAATCTGTATGCCTAGAATGTTGCCTTTAAAAAGGTATCGGTCCACCCGCTTTTGCCTCTGTCCTCACCCACGACTGGCCTGCAGCTCCCCAAAGGCTCCTCATAAGGGAAAGTGGCCCAACAGGAAAAAAAAAGCTAAAAAGCTCCCCACACCTGTGATGGAACAACTGTGCTAAAGCAACCAGGTCTGGGAGGGAGACATCACTGTATGCTGCTTTGAGCGCCAATGAAGAAAAGCAGAGCATAAAATAAACAAAGGAATTAATGAACAAAGGGCATTGGCTAAGAGCATTGGAAACTGCCTTAAGCCAGGTCAGACTATTAGCCCATCTAGCCTACAACTGTCTACACGGATTGGCAGTAGCTCTGCAGGGTCTCAGGCAGAGGTTTTTCCCATTGGCTAACCTGACACTTTTTAAGTGGAGATGTCAAGGGTCGGAGCTGGGAAGTTCTACATGCAAAGCATTTGCTCTGCTTATGCACATACCAGCAGTGGACGGGAGAGAGGTACAAGTGCCCTTAGGCACCTTCACACTGCCCTGTGCTTTTTGTCCCCACCTTACCCGGCTGATCAAGTGGATACTGGTGTGGTTTGGACTGGCTTTATCCATACCAGTAAATCATCAACCATGCAAGCACCTCTGTGGAACTAAGTTGGCTCAAAGCAACCCTCTTTATACTGTTATGTTAATAGCAGAGCAGAGACAAAACAGCAGAGACAAAAGCAAAGAATTGTTTATTTATCCAGAAAAGAAGCCCAAAATAGAAGCAGTTTTCTCTGTGTGAAAAATCACTTAAATCCACTTACAGCAGAAACGATCTGACACAAATGGACAACTCAATGAAGCACTGTGGTCTATAAACAACGTGGTTAACGCCAAATCAAGGGACAGTTCACTTGCTTATCTGCAAATGCTTTTTTCTGCATGTGCACCACCCCCTTCCCAGGTAAGGCTGCAGTATGTGAAGGGGATTGTTGAGTCTGCGTAAGAACAGTTAGCAGTGTAGAGTATTTTGGGAAACCTTAAGACAGCCACAGGCCCCCTGGTGGTGGGCATCAGTTGCACAGTTTATGCCAAACAGAAAAGTACACATTGCAAACACCTCTACTGTACTGTATAAAGGAGGGACGGGGAACTAGTGGCCCTTCAGAACTTACTGGACTCCAACTCCCATTAGCCCCAGCTAGAATGGCCAAATACCAGGGATGATGGGAGTAGTAGTCCATCAACATCTGGAAGGTCTACAGGAAGGGTCACCCTGATATAAAGCCTGAATCTGCCCTATGACAGCAGGTTTGACAATGCTGTAAGAGTGACTAGTTAATCCTATTGAGTGGAACCACCATTGCCTCTCTCTAAGAACTTTTTAGAGAGCCAGTGTGGCGTAGTGGTTAGAGTGTTGGACTACATGGTTCGAATCCCCACAGTGCCATGAAGATCACTGGGCAACCTTGGGCCAGTCTCAGCCTCAGAGGAACGCAATGGTAACCCCCCTCTGAATATCGTTTACCATGAAAACCCTATTCATAGGGTCGCCATCAGGCGGAGTCGACTTTAAGGCAGTCCATTTCATTTTTCAAGAACTGGTTATACAGTACATCAAACACTGGGAGCACAAACCCGTGTCTCTCTTTGGCTCCTCCTTTGAGCTGCTGAGACAGAAGGGGAGGTGATGGACGGAGCGTGGAGGGATGTGCGCCGCGCGCCCTGACTTCCGTGGGCCTGGGACCTTCCCAAGATGGCCGCTGCAGTGTGCCTGCTGAGCCTACGTGAACGTCCTTGCGTCGGCGCGCTGAGTGGGGCGATTCCCTTCTAAAGATGGCGGCTGCAAGGCATCTGGGGAAGGCATGGAATTTTTCTGCGGCCCCTAATGCTTTCCTAACATTTCGGGTAGGTTTTCCCCCTATTTATTGACGAGAGTCAGTAACTCTGCGTGTTCAGGCTTTTTGAGGCTTTAAGGGGTCAGCGTGCAGTTTGTATGGAACGCTTTTCAGCCTGTGTATACGTGCATGGTTAGACGACACTGAATTGTGCATTGTGTTATCTGGGTAGTTTATTGATGCATTCATGGATGCAGCGTTCTAAGTCTGTAACCCGCTGTGGCCTTACTCTTGATTAAGGATAGGGTATAAATTCCTATGGTTAATAATACTCATGCCT